>NC_056670.1:45130111-45768236 GCF_018350195.1 Panthera tigris
GGAGTTTGCAGCCTCCCAGCAGAGCCGCCTGCAATCAAAACAAGCTGGCTGCGGTGCGCTGCCTCAGCTACCCTGCCCGAGGCCCGGCAGGCCGGCCTGCGCTGGGCACCGGGGCTGCAGGCCCCAGGGCGGGGGGTGGGGGGGGGTGCTGCCTGGCCGTGGGCCACACGGGGAGGGCAGCAGGGACAGGCCTCGGCTTGGAGGGTGGAGCTCCAGCCCCCTGGGCCTTCCCCTCTCTGCCTATTGCAAAACAAATCTTCCCCCGTGCTGGGTGACCTGGGGCTGTCCTAACAAAACACCACAGACTGGGGACTTAAGCAGCAGATATTTATCGTCTCACAGTTCTGGAAGCTGGAAGTTCCAGACCAAGGTATGGACCCAGATGGTTTCTTCTGAGGCCTCTCTCCTTGGTTTGTAGATGACCATCTTCTCCCTGTGTCTTCAAACTGTCTCCCCCGTGTGTGTGTGCATCTGTGTCCTAATCTCTTCTTACGCTGACTTCAGTCGGATTGGATTAGCCCTACTCTAATGACCTCATTTTACCTAATCACCTCTTTAAAGGCCCTGTCTCCAAATATAGCCTCATTCTGAGGCCCAGGGCGTGAGGGCTTCAACGTGTGGATTTAGGGGTACATAACTGTGACCGTAACACCCTGTAAACTGTCCATTCCAGAGTGGTTCGCTTTCACCCTACCCAGGAGAAACTGGGTTTGTTGGTTCCATTTTGCAGAAGAGGAAACAGGCTTCGGAAAGGCAGGTGGTTGCCCCGGCTCCCCCAGCCAGCTAAGGCACCTGGTGGTCCGGGGGGTGGGATTTCAGGTCCATGAGTTTTGCATCACAGCGTAGCTGTGTCCACCCCAAGGCCTCAGGCTGCTACGTGCCAGGCACCGCACAGACTCCTTAATCCCTGCAAAGGCTGCCGTGCAGAACGACAGGGGGGCTGCCTTCAGCTTAGGGCAGAACCGTCCAGCAGTGAGTGAAATGAGGGCTCTGGGCATCCATCCCTGGGGAGAGCCATGCTGAAGGCCCTGCTTGGGTTGGGATGGAGTCTTCCATGATGGGCTCTTCCAATATATAGTCTCCTCTTGCTATACCCACAGATTTACCCACCTTGGAGGTCTTCCCCAGAGATTTTCCTGCTCAGTCTAGTGTCACTAAGTAAACCTTTGGGGCCTACAAAATGCTAGATCATTTCGTTTTAAAATGATGGTTAAAATCACAGCAGGCTGCCCCAGAACCAGGGAGGCTCAACCCTAGACCTCACACAGTATAGTGGATATTTTAGGACTAGTCCAACTCCTCAGTTTGAGACAGAGAAGCTGAGGCCCTAAGTATAGCCCCGATTTATCAGACCTAATCGGTGGCTCAGGCTCTGGCTTTGGCATAGCCGTTGTGTGGCCTATTGGTCACGGGGCCATTTTGACTTCCCTGACCCAGTCTGGCAAAGACTATCAGAACTGTGTGGGTGAAGCAATAGGTGAAGAGGAGAGGCATTCTTTGTGGTCCACCTGGACGCCAAGCAAAGCTGAGCCAGCCACGGGCACAGATATGCAGTGGGACATCCAAGAGCAAAAGGTGTGGGGGGTACTAACAATGCGTGACAGACTGGAAAGCTGCTTTCTCAAAGGGACCTCACTCCATCCTGCCTCTTCCCTCTATAGAGCCAGAAAGCGAGGCTCATACTTGCCCAGAGCAACAGCCAGCTAAAGGGAAGAACTGGAACGCAAGACCCTTGACTCCAACCCAATACAGTCCCTGTGACTCAAAGTTATTCAAGTCCCCACATGGTTTCCCAGCTCCCAGGGAAGAGGGTGGGGGAACATTTCTGAGTGATGGCTGATGGAGACTTCTGCATAGAGACCAGAGAGTCTGTTTCCCAAGAGCAGGGTGTGAGGGAACTTCTCTGACACCCCTCATGCAGTCAACTGTCAACCAAGGCCCCACTTCCTCACCACCTCCCCCCACTGCCCTCTGTTTCCCCTGACTGGTGAGAAGAAAATATTAATGTGGCTGCCCCAGGGATCCAAGGACTGGTAGCTCTCTGTGCATGGTGTTGCCCTGCTCTGTTGTTCCTGCCACCCTCCAAGGCTGCCCTGGCCCCTCTCTGTGCTGTCACACAGAGAAGGAAGGGCAGTGCCTGTGAATTGGAGGCTCCCATTTTCTGCTCAGAGATGCAGAAGGCTCCTCTCTGACCATGAGAACAAAGAACTCTTCTAGCAAAATGTGGCTCTTTTTCATGTCCAAGACAGCTTTGAGTGCCCTGCTTAGAAGCTCCCCCTGGCTATGCACTGAATCTGATCATCACAGAAATGCAGACCCCCTGCTGTGGGAATTTGAAGATGTCCTTGTGATTACTGTCCCTGGGGGTCATGCCTTTTATAATTTCTTACCTTTGGGTGGAGACAGGACCCACGAACATGATGCCATATTGGTCCAGTGAGCAGGTTACATTATATGGCAAGAAGGATTGTGCAGATATGATGAAGGTCCCTAATAGGTTGACTTTGATTGAATAACAGTGGAGATTATCCTGGGTGAGTCTGAGTGTCTCAGGTGAGCCTTTAGGGACTTGGGCAGCCGCAGCCCTTCTACTGGCTTGAAAGAAAGCAAATAGCCATACCCGTGGAAGGTACCATGGTGAGGAGCCATGAGGTCTCTAAGAGCTGTGAGTGGCCTCTGGTTCACAGCTCCCAAGGAAGTGGGGACCTCAGTGCCACAACCACAGGTCCTGAATTCTACTAACAACTTGAATGAGCCCCAAACAAGAATGCTGATGGTTGACCCATGATTTCAGCCTGGTGAGCCCCTAGGCAGAGGACCCTCCCCTCAAACTGCACCCAGACTCTTGACCCCAGGAAACTGGGAGGTGTCTGTGTTATTTTAAGCCACCAAGGCTTGTGGTCATTTGTTACCCAGCAATCAAAACTCAATGTATCCTCTTGCAGGCTTCTATTGATAAATCTCTCAGCGCCTATGAAGTAAGGTTTGACCTCAGTGGTGCCTCAATATATCTCAGCTCAAGCATGTTTGATAGGAAATGACTCTTATGACAACTGTATGCTTACAGTTGAAACACGATAATGGGACAGAGGTGGGAATAATGAGAGAGGGGCAGGAGGGGGACAGAGAAAGAAAGAGAAAAGGAGAGAGAGAGAGAGAGAAAGAGGAGAGAGACAGAGAGAGACTCCTGTAGCTTTCTCAGACATAGCGCTTTTGCTACAACAAATGCTGTTGTCTTAGTCTTCTTTTACGTATTCATTCATTTTTAAACCTCTTTTCTAATAGTGCCAAGAAGGAAGCAAAACTCAGTGAATTAACCTTCACAACCTCTGATTAGAACTTTTTCTCTGGAGCACGGAGCATCCCTGCAGAATGAATTACTCTGGAGGGAGAGCCCGTCTGGGCACGGACCTTGCACAGCTCTGTGCTGGCCACGGCCTCAGGCTGTGTGTGTATGAAAACATTGCACATTCTGTAAAGTGCCCAAGGAGGAATAATTTTGGAGATGGTAAATATCTCCACTTTGCAGCTGAAAAACAAAAAACAAAAAACAAAAAACAAAAAGGAGGGAAGGGCAGTCATTTCTCGTGGTTTTTGGAACCAAATGTCTGCTGTTGCCTTTCTCAGCTGGTGGTCAAAACAGGGAGGGTGATGCTGGACCATCAGCACCGAGAAATCTTCCCAAGAGATTTCCTGGTACCACTTGGGCTCCTGGAAGGCCCTTGTCGTGGCCAATGGTGCTGCTCTGAGACAGTTAGTTGGTTCTCTTCCTCTTTCCAGCACAGACGAGGTTGGCCTTTCCTCTGGAGGAGAGGGCCATCTGACTCGTTCACTAGCAAGCTGTGAGTGGGAGTGCGGTGCGTTGCTTCTGGGGTGGAGCATTTAATTGTGGGGGAGCAGCCGACAGTTCCTAGCCCTCTCCATCCGCACCCCAGGTGGTAGAGGCTGTCAGCCTGCATTCTGAGTGCAGACAGGAGCAGAGTCCCCCGTCGCCCTTCTGTGGACGTGTGACCTGAATGAGGAATCAAGCTGTGTTGTTTGAAGCCATGCGATTTAACGGTTGGTTGTCACTGGATCACGGCTTCACTCGTACTGACTAATGGACCCAGTCGGGGCCACTTGGGGCAGGCATTCACCCCTACTGCCCAAGTGTCTGGACGACAGAGCACAGTGACCTAAACCACAGAGCAGTGCTACCTTATAGAGAATCGTCTGGGGTGAGGGTGTCCTGGACAGCTAGATTTTTTGGTCAAAGCAGAGCATCAAAACGTATTAGAATTCTGAAGTCATGGCGTTTCATTTCTTCTTACTTGTATACAGACGCAAACATTATATGTGAATTCTGTTTCCCACTTTTTCACTCATTTTAAACATTCCTTCATGTTGTTATAGAATTTGTAAGCACCGTTTTTAATGGCTGAATAAATATTTCACAGTGGATTATGAAAGAACTTACTTAATCATCATCCTCTGTCCTGGGACATTGAGATTGTTTGCAATTTTACATTAGCGTAAGTACCACTGCAATAAACATCTTTGTGCATAAAGCTTGTTTTCTGTTTAATATTATTTACTTTGGCTGAGTTCCCAGAAGTGAAATACCTGGGCATAAATGTCATGAAACCTTACCTTTTTCAAACATTCATTTTCAGAGTAAAGCATTCATCCACCCCGATGCCACAGGATGGCCGGTCCGGTGAAAGTAACACAGTCTTTCATTAATGATGAAAATGGAGTCAGGCCTTGGCCATCGTCCTGTCTGTTGGTTATCACTCTCCAGGCCCACAGTGATGTGAGCCAAGCCCCACAAGGCCAAGCCAGCCTGGGGGGTCTGACCAAGGAATGAGGCCCCAAAAACTTCAGTTCAGTACACTCTGGTTCTAGCCTGATTTGTGACATTCCTGAGGGCCCACCCCCAACCCTTCCAAACACTTCCATTCTGTCCACGGCCCCTCAGGTGCTGCCGCCCTGTGAACCCCAGGCCCTCTACAGTCCCAGAGCTGACATGCCCTTTCCAGACTCTTGGAAATGGGTCCCAGCTTGTCTCTCCAAAGGGCAATGCCCACCACTCACTGGGGTCTCATGTGCTGGAGTGTGAGAGGGATACTCTAAACTCACTCATACGAAACACCTTGATTGGACTACATGCCAGGGTCCCCCGGGCCCAGATTGTTCCTACCACCTTTTCTAGACACTTCCTCTAACACATGGACCTAGTTTATATTCCTGGAGGCCTGAGACACATGTGGATGGCTTCTCTAGGTACTCAACTCAAAACTGTTCTCTCCTTCCATCCCCAAGCCTAACCCATGTCCCAGGCAAGCCTCTCTCTTCTTAAGGGTGACAAGGACACCCTCCTTGACCAAATGATAGTCAGGTTCCTCTGAGCTTTCATCTTGGCCTCATCCTTGGCCTTCTAGGCCCAGTTCAAGTGAAGAATCCTGCTCAACCAGTTTATCAAGAATTCCCCTTGCCCTAGGTGTCCAACCTAGCTTTTCTTAGAAGTTTTTTATGCTGTCCCTCATTCTGCCTGCTGGCTGTAAATCCTCTCTCCCCCTTACTTCAATAATCTTGAGTAAAGTCCTGCTCTATTTAACACGTGTCAGAATGATTTCTCTTTGATGAGGGACATTCCTTTCCTTCCAGAATATCCTCACGAGGGAAGTTAACTGGTGTGGGGAGTGCTTTAGCCCTGTGGAATGGCCGCCAGCCTCACTTACCGGGTGCGTCCTTGCTACAAAGGACACTGTAATTGGTGCAAAGCCAACACCGGCCAGCTCACCATGCCTGCTGCCATAGTGATGCCACTCCGGCTGTCATATGCACACCCAGACGGTGAGTCAGATGGCCAGAACGCTTTCTGGCCCATGGAGCCTTCAGTATCTCACTAGACATCTCTGTTGTAGAATTTCTGTGCCATCATCCTTCGGGAGTTGGAGAGGTAGTAAACTCTGGTAAAAGAATGTTCTGAGAGTCTTCCCTGGAGAACTAAGAAGCCCACGCCACATTTACATGGCATCCCAGCCCCACCTTCACCCCGCAGCATTTCCTTTAAGATCAGTTCATTCATTCACTTGACACTCACTTATTGAATTGTTCCCATGTTATTCTGTCTTAAACTATTGATGGGGATTTGATGTGTTCAGAGGGCTTTTTTTCCTCCACTTTTAATTTTATTGCATTTATTCAGCAAAGACTTTTGTGCAGCTCAGTATTCGTGAGGTTCTGGGGACACCACCATGAGGTATAACGTGTGCCGAGGCCCTGCCCTCTTTCAGCCCCCAGTCTCAGAGAAAACTCTGGCAAGAAGCAGAGGCCTCATGCGGAGGGAGACAATGCCTGGGCTCATTGCCAAAGATCATTCTGGTCGCAGGGCAGACAATGGAGCCATTAGACAGGTGTTCCTTTGTGTCTGTGCACCAAACATTTAGAGTAGATTAATCAAGATCATTTGTAAAGTGTGACAAACAATAAATGCTTAATATTTTTCCTGCTTCCTTCCTCACTCCCCACCTTCTTCTTTCCCCTTCCCCTTCTTTTCTTCCTTCCCAGAAGGTCCTTGAGGTCATTTGACTCTGGCCGTGTAACCTGAAAGGAAGGCGGGGTTCCAGATGCCCCAGCAGAAATTAAAAGGGCACAGCCATTATCCAGAGTTCTCCAGGGAGAAAGCCTTGCCTTGGGGGCTGGGCCTTCATGAAGCCCCTCCCTGGTCCTGTGATGAGGAGACACCTGCCTCACTTCCTTTCCCTGTGGCCCTGGAGCCCAGTGATGCCATGGCTGGGGCTGTTGGCAGAAGTCTCTCTCTTACCACCCAGCACCAATGTCCAGTCTTCTATTATTTACTTAATATTTTCTTTAAATTGATTCACGTATATTGCCTACATAAATAAATTTTAAAAAGAAACTTTATACCAGAAGTATAAATATAGAATTATTAATATTTGCCATAAAGAGAAGAAAACTATATTAAAAAGACAATGAAAATAAAATAAGTTTATTAAACTCTAGCAAGATACTATTTTGCCAAGTTTTTCAGACTAAAACTGTTCTCTCTTTGTTCAAAAGGGAAATTATCATGTGTCAGAGCAGTGTTACAGACATGCTTTTATGGATCCAAAGAGAACTGGAAAGAGAATAACACTCACATTACAAAATTCAGTGTTACTTTATTCATTCATTTATTAAATATTTATTGGGTGCCTGAGTGGATGGTCCTTGGTACTAAGAATACAGCATGAAATATAAGATAAATAAAGTTTCTTCTCTGTAGGGCTTAAAATGTAGCAGGGAGGACAGACAGGGAACAAGGAAAAAGATGAAAAATATCTAATTGTAAGAAGAAAATTAAGAAAGAGAATGGAGAATGTAGTGTATATTCTAAGTAGGGGTATGTTTTGCAGCAGGGGAGGGCTCAATAGATCCAATATGTTTTGGGCATATTGAGTTTGGGACATATTGCTTCCACGTAGGTGTTCAAATGATTAATTGAACCAGGCCAGTGTGAAGAGGTTGGGGCTGAAATGATCTACGTAAGGGTATTGACTGCATCATCGGTGTTTGAAGCCACCGGCCCAAATATGACTACCCAGGGAGCGAGTGTCAATAAATGCCTGAGCCCTTGATGCCCCCAAATTAATGGGTCAGGAAGAAGAGAAGGCCCAGCCAGGCTGAAGTAGGGAAGACAGCCCACTGTGGCCTTCCAGTTCAATGGAAGCATCAACGAGGGGAAGGTATTTGCAAAGGATGAAGTGATCACTGACAAATGTTGCTGAAGGATCAAGCCGGATGGAGACAGAGAATCCACCAGTGGGTTTAACAAGATGGCGGTCATCTTTGCGATATTGGTGGGACAGTGGGGGTGAACACCTGATCAGAGCGTGTTAAAGAAAGGTCAGGGATCGAGGGAGGGGAGGCACAGAATAGAGAGGGAACGTGCTGGTACTTCAGAACTCAGGTACGTAGCAGTACCTGGAACACCTCATGAACCACCGAAAATCAAGCTGTGGAAAACAAGGCCTAAAAATACATCCTGGCTGGGCGCCTGGGTGGCTCAGTCAGTTGAGCGTACAACTTCGGCTCAGGTCATGATTTCGTAGTCCGTGAGTTCGGCCAGGCTTTGGGCTCTGGGCTGATGGCTCAGAGCCTGGAGCCTGCTTCGAATTCTGGATCTCTCTCTCTCTCTCTCTGCCCCTCCCCCACTCGTGCTCTGTCTCTCTTTCTGTCAAAAATAAACATTAAAAAACTTTGTTTTTAAAAAAATTCATCCTGGAAACCCCAGACAAATGGAGCGGAGCCCCTTACCCCCCTCCCCCCGAGACTGGCAACGCTCCTGGAAGGGTGCCCCCCCCAACCCCCCGAGGTGTGCTTTATCCCTGGGAAGGTTCTTTCCTCGCTGGGTGCTAGCAGCCTGGGGAGCCCGCACACAACACGGACGTGTGGCGGGATCACCGGGTTCCAGGGCTGCAAGGCCGCGCACCACCAGGGCCCCTGTTCCAGAACGTAGGGAGGCGCCGGGGCGAGTCATGCTCCGGCACAGATATTTATTGATCTTGATTTTCACGATCCAAGAAAAGCTTGGCCACAGAGCTTTCTGGTCCATTCGCAAGGATGTGGGGGTTGGGCAACAGGGAAGGAAATGGGATTTTAAAAAATCTGTTCTTAAGAAAATAACTCTTTGTAAACCTGCGCTCCGCGTGCCCGGCGCACGCAGTAGTGAACCGCTCTGTTACTTGCAGCGGCGGCAGTGAATAGGGGCTCTGTTAGCGGCTGCTGGGGCCTCCAGAGGCAAAGCACGCCGGGCAGATCGGAGAACAGCCTTCCTGGAGTCCATTGTGAGTAGAGCCCGTGAGGAAGTGAGCCTTCCTCCTGCAAACCCTCTGCCTAAGTGAGGCAGAAAAGCCCTCCTGTTTATGTGCGTTCCCATGATGCCTCAACAGAGCAATTAAATTGCACCAAGACCAGATCTGCATTTTCCCCCTGGGCTATTTCAAAACGGAGGCTGCCCTCAGACGGGGCTCATCTGCACCTGCCTATGTTTTTGTATCTTTGACCACCAATATTTAAACATTTTTTCTTTCATGTTTATTTATTTCTGAGACAGAGAAAGACAGAGCATGAGAGGGGCAGAGGCAGAGAGAGAGGGAGACACAGAATCCGAAGCAGGCTCCAAGGTTCTGAGCTGTCAGCACAGAGCCCAGCGTGGGGCTCGAACTCATGGACTATGAAATCATGACCTGAGCCGAATTCGGACGCTCAACCAACTGAACCACCCAGGCGCCCCTGACTACCAACATTAAGAAAAGCCTGCACTGACCCTCAGAGAAAAATTGGGGCAGTTTGACTTTTTAGTTTGTGGGAAGAAAAAGTCAAAAACAATGACTGAGAGCCTGCCCTGTGTCTGGCCTCTGGAGATGGCATCCCCTTCCATGTTCGATGACACTCTGTTCTGCAGATGGAAAAGTGAGGCTTAACGAGGCAAATGACTTGTCCGAGACAATGGGGTGACAGAGAGGCATACGCCGTCTCATAAATGGTTTCTTCTGATGTTTTCTAACCTGTCTGATGCACTGGCAGCCAGTGGAGATTTCCATCTTCAACAGCAAGACTCTCTGTAATGATGTAAAATGTGAAGTAGTGGGCACCGATCACCCCTGAGGTTATATCTAGCTGCCCGAGCCTGACCTGCTCTGTTTGGCTTGCACAGTGAGTGTGGTTCCTGCTGGGGGCAGGGTGGGGGGTGGGGGGCATTTGTAACCATGAAGATGAATGCCTTCATCCAGGAAGGCATGCCCCAGCCCCCCTCTCCCACCACTATTTCCTCCCACGGGCCACCCTTCACTCCTGCACCTGTCTGGCCCCCTGGGCGCTGGCTTTGTGGCCCCGCTTAGAGCTCTGCTCACTCTCATATCCCATCTCTCATGAGATTCTTGGGTTTTCAGTACCATAAGCCACCTTTGTCTAGATAAAGAAGCTGAGGCCCAGAGAGGTTCAGCTACTTGCTCCAGGATGTAGAGCCAAGACTCAAGCCTAGGTTTCAAGGCCTTAGACGGCCATATTCGAGCTCTTTCCCTGCTCTGCACCGCCCCACCCTGTGGGTTATAAAGACCTCTGCTTTACTCTTTTCAAACATGCTGCAATGGAGAGCAGAGCCCTTGAGGCCTCAGCCAATCAGTCCACAGGGCCACAGAACTCTACTCACTTACCAATGGCAGTCCATCGCCATCATCATATATTATTGTTTATTAAGCACTATGTATATATTCTCCCAATTATGCCAAGAGGTTATACTGTTACACCCATTTTACAGAGGAAGAAACTGAGGTGAAAGGATTTGCCCAAGGTCACATGGCTAGGAGCGGGTAGATTCAGGATGCAACCCCAGGTATGTCTGGCTCCAAGCCTGGCTTTGTACTATACCCTGCAGCTGCCCTTCAGGCCCCCTGCCTCGGTGGAAATGAGAGCAGTTCCCAACACCACGCATTTGGCCTGTTGATGCATGTGTTTCCTTCGGGATACCAACACTGTGTCAGCTGTACAACCAAGGGGAAGATCTGGACAGACCCCGAGCGGCATAGTCCATGCTATTCCTGAAGTGTTTTATTGGAAGGATGTAACTTGCTCTACCTCCTTCTTTCCTTCCCTAGCGCGTGGCTCTCCAGAAAGACCATGTTTCCTTCCATTCTTCTTCTGGGCTGCTAATACTAATTTGGAAGCAGAGGAATTCAGATCCCCAGTCATGTCGCCCTGCTCTGAACCTCAATAGCTGTGGCGCTGACGTGTTAACAGTGTGGGAAGTGATTCACCCTGTCAGCTTTGGAGACCCTTTCCCCTACCCCCCCAAAGATCACCCATGACCGATGAGAGCCTCTTGGCAGTGTTAGATTGCATCTTAACATGGCAAAGCCCAAGGGGATCTGTAGTGAGCGCGCATGGAACGTGCAGAGGCTGAACGTATAACGGCTTCAGCCCCTCCAAAGAAAGCGTCCTCTCTGGGTGCATCTGGGTCGAGATGAGAGCACTTTCTCTGAAACTCGGCTTCCACTCAAGCCTTATGGCTTCAGTGCTACAGACCCAACGTGAACCTTCTGAGACGCCAACTCGTTTACTCTTGGCAACGCTCAGCTTCCTCTCACAATAGAAATGAAAGCGTGGAAGGCTTGTAAAGCAGACTCCAAAAGCATCATGCATATCTACGAACGCTTAAAATCCAAACTTTGGATGAGCTGTGCGGAGATGGATCAGAAACACATGGAGTAGTTTTTCTTTCAACTGCACCGCGGGCCTCAGAAATGAAGGGAAAAGAGCTTGGCATGGTCCACTGGGGAGTCACCGATCCCTGAGCACTGGAAGCATCAGCAAATGTTCCCCAAGCAGAAGATCGTTTGGCCGGCTTCCCCCAACTGTCAGTTCCCTCCCTGTGGGACCTGTTAAGGGAGAGAGGAAATGAGGGATAGAAGAAGCCATGAGCAGGTAGGGAGAAGGTCCTCAGGAGGGTGGACCATGATCGTGGGGGTTATAAAGCCGTGTGGGTGATTTGAAGGCTTTGGGACGAACCTCGAGTGTTTCTTAAAATCCATGTCTACAAACAGGTTCTATTGTCTTTTTCCTCGGTGATTCAGGCAGCGTTCCTTCCGAGCTGGCTGTGGACCTTGCAAATGAGTGTGCACATCATTTAGAAACTATTCACATCCTGGAGTGGCCAGAGCACGTAGAGTGATTGGAACCATGCGGACCGTTTCCATGAAGCCTGGTAACACATAGGTCGTGCTGTCATGGGCTATTACTCGGCTGATGTTTGAAAGCATGATCTGTTATTTTCCACCTGTTTACTTTCAAAACAAAGCCCTATTGACGAAGTGAATTCTATTTTGAAGACCTCAAATGAGACTTTGAGATCAGGTCAGCTTTCGACATCCAGCCAAGACCAGATCCCATATGTTCAAGGTTAATGGCCATCTGGTCTGGAAAAGGCCAGAAGGATCACAAGATGTGTGGAAAACACATTGAAGACCAGCTCTGACTGTCTGAAGCACTTGCCGACCCACCCTAGAGTCGACGACCCCCTCACTGAGGCCACCACCGCATGACTTGTCGGGCTGCATGTCAGACTCTGGCACCAGGCACCAAATCCCATCAGAATAGCCCGATGCTTGTTTGTTGCTGGATGGGGGCAGAGTGCCGCCATGGTCAGAGCAGGAGTTCAGGCACCAGACTGGCCCGGGATTTAATCTCGGGCGAGTCTTTCAGCTTTGGGAGAACTGTCGGCTCACTGTATTCCTGCTCTGCTCTTTGTGGCATGCAGCTCACAAGGAGCCACTCAGCTCTGCTGCCCTGGATCCTGGGTCAGAGCCCTAGGTTTACACACCTTCCCCAAGCCTGTGGACTTCCCCAAGCCTGTGGACCATCAGCACTCTCCCTCTGTTTCTCGCAGCTAAACATTTGCAGCAAGCAGGCAGCTCGGGCTCCGGGTCATGACATTGATCTCCTGTCGCCCTTCTCCAGGGGCTTACAGTAGGCAGAGTAGGACGATAGGAAAGACACATCGCTGTCTGGGACCGAGGAACCAAAGGGTGTAGGCTTTGGACATGACCCTGAGAGTGAGTGGGGACCTCTGACCTACTCTCTCTAGCTCTGTACCAGTGACTCCTGCCAGGCAGGGCTCCACAGGGGAGTAGGGTGACAGCGCCTCCAGGAGAGCCCTGCATGGGGAGACAGATGTAACCATGGAGTGACTAAAATACACACCACAGCAGCCTGGTGACAGCGCACGACAGTTCTTGAACTTGTGGGTTCCTGTACTTTCTATTTTATGGTAACCGTGTGGCCCTCCAGTAATTAGGAACAAAGGATGAAAGGTTTAAAAAAGGACAACGGAATACACAAAATGACAAGACAGAAGAGGGAACAGATGTGCAGCATCAGAGTGGAGTGAGGGGTTTAACTGTTGGGGTCAGGAGAGGCTTAGGGAAAGAGGATGAGTGGGGGCTTGTCAGACCATCTGCAGACACTGGGAACCAGGAGCGTGCGTCCCCACCCAGGAGACAGGGCGGCAGGGCTTGGAACCAGCATCGGCTCAGAGCTGCTGAAATGCCCAGGGGAGGGGTGGCGGGAAGGGAGGAGGAAGAGATCAGGGCTCGGTGGGAGAAATCCTGGGTGCCAGCTGCGCTTTTATCCTGAAGGCAGTAGTAAAAGGTAACTAAGCAAGGGCCTGACCCAGGGGCCACATTTGCATTTTAGAGTCTCTTTGGGGTGTGTGGAAACAGAGCTGGGGTCAGGAGACAACTTCATTGGGGTTTATTTTTAACCTGCTTATGAAGGCCAGCAGTGAAGACAGCCCATTTTGCTAGCGGTTTGTGGGAGGAGTGTCAGCACCAAGGCCGTCACACCTGCCTCCCCCAGGCTCCTCAGAGTCTCCCTCCTACTGTGGGGAAGGGGCCCAGCGAAGGGGCCATCAATCTTCATTAAGTTGGGCATTATCTTCAAGAGGAAGGCAGTGCTTGGAAAGGCTGTTTCAGGGCAGCGCTGTGACCCCCAGGGTATTTAGAAATAAAGGCTAATTGACCATAGGAAAATCAAACAGATACCATCGCTGGTGCTGTGGCTGTCCCCCCCCCCCCAACCTCGGCCTCAACAATGGAGATGCCTGCTGGGGCCTCGCAGTCCCTCCCAGCCTGTGGAACTACCCAGGGACAGAGGGACGCCTCTTCGCCTCTTCACTTGGGGATGTCCAGTGGCGGCGAAGTGGGAAGAGGGCACGCTGCCAACGTAGGGCGGAGCCTCTCCAGGAGGGCATGAGGCCCTTCCCTGCCAGCCTGGCCCAATGGGACACTCTGCCCCATCATTTGGGAGATTTTATCATCAGAATGAAAACCCCACTTCTAGAAGGAATTCAGAGGCAGGGCCATGCTAGGTGTTGTATTGTTCTTGGCTGGATATTTGATAGCATTCAATCTGTATAGAAGTGGACCATTGGCAAAGTGCTTTCTCCTACATCATGTAGTAACTTCCCACTGGGCTGGGACTGGTGATTGAGAGGTGAAGACTCTGCTCTCAAGTAGCTCAAGGTCACTGTTGGTGTTTGTGTGTGAGTGTGTGTGTGTGTGTGTGTGTGTGTGTGTGTATGCACATACATGCATGCATGTAGCGGACATTAAACAGCAAAAGGCACCAGAGAAACTCAGGATTTCTGAAGGAAGTTCAGGGACAGATTGAGAGCATAGATAGGGTCAGCTAACTAGACCAGAACCCATTTTACAGCTGGGGAAACTGAGGCACAGGCTGTCTAGGACCTCACAGCTAAAGCAGAGAATCAAATCCAGGCAACTGGCTCCGGCCCCTGCAAGCCCCATCACTAAAATGCATCATGTCTTGATGGACGTGAGCACCCCAGCTTCGTGGAACAGTCAGCAGCCATGCCTGGAGGAACCGGGTGGAATCCCACATGGGTCCACGCTCACGCGTTGCTACTGTTCTGCTTGAACCACTGGGGCAATGAGACGATCATTCCTAACCTCCAAGGTTGCTGCTCTACGTGGGGGTGTGTTTGGGGAAGGGTACGTGTGACCTCCGATGAACCCCTGACTTCACATGCACCCACTTCACCATCCACAGTGGGGCCTAGCTTTCCAATGAGCTGTTTCTCCTCGCCGATGTGTGTCACCTGATTTTCAAGTGCATACCCTGACAAGATCACACCCTGTCTGTGTCTCACAGGTCCACCAATGAAGGTGAGTTATGTCAGGATCTTGCTGGACTTTCATTCTGCTGCTATCTCTTTAGCTCTTGGATAGCTGCCCTTCTCAACACCAGGGATGGAGCAGTGAATAAAACAAAACCAACAAAAGGAAGTGTTGCTCAGAGCATTTGGGGTCAGAGCCGACTTCAGGAGGAGCACAGAAAAGACACCACAGCAACCGATCCTTATACATGTGATTTGCCAGGTGCCATACTGAGAAATTCCTGTCCTCTCCAGGGACAGAGGGTCCGTACCCGCTGACCCACCACTGGCCAAAATAGCAATTCTCAAATTGCGTCAGCTTCTCACGGAGGGCTTGAGACAACACTGATCTCTGGGTCCCGTCTGGGGCTCCTGACGCACTGGGTATGGGCTGGGATCCCAGACTGCCCTGTTAGCAGGTTCCCAGGAATGTGGATGCTGGTCGGGGGTGCTTTGTAGAATCACTGCCCTGGAGCACACTGAGGAGAGTAAGATCAGAGGGGGCTGGGGGCCGAGGCAGACCCACAGGCAGAGCTGCCTTGGAAGAGGGAGAAAGAGGAAGCAAAGGGACACCCACAGACTGTTTCCACACGGGGGGACCTGGGTCAGGTGTGGCTTTCATCCTGGGAAATATGGCCCAGCTATGTCTGAACATTCGCAGGGATAGGGTCACTGAACAACAATGGATGGAATTTACATTTTGCAGGATCTCACATGAGAAGGGGACCACAGAACGTCCTTGGTTGTGTGAAGGGCAAGGAAGGAGCAAGGAGTGAATATTTGCAGGCTGCACCCTTTGCCGAATACAGCACTGTGCGCCTGACATCCGCGGTCTCCTGAGTCCTCCCCACAGCCTTGAGATTGGTGCCGTGCTCCCTGTGTTCCAGATGAGGAAAGGAAGGCTCAGAGAAGTTAGATAACTTTCCCCAGCTCATACAGGAGTGAATGGGAGAGCCTGGATGAGAACTGACAGTCACAGCCTTGTGGCCACACAGTGCTATTCCAACATGAAAAGAACTAGATAGAAACCAGGAGCAGCCATGGTTTTCTTTTGAATAGATGGAAGTTGGGTTCCCTAAAGCCCTTTTGTGGACGAGGAGCAGAAACAAGCTGGATGCTCAGAGACAGGCTGGTTGTACACCCAGTGAGGTGAGAGAGTCCCAGATCACTGTGGATACTTGCGAGATATTTTTCTGCTCTCCTCCACAAATAATGGCCACTGGTCCTCGTACACATGGCTCTTAAGACACTGGACAGAATCGTGACCCCACCCCCCACTTTTTATGTTGGAGCCCTAAATCCTCATGTGACTGTATTTGAATATAGGGCCTTTAAAGAGGTGATAGAGGTTAAATGAGATCATAACGGGGGGATCCCTGGTGAGATAGAATTGGTGTCTGTATAAAAGAGGAAGAGATGCCGCAACTCTCTCTCTCTCTCTCTCTCTCTCTCTCTCTCTCTCTCCCTCTTCCATGTGAGGACACAGCAAGAAGGCAGCCATCCACAAGCCACGAAGAGCCCTCACCAGAACCCAACCATGCTGGGATCCTTATCTTGGACTTTCCAGCCTCTAGAACTGTAAGAACATAAATTTCTATTGCTTCAATCACTCAGGCTATGGTATTTGTTGTTGTAGCCCAAGCAGACTGACATAGGAGCATTTCAACTGGGCAGTGGTCCTTCAGTTTAAGGAACTGACTAAAAACTTAGGGCATTAAAGGGTCTCAGAATAGTGGGATGGGCTTTGCTCCTGAAACCCTTGCTCACCTGTGTTGGCTCTATAGACATGGTCCCATGTGGTTGGAGAAAGGGAATCCTGGCTTTAAAAAGACCTTTCTCTCCTCCCTAAAAATTTAATTAACAGACCCTTTATCCAAATATTGTTCTGTTTCTTATTTGACACACTGTGGGTCAGCGTTTTTCAAGCCAATGTTTTCCAGATGGAATCAGGGGACTTTACACACAGCCTAACGTTCAACTGCTTGTCACTTGGGGGACAGCATAATTATGTCACCTTATTGGTAGATTTCACTGACCTTTAATGACCTTTAATTTACTGATGTAACTTGGTTATGGACAAAGTCACATGAGGTCAACAAAGGATTTTGCTTTTGAATCATGGGCCAAGCTTGCAACACTTGCACTATGAATAAGGAGGAATCATCTCTCGGCAGACACTTGATTTTTCCAGCCGTTATACTAGTTCAAAATGGCTGACTATCTACTGATGTATCTATCTATCTATCTTCCCCAAATTGCTAATGAAAAGATGCTAAAGAACATAGAGGAAAAAATTTCACAACAGCCATGAGGACAGAAAGAGTAGGGACCAGCACACTAAAAGGGTTGTGCCTGGCTCTATAATCAGGATCCTAATTCAATCACAAATAAGAACAACTAAAGGATGCTTGAGGGAAATCATTAACAAATTTAAGTACACTGCGAGCAAACCTCCTGCATCCAGCCTCACCTGGCCCTCACTCCCAGAGGTGTCTGGGGACCACTAGCACCCAGCCTGCGGAGGGATTGAATGCTCACCATTCACCCCTGGAGGTTTGGGATCCTACTCAGCCACTCACCATTCATTGTTCCACTTTTTAGCTTACTGTATTTATTGATATTAACTACTCTCCTGTCTCTTAAACAATGTGCTTTAAAAAGCCACTTTATTGTCATTTCAGTGGGGTTTGGTTAGGGAGCAGAGGTCAATGAATATGCATAATCAGAAACACACTTTCTTATTATTCTTCTGAAAAACATTACATGTACGCTACAAAGTAATGAAAAGGGATCTAATGGAGAGAAGGACATGTGCACCTTCAGGAAAATGAAGCTAGAAAGCAGTACTCCGTTCTGGGACATCTAAGGATGGCATCTATGTGGCAGGGCTACAAACACATTGGTCAAACCAAAGGGTCCCAAAAAGAATATTTTTGAGAAAAAAAGTAGATTTCACAACATATAATATGATTTGGGGGCCAGACCATCTTAGTGCTAAAGTGAAGGCAAGGTATTCCTTTTTTTTTTTTTTTAAGAAGAAGAAAAAAAGTATATAATAGACATTCCACGAAAGATGTATTAGAAAACCATATGAAAAGCAAGAAAATGTTGCATGATTTGGGGCAAATTATAGACTACAAGAAAAGAGAATCTCTTTGACATGGACCAATTCCATCTGACAAGCACGTGTTTCATGACAAAAGCTATATTCCTTCTCTACAGTCCTAATCACCTACCGGAATATTACACAATGATAATATTATAAAGGCAGTTCATTTCTATATTTAGAATTAACTTATAAATAGGGAAAAACACCAGAGACTAATTACCATCTTTCATTGATTCTAAGACACATTTTCCCCCATATTTTAGCCTCTCTGAAACTAGGATATGCTTTTAATGGGGTATCATTGGCAGCATGTATGTATTTATTTACTTTTACTTACTGGAACATAAAGCAATGTGTGTCCTAGAATTCATGACCGCTTCAAATCAATAAAATATGATATATTGACAAAGGAAAAAGAAAATATTATAAACCTTAACAGCTTGAAGTAAGAACAGAAATGACAGGGGTACGTAGGTGACTCAGTCGGTTAAGCATCCGACTCTGGCTCGGGTCATGATCGCATGGTTTGGGGGTTTGAGCCCCGCATCGGGCTCTGTGCTGACAGCTCAGAGCCTGGAGCCTGCCTTGGATCCTGTGTCTCCCTCTCTCTCTGCCCCTCCTCTGCTCACACTCTGTCTCTCTCAAAAATAAATAAACATTAAAAGAACGTTTTTTTAAAAAGAATAGAAATGATAGTAGATGAGATGGAGAAGTGGGAAAGAGCAGGGAAAGCAAAGATTATGATTCCTTCAGCTCACATGGCTGAGACATAACAGGTGCTCAGTAAATAGAGATCAAGAAATAGCTTTGAGCATATTTTAAAATCATAAGGGTGAGCTTGGAGAACTGAAGAACTAAATGACATATGGAGATAAAGTTTAGACTGAGTAAAATCTGATGTAAGTAATTTAAAATTTCTTTAAAAAATTTTTTTAATGTTTATTTATTTCTGAGAGAGAGACAGAGTGTCGGGGGGGAGGGGCAGAGAGAGAGGGAGACACACAGTCCGAAGCAGGCTCCAGGCTGTGAGCTGTCAGCACAGAGCCCGACGTGGGGCTTGAACTCACAAACCATGAGATCATGACCTGAGCTGAAGCCGGACGCTCAACCAACTGAGCCACCCAGGTGCCCCTAAATTTCTTTTTTTTTTTAAACAGGAAGAGCTAAGAGGTGCTCTTGAGAGTTGGCAGGTCAAGAAAAAGAGCTCTGGGCATATTATTTAGAGCTCTGGAGGTCACCACCAGGAAAAGCAAAATCAGACATTTTGAAAAGTGATTGCCCTTGGAGAACAGGATGGGCAGGGAAGGGGGTGGGGGGAGAGATTTATTCTATAACTTTCAACATTGTTTGGATCTTTTACTACTAAAGTGTCTCAGTGTTATAAAATTAAAGCATTAGAAAAATGTATTCTGTCACTGAAAAAGATACCACCAAACTTATTGTCTTATACTCTCCAGGGTAGGTGGATATGTAATTGCCTGGTATAGGGAATGTGGGTAATATAAACCCATGCTTTGTCTTCTGTGTAGACGAGAAATGTAGCATCTCAGTCATCTGCTGGCTGAAACAGCCATGCATTGCTTGAACATAGAGTCAGCTACTCAAAATTTTCTGTTATAGTTTCTGTAGACAATTCTTTACCTGGGTGGCTTGCTTATAAACAAATATCTCTTTAACTAAATCGTTCATTTCACTAAAAATCTACTTGCTTTCCCTGGGATATAGCATTGTTCAAACCCAAGTTTGGAGCGCAAGAATTTATGGAGATTATTTGACTGGGGTGGTTCACTGATTTCGCTGGCTCCGAACATACTCAAGACTGAAACTATTGTGTCCATTTAATAAGGTGTGTGGATGTTAGGGAATTCGAGCCCTCATTAAAGTCTGTATTTTCTAGTGGATTCAAAATAATTTTCTATAGAGGATTATGGAACACACAGACACATACACACACACTCCTAAGCAAGAGCTCGGGCCTGAGTCATGGTCGGGCATCACCGTTTTCCCAGGAGGAGGCCAACACTTCCCGTGTTCCACTCCTTGCCAAAACTTACAGGGGCTGCGTTTCATCAGCAACCAGGAGCAGCTGCCCATCCTGTAGCGATTGGAGACAACAGTCTTCAATTTGTCGACACGTGAGAGGATAATTTCTTGAAAGATCGTTCTTCCCAGTACTGTGAAATCTACATCTAAATCTACATCTGGCACATTTGCTTTGACTGAATTGCTTTGCTGTGTGATGTTATTTATCCAGGTCGCGAGGGTGCCCCCTGTCAGGACTGATAACATTTTCCTAGGACATCCGTCATTATCCCACACCGCATTCTCTTCAAAAAGACGAACAGGCTTAATTCCTACCTCGTCTTGGTACCAGGAATTGTTGAGGTTCTTGTGGACTTGTTCTGCTTCATCATGTGACCTCCACCAACTGTGGAGCCCACGGGATCCCTTTCTCATGTCGGCAACAAGAATTCTTAGAGGTATAAATGTTCTTCACCCCGAGCCTATGATGTGGCATCATGGCGTGCGGTTCTTAGCCTTATTCCCAGATTCACTGTCTTCTCCTTTGTTCCTATCCTTCTTTTATTGTTTCTATACCATTTTCGTCTATCTTATGTATCCTTATAAGTCACTTATAATCGGGGAGGTGCAAAGAGAGAAGGGGCGGGGCACAGAATCCGAAGCAGGCCCCAGGCTCTGAGCTGTCAGTGGAATTTGCTGCAGGGCTCGAACCCACAGACCGTGAGATCATGACCTGAGCCAAAGTCAGACACTTAACCAACTGAGCCACCCAGGCACCCTTATCCTAATCTTTTTGTAACAAAAAGGGATGCATGAGTAACTAAAATAACCCTCACACCAAATCCATAAAGTATCTGTCCTTGTGCCCATTCCACAGATAAGAAAACTGATGAGTGGAGACTGAGTCCGCTAAGAAGGTCCAGTTGGAACCATTGCTGTCTGAGTCCAAAGTCCGTTGGTCTTGGCACCCTTTCCTGTCATATGAGAAAGGGCCTCCACGATACTGTTTCTCGGAGACTGCAAGAAAATTATTAATGAAGTGACCACATTGTAGGGGATGTTTGTGTATGAACCACTAAAGCTAGGCGACAAAGCCAGTCACTGCTACGTGTGACCTGCGTCCAGGCCGTGATGGTTAGCAAGGCCAGTTGTCTGGGTCAGGGCTTGAACACACTGCCCGCTCTTCCTGGTGAGGCCAGAGGAGGGGCCCAGCACCCCTCGCTGGGGACAGGGGCGCGGGCTAGCACTGCTGGCCCTCTCAGGCTCTCAACACGTCCTTCTTCACTGCCCTTCTCTGTCCTGCCCTGGGCGGCCGTGTTCTCCTGGGGAGCATCCTGCGACTCGGCCAAGCACGGATCCGCCTGCACACAGATGGGGGCAGAGGAGGATGACTCAAGACCGCGCCCCTTGGCTTACACAAATTCGTCTCCCCTTGGTCCTCAGAGGTGATGTGAGGACGGAGCCCCAGTACCAGCTCAGCTCCGGGTGTCCACATGGTCAGAATTCCTCAGCCCTTTGCTCCCCGCGCCTTGTAACTATAGTTTGTGAAGCCTTCCCGGCAGGAGTCAGGACAGGTGCCCGGCTCACTTCGGTCTCTGGCCGCTGGATTAGCCCAGCACCTGGCACGAAGTGGGTGCTCGGTAAACACGGGCTTCTTCCTGTTGTTCAGTCCTGATTTGGCCCAAGTGGCTCTTGCCCTTCGGTCTTCCCCGAGTGGATTCTGAGGCCTGCGTTGGCTCTTCCTCCTTCTCTTGGGTTTTGCTCTCACGCGCTGGACCTGATAAAATCTCCAACATGATTTATCAAACACCTCTCTCCTCCAAGCCTGAGACTCTTGGGGATTTTGAAAGGAAACAGGCTCCATGTGCTTCCAATTGGGCTCATCATGTTGTTCTGTCGGAGCTGGGGGATGTGCAGAACGCCCTGGAACTAGTTCATGGCTCCGCTTAAAGATGTTTTTCTTAGAAGCAGGAAGTTACGTCCTGCCAAGAAGAAATGAAAATAAAGCCCCCAAGAGTTCACTCGGGGTTCGCTGGGAGCTGTGCTGGGCTGTGCCGAGCTGTTGCAGTGGGCTGGGCCCCGCCTGGGAGGAAGTTGAAATGGGGCTTCAGCCCAGAGCCCCCCAGGACGCAGGCAGAGCGGGCCTTGGCAGGGCACCATCTGGGGCAGAGCAGAGACGCATGTCCTCCCCCTGGCCCAGGGGCTCCGCGGCGGCCCCTTCCTTCTCTTGGGTCATCTGCACGTTCAGTGTCGCTGGCTGCTTCATCGGTTCCTCTGAATCTCCAAAGAGGCCCAGGGGCACGTGGGGAGGGCCCAGGCAAACCTGGAGTCCAGATCCTGGCTCTCATCTGATGGACGTGCTTCCTTGGACAAATCGCTTCACGCTTTGGGCGGCGGACCTGCCCTATGAACTCAGAAGCTTCTCTTCACTGCCCACACTTCCTTACACGCTCACCCCCGGCCCCGGCCCCCTAGCCAGGTTCACATGAGGGAGGCTATTTATTCAAAGTCATTTGCTGGGTGAATGGAATTGAGCAAACAAACAACCCAGGAGTGTGAAGAGGATCCCCGCAGGCCTTCCTGGGGACGGGAGGGTGGGGGGAGTCCTCCCCAGGCTGTGGGCAGCACTGGCGTGGTGCTCCCGGGACAGGCCGCGCAGATCCCCGGGTGGGAGCATCAGCAGCCCCTGCTGGAAAGGGCCAGGGGAGCGATTGCTCTTTCTCTTCTTGGCAGATGCACAGAATTTATATCTACCTTTCTACATCCATTCAATAAATACTGAGCCTTCCATTTGCTCAATGGAAAAAAAAAAAAAAAACACCTAGGGATTTGGCATAGAGCCCAAACCAGTTCTGTCATTTACTGACTTTGCAGTCTTGGAAAAATTATGTAAAACTCTCAATTTTCTCCACTGTAGAATGGGGTAAACATCGCTACCTTTTTGGGTCCCCATGTAGATTAAGTACTACCTAATGTCCCCTGCTCCCCAGGGAAACCTGGCCGCTGGATCCACGTAGCTTTCTGCACCGATGATTAACGGTTGCACGTTTGTCACCAAAGCATGTTCTTGAACTCCTGGAGGACGGGGACAGCGTTTTATTCCTCTATCTGTCCCAGGCTCAAGAGGAGTCCCCTGCTCACTCAAGGATGGGAGAAGTGAATAGAAGAGTATTCTTTAAATAGTCTACATGTGATTTATTTTATTTCCCTTATCGTGTCTTGAGAGGGTCCCTGGGCTGCAGAGATGGACATATCACATCTGTTTGACAATGGTGGGTGGGAAAGAGGGGCTATGGAAGGCATCTAGCCAAGTTGAGGTGTCAATTATCCCCAAGTTGAAATACAGTTTAGTGCCGTTTTATCAAAATCCCAGCAAGATATTTTTTGTAAATATAAGCGAAATTATTCTAAAATTAGTCTAAAAAATGCATTCAAAATGTGTATGGAAGGAAAAAGGAACTTGAATAGCTAAAACAATTTTTAAAAGTACTAATAAAGTGGGAAGAATCAGTCTACCTAATTTTAAGATTTATTAGATACCTATATTAGTCAAGGTTGTGTGGTATGGGTGGAGAGACAGACACAGAGATCAATCAGTGAATGAGATAAAGAACTAAGAAACAGATCCACCCACGCCCATGTGATTTTTTGACAAAGGGGCAAAAGCTATTCAACGAAGGGACGATGCCCTTTTCAACAAATGGTGCTGGAGGAATTAGGCATTCATTCACAGGCAACAAAGAAAAAAGAACAAAAAAATTGTTGATAAACTTAAATGTAAAACATTGAAAGCACAAAACTTGTAAAAAAAACTACAAGAAAATCTCCAGGAGGTAGGGCTAGACAAAGAGTTATTAGACTTGGTACAAAAAGCACAATCCATAGATGGAAAATTGATAAATTAGACTTCACAAATATAATGATGTTTGCTCCACAAAAGACCCTGTGAAGAGCATAAAAATATAAGCTATAGACTGGGAGGAAATATTTGCAAACCATGTATCCAACAAAGGACTAGACCTATAACTAGGACCTAGAATATACAAAGAACTCTCAAAACTCACCAACAAAAATTCAAACAACTCAATTAGTAAATAGACTAAAGACTAGAGGAGACATTTCACCAAAGAGGGGATACCGATGTAAAATAAGCACACGAAGAAATCTTTAACACCATCAGCCGTTAGGGAAATGCAAATTAAAACCACAATGATATATCACTACGCATCTATCAGAATGCTTAAAAAAAAAAAAAAAAAAAAAAAGTAGCGACCATACCAGTGCTGGCAAGCATATGAAGAAACTGGATCACTCATGCAGTGCTGATGGGAATTTAAAATAATACAGCCACACTGCCAAAGTGTTTGTCAGTTTCTTTCAAAAATAAATAGGTAGGGGCACCTGAGTGGCTCAGTGCGTTAAGCGTCTGACTCCGGCTCAGGTCATGATCTCGCTGTTTGTGGGTTTGAGCCCCATGTGGGGCTTTGTGCTGACAGCTCAGAGCCTGGAGCCTGCTTCGGATTCTGTGTCTCCCTCTCTCTGTGCCCCTCCCCAGCTGGCACTCTGTCTCTGACTCTTTCAAAAAATAAATTAAAAAAAAAAGTTAAAAAAAAAAGAAAACCAATTCAAAAATATTGCATACCAAACAGTTCCCTTTATGGAATGCTCTCAGTATTACAAAATTGTAGAAAAGGAAAACAGATTAGTGATTGTCAGGGATCAAGGAGGGGATGAGGTGGGACGGGAATAAATGTAGTTGTAAGAAGGCAACAGGAGGGATCCTTATAGTGATGGAAATATTCTGTATCTTGACTGTATCAGTGTTAATAATCCTGGCTGTGATATTGCACTACAGTCTTTCAAGATATTACCATTGGGGAAAACTGAGTGAAAGATATAGGGATCTATTGTTTCTTACGACTACACGTGAATCTGAAGTTATCTCAAAATTAAAAAAAAAATTAATTGAAAACTAGTAAATATACTAAAGTTGAAATTAGTCCATTAAAAAAAAAAAGTAAGTAGAGCTCCTGGGTGGCTCAGTCGGTTGAGCATCTGACTTCGGCTCAGGTCATGATCTCACGGTTCATGAGTTCATGCCCTGCATCAGGCTCTGTGCTGACTCTCACAGCCTAGAGCCTGCTTTGGATTCTGTGTCTCCCTTTGCTTCTGCCCCTCCCCTGCTTGTTCTCCGTCCTTCCCTGTCTCTCAAAAATAAATACATGTTAATATTTTTTTAAAGTAAGTAAAAAATGTTAATGACAAATGGTCCATAGATTTGGCAAAACTTTTTAAGGCATCGCTCAAATGACTGATCATGAGAGGCACCTCCCGATAGGATGGTATGGGGATTTGTAGTCAGAAACCCTGGCTTTGGGGTGCCTAGGTGGCTCAGTCAGCTAAGTGCCCGACTGTTGATCTCAGCTCAGGTCATGATCTTAACGGTTTGTGAGTTGGAGCCCTGCATAGAGTTCCACGCTGACGGTGTGGAGCCCGCTTGGATTGTCTCTCTTTCTCTCTCTCTGTCCCTCCTCTACTCTGTCTCCCTCTCTCACGATAAATAAATAAACATTAAAAAAAAAGAAATCCTGGCTTCAGTCCTGCTGTCAACACTGAATGGATCACAATGCTGGACAAGGCATCTAAGCCCTCTAGGATAGGGTGAAATTTAAGGTAGATAAAAGAATAAGATGTATCTTCAGATAGGAATGAAAATGATCTTTTATGCAATACTGTTATGAGACTCATTGAGAAAAAAATATTTATGAAACAGTAGCTGTAAATATCAAGGTTCTGTGTCATTGTGAGATCGTATGATTTTATGTTAAACCACAGAGTTCCTACCAACACTGTTCATTCTAGTTCTTACGTAAGATGCTGCGTGCAGGTCCAGGTGGGTATTCTTTCTTCCTCCCACTGTGCCCCCCTTCCTTCCCTTCCTCCTCCC
Source organism: Panthera tigris (assembly GCF_018350195.1). NCBI lineage: Eukaryota > Metazoa > Chordata > Mammalia > Carnivora > Felidae > Panthera > Panthera tigris. The sequence goes on from NC_056670.1 coordinate 45,155,906, forward strand.
CTTTCTTCAGCAAATGCGTATTGAGTGCCTATTATGTATCAGCTTCAGTGCTGGAGGCACGAGCTATAAAGCCAAATGAACATACTTCATGCTTTGAGAAACTCATAAGTATTCTGGTGGGGGTAATAGATATGCTCCAAATTACTACATGGGGTGGTGATTTCCATTCTACCAAAGCCCAAAGGAGGGTTCCTAATTCATCCTGGTGGGTTAGAAAAGGGTCCTTGGAGAAAGGGATGTTTAAAGCGCATTTTGAGGGTGAGGAAGGAGGAAGAGGAAGAGGAGTGAGCTCAATGTCTTTCGTTATCCAGAAGGTTCTCACACTTCATCACATAGCAAGACAGCCCCAAGAGCAGCAAGAGGGAAAGCCCTAATGAGCAAGCAAATCTCCGCTTAGGTCACGTCTGCTGCTCTCCCACTGGCCCAAGCAAGTCACAAGGCCAGCCTGAACCGGGGGTGGGAAAAGACTCCAACATGCCACGGGAGTTGCTCTAAGCTCTGTGGCCATTTTGGAGTCTGCCATGGTCCATGAGCTTAATAAAAACAGCTGCAATTCAATAGTTCCCCGGACTGTATCTCTCCAGGGCTTTTGGTCTCCCCTCTGCCCCTTACTTGCCACTGTTATCTCTTTTGGCCACTCAGTATTTATTATTTTTAACTTAACGCAGGGTCTCATCTCCCTCTCGGCTTTTCACACTCCTTTATTTGTTGGAGGACGTGTCCTTTTGTAAGGTCCCCATCTTCTGGAGGCACTGGCCAGGCTGGAGACACTCACCTGCACAGGGGGGCTCTTTCCAGGATGCTTCTCCTGCTGCCCTCCCTACGTGTCAGAGCTCAAAGAAAGTCCACAGACAGGGACCCCAATATGAAAGGGCACAAACTGATACTATTTTTATAAGGACTGTGCACCATTGGAAAAACTCTTCTCCCTGCCTTCCTACCCCTCCAATCATGGATGAAGTGTGTTCCTGGTCCCCAATCAGCCTTTTGTTGGCTGCAGAGAGGGAAGTTAGTAAAGTCCCAGTAACACAGGCTCACCGTTCCGCTTACCCTCCTGCCCACCCCATCCTGAGGCTCATGGCCCCACTGGACACACTCAGGACCCTGAGCCTGGTGGCCTCAGAACCCACATCATCCTCTGCTGGATCTAGCTGGAGCTTCCTCCCAGGTGCCCCAACTCAGCAATGTCCCTTTAAAACCTGTACCTCGGGTACACACTTTCGGTGGGTTCTAGATGTCGCAGTCCGTGTGAAAGAGCACAGCCCAGCCCCCATCTAGCTGGGCCCATTTTCTGCCTTGTCTCTCTGCCAGAGGAACCTCCTGAAAACCCACTCCTTTCCACAGTAAGGATGCCCGGACTCAGCATAAGAGATTCCCACAACACACAAACAACATGGACGGTTGTATTTTTACATCTCATCTCTGGTACCTGAGCATCCCTGCCACTGACTCCCTTGTGGCAAGGACAGTCACCAGCCGTCCTGTCCTCTGCACCTCAGCATCAATGCCCCTGCGACTTGGGAAGGCCCTTCGGGTGTACTGACTCCACAATAGAGAGAGGGTGTCGGGACTTATTCCCCGTCTAACACATCCTAATGGTTTGGAGATCCTGGCCCCAAACCACACCGACTCACCAGCAATACCCTCAGCCAGGGGTGTGAAGCCTCCTGGGGTCTGTCACTTGATTGCTGACATGTGTGATGGCACAGAAAACTTCTCTTTCTGTAACTTATTTGGAGAGACGAGGAACAGGTTTAGCCAAAGTCTTCTGACAGCAACTTAAGAAACTGTGGGATGAAGGATCCCGGATGCTCCCTGATGCTGTTAGCAGTATCCCTCGTGGGTACCTAAATGTGATCTGGATAAACAGAGCCTCGTCAGAACCCAGACTTCTGCCAGAGAGCATCGTGCAGCCAGCTGGGGCCTGGGGAGCGCTCTGCGCTCTGGGATTGCTCTGGGAATCTGAAACTCGGTGCAAGACTCACCAGCACTGGGATGAAACCCCTGCACCTAGATAAATCTTGACCTACTGGAGTGTCACTCAAGGAGCTTCACTCTCCAAGCTCCTTTGTGAGGGTGAGCCTCCTGACCCAGCAGCAAGCAGTTGGCAATTGAGACCGTGTTTGGTTAGCGAGCAGGGAGAGAAGGCGATGAAAAGCAGATGAAGGCAGGAGTCGGGGATGGGGCTCCTCCTGGAGGGCATTCCACTCTGGGCAGAGGGGCCCGCCAAGCTGAGGAGGTCTCTGTGTCTCCAGCGTCAGCTCTGGTTTGGCCAGATTCCTGGGAAATGTTCCCATGGTGGGGGCGGGTGGGGGGCACATGTCCTGTGCAGGACAGAGAGTTCTGATGTTGCAGCTTGCTGCACAAACACATTGCTGCACAATGCCCTTGATGGCAGGTGGCACATCAGTCAGTGTGGGTGACCTCCGGCTCCTCCCCGGAAGCATCTGCGGTCATGGATGAGCCCAGCCCCACCCACTGGATGGGAGACTCTTACTTTCAAAGAAGTGGAATAAAGATGCCTTGCTCCTGCCTTACCAGAGGGGCCCCTTCTGCTGCTCTCATCGCCCCCTTCTCCTGGCAAGCTCTTATTCACTCATCAAGGCACCGCTCAGGGGACACCTCCTCCAGGAAACCCTCCTTCCCGGCTCTTCAGGCTTTATCACGCTGCATGCATCACGTGACATTGGTATAGGCGGCCTAGGCCCAGACTGGACACTCCTTATAGGCAGGCGGGTGTTGATTCTCTCCGATAAACTGGTGCTAAATAAACAAGTGTTCAATCCATAAATACACATTTTTGCCTTGGTTTCCTTAACTTCAAAATTGTGGAGACAATTCATGAGCTTGGTATGCAAAATGAAATCTCATTTAACTTAAAATTTAACTTAAAATTGCGTTTAGAATATGAACACTTAAAATAGAAACATTTAACTTAAAATAGCATGTGTCTACCCCCCTCGCACCCTCCCCAAGGAGTATCCTTCCTCCTGGAATCAGATCACCAGCCCTTAAAAACCCAGGAAGGCTGGCCCAGCCCCTGGTCAGGCTGATGGCCTCCCCCCTCTGCCCCGGTGCTGCTCTCTTCTGAGCGTTGTTCTTGCTGTTGCATCCCGCTTCTATACTCCTTAAGCAGAGAGTGCTGGGCTGTGGACACGGGTGCATGGCAGTGCTAGGTCAGGGCAGGAGGCAGGGCAGGGGCGTCTCTGGCCCTCCTACAAGCTCTGCAGTGACACACCCACGTTCGGCGGGCCTAACTCCCTGTGTTCAATTACTCAGGCAGACGCCTGCTGCTACTCACCTCCATCCACGTGCACATGAACACACTCACACCCACACCCACACATGTTCCCAACACCTGCCCGGGGAGGTGGGACAGGAGGGCTGTCCAGGCTCAGCCACATCCTTCCCTGCCACCTGGGGTCCATGTGGGGCCAGGGTAACCAGTCCCTCCTTCTCTGCCTCACAGTGAATTTCCACCCCTGTGTCCTCTCCTGTCGGCCCTTCAGTAGCGTCCCCTCAATCCACTCCCTCCCGTTAAGGCTTCAAAAAGAGAGGACTTGGGATCTTGACTCCCTCTCGTGAGTACTATTGCGGAGAATAACCTTCTCGGCGCAAAACGGTGAGTGTGGGCAAGAGGCACTTACCTGCTAACGTCAAGTTCCCAGAGGGGCCGTGGAAGGTAGAACAAAGCAGAATAAAGACGGTCTGTGCCAAGGTAATTGACGTCTCTGCTGGTAACCAGCAGCTGTCTCACTAGTGTAAAGTTCCACCTCCCTGGGCCCCTCCGTTCACTCTCACACGAGGTAGAGATATAGAGGCAGTTGACAGTGTGTGTGTGTAACCTTCGATTCACAAAAGGTGTCGCTTTATTCTTGTTGATGACCACCAACAAGAGAAGCACCAAACAAACGCCCGAGCATACACACTCACTGTTTGCCACTCTGTTTCTGTTCGGTTCTCACACGGCTTCTGGTAGGAATGCTATGGGCTGAACTGTCTCCCCACGCCCTCAAATTCATAGGTTGAAGCCCTAATCCCCAAGGTGACTGCATTGGGACATAGAGCCTGAAAGGAGGTAATGAGGTTAAATAAGGTCATAAGGGTGGGGCCCTAATCCACTAGGGCTGGTGTCCCTAGAAGAAGAGATAGCAGAGTGCTCTCTCTCTCTCTCTCTCTCTGCACGCTCACTGAGGGAAGGCCACGTGAGGACACAGCCAGAAGGCAACTCTCTGCAAGCCAAGGAGACAGGCCTCAGGAGAAACCAACCCTGCCAGGACTTGATCTTGGACTTCTCGCCCCAGAACTGTGAGAGAATGGCATCTCTTGTTCAAGGTACCCAGCCTGTGGTATCTTATTATGGCAGCCCAGCGGGCTAAGATGAAAACCTGACCCACTTGTCCAAAGGACATGATTCCCAAGTTGCCCAGTGAAAGACTAGGAGAAAAAGAGACCACATACAAGGGTATTTGTGGGGGATAATATTCTCAGATTTTTAGAGATGTTTGTACGTCTAGTTTCAGTCTTTATGGGCTCAGAGAATGGTCATGAAACTATAATGCAGAAGAAAGGAAAAGAATCAGTCCTTGGCTTTTTTTTTAGAGTGAAGAATTTTTAATGTTTATTTATTTTTGAGAGACAGAGCACAAGCAGGGGAGGGGAAGGGAGAGAGGGAGACACAGAATCCAAAGCAGGCTCCAGGCTCTGAGCCATCAGCACAGAGCCCGATGCAGTGCTTGAGCTCACCAGCCTGTGAGATCATGACCTGAGCCGAAGTCGGATGCTTAACTGACTGAGCCACCCAGGCGCCCTAGTCCTTGGCTTTTGAATTACAAAATAGATTTGTGAAAATCGTGGCAGTGACAAAAGGGTAAGAAAAAAAGTATTTTTAGAAATCTGTTTTTCAAAAGGATGGTGGAGATAGAGCTCACAACCAAGCTAAGCCTAAGGCCAAAAACAAAGACCCATCTACAGGGAGAAAGACAAAGCAATCTGTATAGTATGTTAGTTGATAAGTGCTCCAGAAAAAATCGACAACAACAACAAAACACAGAACAAAGTATGGTGGATCCGGAATGTGGGGCTGAGGGACAGACTGAGGGACCATCCATCTTGAAAATAAAGATATTTATTGTTTTCTAAGAGGCAATGAACTACTAGCAATCAAAACAACAGGTGTTTACAACATAAAAACACGTGACTATGAATCCAAACCAAGTGAATGTATAAAAGGAAAATAATTAGAAATCCATGAAATAAAAAATAGAGTCCTTAAAATAAAACAAAGCAAATCATTAAGATCTATGAAAGACAGGATAAAAACTGGGCCCAGTGAAAGACAAAATTAATAAACTGGAAGATAGTGCTGTAAAATTGGAAGATAGTGCTGTCAAATACACAGCAATCAAAAACGCTAGTAAAAATGGAAAAGTCGAGTAAAGCCAAATGTTGGTAGGGGTAAGGGATACAGGCACCTTATACACATTTAAGGGAGGCTTATGCTATATCACAACTGTTATGAAAGGCGGTCTTGCACTAATTAAATTAGGCATGTTCCTGGAGACAGGTAGAGGGTACAGATGGATAGATGAGTAAATTGGTAACACATGGTCGAGGCACATATAGCATTATTATGCAGCAATTAGAAGTAATGAACTTGATGAACATGCAACATGGGGATGGCTCTTACAAAATACAGTGCTTGGTGAAAACTTAAGAAACGAAATGATCTAAGTAACACAATATGTCCCCACAAGTTAAAAATTCATGTTCAGGAAACAATATGTGTTTTTTAAGATCACATCCGAACAAAACACTACTCATGAAACAGACTGCAGGGGTCCCTCTTGTGGGAGTGGGGGAGGGGGAGGATCACCATGAAACAGAATAGCTATGTGAATAAAACCAGAGAGGGACCTTGCACAGAGCAGATGGAATGAAGTGAGGTTTATGATTAACTTGATCCTCTGAGTCTGAGCTCCATAAAAAGAGAAAAATAAAAGGGGGAAAAGGAAGCATGGATATTTGGAAGGGAAGCTAGAGTATAGGGAGGGGCATTGGGAATCTCTGACATTCATCTAATGCAAGTTCCAGAAGTTGAGGGAAGAGGAGGGGCAATGTTTGAAGTGGTGAGAATTTTCAAGAGTTAACAAGGGACTGAGCATTCAGATTGAAAGCACATACTAAAATCAATGGGAATAAATCTATATCTGAGTACACATTGTAACCAAAAAATAACATGTCAGAGAGAAAGCTGGAGTCACAAAATTTACTTAAGAGATTGCTTATGAAGGAATCAGGCTTAGCACCGTTCAATCAGCCACAACAGGGGCAAGAAGACACTGAAAATTATCTTTAAAGGAACTGTCAGCCTAGAATTCTGCACCCAGTTAACTCCTATTCCAGAGTATTCAAAATAAAGGCATATTCTGACATAAAAGACTAAGATAGTTTAGCATCTATTTACCTTCATTGCAAAAAAAAAAAAAACTACTAAAAGATGAGCTTCAACAAGAAAGAAAATAAATCCAGAGAAGAGCGGGATACAAGAAGAAATGGTCAAGATAGTTGGTCAACTATGTTGGCAGATACTATTACTCTTGATAGAAAAAATAAACATGGATCTCAACTTGTGGAAGGCGAGGGGCAGGGGTGTTCGCGGGGCACTGGAAATATGCTGGAGCAGTGTCTTCTCTGGGATGAAGATAGAGATACTGAATAATTTTAGACATTGCTGGACAAATATAAATGTGATTTTGCCAGGTGGAAATCCTAGAGGATACAGACAGTGAAATTGGATTTTCAAAATGATAACATAAGCTGCCTACAAAAGATTTACCTGAAACAAAACAACATAGAGAGGTTGAAAATAATAGTGGGAGAAAGGCAGGGGTGGGAATGGGAGCTAAAACGAGAGAATCCAGGCCAACGCTGACCCTGTAAAGGAATTAAGATAATCACAAACTTATAGATACCTAAAATATAGTTTCAACGTATCTTAACTGGATATACATTTATAAATATAGAAATACATGAGATATATACACACACAATGTAATTGAAAACTGATGGGGCGCCTGGGTGGCGCAGTCGGTTAAGCGTCCGACTTCAGCCAGGTCACGATCTCGCGGTCCGTGAGTTCGAGCCCCGCGTCAGGCTCTGGGCTGATGGCTCGGAGCCTGGAGCCTGTTTCCGATTCTGTGTCTCCCTCTCTCTCTGCCCCTCCCCCGTTCATGCTCTGTCTCTCTCTGCCCAAAAATAAATAAAAAACGTTGAAAAAAAAAATTTAAAAAAAAGAAAACTGATGGCTACAACTGGAGGATTTTAAGGAACTTTTCTCAGAAACTGGTCAAGGTCAAGAAGAAGAGCATCTTCAAAGGCCAAGAAGACAAACCCTCAACCTGGTGGTATGGCGTGATCATAATAGTGCAAAAGTTTTGTGGTTGACCTCCAACAGGACTCTTTACTGGTCGGGCAAATACCGCTCACCTGTCCACTCATATGTGGCAGGTGCTGCAGCAGGTACTGGAGGAGACGATGAGGTGATCAGGACCCGTCATTTGTCCTCAAGGAGCTCACAGACCCACAAACAGACAGGCTCATTATGGTCCAGGATGGCATTCTGGCTGGTGGAGAGTAGGAGGCTTAGGTGATCCAGGAAAGATTCCTGGGGGAAGAGCCTTGGAGACAGGTAAGGATGAGCGAGGTGAGGAAGGCAGGTGGGGCCGCAGTGCAGAGGGATAGGCTCAGGGGTATGAGAGAACATGGCATGCTGGGCAACTTGGCTGTGTTTCCTGGAACATAGCAGGCAGGCGGGAGGGGAGGAGAACAGAGGAGCGAATGAGGTAGCAACTCGGTCATAAAAAGACGAGTTGCCTAGACGAGATGTCTGGACTGTTCAAAGACGATGAGCCAAGAGCATGAGAAGGGACAAGCACTGGGTTTCCCCAGCCCTCTGTCAGCAACTCATCCCCAGCATCAGCGGGGAGAGAGACTGGGGCCAGCTACAGACTTGCCTCTGGGCTGCTCTCACTAGGGGATGGTGTCGATCAAGCAATTACTTGTCACGTTGTTTTTTCTTCCCTTCAGCCTTTTCCTAGCACCTACACTGCGCTAATCCGTGCTTGCCACTAGGGAAAGGGAGAAAAATAAGACCTGGCCTGTTCTCCGTGGGTTAATAGTTTAGGTGGGGAGATTGGCACGTAAGTTAAGTGGTTGCCATCTAATGCAGTAAAAACTATAATGGAAGTAGCGGCAAGGTTTCTGGAACGATTGAAAATGAGTGGGTAACTCTCCCTGGGAGAAGCAGGGAGGGCTTCCTGGGGGAAGCAGCCTCTTACCTGCTGAGTCTTGAAGGATCACAAGCCTCTGGCAGAGGGACCTTCCCGCAAAGGCACGAAGGCATGGACACTTACGGCTGTGGGTGGGTTGCGAGAGTTCAGTGGTAGAGGTGGTTTCATCATCCACGCTTTTCACGGGTGTGGAAACTGAGAACCAGAGGAGTTAGGCTGCTCATCGTAGGCTTTGCAACCTGTGACAGCAGCCACGGTCAGAACCACGGTCTCCTGACCCAAGCCTCTGCTCCTTTTGCTACTCCAGCTACATTCTCTTTCTTCACCGCTGTCTTAATTTCACTCAAAGAAATGATAATGGAAATGTATTTTCTGGAGCGACGCATTTGGGGAGTGTGCATGTGCATGTGGGTGTGGGTGTAAATTTGCTGCAAATGAGTGTGGTTCTGGGTGCCGTGTAAGCCAGATATCCATTAGCCGACCTCTGAAACCATGCCTTTGTGGGTGACAGATGTTTGGATTCAATTATGATGATGGGAAAGTTGCTTTTCCTTCCAAGCAAAGAAAGCATTATTTGAGGGTGAAAGGCAGCCATATATAACCTCGGTGATGAATATTGTTCATTGTGGAAACGCTCTTTAAAAGTGCCCTGTTTAAAAGAGGGTAATGCATTCAGAAGCTTTTAACCCACCGGATTTAATTGCAACCGAGTGCCAAGATAAACCCCCTGTTAACAAACCTCCAACTTTCTGCTGATTTCTCGCACTTGCTCCCAGCTGTGAGTGGAGAATGGAAGTCAGATGCTTGGACTGCTTGCAGTGCATATAAAGATTTCACGTGTGAGCCTCCAGCTGCTGTACAAACAGGAAAGTGTCCTTTCATGAAAAAGATGTCCAGGCTGGGGGAGGAGGCGAAAGCTAGCATCACACCGCAGGGTTATCTACTGACCAGCTCCAGGGTCTTACAAGTAATCCAGACTTCGCCAAACAGACACCAGTTACTGAACTAAATGTGAATAATTTGCCGCTCACCTAAGGTTCATTGAGAGTAAATAGTTTTCATTAAACATCTAGAATGATATTCTCATTTATGCTCCAAAGTTGTCCCGAAGGGCTTGACTTGAGTTCAACTCTTATTACAGTACATTTTGTTCATTTTAGCAGATACTCATCAACACCTAATGTATGCCAGACCCTCTGAGTTGCCCAGTGCTCCTCATCAGAACCGTAGGGGAATGGGAGAGAAAAGTCTAGCATAAGCTCTTTTACTGTCAATCCTGATTAGTTCATCAAGTGAAATTAAAAAAGATTGTTTTCATATTTATTTATTTTGAGAGAGAGAGAGACAGAGAGACAGAGAGACAGAGAGCAAGCCGGGGAGGAGCAGAGAAAGAGGGAGACACAGAATCCGAGGCAGGCTCCAGGCTCCGAGCTGTCAGCACAGAGCCCGACGCGGGGCTCGAACCCACAAACTGTGAGATCATGACCTGAGCCGAAGTCAAACACTTAGCTGACTGAGCCACCCAGGTGCCCCCATCAAGTGACATTTTAAGAATTAAGAGCAGGTGGACAAAGTTGAGAGGGAAGGAAATTGGCCCTTTGTCTCTGTCCAGCTTACGGTCCTCCGTGCTCTCTGGCAGCTACAGACACGTGCATATTTCTTTAGGGTGGCGTTTAACCCTCTCCATGGTCCACCTCTGGCTCCTTGTCTTACTTGGTCTCCACTGTCACCTGTAGACTCTTCCAATATCCAATTACACATAGTGTCTGTTCATGCCATTGCCCCTTGCTAGACACATTTTTTTCTCACCTGTAATATGTCAAGCCCCTAACACACATTCTCTCACTTAACTGTCCCAACAATTGTGTGGAGTGGGTGGTCTGTCCCCCCCATACAGATGAAACTTAAGGAAGTTCACTTGGCCAAGATTCCCCAACAAAAAATGATGAGGCACAGAATTGATCCTAGGTCCATCTGCTTGCCTCAACTGTACTGCTCTGAGTTGGCCAGAGGAGGCTGAGACACCAGCTAATACTCTTTCCTGGGGATCTCTCCGATCCCCATCTGCAAGTAGAAGAGACCTTCTGTCCTCACAGTCTGGAGTCACCGCTTCAACTGCGGGTGGCCACATGGTACATGAGCATCATTCAGTGCTCTTGCTGCTGTGGCTGAGACAACATAGACCAGAAGGACATAGGAAGCGTTTGGCTGAGTGCATGTTTTCAGCTCTTCTATAGTTTGGGCAGCCAACAAGGAAAAGTCATTTCCAGATGCTCTGCTGGCTTTCCTGGACACCTGAGCTGCTCTTGGGAGGTCATCCTGAGCCTTCACTAGATCCAAACAATATCGCTGATACAATGCTTGGAAATTGCACTCTGCCACGATGGCCCACTCCTTCCTGCTTCCAGAGTGATTGGAAATGAAGGTGAAGTGGTCATCGGTGAGTTTGGCTCATCTGAATTCAGGCCCAGCCTCAAAAAGTCCTTGCTGTCGGGTTTAAGAGCATCCTGACAGCAAAACTGTGACTGAGCGGCTCAGGAAAACAATTATGTGAGGGCAACTCAGAGGGGTCACCCCACCCGACCACCCCAAAGCTGCCCTTGAATGCTAGGGATCTGGGCACAACCTTGTCTGAGGGAGGACCCTTCTCTGGAGGGTGAATTCATTCCCATGGAAAATCTTTTCAAAGATTATAAATTGAACTCGAAATCTGGTGACTTAATAAGCCACCTTACTAAACCCAGTGTGGATGAGAAGGTATCATACACCAGAACAGAAGGCCCTCGTTCACAGGCGTCACCCCTGCCCATTCGATGAGGAGACACACACCTTGTCACTTGCCCAGGTCTTGCATGAGGGATGACAGGGCTGGACTGTGAACTTGGGCCCCTCAACTCATAAGTGACACTCTTCTGAGTAACTTGTGCTGCGGACCAGAGCTACATGGGCTCAGGGGACCTGGGGGCGGCGGTGGTGGCGGGTTTATGGGCCTCTCCGACCCATGTGTGCATGCGTACGTGTGTGCTTTCGTGTGAATGTGCCCCCAGAGCCCAGAACCTTTCCTCATTTCAAAAACCCCATCACACAATTGGCACATTCAAAGGATTTTGGGCTCCAGTAGGGACTTCAAAGGGCTTTACAAAAGTTCTCTTATTTGGTTTATAGGTCTCTAAGGCTTCATGTGTTTTTATTTTTTTGCACCAAGTGGTGGAGAATGTAATTAAACATGAACATTAAAATGTCAGGTAGTAATTAGCAAAGAAAAAGGGCCTGTGCTGCCTCCCAGGGGTCCTTTCCTTTAGGCTGGCTAGAGAGAGTAGGGCACAGCCCCCAGGAGTTTAGGCAAGTCCCAGACCTCCCAAAGTCCACCACACCAGTCCACAAGGGGGGTCGTCAGGGTCCACGGCTCTGGGGCCTAAAGATCATCTTTTCCCGTGCATGGATGATTATTACTGAGAACCTGCTCTGTGTCAGGACTTGGGCTGGACTTGGGGACAACAGAGGCCACAGACCAAGCTCCTACTCTGACAGACGATCTCAGTGAGGCCTTCACCAGGACCTCACCAGTCCTCGCCAAGCCTCCCCAAGTCCTCTCCAAGGCCACCAGGGCCTTGCTGCCTCTTCAGCTTTCACCCCTACTGCCCCTCAGGCACCCACAGCCACTGTTCGGTGTCCACTCCTCCAAGCACGTGTGGTTTGCCTCCTCAGGGGCTTGGTCTATGTTGTTCTCTCTGCCGGAAGCCTTTCCCTCACTCTTTACCTACCAACTCCTACTGGTTTCTCAGGATCTGACTTAAAAACCACCTCCTTGGAGGGCTCTTTTCCCACTGGGCCTATTAAACACCCCCCCCCCCCCCACTCCATCTTTTTCTTTCAAGGTAGCACGTATTCTGTTCTTTCCCTACACTAATGAGAGCTTACAAATCTATTTTTCAGTATGTGTTTATCCTTCGACATGCCTTCACCGCCTGCAGCTGCCCATTGGGCGGGGCCGCCATTGGGTGGGGCCAGTGGACGAAACCAGAGCAGGGGGATCCGTGGCCATTCGTGGCAGTTACAGACTCTGCTCTTGGGTTAGCTCAGTCCTGAGCAGGCAGTGGGATCTGTCACCCCTGCAGCAGATGGCAGTAGGGTGCTGGGTTCTGTCTTGCCCTTCTGTCCCTGCTGCCCTCCTTCATTCAGGCCTCGCCCCTCCCTGCTGGACTGTGGCCACAGCCTCCTCCCCTCTCCCTGCCCCAGGCCTCCCCTACACCCTCTGGGAGAGTGCCCCCTGGCTACCAAGGTCACAGTTCCTACAGCAGAGTCTGTTGTAAATCCTTTGGTGGCTCATCGTGTGTTGTCACCATATTGCTGACACCCTTCCCCTAGCACTCCCCACGAAGGCCACCCATAAGACGTCCTGAATATGCCACGTCTGTCCTCCACACTTCCACACCTTTACCTGAACCCCCTCCCAAGCCCTCCCTTGCGTCTTCCCAGAGGCTGTCTTTCCTGCTTTCAGACAAAGCTGAAACACCATCTGGGACCCGCCTGAGCTCCCCCTGCTCTCCGAACAGAGCTGGGGGGTGATAAGTGTCAGTTTGCCTTCCCTCCTCACTAGGCCGGAAGGAGTCAAAGGCCCTGAAGGCAGGCCTGGCCCGTCACACTTCGGTTTTGAAATCTGAGCTCTAGGTTACAGTTCAGGCCCCACCTCAAGGAGGAGACGAGGCCTAACTCCGTGGTTGTAATTCACGCTGTCGCAGAGGTGTAACACGCGTTTCTGCTGCAGGAGTGTGTGACCCCAGCCGCAGCACGAGTGTGTGCTCTCGGGAACCCTCGCGGGGAAGGCCTCCTTCGGCAGCTCTCTGCTCCTGTTTCTGTTTCTGACACAAACCAGGAATCCTCACATCTTCTCTGGACTCCCAGAGGTGTATCCGGAACAAAGAGGGGCCGACTTTCTGCACACTCCATTTCACAGAAACATAATAGTTATAGTACATGAAAGCCACTCCTTTAAGATGGTCAAAAGCTATAGAACCTGACTACTTAATTAAGACCCCACAGGCCCAACGGTCCAGCATTCAGCACCTCCTTCTGTATTTGCCATGGGGCCTTGGGGTACCAGAGCTCCTGCCCTCACAAAGATCACCTTCTAGTGGGAGAAGGAGGCAGATATTAAACCAAAGAGGACCCCTCCTCTCAAAAACAAGAAGTACGGCTGCGGAAGTGCCATAATGGATCATGCCTGTTGTATGCATGCACACTAACGCACTTTAAGACTGTTTCCTAGTCAGGGAGACCAAGTATCTGAAGGATGTCCGAAAACCACAGGAAGAGAAGGAAGAAGAACTGAGTGATGAAAACAGCATGTGTCAAGGCACTGGGGCAGATGGCAGTGCGGTGATAACTGCGGAAGGAAAAGGCTTGGGAGGCTGAAGAGACAGTGTCAGGGAGGAGGCAAGAGAGGAGGGCGGGGAAGTCCACAAATAGACTCTGGCCAGGGGCAGGAATCTCTCTCCATCCCACAAGCAAGAAGAAACCCAGGAGGGGTTGAGGAAGGAGCAGCCCACTTAGAGTAAGGTGTGGCTTCTGCCCCAGGGAGAACAGGGTACCAAGGATCATCAGGTCTCTGACACCTGTTCCTGGATGGTGGTGCCCCCTACTGACCTTGGAGAAGCCACTTCTCCAACAGGAGCCATTTCCTCCTACACTCCCCACCCCCACCGGTGAAGACTCCTTACCTCTCACTGCTGCCGCTTTGTCCCATCTCTCAGCTTCCCTCCTTGTTCTCTGCCTTCTTCGTCTCTAGGACACCGACCACCTGGGTTCCCACTTTCTCTTCTGCCCCCAGAGCAGCCTCTCAGCAGTCCTACAGGGAGGCATCACTATCCTTGCTTGGCAAATGAGGAAACTGAGGCCCAGTGAGCTTGTGGCCCGACCTCGGCTGGGCCTTCCAGCCAGGCAGCAGCAGATCCAGAGCTCCTGTCCCCACAGCGTGCTGCACTGAGGTGTGCCAGACGCCGGTGAGGACAGGTCCGCTGAGCGGTGGCCTGGGCACTCTTGCCCACCTGACCTGGACAGCTGGAGGTGGTGTGGAGGCCCCCTGACATCTCCAGCCTCGACGAGGAGGGCCGAGTGGCTGGGGTCCCGGGCCCAGAGGCCCGGGCCAGCTTGGGATACTTGTTGGCTGGGAATTAAAAGCGGAATATGGTTTGTTGGATAGTGTTTTAAAAACACACCCTCCTACCAGGCATAATCAGGGGTCTGTAGTGCATGGCTGCCTTGTCCTGGGTGGGCTTTGCCTCCTTGGCCCGCCCTTTCGTGTCTCAGAGCCATGAAGATGAAATCGGCTGACAAGTGCATATGGACAGCGACAACCATCAGAAGGGGGGGCTCCCTGCAAACTGCTGATGAAGGCCATCTCACGCGCCGCATGGCCCCTGAACAGCAGGTAAGTGTCCCCCCACACTCAACCTGCTTTCCCTTCGGTTTCCATGTCAGATTATTCACCTGGGATGGCTTTTGAGTAATGTACACTTCAGCCATTTCCTGCATCTGGAGAGCGTCAGGGGAGGATTTCCAAAGTGAAATATGTCAGCTTTAAAGTGCACCACATCCTCTCCCGTCCAGGCCCTCCCTCAGGTGGCGTTGTGCCCTGAAAGGCCCTTCCCCCACTCTGCCAGGCTGGGTCTCCTCCAGTCTGTCTCCAGGCTCCAAGAGAGGAAGAGAGAGCAGTTGAACCGGCCTTCGGGAGCGCAGACCCTGTTGCACAGAAGCCCGGACGAGCCCGCCTTGCTGAGTCTCAGTTGTGTCCTCTGTAAACTGGAGATGACCACGCTGCCGGCCTCACAGACACGTGAGGGTAAACGAGTTAAGTGCCTGTGGAACAGAGCCTGCCGCAGGATAGAAAGAATATGTGTGTTAGTTGCTAATGTCTCAAACACCTTCCAGGTGCCGGGCACTGTGTCATTTATGTTCCATACTTATCCTGGCAAGTTATCTCTACAGCCGGGGGAGGGGGGGGGCATTGCTGCTGCGATTCGCTGGTTAGGTTCCTAGTTGCACAGTGGCTTGGCCACGTCAGCTCCGTGCCCTTGTGGGGCTGGCAGGGCCGGCCCGTAGGTCAGCTTTTGCAACAAAGCGCGGCTGGGTTGGTTCACGGGTCAGGTGACCTTGGACTATCACCGAACTTCTCTGGGGCTCCGTTCCCCATGTGTACAATGGGTAAATCATGAAATAAGGAGTCAGTGACCTCTCAGGTCCTTTGGAGACCACGGTGAGGATCCCTGCTCAAGATTAGGAGAAAACAGGGTCCCGGTGACTGCAGAGCTCTGGACAACAGGGCCCTCGGGACTCAGGAATTTCTAGATTCTGGCCCCAGGGAGGGAGAACCAAAGTGGAGTGCAGATAGAGTGCCCAGGCCTGCTGCAGCGAGGGTCACACACTGGCACCGTCCCCAGGGTCTCTGTTGGGGTGGGTTTTCTGCCACCTCCCGAGGAGGCAGCTCAGGAAGTAGGGAGGCCTGGATGCCTTGGGCATGTGAACGGGCTTCCCTGGACCCGATTTTCCACACTGGCCTCGCAGAGCTGTCGTGAGGAGAAAATGTGTGCCTGGCACATGGCACGAGCTTGTCAACAGTGGTCCTTTGTGGTCTTCTTTTTTGGAGGGAGGCCTCTACCTACGAGCTCACTTCCTCTGCAGATCCTGCAAGGTTTAATGGGCTGACCCTGCTGGAACTTTGCTTGGGCTTCCATGGGAGGCTACTGAGGTCTCGTGAGTGGGGGGTTGAGGAGGGCAGGAAAAAGACACAAAAGCAGGGACAGTACCTGGCCCCCATTCTCTCCAGTGGGACAAAAGAGAGACCAGACATCTGCTCTCAGATATCATAAGGACTGTGGAGACCCCTTTCACAGAGGGGAAAACAGAGGGTTGGAGAGGACCCGTCACTTGTCCCAGGCCACATGTGTGTCAGTTGCAGGGCTCAGCAGATCCCAGGCCTCATTGCCTAGTGCTGGGCACTTCCAGCTGAAGACACTGTTCCAGAATCCTGTATCGGCATCCATCCTTGCCTTTTCTTGGTTCCCATTGCCCTTTTTTCATTGAAAGTAAGGCTCCTGGAAAGTACTCATCCAGCCCCCCTGAGGCCCTGTCCTTGGACCACAAACATCACAACCCAGAAATCCTGCTGACCTGAGGAGAAACACGGTCTCGGGCTTTCTCCTGAGCTTGGGCAAAAATTACATTTGTATTTTCTCTTTCACTCCTTTCTTTTTTTGGCCAGGAAAAGAAATATGTCAACACAACTTTTTTTTTTTTTTAAAGAAATCACTGAGTTATTATCATAAGCTTCAGCAGTGTGGGGTAGGAATGGCTATTTTGTTACTTCAACTTTGATTACAGAGTAAACTTTGCTATGAAATGTGGTAAGTTGTTTCTGGAACTATCGCACCTCATGGGAGAATTGTTTTAGGAGTCATGTTCTCTGTTTTGATGGCCTCTTGGGGAGGGAGCTTCAGTGGGGCCAAGAGCCCTGGACACACCCAGGAGTCCATGAGCATACAGCTTGAGGCCACTGGGCCCCAGGCTTCCCTGCCTGGAAGAGAGCAATGCCCCTGGTCAGGGACATAAGGGGACAATTATTGAGTGACTGTGGTTGAACTAGCAGAGCAAGAACAGGGGCAGTGGGGTCCTATATGTACAAGATACCTACAGGGGGTCAGCCTCCCCCAGATACCTTCATAAATCACCCTCACAGATTCCAGCATCCTCAAACCAACATCAACGATTTTCTCCATTTGATGAAAGCACAAAGGTGTCATTCACTTGCCAAAGACACTCAGTGAAAAGGTGGTACTCAGGCAGTTGAGCGTCTGACTTTGACTCAGGTCATGATCTCACAGTTTGTGAGTTCAAGCCCCATGTCGGGCTCGCTGCTCTCAGTACAGAGCCCGCTTTGGATCCTCTGTCCCCCTCTGTCTCTGCCCCTCTCCCACTCGCGCTCCCTGTCTCTCAAAAATAATAAATAAACATTTAAAAAAGGTGGGAGAGCCCCCAAGGCTATTATGTCATGAAGAAAGGCCCATTGGTTGGTTTGGGAGAGAAAAACAAGTTGACAATAACTGTTTTTTTTTCAGAACAAATGAGGGGGGCAGACCAAATATGGCAAGGGGGTTAGGAGCACTACAAGCTTAGGCCAAACTTCTGTCATCTTGCAGGAGGGCCCAGGCATGGGAGGTAGGAGAAAGGGACAGGAGAGGTGATGGAGAAGGAAGAGACATCAGAGCTACTGGTGTGCTGGCCCCAGCACACCCCACGGATGGCCTAGCAGAGCTCAGCTGAGACGCAGTCTCAGATTCTAGGAGGAGCTAGAGTGAATGTGGGGGCTAATGATGGCGGCTTCCCAGGTGCCAGTTCCCCAGCCCTCAGGGAGGATGAGCACCCCAGCTGAAGGGGTAGGAGGAACCGATTTCTTGGCCTTTCGCCTCACATCTTGAAGAATCTCTAAGCCAATCTGGAACCACAGGTGGGGGGAGGGGCGGTTCACACAGTCCAAAAGAACTCTCAGAAGGTGCCTGAAGTGGCACTTTCTATGACTCAGTGGGCTCCCATTCTTGCTCCCAGGAGACCAGAGAAGCGCTAGCTCCATTTCGAGGTCCAGTCTTTCAGACTCGCTCCAGTCTTAGAAGCTCACAGAAATTTATAAGCAAATTCTATATACCTGCCTATAACGAGCCCCACATAAATTGTGTGGGGACAGACACATGCAGTCACAGATGCCACTATCAGTGCAGATGATGCCCCCAACAGTACCTGACCCAAAGTCAGTGCCTATAGCAATACTAAACATGCATGAGTCAACCTCTAAGGTCTCAACCGTGGCTTAAATCTTTCTTTTCTGGGATCCCCAAACTACCTTTTGAGTTTCCTTGGGATTGGTTGTCCATGAAGAAATCTTTGTTCCAAGATTACAAGACTTATAAAATCACAGGAATTAAGGGGCCATGAGATTAACAAGTGTGGACAGTGTATGTTTATGGCCAGAAATTAAGGAGTCAGGGTAGACCAAGGGTAAGGTAGGATCTAGCCTCTGCCTAGATTTTGGGGGGGGGGGTGGCTGGCTTTTCTGGAGTGGGGGAGGGTCCAGAGATAAGTTGTCAGGCAATTAGTCGCACTGCCTCATTGTTTTAATGAAAAAGCCTGAACTGAAAGCTGAACAATTTCTTTGGGCAGATAAGTGAGGCAGAACAGGACAGAACCCCAGGGCCTGGATGAGAGCACTGAAGAAGCATATCAAACAGACTGGTCCACTTCTAGTCCTTTCTTTACATCTGTCAGAGCCCTGAGCCATGGGGTAAGGTGAGAGGTCTGGAATGTTCAGTGACTTCAGAAGCCAGTTAACTACAGAGAACCAGGTGCATAAACTCAGCTGGCTGAATGGCTCCACTCTGTGTCCACCCTGGGAGTGAGGGGAAGGGTGAGTGGGCACTTCCAGGCCCTTGCAGCCCCCCATGCAGCCAGAACCCACCGAGGACACTGTGTTGAGACTAGCAGACAGCCTCTGCCAAGCCCAAGATGCCCGATGAGTGATAACGAGACAGAGGCAGCCCAGCCTGGCCTGGCATTCAGTCTCTGGGCAGAAAACCAAACAAGAACCAAGTGGGTTAGGTTTCTCCCGGGGCCACTCTCTCCTGCAGTCAGGAGAAAGAACGGGTTCTTATGAATTCAGGCAGGAACTAGGGGTCGTTGATACGTGTTTTGTCAGAGCTCCGTGTGAAGGGTCTGCAATAAGGACTTAAGAAAGCAAAGGCCTTACCTGGAGAATCAGGCCCTGTTCTGGGTGTTCCCTACGAGGACAAGACGGGGCACAAGAGCACCAGCTTTGAGAGGGCCCAGACATTCCTCGGCAGGTCGTCTGAAGGCCCTGAGGGTCTCTGGGCTGGAGAAAAGCAGATGCAGTGGAAAGTCTGATGCAGAGGAGAGAACAGGCTTGTTCCTCCCAGAGGTCAAGTTAGGGCCCACAAGTGCAAGTTAGAGGGAGCCTGATTCCCGTGGGATCTAAGTGTGTCATTGGGGGTTCACTCCGAGAAGCAGAACCAGAAAGAGATGCGTGCTTTGGTGGAGGGGCCTGACCTGACCCAGTGATGGAAGGCGGTTTGCTAAGCCGTCCCTCCAAGGCTGCTGTCCTCACAGCTGCTGCTCGAGTTTGCCGTCCATGCAACAGGCTGTAAGGAAGGGAGAAGCCCAGGCAGGCCAGAGCTACCAATGGGAGCTCGGGCTGAAACCGTGTCCATCGTGTGGCCTTGGACCTGGTGACAAGGGTGTCCTGGGCCCTCCATATCAGGGTTAGGCACACACAGCTGCCCTCAGGATGAATCAGCAGTCAGCAGCAATGGATGTGTGTGCCACTTCCCAGCAGACCTTTCCAGACTCCCAAGATCTTCCTGGGACTCACCCTAACCAGAAACATAGCTGAAAATGAGTTCTGGGAAATGCAGCTCAATCCAGCCAAGCTGACACATCCTGGAGCCGTCACAGTAAGGAAGACCCTTCTTACTGTCAGAGCAGCCCTGAGCGAGGGTGGGCGGCTTCTGGAGCACCTGCCCAGAACTCACTGCTTAGCATTGGCCGTCTGTGACATGAACCTGCTCTTATAAGGGATCCCCCGAAGGGGTCTCTGATGGTGGAAAAAAATGGAAGCCTCCTGGAGTGAGAGTCAGGTAGAGAGCAGGGGTCCCCACCGGCCCCCATCACTAGCAGCGGCCTGATGGTACATATCAGGCAGCGCATGTCTTAGCCTTGACATGGCGGGGTGGCAGCCGCTCTGGGAACCCAGGACAGCAGCCTGGGTGGAGACCATTAAGATCCAAGCTTTCCCACCTTGAATGCTCAGTCCCAGATCCGGAGTCCTGGATGGGAGTTGAGGAGACATTAGCTGCTGCTGGAAAAAGGCCTCAAAAAGCCCACAGCAGGAACCCCTTGGAAGGGACTCTCCTGGTGAGGGGAATGTTTGTTTATCGACTCAAGGAAAACTGTTGGAACTAATTATGTCTCTCCCCCAAACTCAAATACAGCACTTGGCTACCTTCACGCACAATAAAAAGGCGTCAGCCAGGCTGGCCCCATCCATCTTCCACTTCCCGATTCAAGATGATGGACATCTCTAAACCTCAGGTTTCGTACCTACCAATGAGGAGAATAAGCTGATCATCAGTGCCCCGCGCACAGGACTGGCCACGTAATCTGCAGGACCCAGTGTAAAACGAACATGTGGGGGCCCTTGTACAAAAGTCACTGAGGATCTCTGGTAACAGCATGGCATTCAAATGTGTCCAGAGCGCCTCTCAGTGCAGAGCCCAGAGGGTCGGACAGCTGTCACATCACAAAACTGGCCCTTGCCCACATGCATTCGTTGCCCACAGCAGTGTTTCTGAAGCTTATAAAAATGTGCTGTCACCTTGAAAAAAAGTGAAAAAGAAATGTGTGTGTGTGTAGTATGTATGTGTGTGTATTTATGAATATATAAATACAATCTCATAAGCCTAACAGTATGGATAATGCAGCACCTTTTCTTAGCCTAGACATATGGGTGTGGGTGAATCTGTACAGAGAGAGGGAGGGAGAAGGAGGAGGGGAGAAAGTCTCCATAAGACTTTGGTTCAAAATTTCCGGGTGACCAAGAATCTTAGTTTGAGGTACCCTAGGCAGGATCCCGACTTAATGAAACTAAAATCTGAGTCAGTTAAAACGTCTTCCAAATGCAAACTATCATTTTAAAAGAGCCTTTTAAAAACTATAAACACAAAGCCACAAAGTTACTAAATATTCATAGGTTATGCTCCCCCTGAGAAGACATCCTGTGAACCTAACAGAGGTCTGTGGACTCCGGCCTGCAGGGCTAAGTCTGTGGACCTCAGCCACCATTTGTGGCCTTCCCACACCTGGCCTCCAAGGGCCCCTGGCCTTTTCTCTCTCCATGCCTGTGCCATTAGTACCCGACTGCTTTGAATTTCCACAAAGGCCACATGTGTCTCCTGTCTCTGGACCTGTGTACGTGCTGTTCCTTCTACCTAGAATGCCCTCCTCATTCTTAAATTGCACTGAAAACATTGCTATTCCCCTCCACAGTCCAACTCCTGTGTCACCTCTTTTGAGAAGCCTTCCTAGATTCCCAGGGGTTATTAATAATAGTAATGAATAATGATAGTAAGTAACATGCATGGAAGACTAACCACGTGGTAGTCACTAGTGTAAATATTTAACAGGTGTTAACCACTTCTATTTCCTGGAAACCCTGAGCCAAATGCATTATATCATATCATTTTATCTCCTATTAATTTCCGTTCTACTGATGATGACACTCAGACCCGAGAAGCACAGAGGCAGGGTTAAAGCCCTCCATGCTGGAGTGTAGCAACCCTTGTTAGAAAACCATTAGTGGTGACCAGCTCTCTCCTGTGAGGGAAGTGTTGCTGTTGCCCCTAAATGCACAAAAAGGTGCCCAATAAATGGCATGGAAATAATAGTGATGAGGATTATTGTTATTTGGATTCCCCTTATTGATAAATCATTTGGTATTTGACATGGATGCCTGGGTGGCTCTGTTGGTTGAGCGGCTGACTCTTGATATCAGCTCAGGTCATGATCCCAGGGTCGTGGGATCAAGTCCCCATTGGGCTCCGAGCTGAGCATGGAGACTGCTGAATACTCTTCTCTCTCCCTCTCAGATAAAAAATTGAGAAGATTTAAGGCATGGAAAATAATGTTCCTACAATTTGTACTTGGATAATGTTCAATTTATTTACTGTGTGAATATACCAAACAATTAGGTTTTCTTTGAATATGAAATAAGCATGCCTCCCACTATTTAGTTCATACTGCATACATATATCATTTAACAAACTAAATTTCCCTAGGCGTTTAAATGTAGCAAATGTAAACACTTCTTATCATTCAGTTAAAATCAGAAGTCTAATGTGACCAACTCTCTTAAGAAAATCTTAAATCTTTTAAGAAATCTTAAAATTAAAAAGGAAACTTACAAAATATTATAACGATTTTTTTTAATTTTTTTTTTCAACGTTTTTTATTTATTTTTGGGACAGAGAGAGACAGAGCATGAACGGGGGAGGGGCAGAGAGAGAGGGAGACACAGAATCGGAAACAGGCTCCAGGCTCCGAGCCATCAGCCCAGAGCCTGACGCGGGGCTCGAACTCACGGACCGCGAGATCGTGACCTGGCTGAAGTCGGACGCTTAACTGACTGCGCCACCCAGGCGCCCCATACAACGATTTAAAGCTAGTCAGTTGCATTACACAAAAGGAATCAGTTACAAAAAAACTAACCCAAGGATTTAAAGGTGTGCTTTCGTAGCTCCATTTTTATTTCAGTCTTTGGTTCTTATCCTTACTCTGTGCTGAGGGGTATAGCCTTACCTATGCAGCAGAGAGTGAGGGGCCCCACACCAGGCTGGCCAGGCTTGCTGAGCAGCTCACTGACTCAAAGTCAGGGTAGAGGTGGGGGGAGGCTCCGTGGTGAGTCTGCCCTCAAGGCTCCTGCCTTGCTCAGGATCTTTCTTTTAGGTCCCACTGTCTTGAGTGTCAGATGGTGCTATCGCTTTTATTTCAATAATCAAAGAGATCTGTAAAATTCACGAGAAAGATAGGCTCTAATATGTGCCCATATTTCTGCTTTTTCTATTGTTCCATCTTCCTGATATTCTCACGTTCCTTTCTTTATCGTTTACATTCTGTTCAAAGAATTTCCTTCAAAACATCTCTTTTAAAGAAAGTCAGTTGATGACAAGCTCATTTATTTATTTTGTCTGAGAGTATCTTCATTTTTCCTTCATTCCTGAAGGTATGGAATTCACAGTTGACTTCTTGTCTTCCTGTACTTAAAAAATGTTGCGATATTTCCTTCTGGTTTCCGGGGTTCCAGATGAGAATCCTGCTTTTAATCAAATTCGTGGTCCTTATTAAAAAATGTGTTGTTTCTCTCTGGCTGATTCAAGGTTTTTCCCTTTAATTTTCAATAGCTTAATTACGATGTGTCTTGGCACAGATTTATTGGAGTTTATTTTGTTTTGAGTTTGCTCAGATTTATAAATCTGCCCTAAATTTGAAAAGCTTTAAAGCCAGTATTTCAAAGACTTTCAGCCCATTTCTTTCTTCTCTTTTTTTTGAAACTTCAGTAATAAGAATATTGGATCTTTCATTATGGTCCAATAAGGCTCTGAAGCTCTGTTCCTTTTTTTTTTTTTTTTTTTTTTTTTGGTCTATTTTATCGCTCTTGTCAGATTGAGTAAAATTCTATTGAGCTGTCCTCAAGTTCATTGACTCTACCCTCTACCATCTCCACTCTAGCACTGAGTTCATCTAACAATATTTTATTCCTGCTACAGTATTTTTCAATTCCATAATTTTTATTTGGTTCTTTTAAATAAGCCCTATTGGTTTGCTGAGATGTTCTATTATTCCATTTGTTTCAGGAAACTTCAGAATTGATTATGGAAGCATTTTTATGGTGGTTGCTTTGAAATATTTGTCAGATGATTCCAACATTTGATCCCTCTCAATGTTAAGGTCATTTGATTGTCTTTTCTCATTCAGGTTGTGATTGTCCAGGTTCTCGTTGTAATGGATGATTTAGAGTGCACCCTGAGCATTTTGGCTACTCTAACAGTCTGGATTCTACTTAAACATTTTGTTTAGCAGGCAGGGTCCCCATGTAGGGTTAGCCCAAAGGCCTGGCCTACTTTTGTCATCTGTGGTTCCAATGATGATATAATTTTCAGGGTCTTTGTGGTATTATTTTCGTTTACTTAGTTTATCTCATTTTTTCCTGAGGCTCCCACTCCTTTCTGCTGGTGCTACCTGAAGGGAAGAAGGAATTTCCCAGGCCAGTATATGAATAAAGGAAGTCCCTGGGCTGCATTTTGGAGAGATCTCTCTTGCCTATGGTGCATGGAGAGCACTTCCTCGTCAGGTGCTTTTTGTGACAGGATCCTCTTGTTGGCGTCACCCTGCACCTCAGTGTCTCTCACTGGGGGAGAGGAGTCTTGAGCTTGAGAGGACAAAGAGGCTTCCAGAGTTGGGAGCATGTCGGGCTGGGATCTCTCTGCCAGTGCTGCCGGGCTGTCTGGAATCCCTTAGGGGAGGAGAGTCTCAAGCCCAGCAGGAAAAAAATGCTTTGTCTGAGCAGTTGTTCAGCAGAGCTTGCCTGAAGTAGTGCCTGGAAAGACCCCCATCTGAGGACAAGCCCACCTGGGCTGACTTCTGCTACCAGGCTGGCTGCTGGGAAATACTGGGCCTGGGTCTTCTTTTTCTTTCATATGAAGGGGTTGCAAGACCCGCAGCCATGTTGCTCCTCCCACTCTGAGGCTCCTAAACAGTTTGCCTTCTCGTTTCCACCTTTCAAAATTCTCTTTGGCTGACTCTTCATTGTTGTCAGGGTTTATCATTGTCTTTAGTGGGAAGGAACAAGGGGAAACAGGTCTACACCATCTTGTCCAGGACAGAATTTTCTTTTTGTTATTGATTTTTTTGGCTTAACTTTCTTATCCTAAAAGACTGTGCATGAAGTGACGATTTTGGAGAGTCAGTAACATGTATCATGTCCAGAAGTAGCCTCCCTTACTGATAGAAACAAAAGAGAAGCCAGCCACAAAATACAGGTTTATGATACCCCGATGGTTACAGTAGTGGTAGAAGGAAAGCAGAGGTGGTTATCACGGTGAGATGAAGGATGGGAGCATTTATAGGAATGAAACAGCATTTTTGCTGTTGAAATCACTAGCAAGAGAGAAGCACAGAGATTTGTTTTATGGTGTTTGAAATGATGCTACCTAATAAGTGTGAATATCCCAGAGGCTTTGGATCCTAAAATGACCCTCAAATTTTCCTAGCTGGAAACTTAGGAAAACATGCATAAATCTACTGAGAATGGGAATTTGAGTAGACTTTTGGCTTTGACATATAATCCACAGATTTCATGGCTGTTTCATGCTTCCCTATAAATGAATCTCTTTCTATAATCTTATATAATAGTGCTTACAACCAGGTGTGGTGAGACCAGCAAAGCAATGTTTATCCCAAATAACAAGTATTTTCAGAAGTGCTAGGCAGGAGCATGTCCATGAAATTCAGAATCTGGGGGCTCTGTGGGTAGGTACTACTGAAATATTTAAACTGTAGCAAACATTCAAGATTTATTTTCCAGACACCCTCAAATCAATTCACTTTTCACTGTGTGGTTTGCAGTTTAGTCTGGCTCTTTCTGATGGAAAAACTTACTCATTAAATTGTGAATTCTACATCTCACCTATCAGTAGGTTTGACCTATTTCTATCACACTTCTATCATATATACAATGAAAGAAAATTTAGTGACCATTACTGATGGCAGAAAAATTTTATGGAACTTATATATAAATAAATTAAGGTTATACACAAAGTTGTAATCATTATTTATGTAAGTTTCAAAGAAATTAGAAACCAAAGAAAGCACACAGTCTTAATTCTGTGGCAATAGCTTTCACTTTTTGTGTTTGCTGCATCTTTTCTCATTGGTTAAAATGTAATTTTATGGCTTTAAAAATATTTGTTAGAAAAATGGAGCTGGACATAGGTTCTGGCTGAAATGACATTCTTATTGGTTATGAGAGTTTTAAAGATGAGACCTAGACCATATGTTCAAGAGACAAAAACCATTTTAAAGATATTATAACTCCTTAGCAAAAGCACCTGTGAATATTAGGTGTTACCAAATGAAATTGTGACTGACACGTTTCAAGCTGGTTCGGTGAAACTTATAAAAAGACAATATAGTCAATAGGGTCATTACAAATATTCCACCTTTCCACCACAAGTACCTGCTAAAATTTGCTTCCCCACCCAAATATAAAGGAGCGTATGGCTAAACGACTTGCTTGGACAATGAAATGCATGGAAGCCCTTAAAAGATTACCAAAAATGCCTTGCTCCTTTTCCTCTGTCTCAATGTTTATGAAAGCCCATATAGAAAAATAGCCTTGATAACCTCACATCCTTGAAAAACTACAATGAGCATAGTTCTCTGCCCTGAATTTGACATGTTATATGAGTAAGAAACAAAGTTGGTTGTGTTGAGTCTCTGAAATTTAGGTATTGTTTGTTACTTAAATGTAACCTAGACTATACTGACTGATACAAGGTTTAAGGTTTATTCAACAATGTTGGTCAAGAAAGCTACTACTCTCTACTTTGCTTAAGTAATAAGAAAAAAAAGTCTTTAATCCAAGAATTGTTAAGTCCCATCTTCTATAATTTCTTTATTATATCAAATTTTTAATCGCTTAAACATTTAATCACTGTAAAAATATAAGTCTTATACAGTAGCCAATAGATTTGTTTAGAAAACTAGCAAGTAATGTTTATAGCACATCTGTTTGCCCACATCTAGGAGGGCATTCGTTCATGCTTGGAGGAGGCAAATGATCCCCCCAGTTGATGGTAGAAACAAAATGGGAGGATCATAATGAAGACTGAGCATCAAGTGACAACACTCACGCAAAGACTCATCACTGGGGCTGTCAGACCCCACCTGAGTCCCAGAATCTTTCATTTTTCTCTTCCCAAATCCCAGAGCCACTTGACCATTACACATATCATTATGTCTATCCTTACAAAGAATGTTCAAGAATGTTCAAATTCAAAACACTTAGAAAATTTTCTGGCACAGAGTTAGACTTCTGTATTTATAAGTTATGAGCATAAGTGTTCATATTATTATCACTGCCTCATTTTTAAATGAGAAAACTGGAACTCAAAGTGATTAGTTAATCAGTCACAAGCTTGTAAGTGACTAAACTAGGACTTTAGGTTAGATTTTCTCAAATCCCATGTTCTTTCCACAGCATTGGCTACCTTTCCAATAGCTCACGTCTGAGCTACAGAGTTATCTCTCTCCAAAAAGAAATGTCAAAGAGCCAAAACTGAAAGGCAAGTAGAAATGGTTAGGAAAAAAAGTATTGAGATCTTGAACCAAAATGTAAAAATGATCCATCAGGATTTCTGTTCCTGATCATCACAGAGTAACTGGTTCCAAATTTGTCCTCCCACTGAAAATAACTGTAATTGAACAAAATACAAGAGGAAACTCTTTAAGAGCAGACTGGTGATATATAAGAGAAGAGAATTGCATGAAGTCAGCTACACATTCATCCTGGTTTCTTCCCGGAAGCAACTTTCAACCATCATGCAGAAAGGTAGAGGTGGGGCTCAAGCAGAAAATATTTCACTAAGCTGAAGAGGCATAAATGAGAGAATCAGGAGTTTCCCAGTGAGCCCCAGAGGTCTGCATGGGGTCACCCATGGGTCTTTTGTGAGGTCCAGACTGTGAATATGCAAGATGAGACTCCAGATGGAGTGGAGGTAATCACATACCAGGGAACTGAAAGCCAAGTAGAGACACAAGGTTGTGCAGAGCTACAGTCTCCAGAGTTCCAGCCAGCCAGAGTTCGGAGATAAGTCTGACTGCCTCAGACATTCACCTGAGAACCAGAAAGGCCAGATCTAAGAGTAAGGACCACAGCCTAAAGTAAGGGTTCTTACTTAGAGCTAAGTTAAGAAGTTAGATTAAAAATGAAAACAATCAACAAACAAACAACATTTATACTCTTCCCCTAACAGAGACCCAAACTAAGCCTGACAGAACAGAAAGGTTCTACTAGTGATTCAACTGCCCACCAAATTCAACATCCTATGAAGGAAAATGATACAACTCAGACACCCTGCATTACCTAAAGTGTCCGTGCTCAACAAAAAAATTCTTATATGTTTTCGCTCTTATGTGGATCCTGAGAAACTTAACAGAAGACCATGGGGGAGGGGAAGGAAAAAAAAAAGGTTAGAGAGGGAGGGAGCCAAAACATAAGAGACTCTTAAAAACTGAGAACAAACTGAGGGTTGACGGGGGATGGGAGGGAGGGGAGGGTGGGTGAGGGGTATTGAGGAGGGCATCTGTTGGGATGAGCACTGGGTGTTGTATGGAAACCAATTTGACAATAAATTTCATATTTAAAAAAATTAAAAATAAAAATAAATAAAAATAAATAAATTAAGTAAATTAAAAAATTCTTATACGTAGGGCACCTGCGAGGCTGTTATTTGAGCATCTGACTCTTGATTTTGGCTCAGGTCATGATCTCATGATCTCAGGGTCATGAGATCAAGCCCCATGTTGGGCTCTGTGCTGAGCACGCAGCCTGCTTAAGATTCTCTCCCTCTCCTTCTCTCTCCCTCTCTCTCTCTCTCCCTTTGTCCCTCTCCCCCACTCGTGCTCTTTCTGCCTCATAAAAAAATTCTCACATGTGAAGCAGATGGAAAATATGACCCATTATCAAAGAAACAGGAAAATGCATTTCATAATAGAGGCAACAAAGGGGCAACAGGAAGAGAATCCAAGGTGGTCCAGATGTGGAATAACAGGAAAGGTCATTAAAGTAGCTGTTACAAATATTTTTAAGGACTTAAAAATATAGTCATATTGAGGTAAATGAAAATTCTAGAATTAAAAATTAAAGTATCTAAAATGAGTAAATCATTTGATAGGAAAAGTCTTCTGAAGAATGAACAATTAAATGTGATTGCAGATCAATTGACATTTTCGAATCTAAAGACCAAAGGGAAATAAGACCAAAAAAAAAAAAAAAAAAAAAAAAAAACCAGATCCTCAGTCACCTGTGGGAGAATATCAGGCAGTCTAGTGTACATATAGTTTGAATTCAGGGAAATTAGAAGACAGAATGGGGAAGAAAATATATTAAAAAATACTCCCAATATCCCCAAATTTGGTGGAAAATAAACTTATAGATTCAAGAAGTTCAGCAAACCACAGCAAGATAAATACAAAGAAAATCACATGTAATTAGATCATAGTCGACATGCTGAAAATTAAAGATAGTGGGGAAATCTTTAAAGCAGGTAAAGAAAAAGGACACACATTACAGACAAAGATCAATGATTACAATGATGGCTAACTTATTATAAACTACAGAAGCCAGAGGATGATGAAACATCTTGTAAATGATGGGTGGGAAAAAAGTGTCAATCCACAATTCTATATCCAGAAAACAATCTTTTAGATGTGTGAATGAATAAAGACCTTCTCACATAAAGGAAAGCTGAGAGAATCTGTAACCAGTAGAAATACTAAAGGAAGTTCTTCAAGCTGAAGGGAAAAAACAACAGATAGAATTTTGTATCTGGGAAAGGAAGAGTAACCGAAATGGGATGGATTGATTGACTGATAGATAGATAGATAGCTAGATAATAGATATATTTATAATTATATAATATTTATGTTGAAAACTAGAAAGTATAATTATAAAAACTAGCAACATAATTACATACATAATGTATATAATTTCATTCTTTGTTGTAAATAAATATAAAATTCCTATATATTTAAAGTATATATACAATCCCATTCTTTGTTATTATCACCATAAATTTTATATCCTTATACATAGTAAATATAATATAGATAGAGAGAATAGAGTGTTATCATTTTTCTTTAACTAATCATATATTATTTTATAAAAATAAAATATAGTCTTTATAAAAACATGTTTTAGTTTTTTCTTAAATGATATAAAATATGTATAAATATACAATATAAAATAAAAATATCAAATGAAAATTTAAAAATTTTATAGTCTTCATAAAAGACCATATATAGGGTTGCCTGGGTGGCTGAATTGGCTAAACATCCAGCTCTTGATTTCGGCTCAGGTCATGATCTCGTGGCTCGTGAGATCTAGCCCCAAGGCAGGCTCCATGCTGACAGTGTGGAGCCTGTTTGGGATTCTGTCTCCCTCTCTCTACTCCTCCCCCACTTGTGCTTTCTCTCTTTCTCTCTCTCAAAAATAAATAAAGTTTAATATATATATATATATATATATAAATTTTATTCAATTAAACATATATGACTAGTCAAAGCAAAACGATAGCTCTGTAATCTCTTTGTATCTGTATATGATCTATTCTATTACATTACATTACATCAAATTATATTTGTGGTGATAATTGCACAAAGAATGGACTTTCGATGTTTAAGTTTCTCATACTTTACATGAAGTTACTATACTAATTCTCTGTAGACTGAGGTAAGTTTAGTATGCATATTATTATCCTTAGAGAAACCATTTAAATAAACACAAACATTTATAACTAAAGAGCAAAAGAAATTAAAAATTAGAATACCCAAGAAAATTCAGTTAACTCAAAAAAAAAAAAAAGACAAGAATCAGGAACATAGAAGTAAAACAATTGTCTGGGACAACTAGTAAACAAAATGATAGATTTAAATGCAATCTACCAATAATTGTATTAAATGTAATTGGACGGACTAAGCACTCCAATAAAAACACAGACGTTATCAGAATGGAAAATGAAATAAATCCAACCACATGCTGACTATAAGAGATGCTCTTGGAATACAAATACACAGAAGCCAAAGGTAAAAGATGGAAATATATGCATTGTGCAAGCAGAAAAATAAGGTATGTTCACATTAAAATCAGAAGAAGTAGACTTCAAGACAGAAAGTATTTCCAGAGATACAGAGGTACAATTTTATAATAATGAAATGGTAAATTCATCAAAAAGATATACAATCCCAAAATTGCATTCAACACATAACAGCATTCATAATACATAAAGCAAAAAATAACAAATGGAGAAACAGAAAACTGTAAAATTACAGTTGGAGATCTTAATACCCCTTTCTCAGTAATTAGAAAAGCAAGACAAGAAAAAAAACAGTCAGATATAGAAGGTGGGACAAAATTAACAACCAACTTGACTTAACTGATATTGTTGGAACACTACACCAAACAATGGCAGAACATAACTTTTGTTTGAGTGGATTTGGAATATTCATAATACAGACCACATGCCAGGCCATAAATTCAAAAATATTAAAATATAACAAAATATATTATCTTACTATAGTGACATTAGAAAGCCCTAACAATAAATAGAAAAATCCCAAATATTTTAAAATTAAGTAATATACTTAAAAATAATCTATCACCAGGGAAGAAGGAAAATTTAAAATTTAGAAAATATTTCAAAAATGAATGATACTTAAAATACAACATGTAAACGTTTGTGGGATGTCATTCAGTGGTACTTAGGGAAAAATTTATGCTTTTGAATATTTATATTAGAAAGAAGGAAGATTTAAGATCAGTGGTCTAAGTTTCCATGTAAGGAGCTTGAAAAAGAAGAACAAAGCAAATAAAGGAATCCTTGAGTAGATACTTTGCAAAAAGAAGCTCAAAATGGTACAGCTGCTTTGGAAACTGTTTTGAAATTTCTTCTAAGTTTAACCAACAATGACCCAGCAGTTGGACTCGTAGGTATTTACCCAAGAAAAATTACACCATATGTTCATAGCAAGATGTATACATGAATGTTCATAGTACCTTTATTCAACTCTATTCAAAAAAGCATAAAACTAAAATGACCCAAATGTGTATCAACAAGACAATGGATAAAAATAAACTGTCACATATTCATGCAGTACAACTTATTCATCAATGAAAAAAATGAATTATTGATCATGCAGCATAAATTAATCTTTCAGACGTTAAATAAATGAAGTCAGGCACAAAATATGTACTGTATGATTTCATTTTTTCTGAAGTTCAAGGGCAAAACAAATCCATGGTGATTGTATTAATCATTTACTATTATGTAATAAATTATGCCAAAACTTATCAGCTTAAAGTAACAAAGCTTGTATTATCTCCATTTGTGTGGGTCAGGAGTCCAGGCATAGCTTGCCTGGATGCTTTTGGTTCAGATTCTTTTGTAAGGTTGTTTCAAGGTGTTGGCTAGGGCTACAGTCATCTCAAGGTTTGACTGGGGACGGACTATCTGTTCCCAAGTTCACTGGTGTGGCTGTTGGGAGGTCTCTGGTGCTTAGTGGCAGTTGGCAGGAGACATTAGTTCCTTGCCATTTGGGCCTCTCCTTTCTTATAGGCCTCTCCTGTGTCACTTGGCTTCCCCCAGAGCTGGGGCTTCAGGAGAGCACAAGAGATGATGAGCAAAACAGAAGTCATAGTCTCTTTGTAACCTAACCTCAGAAGGATAGCAAGTTACTTGCCACAGCCCATACACCAGCAGAAAGGATCACGCAAGAGCATGAAGACCAAGGTGGAGATCCTTATGACCCATCTGAGAAGCTGCCCACCATAGTGACAGAAATCAGAACAGCAGTTGCTTATGAGTAACGACTGGAAGAGGACCCAGGTAAATTTTCTGAAGTGATGGAAATATTCTCTAACTTAACTGGGTTGTTAGTTAGATGTCTATTTGTCAAGACTCCTTAATTTATACACTTTAGACCTGTACATTGCACTACATGTAACTTCTTCCTCAATTTTAAAATATATTTGAAAGGATGCAATTTTAAGATATTTTTTAAATGATGATTTGTCACGTTAGATATCATTCGAATGAATACGGACCCTTATAGAGCAAACTAAATAAAGGTGACCACAGAAAAACACATTCATCTATCATGCTACGCTTCAAGTACATAAACTTCATAAAGTCAAAGACATACAAATGCTGTATTTTCACAAGGCTGTATTTACTCTCCTCTGGGAAGGGTGTTCAAAGTTTTTAGCCAAACCTCTAAGACTTGGTTGGGGATCTAAGGACAACTGCCACAGCCTCTTCTTTTAAAGTCAATCTCTACTTCTCAAAGATGGGGAAAGACAGGCAGCCCTGTTTAGGAACCTGGGAGCTCTCCAGGGAGATGAGACATGAAGCTGAAATCAGGATTTGGACCAAGGGCTTTTGGCCACAACCAATTCCCTGCCTTAGGATGCAATGTTTCTAGCAGGGGTCACAAGGATTTTTGGACAACAAACACCTCTTACAAAAGAGTGTTTTGACAAATCAAGGATAAGTGAATTAGAAACAGGAAGCTTGCATTTCTCTTAAAATAGACATGGATTTAAAAATTAAGAGAGGAGTTTCTTGGCCAAGTACCTTTGAAGTTTTCCAGAACTAAAACATTTGGAAAAATAGTTCCACCTACTTTGAAAACCCAGAGTGCATGCAGATTGTCATCTTTTGGAATTGGAGCCACTGGAAATGAACCATTTTGCTCCTTTTCCTTTGTCATTCTTGGATGGTGATAATGGATAGGTCTATTATCATGAGTTGTAGTGTCCCCCTTTAGTCACTGAGAGCCACCTATTTTCCAGGCACCAAACTAGGCATGGGAAAAACCAGCTGGGTAGGTCTCTTACTGCCTATAATAGACTTAGCCAAAGGAGGGGATTTGAACCCTCCTCCCAAAGATCTGATTGGCTGAACATACAGTCAGTCCCCATGGTAGCCTTGGGATCTTTTCTCTGGTGGTGGGATTTTAGCAGGAGTGACTTCAAACACTGGTCTCCAGTAAACTAGTGACCCTGAGGACTTGTGGCACCAATATCAAATATTTCCTGGGTTACTGAACCCATGAGGTCATCTATCAGAGAGGAAATGTGCAAGGGCTTATGTGTGTGTTTGCTAAGTCTTCAGCTGGGCTCCATCCTCTCCCTGTGAAGCAGTGGGTAAGGATGCCTGACAGTGATGCAAATTCTAAGTAGCATGGTTTGGGAACATCACATTCAATAACAGTGTAACACAACCCTGGGGCTGTGTGAAGTCCAGAGAAAACTCTGCCTGAAGGATAGTTGCCATACTCAATCTCAGTAGTGGTGGAATAAACTGAAGAATCATAGGCCAGTATCCCTGTACACAGATAGTCTAGTCTTGGGTGTCCTCTCAGGACTCAGCCACTCCGGCAATGGCAGCAGACATGAGGCAATCTGGGGGCAGTAATGCCACAACTAGTGTATGCTTATCATCTCCTCTCTTTGTACAGGGAAAAATGTTAGGAATCTATTTTCAGTTAATCCTAGAAATGCCTTCGATGTCAAATTTCAAGGGCCTACTTGTTTTCTACAGCTTTCTTTAACAGTTCTTGGTTGCAGCACAGTATAGCAGAAAAAGGCATGGACTTCAGACCATTCTCTGGAGCATTTTCTTTTGTAAATGACTTATCGTCTCTGGGCCTTAAAAAAAAGTGGTAATTGCAAGGGGTATAAGACAATAGGAGAGATTTCTCAAGATCGGAAATGGGTTGCAATGAGGGTCATCTTATTGCACAATTCTAGAGGGCACTCTTGACATTTTATTCCATGTAAGTGGTGCCTCTGGAATTGTGCAACTTGGTGCTACTCACTGATATTCATAGGTTCAGAGACTGGGATTATAATTTCTCAGAAGGCAAGATCTCTGAGCCCTTCTATAAGACTTTGATCTGAGATGCAGACCACAGGAAGCCTGGCTGAATCTGGAAAACCACCATGAAGTAAGAAGAAAATTTGGTAAGAAAACATTTAAAATAGCAACCAGAAAAATAAAACAGCCAGATGAGCCCATAAAGTTAAAGGAATGAAATAGGAAAGTATAACACTTGGAATGAGAGTTAAAAAATCCAATAAATGGGAGAAGTAACCTCCAGAGAAAATGGAAACAAAAAAGTTGTCTAAAAGGACTTTGAAATTGGTGAGTTAAATTCCTAAAGAGACAAAGGAAGGAATACATTTATATAATAAGAGCAGGAGGTTGTGAATCAACTATCAGAGATTATGAACTAGAACAGGAACATACAAAAATTAGAAATCTGGAAAGTATAGCTATTAAAATAAAAACAAATGATGATAAAAGAACTAAACAGAAGATTGAACAGAATCAAGGAGAATTGATGGTTGAGAAAACCAAACTGTGAAAAATCTCTTATAACCCAGTTAGTACAGAGAGAAGAAAGAGAGAAAGAAAGAAAGAAAGAAAGAAAGAAAGAAAGAAAGAAAGAAAGAAGAGAGAGATGAAAAACATGACAATGACAAAGATGCTAACAGACATGGAGGATAGATTAAGAACTTCCAGCTAACAGTCATTCCATAATGAAAGAAAAAAAGAGGTAATATTTAAAGAGTATAACATTCCAGAAGAGAAGAAAGTCAAATGTCCTCAGATTGAAAAAGCTCACAGAATTCCAAATAAGATAATTTTAAAAGTTAAGCTGGTACATTTCCAAATACTAGCTAAAGGGGCTACCCTTTCATGGAAGGAAAAACTGCCAAACCCATCAATCCATTCTAAGACAGGGTGCCCTATGCTGTGCACACAATCACTCCCAAATTGCACACCCCACTCATCCTCTCTCCTAGCACCCACAACATGAGCACCCTCATATGACTTCCATCAATCATCCTCATAGTCTACACTCCATGCCATTCCCCTATAGCACACCTGCTCCCACACATCAGCCAGCCCCCTCAACTCTACAAACCCCATTCAGTCACACAGGCCATAGGCCTGTCAGCACGCTGGCCACCCGACCTCACTGACCCACACAGACCCTCTCTTTGTCAATACCATCTTCTCTCCAATTCCCAAATCCTCCATCTTCCTTCACCAACCTTGTATTTCCTATGGCCTTTCCCCTCAGAAATGAAATCAAAGACCATGAATTTTAGGTAGCTGGAAGGGACATTTTAGAGTCAGAAAATTTCAGGCTTCCCTCTGAATCTCTCTTGCCAGCTGTCACCTATCCACCTGTTTGCATTCATGCAGTCAGAGTTTCTAGATAGGCCAATCTCTAGCCAGCATGTGTATTTCTTTTAGGCATCCTCAGCACAGGCTTATCCAGTCCCTGCTGGAACATTTCAGAGACAGTGAACCATCTACCTTTAGCACCTGTAACTAGTAGGGGGAAATTTTTCCTCACATTAGAAGGCAGACTCTCAGTCTACAAACCCAATTTTTATTTGAGAGCTCCATGCTGTTAAGGTTTTGGAAAAGTTAAGTTGGTCAATTAGGATCTTCCCTTTTCCTCTGAAGCTGTGATTATGTTCTGGAGGGTCTTAGGTTGAAGCAGCACCAGACTCTCAAGACTTTTGCTTGCCTGGTGTCTGCCAAGATGAACACAGTCTCATCTGCTCCTGATGTTGGGCATAAGGTGCTCCACTGAGGCCCCTCATCCCTGTTGCTGTGGCTCCTGCAGCCCACCCGTGCTATTGCTGGGAGTCTCAGGAATCTGCCTGTATCTCTGAGGAAACTTGAGGCTCTCAGTGTTGCCAACTAGTGCTCAGTTACTCCCTGGGGTCTCACTGCCTCCTTGAGGCTCCACCAGACTTTGCCCCAAAAGTGAGCATCTCCATTCTAACCATATACCCTGGCTTCTCCATGTGCCCATCCCTCTCCATACCCACCTCACTCCCCATGATTTTTTCTAGCCTCTAGAAGTCCTTCTTTTCCTTGGTGGTGATAATTTTTATTCACAGGCACAGAATGTCTCCATAACAGGCAAAGATCTTTTAGAAACCCAAAAGTCAGGAAAAACCATTACCTCATCATCACCAAACTTGGACACCAAGAGGGAAAGGGGAAAATACTTGAGAAAACAGACAATGGTGGTTAAATGCCCATCATCTGATCCACTGCATTCATATTAAATTGAATGTGTTTTTGTCAGGCTTCTCCAGAGAAACAGAACCAATAGGAAATATATAGATCCAGAGAAAGAGACTGATTATGGGGGATTGGCCCATGTGATTATGGAGGCTGAGAAGTCCCATCATCTGCCATCTGCCAAGTTGGAGGCCCAGGAAAGTTCAGGGTGTCCAAATTGTCTAAACCTGAAGGTCAGAGAACCTGGAGCACCGATGTCCAAGGTCAAGAGAAGATGGATGTCTCAGCACAACAAAGAGAGCAGATTCACCCTTTCTCCACCTTGTTATTCTAGTCAGGCCTCAGTGGATTGAATGATGCCCAACGACAGTGGTGAGGGACCTTCTTTACTCAGTCTACCAATTTAAGAACCAAACTCTTCTGGAAGCACCCACAGAGACACACCAGAAATAATATTTTGCCATCTATCTGGGCATCCTTCCTTCCAGTCAAGTTGCCACATAAAACTAACCATCACAACCTATGTCTCTTTAGCTGCCGTCCATGGCCACCAGCTATTCCTCCAGGCCCATAGGAAATGCCCTCTTGAGTCTTCCCTCCTTTAGGGAACACATCCCAAGATCCTTCAGCTACGTGACAGCTCTGTGATCCTCTCCCACTTTGGAAAACCTTAAGAAAGTCGAATAAACTTGAACAAATTTCTCCACCTTTCTTTGCCTTGGTTTCTTTCTCCATAAGATGGGGACAAGAATAGCTCAGGCCACATGGGCGGCCGTAAGTGACACAGATTCATTCACTCAAACTACAAAAACCCAAGAGGTAGGTTTTTGTTATCCTCCCCATTTTGCAGAAGGAGACACGTAAAACAAGTTGTTTGGGGAAACTTGACTGAGGTCAATGGAGCAGCGAGTGTGGGGTTCTGCAGTCTGGCTTGGAAGTCCCCCACCTGTTAGCTTTCCCACAGTGCCAACCATGGCCTCAAACCATTAAATCATTCCCAGTGTTTCATCAGCCTTTTTCCTTTCTAGCATCATCAACTTCTCTTCCCTTCTCTTCTCTTCTTTTCTCTCTCTCTCTCTCTCTCTTAGAAATATTTCCTAAGACACCCAGATAGCTCAGTTGGTTAAGTGTCCGACTCTTGATTTCGGCTCAGGTCATGATCTCATGGTTCATGGGATTGAGCCCCATGTCCGGCTCTGTGCTGACAGTGTGGAGCCTGCTTGGGATTCTCTCTCTCTCCTTTTTCTGCCTCCCCCACCCCCACTCTCTCTCGCTCTCAAAATAAATAAACTTAAAAACAGTATTTCCTCTGTCAATTTGGTAAACTTATTTTTTTCAAGCAGTTAATCCAAATCAGTTAACCTGCTGTCTCCCTTTCTAGTTCATTTCTCCGTGTTGTTTGGATTTCTTTCTTCCTCCCTTGTTCTGCGAACAGGCGTCTTTGTTTCTTTGTTCACTTTTTAGGTCATTAAAGTTCCCTTAACATTTTCATTAAAATTGCCATTTAAGGAAATTACTTTCCCTCTGAGAATGGTTTGGCCCAAGTCCACACACTTTGTTAGGGTATCTACATTTTAATTATTTTCATAAATGCTCTTACTTTCTTTGAATTTCCTCCCTGCCTCGTTGATATTTAGGAAACTATTTTTGGATTCCATGTGGTTGGGTACTTTTAGGTCCTGGCTTTTCTACTTATTTCCAGTTTTATTGTTTGAGGCTCAGAATGTGGTACATATACCCTAGATTTTCTCCTGCTCTGGGAACCTCTTGACTGCCTGGAAAGTTTCCCTGAGAACACTTAATCCCCCACAAGGCCTCCTCTGGCCTTCATCATGTTGGAAGCTAGGGGCCATTTCCCTGTGGGTTTGCCCCAATTATTTTGAGCCCCCTAGGGAGAGGAGTACAATTGTCCCAGGTAATGCAGGGGCAGTCACAGAGGGAGACACAGAGGGGCCACTGGTAAAGGCAGCTGCTGGAATGAGGACGCCAACCTTTGGTGGGCACAGCCGTAGCAGCCTGGATCCCTCTGCAGACTGTAGGCAGAAGCATCTGAGACAACCATGACATGGGGACTGAGTGTTCGGACTCTGGGGAAGCTCAAATGGCAAGGGCTGGTGGGAACCTAGCCTACACAGGAGCAGGTGAACATCCCTTGAATCAATGGAGATGAACAAGGACACAGAGCATTTAGCCTTGACCAATCACTCATTCCGTCCTTGACTCACTTATGTTTGTGTGCATTCCTATCCACACACAAGGTATGGGGGCTCCACCCCTCCGGGCTCTCATGAGCATATACAGAAGAAGGCCAAAGACAGCAGAGTGACATCTCCACACCAACAGGCTGGGTGGTTATTGTCATAGCAGGAGAAGTCCACTGTCAGACCTAACCATGCCATGACCCAGAGTCTGCAGAAATAACAAAAAGCGATCCATGCAGCTACGTGAATGTACTCTCTCTGGAAGGACTTTGTGTGTGAAGATGTGTGGTCCTTCTCCTGTGGTGCTCGGATGTTATTTCCAGAGAGACAAGTGTATTGAATGAGAGCCACAGCAAAGTGAATAGAGAAGCTGAGTGCAAGAAATACGGGCCTGCATCTGTCTCTCTCTTCTTCACCGTCCAGGCCTGATTTCAAAGAAGGGCACTTAGACAGCCCCAGTGTTTCCCTTAGGGTTGAGTTTAGGGTCCTGCCTGCTGCGAGTCCTGCTCTGGGCCTTGTGTTCCACTTCTGGTAACTGGATATCTGCCTTGGTCCTACGAGCCCATTCTCGACTGGACCCCAGCTCCTCCTTGAGGATACCTCCCCGCAGCACGTGGTACTATCCCATTCGTTACACAGTGAGGAAACTGAGACCCCAGGAGGTCAGCAATTCTCCAGTGCCAGAAGCCGGTTAGTCCTGGAGCAGGGCTTACATCTGTTTGTGTCCAAGAAAAGTCTCTTTATTATGCCAATTGCCAGACAGGTGCTTGGGAACCACCTGACCCCAGAGTGCTGATAGAAGGCACCTGCTGCTGGTCCTGGGCGTGCAGGGAGAAGTATCAGAGGGGAAGTCTGATTCCCAAACCCAACCAGCTTTAAACACGTGACCTTGGACACTTTATTAGCATCTTTGACCATTTTTCCTCTTCAGTCGATTAAAGAAGACAGACTTTGTGTGGATAATAGAGGAAATGTGCCCCCAGGCAGTGTCCAACACAGAACAGCCGATCTTCCCCATAAGTGCCATCGTCCCCTCCAGGCACCTGCTTGGTTCACGTGCGGTAGGTTTCTTGTGGCCTCCATTCGGCCACGTGACCTCTGCACTCGGGCTTTGCCACCTGGTCCAACAACAGCAAACGCTTTGATTTCATTGCAGCAGGAAAAACAAAATCTCTGCCTAGCTTTTAGCATCCTTGTGGCCTTAGTCCTATAATTAAGTGTATATAAAAAACACACAGCTTTGACCACAAACAAGCCTACATAAACCAGTCCACATATCCTGAACAAAAGTGCTTTCAAAAGACAGAGGCATGATTGAAAAGCTTACTGAGAATAACCGCACTTCACAAAAAACGAAATCCGTGACTCAGCCTGGCTCAGAGGTGAGAATGGGGAGGGTTGGCAATCAGAGGCTGTGGAGTGATCAAACCTTTCCTTTGGGGGGACCCACGTCAGGACAAAGAGCTCTTTAGAGAGTAGGGGCGTTGGGGAGGGGTCACCACTGGGGTGGGAGCTGACAGGCTTGGCCTGAGACAGTCCCAGGGGAGCCCAAAGATCCTGCCAAAGCTGGTCACAGGAAGCATCAGGGAACATGACATATGATACCAGGCTTTGCAGATGTCCTGCTGAGGTGCTGGGGGATTGTGGCTACATGGGAAGGAGACATTTGGGGCCCAGAAAATTCTCTTTATAATTCCAATTTCAAGAGCAAAGGGAGTCCATAAAACATGTAGGGGCCTCTGGTTTCTGACTCTGCTGTGTGTTCAAGTGTGAAATAGAGCAGTGTTTAGTGCAAGGCAGAGAAAACTGCTCAGGACGTACCTCCTGGCTCATAAGTCATCTCTGTAGGATCACACAGCCAGCTGGATTTTAGGTCAATGGAGACGTTGCATTCTCATTTTGAAAGCTTGTTTAAATGAGATATATATCCCCGATTCCCAAGCCGTATCTTCTAATTTTCTCCTTAGGCACCCGTCCATGCTTATATCACTCTGTTAAGCAACACTGCTGTATTTCCATCATCTCAAGGACCTTTGGGGGCATATCGCTGCATCATCGTTCAAGAAATCAAGACTAGAAATCGAGTGCACAAGGATGAGAGCTTTCCCTGCAGTCACATAGCTAGTAAGGGGTTCAGAGCTGGCCGCTGACTCAGATGGACTAGCTCCATGGGCCAATGTTCCAAATATAACAGGAGTGAGGATAACAGGAGGCCAGGTCTGTCTCCTCAGAGGCCTCCTGGGTTAGTCAAGGCTGCAGGACCAGATATGCTGAGTGGATCTGAGTTCAGAGACAGAGTCAGGCTGCCCCAGCTCCAGTAGACAAATGTAGCAAACCTCTATCTGGTAATTTGAGGGCAGAAAGGACTTTGGGGTGCTAATCGGGATGGGATCCACGCTTTCTCTGGAAAATGCCTACTCAGCCTATAAAAAATATGCAAGAGACAGAAGTAAAATCAGAAGGTTACCAAAATAGCCTAAGGCTTACATATCCTATGTCCAAATTTAAACCTGACCCACGAACCTAACAGGCTGTGACCTGGAGCCAGCAGTGTCCCTTCCCCAGCTCGCTCTTCTCAGGGGGCATGCCGAGGCTTGTTGGCAGAGAATGGGAAGAAACTCTGGTTTGTTGGAGATTTTAAACACAGAAGATGGCAAGATGTGGTATTTGGACCAAAAGAAATTCTTAGGGCACCTGGGTGGCTCAGTCAGTTGAGCGTCCGACTTCGGCTCAGGTCATGATCTCACAGTCTGTGAGTTCGAGCCCCGCGTCGGGCTCTGTGCAGACAGCTTGGAGCCTGGAGCCGGCCTCAGATTCTGTGTCTCCCTCTCTCTCTGCCCCTCCCCTGCTCATGCTCTGTCTCTCTCTGTCTCAAAAATAAATAAAAACATTAAAAAACAATTAAAAAAACAAAGGAAGGAAATTCTGATCCATACTGTAAAATGGATGAACCTTAGGACATTATGCTAAGTGAGATAAGCCAGTCACGCGCGCGTGCGCGCACACACACACACACACACAGAAAACCACCTTACAATCCCACTCATAAGAGGTTTCTAGAGTAGTCAATCAAAGGCGTAGACACAAAGTAGAATGGTGGTTGCCAGGGCTAGGGAGGGCGGAATGAGGAGTTGTTTAATGTGTATAGAGTTTCAGTTTTGCAAGATAAAAAGAGTTCTGGAGATGGATGTTGGTGATGGCTGCACCTCAGTGTGAATGTACTCACTGCCACGGAACTGCAGGGTGAAAAATGGTTCTTCTTTTATGCTGTGTGTATTCTACACAATAAAAAAAATTTTTGAAATAAAAGAGAAATGGCTTAAGTGAAAAGAGAAAGAGAGAGAAACAGAGACAGAATTAAAAATACATGTTCATATTCTTATCACTCAACTGAAAAGAAATATATCCCCAATTTAAAGTCGAAGCTATGTGTTGGCCTTGTAAAGACTATCGGACTCTGAGGTGGACGGACCAAGCCTCCTGTCCCACTTCTTCCAGTTGCTGGCTCAGGGGACTTTGCCTCTGGGACCCTCAGCCTCTTCATTTACTAAGTGTAGCAAAATAATAGTCAGGTTGTCATAAACCTTCAGTAAATTGTTATTAAAAGCTCTTGATGGCCTGGTGCCTCCTGCAAGCCACTTACAAAGAGGTTTATGAGCCTGGATGATAGAGCAGATCCTTGACATTAGCAAAGGAATTATCTAGAGCTCTCAGTGAATCCCACAATTCAAAAATAGTATTATAACAAGAACACATTTTAAGCCTTTCGAAAAAATGTTTATGCTGTGACCGGAGGTGTTATTATTTATATTTTAAGTTGGATGTCCAACAGAGGACAGGCAGTTCTTATTCTTGTCTTTTAATGCCCAAGAATTGCCAGACCTTTGGGAGAGTCCTGTGCAATTGGGAAGGCTTCCAGGTGACAGTAAGGGCTGGGGTTGGCACCTCTTTATTCACTGGGGTCAGCTGGTAAGTACTGTCATCAATTTCTATCTTTCTCCTGGGTGAGCTTTGTATGGCTTATCTATTGCTGTACAACAAACTGCCCCCAAACTTAAGTGGCTTAGAACAATAACAGCCCTTTATTCTGTCATAAATCTGTTGTTGGATATTGTGGCTCGTCTCTTCTCTGTGTAGCAGAACACTGAGGGTTGGAGGGCCACCTTCCAAGATAGCTCACCCACATATCTGGCAATTTGGTGCTGGTTGTTGGCTGGAAGCTCAGCTGGAGCTATCGGCGGGGGGGCGGGGGGGGTCTCTGTTTCTCTTCATGCAAGCCTCTCCACGGGCTGCTTAGGTTACCTCACAGCATGGTGGCTGGGGTCAAAAAATGGGTGGACCCCAACCCCTGAAGGAAGTGTGTGACATTGTTATGACTTAGCCTCAGATGTCACATAATTCCACTTCCTCCATATTCTATTGGTTAAGGCAGTTACACAGACCCAGTTCAAGGAAGGGGTCATAGATGCCACTTCTTGATGAGGCAATGGGGTGGCAAGCCTGAAGAGCATATAAGACAGAAGATACTCTTACAGCCATCTTTGCAAAACACAATTTGCCACAAGTTTTGTCCTCAGCTCAGAGTAGTGCCTCTCCTCTTTTCAAGCCAGTAATAGTCTTTAAACCTCTCTAACTTCGCTTTGCCAGAAGGAAGGGCCTGTCTGGAGAACTCTCTAATGCCTTTCTCACTCTCCCAGAGGACTCTGAACAGCTTTCCGGTTTTCTCCCAATCTCGGTCCTGCTGAGAAGCAGGAGTGTGGCCTCCTGTGTATACCACTCCTCCACCACCTCAACTTGCTCTAAACTTCCTTCTCACTTGGTGCTCAGTTTCCAGCTGGAGAACTCCAGAACCTCTCCCGGTGAGGGCACCCATGTTAACCTGAGTTTGGTCCCATGGCAGCGCCTCATAGGCCTGCTTCCCAGACACTCCGTCAGGGCCGTGGCAGAGTGCTTCCCACTGTGGCCACTCTCACAGGCAGAGGGCCAAGAGCCCTGCTCCCTTTATCTATCACTGCCTGACCTTTGGCAAATATGTCGTCTCCCCACGGGGCTGAAGCCAAGAGAAGGTGCCAGCCCACGAAGCCGTTCAGACATGCAGACAGACACAGGTCCAGTGGGCTGGGCTTCTCAAATCAATGA
Source organism: Panthera tigris (assembly GCF_018350195.1). Classification (NCBI taxonomy): domain Eukaryota; kingdom Metazoa; phylum Chordata; class Mammalia; order Carnivora; family Felidae; genus Panthera; species Panthera tigris. The sequence goes on from NC_056670.1 coordinate 45,200,039, forward strand.
TAAAGGACTGGTGAACATGACCAATGAGGTGGTCTTCATCATTAGTCCTCTCTTGCAGGAGAGGAAACTGAGGCACAGAGAAGTTTAATGACATGTCCATGGTTATACAACTAGAACACACCAACTAACCATTTTTTAAAATTTATTTATTTTGGTTTTGATTGAGAGAGAGAGACAGAGACAGAGACAGAGAGACAGAGAGAGAGAGAGAACAAGTAGGGGAAAGGCAGAGAGAGAGGGAGACACAGAATCCAAAAACAGGCTCCAGGCTCTGAGCTGTCAGCACAGAGCCCGACGTGGGGCTTGAACTCATGAAGTGTGAGATCACGACATGAGCCAAAGCTTGCTGCTTAACTAACAGAGCCACCCAGGTGCCCCTAAACATTTTTTAAGTTGAGTCCGGCAGGGCACCCAGGTGGCTCATTTGGTTGAGCAGTCTACTCTTTATTTTGGTGGTCATGATCCCAGGGCTGTAGGATAGAGCCCCATGTTGGGCTCTGCACTGAGCCTGTTTACGATTCAGAAAGAAAAAGAAAGAAAGAAAGAAAGAAAGAAAGAAAGAAAGAAAGAAAGAAAGAAAAGAAAAGAAAGTCCAGAACATTTCCTATAATGTTACACTTTTGGCTTTCCGTAAAAATGTAATGTATGTACTTCTATAGCATTTATCTCATGGATCAAAGTATGATGTAAGACTGACAAAAAGGAAATGAACTATTGGTACAGGCGACAACATGAATGAATCTTAAAATAACGCTGAGTGAAAGAAACCACACAAAAATGAATATTCGTTCTTTCATTTATAGAAAACTCTAGAAAATGCAAACTAATGTATAGTGACAGAGAGCAGATCAGTGGTTGCCTAAAGGTGGGGTGGAGAGGTGGGAGGGAGGAGGAACAAAGGGGTGTGAGGAAGGTTTGGATGTGCTCATTGTTCTGACTTGGCAATGACTTCACAGATGTCTGCATGGGTCAAAGTTGATCAGCTTGCACACTTTAAACACATGTAGTTTACTTCATGTCTATTATACCTCAATAAAGCTGTTAAATACGAGTAAAAATTATTATGTGAGAGAGTGCTAAAATTATTTTGCAGCCAGGAAAAAGAATCAGGATTCAGTTGTATGAATCTTTTTGAGCAATTTTAGCTGGCAAAAGATCTACAACAATTTCTTAGAGCAGCAAATGTACTAATAAATGCTGAAAATGGAAATAAATCCCTTTTCCTGGAAGGTGGAACCACGCAAGAGCTTGGTTGTCCCTCAATTCACGAAAGGAATGTGTCATGGTGCTTTTGTTCTAAAAATGAAAAATGTCACCTCATCGCATCCTCAAAACTACCACAGCAAGTAGTATTTTTGTTATTCTTTTACAGATGAAGAAACTGAGTCTCAGAAAGTTCTAGGACACTTCTGATGGCAAATGGATCAAAGTCGGTTTGCCTAGTTCTAAAACCCACTTTCTTTCATCCATGACACATCAGTTCCCTCCACATAAAGACAAGGAGGAAGGAGGAGCTTGGATGGGCAATTGTGTTCTTTTCCCCCAATTGCTCTGAGAAAGGGAAAAACAGATTCCATTGAAATACCAGCCCAGGGAATCAACATGTGGGGGAGGTCAGACCATCTGTGTCTTAAGGGGTGACAGAGCTGGCAGCCATCCTTCCCCTCCCGTTGGCCTCTCTGGCTCCCAAGGAGGCCCTCATGGGCCTGGATGAAGTCTTTTGGTGGGAGTGATAAGAACTGTGATGCTCTCACTCACCCTCCTTCCTCATCTTCTGGAATGGCATTTTGGTGATAAGAACAGAAAAGGAGCTGCGGGATGTCTTCTGACGGGGAGGCCCCTTTCACCCTGAAGGAGCCAAATTATGGCCTAAAGATAAGAAGCAAGAAACTGACCAGTATCAGCCAAAAGGCTGTAGGCCTGGAGAGGCGGGAGTTTCAGCAGTGGGCTCTCCCTTCAGGTAGACGACTTCAGCAGGGTGCAGCAGTAGATTGAAACCAGGTGGGAGTTCAAAGCTGACCCCTATGAGGACGAGGAGACCAGTAGTCTCCATGGTGGCCAAGGGTTGTATGAGTGCCAGGCCAACAGCTCCACCAAAAAGTCTGCTGTGTGGGCGAACAGAGCCTTGGGTGTCTCTGACGGGTGGCTGTGCCCAGTCACAGGTATCTTAGCTCCAGATTCAATTGCTGAGGGTTACAAGACTCTTTCTAGACTCTCCTTCCATTGGGAAAGAGTTTGGACCATAGGTATGGAGCTGGGTAGCCGAACCTTCGGGACACCATCCAGGGAACCAGCCTCTAGGGCCACATCCACAAAGCAGCTTCTTTATGGCTCTCCTCTCCTGAGCTGCACCAGACGGTCTGTGAGGAAGAACAAGGTGTGGGTGCTCAACGTACGTTCTCGAAAGGCTAGGTTAAACAATGTCAAACAAGCCTCCTTACGTTGTAAGTGTCCAAGGGAGGCATATGGTGCAGGGCACCTGCCAGACCTATTTGATCATTGTCATGGAAGCTGAAGTGCACGCCCACCAATGCCCTCGAGACAGCTTGGACTTACTCTGCAAGCTGCCGAACCAGCTGTCAGAAGCCGACTGTTGGCCCCAGCCCTTTACAGAGCTGTCTCAACTGAAGAGAGTCACCATGGCCCACAACGCACTTCTTCCTGGGGAACCTTCGTCTGACTGGCCAACAAAAGTTAGGAAGTCCTATCCTCCCACCTTCCACCTGCCAATGCTAGCGGGCCATCCAGCCTCAGGGATCCCAGTGGGGTCGGTGAGGCCTTTGCTAACTGTGCTGCAGCCAATCTCCCGCTCTCCTAACTCCTGCCTCTGCCCCTTCCACAGTGCTGATCTGAGAGCATCTCTGCTCAATCTGCTGACATTCGTCTCTTCCTCATCTGGTGTATGTCTGCCCCTGACCCCCAACCTTCCTAGGTTAGACTTATCAGAGTTGTGCCTATTTTATTGTCCCTTCTCAAAGAGCTCAGCTGGGACAAAGTTTGACTCCTCCCCGAGCCCCGGGATCTAGAATGGTGCTTAGCACAGAGCACCTTGGAGAAGCTGCTGGAGTAAAGGGATGAATGAATGGGTAGGGTAGCTGTGAGTGAACTGGGGCTTTCTGTGTCTCCAGGTCATTCCACCACCCCCAGGACCACAGTATCTTTCTCACCTCCCAAAACATCAGGGCTGAAGACACATCTCATCTGGTTCTTCAGCCGCTGCTTCTGCCTAACTCTCAGATGGAAGGCCTGCCCCCTGCCGCCCCCCATGGCCCAGGTCTCCACCTTTAGAAGTAAATGTTCTTTCCTGTAACCTAGACTCCTGGGGGTGAGGGTCCTGAATGCCACGGGGGCTTGATGGGCAACAGAAAAAAATGTCTGCTGAGTTTCGGTGAGGATTCTGGATACTGAGCCGTCTCTGCCTTCCAAGTCCCAAGTTTGCTCCTTTGTGATTTTGTATCCGATCCTAAGGGTGCCCAGCTTGAGACTAAATGGATGCCCAGCTGGGATGTAGGAGGGAAGACTAGCAGGTGGGTCTGTCAGAGACCCCACGTAGTGCTTAGAACTTCAGGACCAGAGGCATCTCCTGAGAGCGCACTGGCCTCATGGGAAGAGGGAACCACAGTGCACTTCTAAGACAATAGTAGTGCTGCGTGACCTACCAGAGGGGTGCTTCACAGGTGTAGAAAGGAAGAAGGGAAAGGCACAGTGGTATGGCTTCCACTACAAGGGTTCCCAGAACCCCATGCACTGACTAATGCTTATGTCTCATGTGCTACTCCCATTTGCAAAGGAGGTGAGAAAATACAGTCTCTCAGCTGGACATACCACTCCCCCAAATAAAATGGGACTATTGTTAGTGAGCAAGAGGGAGCAGTGGATACTGGGCAAGCAACTTAACCAGGCAGCTTTTCTGCCTCCATCCACCCTTTAAACTATGCGACATTTACACATCACCTTCCTATCCGTAGAACATACACCTCCTGTCCTCAAAGGACACGACCTCAAAGTGCCACCAGTGCCACCAGCCAACCCTGAGACCTCAGAAGATCTCAGTGAGCTCAGTGGTGTCCAGCCCTCTCCATCAGGTGTCGGCATAGCTCATCACGGCCTGGCAAGCTATAACCCCAAAGACATTATCTTCCCCAATAACCTCAATATCAAAGGCACAGAAGGAACAGGATAAGCCCAGTATAAACTAAAGGGAAACACTCTAAGTTGCTGCTGGCCAGAGCAATGATCGAATCCAGCTGGTCAAAAAGAGGATTCCCTTCCCTAGCATTGGAGTGAATTCCAGGCTGAACAATAGGGTGGGGTCTCACTTGTCCACTGTCTTTGTGGCCCCTGCCACTTCCCAACTGCAGGATCTCCTTTGTCTGTTACCCCCTCGTCCGAAGTGGGGAGCCCCCTCCCCCTTCCAGAGGACTGTCTACTCAATTCCTGTTGGTGCAGTTTGGTGGCCTGGAAACAATTTCAGGTGGTGAGAATCCAAATCCCGTTCATTTTTAGCAGACGATGCCCTACCCTTGCAGGTTGGGCCCAGACCCTCTCTCCCCACCCCTGGCCATTGGGCTCCATTGCAGGCAATGTGATATCTGATTGAACCAAATAACATTTTCATTTTTCAGAACAAAAATGATCGATGGGGGCAATTTCATGATTTAACTTAATTAAATGTTAGTTACTGTTGATGATGGCTTTCTTTTAAACAGGGTTTAAACAGCACTCAATATTGACTATTTATTGATATTGCCCTTGAACATGCGCAATTAACACGTATTAGTTACTGTGGAAAATTTAACTGAAATTGGGGAAAGGTATTTTAGACTCCAAGTTACTCTGGTTAATATTTCTTCTCCATTGCGCCCAGGATTAAATAGTGCCATGCTTCATGTTATACTGTCTGTTGTGATTGTATGAATTGAACTCTTGTTGTCTCAGAATTTGTCATCTTTTCTAGTTCATCCTGGTTGAATGTTAGACTTACCTGAGGCAATTGGTAAAGTTGAATCAGAGTCTTAGGGGTGAGGCCTGGACATTACTGTGATTTAATATAAGGCAAGGGTTAAGAACCACAGCCCTCAACTGATATGTAGAATCTATGAAACTGGGCTTTTGTCTGGTCTATTGATGCTCCTGGAGGGACAGAGATCCACTCAGTAGGGTGTCTACCAGAGCTCTGCAGAACAGGAGAGGAAGGACCCTACTAAGGTGAGAGGGAGAATGACTCCTCCTTGGTGCTTAGAGGAGGTACCCATGAGAGGGGACCATGGGCTACTGCAGTGAAAGAAGGCAAGGCTATTATTATTCATTGTATGGATGTAACAAAGTTTCTTTTTCCACCCTATTATAACTGACAATTGGATTATTTCTTGTTTGGGAAATTACGTAGAAATTGTTATTCTTAGAAATTTATTTAAGTATTAAATAGACATAAGCAATCTCTCTCATATAACTATAGACTCATGGATTTATTTTTTCAATGTGTTACACTTCTTACTTAAATTGTCTGAAATATGGCCAGTGGGATCCCCTTGAAGTTGGCTCCTGTATGCTTTTGACACATATCTGTTCTTCAACTACATCCTTACTTCTCAAATAATAAGATGATCCAGGCTCAGCTTCTACTTACCCTGACCCAGACCTGGAATCAGGCATTTCACCCAGGATGGTTTATTTTAGGGGAGAGTCCTATCGAGAAACCAAGATCTGCTGTTACTGGAACTTTGCCCTTTCAATGGACAGAGTTGGGATGGATGGATGGATGTACAGGTGGTCACACATAAAATCATGAATTTGCAGTGATATTTCCAATTCCACTTTAATGGAACGGGATTTTTTTTTCTTTATTTTAGCTTGTACCCATATCTCTTTTATTTTATAGTGAAAATCTCAGTTCTCAATATTAATATATTTACACATTTGTTTTATCTTATAATATCCAATCTGTTTCCTGATCCAGGAAATATAATACGTATCTTGGGATTCCTCACTAATTAAATAATTTTGTGCCCCTGAAATTCCATCTGCCTCCCCTCACCCTTCCACATCCTAGAATACATGGATTTTATATTTTCAAAGTTTTTACCATTTATATGTTACTCTGCAAGTTGTGTCTTCCATCTTTTATTTATTAGTTGATTCTGAAAATCAAAACCCAGCATATAGAAGTTTTATAGTATGATTATGTATTCAGTTAAATCATATGAGCCATATGAAATCCCTTCTATTCAATCTCCTTTCACCTACAAAAAAATGTGGTAATTTCCTGTGGTTCGGCCAGATATTTTTATTAGACAAACATCTACATAAAGACAAGAATGTTTTCATAGGTCACTGAATCTTTGCTGTTATACTGAGAATATTCCAAAGTTAAAGTCAAATGGATTCCCTTTTTTAAACGCCATTAATTGCTTAAGATTATGCCAAGTTTTTAGCTCGTCTCATATTTGTACGATGACTTTTTTTAGAGCTTTTTGTTTTGTCTGGAGAATCTGATTGCCTTTCATTTTTCTTGATGACAGAAGGATCACTTGCCTTCTAAACCATATTCCTGTGATCTTGGAGTTTGTTAATCATATCTTTGTTGAGTTTACTAATGTTTTGGAGGCCTGCTGCCAGCTTTCATTAAGCATTTCTGTTCATAGCTCTCCTGGGTTTCTTTTACCATTTCTTGGGTGTATGGTTATGATTTCTTGATTTCTTGATTTTTTTTTTCTGAATATACCCCAATAAAATTTGTTGTTCTTTGTTGTTCTTTTATCAGGTAAGGTGCATGGGACGTAAAGTTCCTGAATTATTGTAAGGCTGAAAAGATCTGCCTTTACTCTCACATCAATCTGACAGATTTATAAGTGGATAATAATTTCTTCTTAGAATATTTAAGACCTTTCTGCATTTACTTCTAGTTTTTGGTGATGTTGGCAAGAAGTCCAATTGAATTCTCCCTTTGTAGCTATTTTATTTGTTATTTCTAGAAGCTATTGGGATTTTTTTATACTCTTTCTTCCATCTTCCCTGCTTAGCAGTCAGCAATTTTTTCAGCCTGAAGATTTTCTTTCCTTTCCTTTCCTTTCCTTTCCTTTCTTTTCTTTTCTTTTCTTTCTTTTTTATTTTCTTCTTTCTTTCTTTCTTTCTTTCTTTCCTTCTTTCTTTCTTTCTTTCTTGAGACAGAGAGTGCATGCACATAAGTGGGAGGGGCAAAGGAAAAGAAAGAATACCAAGCAGGCTCCACACTCAGGGAAGAGCCCAACATGGGGCTCAATCTCACCACCGTGAGATCATAATCTGCCCCATAATCAAGAGTAGGATGCTTAACTGACTGAGCCCCAGGTGCCCCAAGATTTTCTTTGCTTTTGCCCAGAGAAACCTATTATGTCCTTAATTATTTCCTCCTTCCCATTTTCTCTGTTCTTACTTTCTGGAACTTCTCTTGGATATTGACTCGCCCCATTTCATTTTCCAATCCATTTACCTTTTTTTCTAATATTTTTTTGCACCTTTTTATATGATTGTTTCAAGTCTTAGGAGATTTTCTTTACATTTTCCTTGGGGCCTTATGCTGAATTTTGAAGTTTAGGGATAATAATATTCTAACTTCTGTATATGCTTTCACGCTCTCTACTAAGACAGAGAAGTTTTCCATATAAAGTGGGGATATTTTTTGTCATGGTTTGTGGATGCAATATCACAATATATTCTTTGAATAATTCTGAGAATAGTAATCAGGATTTTATAGGGCATTTCACTAAAAGTCAAACTACTGACATGTATTAAAGATTTCATGAAAATAGATAAATGTTATTAGGAAGAAGATCACAGTTAAAGGCAATACAACCAGGAAAAAAATAATGTCTCAGAAATCACAAAATATGAACAAAAACATGTATTTGAAGATAAAAAAAATTTGATTTCCTGAAATGTAAGAAAATCTTAATCTGCATATAAAAAACACATAACATGTAAGCAATAAAATAATTGCAAAGCTAGATGGAGCTTTCTTAAGAAATTGAATATAAGGGGTAAATATAGAAAACCTCAATCCAAGAAATGGAAAACACAAGTCACGAATACTGCATGTCCCACAGCTACAATAACTGTTAGAAGATGATAAGAGTATTTCTCCAATGTGCCAGAGAAAATAATTATACTTCCAACAGCTAAGTCTTATTAAATTATAAAAGCAGTAAAAAAGACATTCTTAAATAAAACAAAACAAAATAAATAAAAAACAAAAAACAAAAAAACAGAAACCTCAGGGCGCCTGGGTGGCTCAGTTAAGCATTCAACTTAGGCTCAAGTCGCGATCTCACAGTTTGTGAGTCTGAGCCCTGCATTGGGCTCTCCGCTGTCAGCATGGAGTCTGCTTCAGATCCTCTGTCTCCCTCTCTCTGCCCCTCCCTGTTTTCAATCTCTCTATCTCTCTTTCAAATAAATAAACAGTAAACAGTAAAGAAAAAAAAAAAAAAGCACATGGAATTTAGAATCCAAACCAGACATCATTGTCCATTCTTTTTTTAAATTTCTTTTTAGCATTTATTTATTTTTGAGACACAGAGAAGGAATGGGAGAGGGGCAGAGAGAGAGGGAGACAAAGAATCCGAAGCAGGCTCCAGACTCTGAACTGTCAGCGCAGAGCCTGACGCGGGACTTGAACCCACGAACTGGGGGATCATAACCTGACCCGAAGTCACACGCTTAACTGACTGAACCACTCAGGCACCCCTGTGTCTATTCATTTAAAAACTAAAATCACTAGGAAGGTATAAAAGTGAATACCAGTGCCTTTTACCTTTTGATGACACTTTTTCTCAAAGGGTGAGAACTTTCTCTGAACAACCAGTAACAAGATGCAGAAGAGGATAAGGAGGTAGGGCTGTATCCAGGATGGGCACTGGCGCCATCAGCTGCTTTGTCCATCCCTGGCTCCTTCCCAGTGTGGCCAGTTGTATTGTAGTCAAACTGCAAAGGCTGCTGCTGGTGCCCTTAGTCCATTAGTCTCCTCCATTACTCTCAGCGCTGACATTGAGGAAATCTGTCATGGTTGTCTAGTATCCTTTCTTCATTTTACTGATCATGACCCAAAGAGCCATGATTTGATGAGGGATCAGTATGTCTCGTTTGCTCATTCCAATCTGGACTGTGGATGATCGCCCCGGTTGGCTCATCCACTTCCTGTCACGTCACAGGTACCTGAGTTTGCCTTTTCCATTCTGGCAATGCCATCCGATTGCCATTTCTTACGGCCACTTTCCCACTGCAGACATTGCTGGGAAGACAGAGCCAGCCCTCATCTGGAAAAAAGAAAAAAGAAGAAAACAAGACAACAAAAAAATACACTGTCAAGGGGCTTGGAGTGGACACCAAGTCCTTCTAAATACAAAATGAGGTCAAAAGAGGTGTGAGAAATTAAATTTTATGAATATTGACAATATAAAAATAACACTACAATAAACATTGGGAGACAGAGAAGGACACATGAGAGTAAATCTCCTCCTCTTCCGTAGTATGAAATTAAGACAATCACAAGATACTGTCGGGGCCAGTGTCACCAGTGCAGGGAGAAGACACGCATTTGGGAAATTTCCCAAATGTGTTTCCTCCTCCATGCACTCTGCTCTCCTAGGGGAGCATTTCCCCTCATCATTTTGGCCATGTCTGTCCTTTTTGCTGAGCCCTGGTGTCCACGCACCCCCTGGTCTCCATTCCTGCCTTCCTTCGAGCAAGAGTCCACCTCCTTTCCATCTCCAAGGTGAGGATGTAAGACACTGGGGAGGATTCTGTATTTTTGTGCATGGTCTGGGTTGCCTGGTGCAGATTCCTCACTGCCTTCCTGGGTCAGGACTGGCTTTCAAGCAGGCGGGAGCCTGCCCTGGGGGCTGAATGGCAGCACCTCTTTGGGACGGCATACTGGAGGCCACCAGGACCCCCTCAATTTTGGCAGGTCGGAACAGCCCTGATGGCATAAAAGGAGAGCGGATGATGGGGGTCAGAACCAGGGACACAAGGCGGCCATCTGCCCCACCCTCTTCTGGGCAAGCCTGCTCTGATGCCCATGCTCCCTGCCAAGCCTCCCCTCTGACCTGAGAAGACCCCTCCCACACCCATGCGTCTGGCATCACCTCTGGTCCCCTGACATGGACGCCTTTCCCCTGCCTGATGAAAGACAGGGACTGGAAAATCACTTTGGACTTGCTTCAAGCAGATTCTGTTTTGCATTAGAAACTCATCTCTGTTCTTCTGGGAGATTGGCTGCTGTTGTCAGAAAGGGAAATGGAAACTGAGAGCGAGGCCAAAGGCTGATTGAGGGCAGGCCACTCACTGCCTCCCAAGAGCAGGGTGGAGTACAGGGGAGAAGAGGAGCCAGGCCTGCCTCTTCCCTCATAAACTTCTTGGGTCCCAGCGTGGGCTGGCGGCCACCAGCGCCCTCCCTCTCTCTGGGCAGGTGTGGCAAGGCAGACCCAATCAGGGGTGCAGCCCTTGCCTGAGCCCCGTGCCAACGAGCCAAAGGCCAGCTGGTTCCACCTGCTTTTGAGTATTCTTACGACAAACGAAGAGCATCCAGTTAGCCCTCTTTCACGGGGACTCTCCGAGAAAGAGATTATATGAAAATAACATAATCACATCTTGAATAAACTTTGAAACTAAATTCTTCTGAGCAGTTAAGTCCACCAGAAACAGCTATTTAGGGGAAGAATTTCGCAACATGGGTTTGCTCTGATCACCTACCTCCGCACGCCCACCCTATGTACTCCCACAACGCACCCCCGCAGGTATCTGCTTGCACACACAGGCATCAGCTTTGGGGAGCAGGAACATGGGGCCAGGGGGGCACAGTCTTGGGTCCCCAGTCTGCAGCGCTCACACTGTGGTTCCAAGCCCGTTGTTTTACTGCTCGGTTTCCCTGCCCTCATTGCAAATCTTTTCGCGAATGTCCTGTCTCCTTGATCTAATTGCTCTCTCCTGGTCATAGCAGATGCCAGAACTATCACCCCAGAACCTTCCTCTCTCTTCTTCTGCTGGTATCTGCCCAAACGGGAAGGGGGCCACATTTATCAAGTGCCACCCAAAGAAGCAAATATTAGGCCCACTTTCTAGATGAAGAAATAGAGGCTTAGAGATACACCTTGTACTGCCAGAACCATACAGATGTGCCTGGCTTGCAGGTGGGTGGACACTGACGTTCCCAGGTCTCCCCTGGGTCTCTGTCCCTGTTTGTGGCTGCAGCTTCTCTCTCACCAGTGTCCCTGCTTGCCCTGGACTGCTGCTGAGGATTTCTGCATGTGGCTTCTGAGTGGCTCATAGGTGCTCATGCCTCTTAGGGAAGAACCATATATAAGTTGCAAACGTGGACTTCCTCCCTGAGTGACGTCAAAGAGCACAGCCCCTCAGGAACCAAAATAAGCCCTAGGAATCAGTCTGCAAAACTTTCTAGACCTTTAACCTGCCTCCCCATGACTTGTGAGAACCCATGGGTTCTTGACTACTTAGACCTAGACTACTCTAGGACCTCCCAAGGTGATATCTATGGCACGCCTGTGGGAGTTCCTGAGTCTCAGCCATTCTCTGAACTTTCCCTCATACAGAAAAAAAAAAGTCTGAGAATCTTAGAACAGTGACAAAATAGAGAATCAGTGTGGCTCCCTCAGTAGACGCGCCTGCCAGCACAGAGAACACTGAACTGTTGCCCCAGCGGAAGGCAGGAAGCTCGTATCAGCCTCTCTCAACCCTCCACCCAAGCAGAGGATTCCTCATAAAGATACTGGGTGCTATTAAGAAAGGAAGTAGAGGGGTGCCTGGGTGGCTCAGTCGGTTAAGGGTCCAACTTCGGCTCAGGTCATGATCTCCCAGTTCGTGAGTTCGAGCCCAGCGTCGGGCTTTGTGCTGACAGCTCGGAGCCTGGAGCCTGCTTCAGATTCTTTGTCTCCCTCTCTCCCTGTTCCTCCTCTGCTTGTGCTCTGTCTCTCTCTTTCTCTCAAAAATAAATAAAGTTTAAAAATGTATTTTAAAAAAAAGGAAGTGAATACTGGATACGGGAAAACATTGAATATGTGCCACAGGACCAAACCAGGATCCCAGCCGGGAGCCGTGGGTCACAGGCATATGGAGCAAAGGGTCCCGTGGGTCATGCATGGGAAAGAAGATAGGGAGAAAAGCTGTTGGCATGTCCCGGACTCCTCGTGCATGCACCAGCGGCTTTCATCTGCTCAATCCTTATGAAATTGCTCTCATTATCGTACAGGAAAAGGAACTCAGGGCTCACCGAGTTGAACAGATTTACACAGCTACATGCTACAGTTTGCTAACCCAGGCACGTTAGAAAATTACTGTGCAAATGAAAAGAACACATCATGTGAACAACTTGGAAATGTGTTTTATTAAAAACATCATATATGTGCCGAGAGCTGCGTGTGCCTAAGGAACATGGCAGTCCTGTATCAAAGAGGCCTGTCTCTTAAAAGTATCCAGAGTCTATGGTGTCCTGAAAAGGACCGGTGTGTTATAGGAGCTTTGTCACATGACAATGTTTGAGAATCACCAGGCAAAAGGATCCAGCCCAAACTCCATGGGATATCCAAACCTCCTCCCCGCCACCTCTGCCCTTGCCCAAGGCAGAAGGGAAGGGCATTCCAGAAAGAGGGCACAGCATGTGCAAAGGGAGAAGTTTGGGAAGGATATACTGTGTTCCCCGAATGCAGAGAAGGTTGGCGTGACGGGGTTTGGGCTGTAAGACTGGAGGGGAGGGAGAGAAACGTGCTTCCGGGCAGGACAGAGTGTGGAGGGCCCTGGTTCACCCAGATAAGGACAGGGGTTTTTCCCCCCAGGCAGGCAGGAGCCCATGGTGGACGGTGGGCAGGGAGATATGTGAGCAGATTTCCACCTCGAGAGATTTTCTGGCAGCCATGGGAAGGGTGCATTTGTGGAGAAGGCAACAGACAGAGCTGTTATGAGAGACGAGAAGACGAAAGAAGGATGCGCAGTGGGCAGGGCGGGCAGAGGCTGGGGGAGAGAGGAAGCCCAAGGTATTTGAGAAGCTCTCACCAGAACGTGAGGTTGGCACCCGTGTGGACTGGCGTGCACTTAGGGAGACCTCAAGTTGTTGCTCTGGGATCAGGGTTCTTTCTTCTCCTTGCCTTCTTCCTGTACCGTGGAGGCAGCCTGGGGGCAGCACCAGCCTCCGTGCCCTCCTCTGCTGGGAGGTCAATGATTTGAAGCCCCCAGCAGGGGCAGTGGGTCCAGCCTGCCCGGGAGCATCACTCTACCCCTGGCTGCCACAGCCCCTCTCACACCAATTCCTCTCCCTCCCTGCTGTCCTCCATGACTCAGCAACAGTTCTGTTCTTGCTTCTACACAGCAGCCCCTGAAGTTCAGTAGGACTTCTAGATTGGAACCATCCTGGACTGGAACCACATCCAGGTGAGCTTTTCAGGAGACAAGCCTGTAGCATGGTGCCTGAAGAAAGGGCTGCAGTCAAGGGGGGACCCTGAGCACGTCTGGGTCCAAGTATGGATGTGGTTGGGGCCAGTGTGGGCGTGGCTGAAGGTCAGGTCAATAGGACACAGAAAGGATTCAGGATGGGGTGGAGGCTGTGCTTCACAATCACACAGGGGCAGAGGGTCCCAGTACAAGGGCACCAGGATGGGCCACCACGTGTGGCACAGGCCATTGAGGTGAGTCCTGAGTCACTCAGCCCGCAAGGAAGGACACTCAGGGCGTCAGAGGGCCAGCGAAGGAGAACTGCCAGAGTCTGAGCAGGTGTGCCCACCCCCTCCAAAGGCTTTTCTCATAACGATCCCTGAGGCCAAGACCTGCCCTCCTCCCTTCTCTCTGAGACCTTCCACAGAGATGTGAATATTCATCAGCCCTGGAGCAGAAATGGCAGAAACTCCCAGTCCCCTGGCACAGCCCTCGAGGGACAATCCCAGTTACCTCCATCACTTACCCTAATCAATCCATCACCGCAATCAGTCAGGCTGGCACAGGAGCCCTGGCCAGTGTGCCTGCCCAGGCTTAGGTTTCCTCCCTCTCCCCCACCTCTCGTCCTGTGCCACCTTCACCCCCCACCTCAGAGACAACAAGCTTTCTGAAAAGCCCCCACACAAACCCTTATCAGTCATTTACATCTTTGTGTAACTCAGTAGTCCGTGTATTTGATGAACACCCTCTGACCCACCGTCTGCACCAGAAACAGTACAGGGCCAGCAGAGGGGAGTAGAATAAAGATGAGCAAGCCACATCCTGTTGGAGTCTCTAGGAAGGGAGAAGGTGCGTGTAGCTGCAGTCAGGCAGACCCCGTGGTGGGGCTCCCAAAGACCAGACCGATTGTCACGGGGGAGGTGACGTGGAATCAGGTCTGGGGCTGCTTATGCTCCCATAGGCAGAAGCAGGAGACGCCAGGGAATTGGGGAGGACATAAACCAAAGCAGGGAATAGGACAGTGCCAGAATCTTTGAGAAACAGCTGGACGTCCAACTGGTAAAACACAGTGTAGGTTTATGTAGGAGAGAAAGGGCAAGTGAACTTGGACACAGACTGTAAATGACCCAGAATGCTAAGCTAAGCTTGAACTTTACTACTCAACCGGAGGCACATGGGATCACCTGGGGTGAGGCAGGGCGGAGCACAGAGGACTGCACCGAGGGGCCCAGAACCCCAGCACCTGAGGAGGCAGCCCAGGGTGTGAATGGCAGCAGGTCACGTGAGTGTGCCAGGGAAGCTAGGGAAGGTGGGCCAGCAGACAGACAGCAGGATATCTGGGCACCCCTGCATCTCCTGCCACACAGCCAAGCAGAGAAGGGTAGAGTTGGGGAGCTCCTTCCAGGAAGACTGGGCCAGGGGTGCTGGAGACCACCCTCCCCCACAGAACCCGCCCCCCCACCATCAGTGCCTCACCTCTTTGTTTCCACTATATCCCAGAGCATCTCTGCTGGGGAGAAGGTGGGCAGAGTCTCACTTTGTTTTTCTTTTGCCTGTCTTTTCTGTCTTAGTCACCTAAAGTCATTTGAAAACAGCCAAGCCCATAGCAAAGATCGAGGAAGAAATACTTGGTCTTCTGAGCTGGTCTCCGAGCAGAGGGTCGGGTCGGAGTCCCATGCAGCCTCCAGCACGCCTACTGTGCTGTCTGTGCGGTCTCTCTCCAGCCGGGAAGGGCACGTCCAGCCTGGGCGAGCTCAGCTGCGGCCCACCGCGGGGACTCCTCTGCCCTTCACGCTCCACTGAGAGTTTTCAATTGACTGTAGCTTCCCTTTCAGAAATCCCATTTGGCTTCAAAGTTACAGAAGATTGTTCTCCTTGGGGACTGCCGAGATGTTCAAAGTTTGCCTCCCAGAGATGACCGGAATTTGCTTGAAGTGTTTTTTAAAAAGCCGTAATAATACCACTATTGTCCTTGACCCTCAAATGCAAAAATTCAAATCCTCAGCCATAAAGTGATCTTGAAAATCTCATGGAAGTATATTCTCTTTGGAGCTGAGGCCAAAAATTGAAAATTTCCTCCCCAGGAGGGTTCTCGTCAGCTTAAAAAAGAGGGACACAGAAGGCACAGGCGAAGAGAAGATTGTCTCAACGTACTGAGACCACTCCAGGTCTCTCAATACAAAACTTCCAAGACCTCACAGACCTTAATAAGGGGCAAGACTGGAAACACGGAAATAAATAGCATCTGTGCTATCATTTTGGTTGAAGACGAATGAGGGGAGAAGGGGTTAAAGAGCTTGCCTGGTTGCTATTGTAAGGGGTCAGGCAGGACCCCCTGAGCAGGTGCTATCAGAGAAGAAGCCAGAGGGACAGGGAGGAGTGGGCTGTGTTAAAAGTGAGGGAGGAGGATGGTGGGAGGACGGAGTGTGCAATGGTCCTAGGTGGGAGTGAGCTGGGTACTTGCAGGAATCACAGGCTGTGCAGTGTGGCTGGAGGGAGTGTACAAGGGGGAACGAGGAGAAATAAAGTCTGGAGGGAGGCAGTATCCGGGTCCTTTAAGACAGGAGTCAGCAAACTGACTCTGTAAAGGGCCACTTAGTAAATATTTACACTTTGTGGCCACACAGTCTCTGTCATATGTACTCAGTTCTGCTGTATCATGAAAGTAGTCACAGGCAATATGTAAATGAATGAGTGTGGCTTTGTTCCACTAGAACTTTATTGATAAAGACAGGTGGTGGGCTGGATGTGGCCAGAGGGCTACAGCTTGCTGACCCTTGTTCTGGAGCCTCATAGGCCAGGATGAGAACCTTTACCTTTCTTGTTAATGTGATAGAAGCCATTTGAGGACTTTGAGCCAAAGAGTAAAGTCATCTGATGTATGTTTTAGATCATTCTGGCTGTTGCATGGAGAAGGGATTATAGGGCAAGAGCGGGAGTGGAAGTGAGGAGACCAGTTTGAAGCTGTTCAAGTTCTTTGTGCAAGAGAGAGTGGAGACTGGCTCTGCAGTGACTGGGCACGTATGTGGCCCACCTGTGTCGCTAGGTCTCCTCCCGGGTCTGAGGTAGACTTGCCCTTCCCCCCTGGTAAAATTAGGTGTGGACATGTGGTTTGCTTCAATCAATAAAAAGGGAGAAGTAGAAACCTCTAAGAGCTAGTGCACAATTCTCCCTTTCCTGGCCATATCATGGTGACATTAGGAATTCTAGAAACCCCATCTGCCTGGGCCCATAAGTGAGAATGACATGGAGCAGAGCCCCCCACGTATCTGTAGTTCATGTGTAGCAAGAGCAAGAGATAAACTTTTGTTAAATTAAACTGCTGAGAGATGGGGGCTGTTTGTCACTGACGCATAACCTAGCGCCTCTGACTGATACACTTGTGGTTGGGAGATAATGTTAAGGGGCCACGTTGAGGAGAAAGGTTCAAGGCAATGCTTGTGGGGCTTTGCTGATACGTTAGTTATAGTTAGTTTGAGAATAAGAGCTGGAGGAGGAATCTTAGGGAATGAGGCCTGAACGGCAGGGGGGAATGAAGGCCCCATGTAATGAGAAGCAGAAGGCTTGGGAAGGGCTAGTGTAGGACTGTCTGGGTTTAAATAACTGTTCATCACTTACCCGCTAAGTAACTCGAGCCCCTCGACTAGCCTTCTCACGGTAAGTTCCCTCATCTGTACAGCGCGAATAAAAATAGCATCTACTCGATAGGTCTGTCAAGAGGATTAATGGAGCTAATTCAAGCAAACTATGTGGCCTGGCCGGTGGCACAAAGGAGCTCCAAAATAAATGTTAGCTATTGTTATTGTCGTCATTGTCACCACCGTTACTATTTTTATCAGTTTCTTAAGAGCCTTGTTTGTTTTGAGTCAATGCCTTGTGCTGGGTCTGTTCCAGGCACCCTGAGAAGTCCACGTTCTGTACCTGCATCGCTGCCCAAAAGAGCCCAGCCTGGCCTGGCCTTCCCCAAGCCCCTCCTCCAGACAGACTGAGCCCAGATGCTAGCCAGCACCCCTCCCCCCCAGTCTGGCTCCCACTCCCTGGCTCAGCTTCAAATGGCCGTTGCTTACTGACCGTCGACAGGGGGCCTGGCCTTGCTTCCGTCTGCTTTTCCCAACCCCAGATGGCCTGAGAGGACCAGCATGGGAGACTCTTAGTTCTGTAGTGAATCCGGGGCGAGAGAACAATCCCGGCTGGCATGACTCTGGCACCGTCTTCTCTTTATCCTGGATTGCCCCTGTCTGGGGTGTAGGTGGAATCACAACAGAAGTTCTAGTGAGTTCTAGAACAGCATCACTCAATAGTTGCAGCTACCTGGGCATAAAGAGGAGGGAAACAGGAGCACAGCTTTTGCAATTGGTCTTCCCAGGATGAATCAAATGATTATTTTTCCAGGCCAGAAAGAGACTGTGGTGTACCCAGAGTCCCCCCCTCCCCCACTTTAGGGCCAAGTCCCTATTCCCCCAGCTGCCAGTAGTGTTGGCCATTGGCAGCCTGAAGCGGAGGTGATGGCTGCCTCAGCTCCCAGATTCAATGACTGATCAGTGCAGGGGTACAAAGGCCCAGCCCCCTCACCTACCTCGGGACCGTCCCACAGGGCCATGCTGGCACCTGCCCTCCCTGCATGAGTGGCTGAGGCGCCTGTGGGAACTGTCTCCCGGCTCATCTTCTCTCTGTGTCCAAGCCTGCTTCCCTAACCCCTCACATGTGTTGTCCTGTACACCATCCCCAACAAACGTCCTGCGTAAAAATCTCAGACCCAGAGCCTCTTTCCAGGAAACTCCATCCGTGATGAAAACACACGAAAAGGACCCAGATCAAAGTGGCATGCCCTGTTTTGTCACACAGGGAGGGAAGTCGGGGCTCTTATCACTTAAAAGCAAACATATTTAGAAGAGAAAAATCCTTCGTGTTACCCTGGCCACTACATGCAATTCTTCCCCTGAAGGTGCTGATGTGTTGAGAAAATTTGACATCTGGGGCCACAGGGTAGACCCTGCCCGGTACTGTAGGGAAGTCCTAAGCCCTGGGTCCCCATATAGGCTCTTGACCCTGCAGAGTCCCCCTTACCATGTTCCCCCTCTACCTCTCTGTCACCACAGCAAGAAATACATTTCTCAAATGGCTGCTGTCCCGGACGAAGGCCGATCTTGCTCTCACATTAGTGGGTACAGATGCACTTTTGCTTCCCCATTCCTCTAGACGTGCAGGGAAATCTGAGATTGATTTAGGATCGGGTGTATGTAGCCCCTTTGAAAATATGTGCAAAATTACTTTTTTAAGTTTATTTATTTATTTTTGACAAAGAGAGAGTGAGCAGGGGAGGGGCAGCAGAGAGAGAAGGAAAGAGAGGATCCTAAGCAGGCTCCGTGCTGCCAGCACAGAGCCCGATGTGGGGTTCGAACTCACGAACTGTGAGATCATGACCTGAGCCAAAACAGAGTCGGACGCTTAACCAACTGAGCCACGCAGGTGCCCCATTAGGAAGAGAGACAGAGAGAGAGAGAGAGAATCCTAAGCAGGCTCTGCACTGTCAGCATGTGCAAAATTATAATAATATTTTTTAGACAGAGAAAGTGTTAGTTGCCTTTATCAGATTTTCAAAGGCCTATGACCCAAAAAGGATGACGACCCATGGCTGCTTAGAGAAAAGCATCTGCTGGCTACTGACTGAACGTTCACGCCCAGCTCTTGACAAATCCTTGGACACAGGTCCCCAGCTTCTTCACGACTCACTTCTGAGGCCAGAGACGCATCAGTTCTTTCTTGGACATCGCAGCCTTCCTTATCTCCGTCCTTCCATCGGCCTGGCCAGAATCCAGGGCCACCTTCATCGGGTCCCTCTTCCCCACCACACATCTGCCTCTCACCTGAACTTTCTCTGAACTTCTCTGAACTTTCACCGGACGACTCCCTCTTCTTTTGGTGCCCTCTCAAAACGTCTACCTCAAGAAAGAGAGGCAACACACAAAACAATGTTAGGACTAAAAAGAGGTTTAGGATCCAAGGTGGGGTTGAGGATGGCACTGGGGTCAGAGTGACCACGGTTTGATTCTAGCTCCACCACATTTTTTTAAATGTTTATTTATTTTTGAGAGACAGAGACAGAGAGCACGAGCAAGGGAGGGGCAGAGAGAGGGAGACACAGAATCCAAAGCAGGCTCCAGGCTCTGAGCACAGAGCCTGACGCGGGGCTCGAACTCACAAACCGTGAGATCATGACCCAAGCCAAAGTGGGATGCTTAACCGACTGAGCCAGCCCAGGTGCCCCTAACTCCGTCACATTTGAATTGCACCTCTCATGGCCTCAGCCAAGCCATTCCATCTTCCTGAGTCTTAGTTTCCTTTTCCAAAAAGTGGCAATGCCATTCGTTGTTTGACAATTCAACATGACCGTGTACGAAGCTCAGCACCTTGCCTGGCCTGGAGTAAGCCCTGGTGAGTGTCAGTGTCCGAGGTACAGCACTGCAGGGCAACGGTGCACCCATCTTGGTTATAAAAATAAATGGCGTCATTTCCATCTCTACAGTGAACCGTATTTAAGGCAAAGCTCTTCAAGTGTACTAGGCTCTTGACCCTGCAGAGTCCCCCTTACCATGTTCCCCCTCTACCTCTCTGTCACCGCAGCAAGAAATACATTTCTTGCTTTTCACTTCCAGGGTGAAATTCTGCTCTTCCTTGTTGAAAGCTGGAGGTTTCTTTCCTTCTCTTTAACCCTGCCCCCTCCCCTTCTTCTCTGACTCCCGGGGAGGGGGGGCACTGAGGGGTCCCTTTCCTGTCTCACTCCCCATGTCTAGCGAGGTGAGTCCTTCCAGATTCTACCGCCTTCTGGGTCCTGGGATGCTTCCCGGACACAATGGTCTGTGGGATTGGCCATTGTCCCTGCAGCTCCCTGAAATGTGCAACCCCAGGAGCATCCAGGAGTGGCTTTCCTCACTATTATCAGGACTGCAGGGGTCCCCACACCTCCCCCTGGAAACCTCTGTGCTGGTCCCTCAGCTCTGTCTCTCATCTACTCTCAGGGACACCAGAACTGGTTTTATGGGTAGGTGGCCAATGCAGTCCCACAGGACCCCGGACTCAGAAGTTAATGTTCTTCCATTGCTGCTCACCCTCTGGAAATTCTTCATAATCTTATCTTTGAATCTGTGTTTTATAAGAGAAGTCTCATGGCACAGTGGACCGTGCCCTGGGGCCTGGTGCCTCAGCTCACAGTGGTCCTACCTCCCACTGTCTGCCCAGCCCCAGGGTCCCCAGCATCTTGAACCCGCCCGGCCTCTGCCTTTCAACCTCTCTCCCAGTGACAGCTGCCACGCTTTGCCCCTAGAGGAGACCTGAGCACCAGCACGGGCATGGGGAGGGTCAAGGTCGGGTTCGTGCCCCACACATCTTGGGGTGGGCCATGGCAATGGCTGTCCACTCCCCAGGTGGGCTGCACCACGGCATGTGCAGTGGGTGATTGGATAGGGCAAGACTCTCTTACTTGGATCCAGGTGATAGTTGTGTCCCAACACCCCATGGTCTCCTGTGCACTGCGGGCTGAGGCAGCAGGCCCGTGGGGACAGAAAACGCCTGGCTCTACACCCCTGCTCCTGGACGGCACACAGAGTGGAAGTCCAGTGGCTGGCAGGAGGGAGAACCTGGCCTGTGAGGCCTACACTCAGGCCTTGAGTATCCCTGCACCTGTAGGAGCAGGACAGTAAATACAAATGGAAAACATCTGATGGGTCAAGAGAGCGAGACTGCAAAAACAAAGACAAAAAATCTTTGTGTGTGTGTGTGTGTGTGTGTGTGTGTGTGTGTGTGTCTTTAATGCCTTTCTGCTTTTCGAATGAGAGGTTTCTTATGAATTTTCATTTTGCCCTGGGCCCCTAAGCAATGGAGCTGGCCCCGCAGTCCTGGGAATCCCCTCCTCTTCTCTCAAGTGCCATGAAAACATGTGGGTAGGCGGAGGTGGGGTTGACAAGGCCCTGTATTTCCTGTCTGCCAGGCACGGGTGTCTCAACCAGCCCTCACAAGATGGAAGTGTTAGATGCTTCTGCAAGAGGGTCCTTCTCAGGGCCGCCTGGATGGCTCAGTCGGTTGAGCATCTGACTTTAGCTCAGGTCATGATCTCATAGATTGTGAGTTTGAGGCCTACTGTCAGCACAGAGCCCACTTCAGATCCTCTGTCCCCCTCTTTTTCTGCTCCTTCCCCCCCACTCTCTCTCTCTCAAAAATAAATAAACATTTAAAAAAAAAACGCGGGGAAAAAGAGGGTCCTTCTCAGAACTCCGCCCAAGGAAGCTGGTCTAGGCCCTCTTCGTTCTGGGTTTGTCTAAATTAGAGAGAATATGTGTCTCTTGATTTGTGTGTTCTCCATCATATTTTTTTGATGCTGTCAGTCCAAAATCCGGCCGCTCTCTTGGATCTTTAAGGGCAGGGGTGGGTTGGGCTCAAAAAGTGCAGAATCCATTGTCAAGTGCCCTTAACGTTTCCAGTTACTGCTCTGCCCACATTCGTACACCACTTCACATGCGGCCACCGTAGCTGTTATTGTTGTACTGCTACACATATTATATGTGTGTGTACAGAAAGGAGCACACAGAAATGAAATTTTGAGGTGGATAAATCCGGTAAAAATAAAAAACGAGGCATTGGGTAAGTTGCCCTACATATACACTCCTTCCAAATCTCTCGCTGCCATAAAGCGTACATGTGGTTTTTAAAGCGAACTGCATCAGGGAGTTCCTTTCTACTGGCTAGAATTGTCCATGAATCGTTTCATGAATCGTTGAACAAAGCCAATTAGATCTTGAAATAAAATGCATCAAATAAATCAACTAAACAGCAAATAAAGAACTAAAAAAATTGCCCAAGTTTAAAAAAAAATGCATCAAAGACCACAATGTAAGAAGAAAACACGGGCGTAAGTCCTCATGACCTTGGATTTGGCAGAGGATTCTCAACTATGACACCAAAAGCATGAGCAACCAAAGACGAAAATAGATAAATTGGGATGCATCACTCTTAAAAACTTTGGGGTTTCAAAGTAAAAAAAATCAACACACAGAGTGGGAGAAAATTTTTGAAAATCCTATCTTTTATAAGGCACTTACGTCTAGAATATATAAAGAACGGTTGTAACTGAATAATATAGAGACAAATAACCCAATTAAAAAATGGGCAAAGCATCTGAACAGGTGTTTCTCCAGAGAAGACACACAAGTGGTCGGTGAGCACATGAATAATCTCCAACACCATGAGCCATCAGGGAAATGCAAACTGAAAGCATGACGAGAATACACTTCATGCCCACTGGCATTGCTATCATAAAAAAAGTCAGATAACAACAAGCGTTGGCAACATCAGAACCTTCATACATCACTGATAAAGATGTAAAATGTGCAGCTGCTGTGGAAAACAGTCTAGAGGTTCCTTAAAAGGTGAAGCAGAGTTACCAAACGATCTGGCAATTCCACTCCTAGCTATGAACTCAAGAGAAATGAAAATCTATGTCCACATGAAAACTGGTATGAATTAACAGCAGCATTGTCCGCGATCGCCAAAAGGCGTAACTGACCCAAATGTCCGACTACACATAAATGGATCAACGAACTTTGGTATATCCGTATCACGGAATGTTACTCAACCATCAAAAGGAATGAGGTACCGACGTGCTACAATGTGGGTGAATCTAACACACGTGGTGCCAAGGGACAGAAACTAGTCACAGAAGACCACGTACTATATGGTTTCATTTATATGAAATGTGCACACGAGGCCAACTGATCGAGATAGACTATAGCTTGGTAGTTTTCTACTCTTGGGGGAATGGGGCATTACAGCTAAAGGGTGCAGGTTCCTGTCTGGGGTGATGAAAATGTTCTAAATTTGACTTGAGGCTGCACGAGTCTGTGAATATATCAAAACCATCAGGCTACGTACTTTCTGCCCTTTGGGTGAATTGTGTGATGTGTGACGTATACCTCAATAACATTGCTTTTTTAAAAAAAGATACTGTGGTTTTACTTAACAAGCAAGGTTGGCTTTTGTGCCTCCAGCAGCCCCACTACAGATTTTATGTGCCTGAGAACCAACTGGACAAAACACTCTGATCCCCTCACCCTGCCATGCCTCGCCACTCCACCCCTGCAGTACACCTGCTTTTGTATGTATTCCCCTTGTTTCCTGAAGCCAAGCCAATCCCACCCCCGTTGGCAATGGCAGAGTGTGATGGAGTGCGAGTCCATTTAGAAGCTGGGCCTTGCCAGCTGCCCCAGGACATGACTGACCCCAAGGTGTGAGAGGAGCCTCTCCCGGACACACTTCCCACTGCCCCAGCCCATGCACTCTGGACTCCAAATATGTCCATGCCCAACATCGCATACCCAGGCCATTTCTTCTGGTAAAGCAGGGATGGATGTACATCCTACTCCACAGACAGGTTGCAATTCAAACTCCACCATTCAGGAAGGGCCCAGGGGAAGAGTGCCACAAAAACAGTGTTCCCTCATTCCCAGGGAAGACCTCAGGGTCAGTCCCAACACTCAGGAGCTAGGCCCTCCCATCCTGCAGATGCCACCATGGCTTGTAGTGTGTGCAGAAGAAGCAAGTGTTTGCTGACTTCCAAGGACCCTGGATTTGAACCATTCCCTCCGGACTATCAAGGCAAGACAGGGTCTCCTCTCTCTGGAGTCCTCAGTCTTCTCTTGCTCCCCCACAACTTTCTGAGATAGATCAAAAGGCACTAATTAGGGAACACCGGCTCTTCTAAGGGAGCCAACAGGGCAGCAGTAATGGAGGCCATGCAAGGGCATCATCTCAGTTGAAGGCAAAAGGGGAGACCTAGTGCCGGGTTGGAGAGTGTGCCCCAAAATTCATGTCCTTCCTGGAGTTCCAGAAATTATTTGGAAATATGACTGTCACAGGGATGATTAGTTAAGTTAGGATGAGATCGTACTGGTGTAGAGTCTGTCCTCGATCTGATATGACTAGTGCCCTTATAAGAAGAGGAAGGGACACAGACACACAGGAAGAATGTCGGGTGGCCACAGAGACAGGGATCAGAACAATGAATATACAAGCCAAGGAAACCAAGGATTGCCAGCAGCACTGGAAGCGAAGAGAAGCGCAAGTAAGGCTCCTCCCTTCAGAGGGAACACAGCCCTGTCAATACTTTGATTTCAGACTCCCGGTCTCCAGAGAGAAAGTTTCTGTTGTTTGAAGCCATCCAGTTTGTGGTGTTTCATTACAGCAGCTGTGGGAAACAAATCCATCTTTATTCCTGAAGCAGCGCATGGCTAGCTGTTTTCCTGATGTCCACAGATCTGAGGGGAAGACAGACACCGAACAAATAGCCACAAATAAACAGGTATGTAAGCATTCTCCTAAGAACTGTGATTAACCTCGACGGAGAGTATAGCTGCATTGTGGGAAACAGGTGAGCATTCTGAGAAAGGGCCATTCTGCTGAGGCTGTTTCCAGACTTTGGACAGAGGCACAAGAGCTACATGAAAAAACAAAACAATAAAAATTTCAGAGGAAGAAAAGAGATCATTTTTACAACTTTTGGGTGGGGGTTCCCTTCCACAGGAAGGATGATTCAATACCCAGAAGCCATAAAGGAAAGAACTGACTGATTAATCTCATAAAAAAAAAAATTCTGGAGATCAAAACACATATAAAGTTTAAAAAAAAACATGAGGAGTTTTCTGACAAGTAAAGAATTAGTAGCCAAAATAGATCTCCCAAAACACAAAAAAAGAGAAAACAATCCAATAGAAGAATGGGTAAGAGATTTTGAAGGACCTTTAGCCTACATAAGTGATGAATCACAGGAATCTACCCCCAAAACCAAGAGCATGCTGTATATACTGTATGTTGGCTAACTTGACAATAAATTATATTAAAACAAAAAAAAAAGATGTGGGAAATGAATGTTGGATGCACAAGTGGGGCTCCCTCAGTCTTGGTTTGGGGACAAAAGGTCAAGAACAACACAATGGGTACCCCCAGGGTCTAAATGCTGGACCCCTGATTCAAGACCTGCTGAAAGGATTGTCTAATCATTTACCTCCTACCCATGGGAGAGGCAGGAGGCAGGGCAGCTGGTCCCAGGGCAGGAAAGGATAAGATTGGAGAAGTCTCCAGATTGGGAGCAAGCAAAGAAAGACTGTGCTCCCAGCTCTTTGTGCAGTCTCGGTCTGTTTACCTCTATCCCCTCTTGAAAGTCCACCAAAATGGCAGTAAAGGAGGGAAAATAAGGCAAAAACTTCAATGGACAAAGAAAATGGAACAGAAGCAAGAGTGACAAAATCCTGGAACCTGGAAGGCAGCTGTATGAGTGGCCACAATGCAGTGGCTCTGAGAAACTGGAGGTCTAACCAGATGCAAGGGAAGCCAAGAAGCTTCTAGCATACAAGTAAAGTATGCTAGAGCTGCCGAAAGGGTACAGGGTACAGGGATTTCTGCAAAGTCAGTTCGGTGGAACTGAAAACGGATGATTGGTTAAACATTAGTATGAGAAGATGTTGACCCGTGGTCCCTTGCCCCAATCTGTACAGGTGAAAAACTACCTCCTCAGCATCCTGGCAGAAGGCAGGGCTCTACTCTCCAGTGAGAGGGAGCCAGGGGGCTCTGGACTCAGGGACTATGGGCACAGATGCAGGTGAGGGCACCTGGCTAATGATGAGGATCGAGTAAAGCCCACATATGAGTGCTGAAATCCACACCGTGCCCCTCTCTTGCCTGAGAACTAGGAGCCAAGCTTATAATCCTTGTGTGAGATTTTGGGTGATTTCTTCTCTGGGGATACTGATCAGTCCAATAGAATTTATATAGACACTGGTTGTTTGGAACACCCCCTGGGGTAAAATGGCCAGACTCAGTCTTCCTCCAGTGAAACCCCACCCAGACATACAGAGCTTGCAGTGTGTGTGTTAGAGTCTTACTGTGCACATAAAGTCAGAGATGAAAACTATCAAAGACTAAAAAAAGAGCTTAAAGGAAACAGACAGCTCATGGAGCAGGGGAAAACAAGCAAATTATAATTAATATAGTATAATATAATATAATATAATATAATATAATATAATATAATATAAGTGCTGTCTCCAGGAAATAAGATATTACATGCATCCATGAAATGAGAACTTGTTGCTTAAAAAATAATAACAAAGTAGGTTTTAGAAGGATCATTCAGAATTTTAGAAGTATTCTTGGAAGTCAATTGGCCGATATCCAAAACTCCATAAAAGAAGCTTCAGTAGAAAGGTTAAGAGACACCTTCTGAAAAGAACACAAAGAAAAAGGTGGAAAATAAGACAGAAAAAATACAAAAATTGGAGAATCAGCCCAGGGAGTCCATCACTGAAAAACAGAAAGGTCTGAAAAAAAGAGAACAGAGAAAATATATTGGGGGAGAAGGGTAGGAGGTTAGAAAATAGTGCAAGAAAATTTACCAGATTATGAGTAATCATTGTGAGCCTCCGGTTTGAAAGGACTCACTGAGGAGCACCATGTGAAGACCCACACCAGTGCGCCCCAAGGATGAAAAGAAAATTCTGAACGATTTCAGGGATGAAAGTGGCCTCATGTGAAGGAAAGAGAAGAGCATCTGACTTCTCACAGCCGGCTCTGGGAGCCGGAGACAGTGGGCAACAGCTTCACGGTCGGAGGGGCAAGAAGTTCCATCCAAGCTGCCAATCAAATGTGACAGTGGAATATAGCTAATTTTCGCATGTGCGAGCTCTCTGAACAGTTTCCTAACACAGAACGTTTCTCAAGAAGCTATTGGGAGAAGACGCCTCTCCCCAGGAGGGAGGAAACCAAGGTAGGGCATGGGATTTGGCAAACAGGGACCCAGCGTAGGGAAGTCAGAGGGTCCCCAGGACCCCAGCACCACAGCGGGGCAGCAACACAGAGAGCACACACCACAGTGGTGGGGGGGGAGGGGGGTGTGTGCTGGGAGGGGTGTCAACGGGGAAGGGAGCTGAGC
Organism: Panthera tigris; assembly: GCF_018350195.1. Taxonomy (NCBI): domain Eukaryota; kingdom Metazoa; phylum Chordata; class Mammalia; order Carnivora; family Felidae; genus Panthera; species Panthera tigris. Next base: position 45,227,427 of record NC_056670.1, read on the forward strand.
CTCGGCACACGCATCTGCACAAACTCCATGGAGGCCCCCTTCACCCCGAAGTGTAGGAAAGGACAGTCATGGAACACTAAACAAAGGAAAAGCGTGGCAGCCCCTCATTCCAAGCCAAACAAAAAGTTGTACAAAACGGGAAAGCGTGCTACATGGTTTAGCTGTGAATAATATGAACGCAGTCACAACTATGTAAATACGGAATATTGATTTGGCCAAAAACGACCCTGTAACTACCGTGTCAGGCTTGAGGAGAAAGGCACGCACGCATGCAGGGGGAGAGGCTGGGGTGCAAGAGCGGAGGCCTCCTCTGCCGTAGTAGGAATTCATCAAATAACATTTAAAGTGGAAAACCAAGAAATGGCAGTCCAAGCGTGTTATTTTAAAGTAAGGAGGAAAGCACCAGAAGAATTAGCTAGAAGAATTCAGAGTGATGGCCTCTGGGGAGCGAGAATCAGAAGCAGGGAAGAGAGACGCTGTTTCTCATTATAAAGCTTGCAGAACCATTTGACTTTTAAAACTATGTACGTGTATGACTTTGATAAACAGAATTAAAAAAAAAAAAAAAACATCAAAGAAACAACCGGGAAAGACTACATGGACAAAGTCAGCACATTTAAAACTTTTTAATCAACATCGCTCCAATGAGTAAAGACCTCCATGTCTGTATTCACAATTGCTTATTGTAATTGCTTATTATAATTATTTCAAGGATGAACCCCTTCCCCCCAGGCTTTATGGTGCCATGAGGAGACACCTCACCAGAGTGATGCTCCCTGTGTCCTGCACCCTGCCCCTGGTGGTGACGGGGGACAGTACTGTCTGTCCCCAGTTGGAGTTTGGATGGGGGGAGCTGTCAAAAGGCGGCCCCCTCAGGACTCATTCCCTTCTGGTCTGCTCTCTGTGCTCCGGGTAAATCTGACTGCTCTGCCGGCCCATTCATTCTCTCCAGAGGGCTGCCCTGAGGTGTGGCAGGGAGGATGGCAGCAGGGTGTGGCAAGGCCAAAATCCCGGGGGGACCTCACAGCCACAGCCTACTGTCCATCAGCAGGGCCGCCAATACCTCTGTTGTTCGTCCTGCTGAAACCTGTCTCCTGTGTCTCGTTTCTCAGTTGGACGTGAGCAGGGAGGAGAATAATGGGGTGTTATTTATGAGTCTCTCGAAACCTCAACAGCCATGTGTCAGGCGCAGTGCCTGGTGCTTTGTAAATGCACCGTGCCCTTTGATCCCCACAGCCCTCGGGGTGAAATTATTACCCCGTGAATCTGAGCCCGGGTCTCTGGGACTCCACTCCCGCTCTCCTTTCTCCGTGCTGCATGCCTCACTTGATAGACGCATGCCCACCTCTCAGGGTTGGGTGAGGAGTCATCGGGACATCGTTGGGTGGGAGGCCTTTGCCCTTGGAGAGCACGGAGCACATCTTGGCCTCTAGATTTCTTTGTCTGTCGTGTCACTGATAATCCCAGCGAATTCTCCTGGCCCTGTCTCCCAACGGCCACAGATGTGGCGGCGATCGTGGCCCGGTTCCCTGCTCTTCTCAGCCCACACGTTCCCCTTAGATGATTTCATCCGCCACATGGCTCCAATTACCATCTATCTGCTCAGATTTATGTCTCCCGCCCAGACTGTGTGCGTGGCTCCAGATGCATGCCGCCCAGGCACATCTCACTCAGCGGCTCAGTGGTTTCTAGCACTCACAGGTCCCCAGTGACCGCCTCCTCTCCCTTCCCAGGTCTGCTTGTCCTCCAGTGTCTTCTATCACTGTTTCCCTGACACCACATCTCCCTGACACTGTCCCCCACCTCTTCGCCTCAGAAGATCCCTGGTTTCCTTCCTCCACACAGGCTACCGTATTTTCCTGCTAGGTACTGTGATGGCCCCTTAACTATTTGCCCATTTCCACTCTTGACTCCATCAGGTCCATTCTGTGCACTAGCCAGGATAGTATTTTAGAAACACAAGTCTTATCATTTCACTCCTCCACTTAAAGCCCTTCCAGGCTCAGATGTCACTTCCTTGGGGGAAGACTCCCTCAGACTAGCTTGAGTTCCCCTATTTGTTGCTCCTCTAAAATAGGGGACAACTGGGAAAGAACTTACTGCTATAATACTTTTGTTATTTGTACTTCTGGGTGACTGTCTTCCCTGCAGGATTTGGGAGCCATGAGACCAGCCACTCTAGCCGATTCCCCAACTATGTCCCAGGGCCTTGCTCAGAGGTAGCATATAGCAGGGTTGGTCAGTATCTATTGAATGCATTACTTGGAGGTGGCTATTAAAATAAGTTACAAAAAACATTGAATAGATTGATATTTTTAATAGACTTTTTTGGAGACTTTTTAGGTTCACAGCAAAATTTAGCTGAGTGTTCCAATATGTTCCCTGTTCCCCCTTCAAAGCCTCCCCCATTTATCAACATCTCCACCAGAGAGATACATTGTTATCACTGATGAGCCTATGTTGACACATCATTATTATCCAGAGTCCAGAGTTTACATTAGGGTTCACTCTCAGTGTTGCCCATCTATGGGTTTGGGCAAATGTATAATGACATGGATCCACCATTATAATGTCATAGAAAGTAGTTTCACTGCCTTAAGAATCCTCTGTGTTCTTCCTGTTCATACCTCTCTCCCAGGAAATCCCTGGCAACCACTGATCTTTATACAGTCTTCATAGTTTTGCTTTCTCCAGGAAATCATAGACTTGGGATTATACAGTATGTATAATTTTTAAAAATTTTCGTATGTTTATTTATTTTTGAGAGAGAGAGAGAAGAGTGTGAACAGGGAGGGGGAGAGGGAGAGGGAGACACAGATTGGAAGCAGGCTCCAGGCTCCAAGCTGTCAGCACAGAACCTGATGCAGGGCTTGAACCCATGAACCGCGAGATCATGACCTGAGCCAAAGTCAGATGTTCAACTGACTGAGCTACCCAAGTGTCCCTCAGTATGTATAATTTTTTACCCATTTTTAATGAGGTTGTTCATTTTCTTATTGTTGAGCTTTAAGAGTTCTCTGTATATTTTACATAGGTCCTTTATCAGCTATGTCTTTTGTAAATATTATTCCCCAGTCCATGGCTTGTCTTCTCATTTTCTTGAATTATATTGATTTTTTTCTTTGAAGATGGAATTGGCTTTATTGAGCAAGTCGTGAATTGGGCAACATCCCATATAGCAAGTAGAGAGATGTTCCTGAATTATGCTGATTCTTAAGGACAGAAATAAGCCTGACACAATTTTAAGAGTTTGTAATATACATAAGATAGATCCAGGGACTTCCTTGTTCTCGGACCCATGCACAGTCACAGGCTCATAGGAAATCCTGTCTGAGAGAGTTGCTTCATCAAGAGTTATAAGGGTATCTTCTCAAGAGTTCCAATGAAGCTGAACTGTGAATGTGGTAAAGCCTGTCACACCTGATGAGCCACCGTCACCCATCTCATGTCTCCTGGACTGGCCACTGTCCAGCCTAAAGCTTTGAAGTACAAAGGCTGAAAGTCCTTTGGGTAGAGAATCCACAGGGCATTGGTGGAGGAGAGGCAATCCGGGACTGATGCCAGAGATAAATTTACCTTCAAATTAATGACACTTGCAGGATGGACCTCAATTTATGGGATCCCCTTCCAAGGCCCTGGAAGGGCCCCACCAATGTAAGGAAGTAAGATAGCTTCTCTTTGCACTGGAGTCTGCCCTCTGTCATGTATTCTCCCTCTTTTAAGGTGGCACTGAAGAGGCCTCAGGCATTTGGGGCTCCTGCTAAGAAGTTCGTTTGGGAATATATGATTTAACAAATAATTTGGAGAGATGTTTTTATTTATTTTTTTAAATCTTTTTAATGTTTATTTTATGATTTTTGACAGAGAGAGAGAGAGAGAGAGCAAGCAGGGGATGGGCAGAGAGAGAGGGAGACACAGAATCCGAAGCAGGCTCCAGGCTCTGAGCTGTCAGCATAGAGCCCAACGCAGGGCTCGAACCCTCAAACCATGAGATCACGACCTGAACCGAAGTTGGGCGCTTAACTGACTGAGCTACCCAGGCGCCCCTTAGAGAGATGTTTTTAAATGTTGTAATAAAACAGACGAAAAGTTACAGTTTTCCAATCTGGAAGTACGGTTTTTCCTACTTAAATTTTTAATCAAGAAACTGAGGGGAAAAAAATCAGATAAAAATGACTGGAATATAAGACAAGTAATATAGAGGAGCTATGGAATCAATAGAAATTATTGTTAATCACATTGAATTTTTAAATGTTCAGATTTTCCTATGAAGAGGAAGAGATGTATTACTAATAAAAATAGTAAGTAAGATCTTGGGGTGTTTAGTAACCTCATTAAAAGTGTGAGTTCTCTGAAGAGACTATGAAAATACTGAAATTTCCTGCTGAACTGACCAAAACTGACAACAACAAAGAAAACACACACACACAAAATCTCATAAATTCCATTAGAACATAAGCATTGATGTGAACATTGCCATTCAGAGACTATATAACATTAATGACCACGTGGAGACTGGGAATGCCCTAAAATCTTGCCGCTCAGATACAATAGATACATGAAGTAAGTGTTCCCCAAGCCTGATAATACTACAGTGCATGTCGTTATCAATGAGCTATGTAGTTGAAAGTAATTTTTCTAAACTACCAAAAAAAAAAAGAATTAATGTTTTTGATTAGCCAGGCCCTGAAGACAGACTGAATTCTCTTTTTATTATGACTATAGATAATCGCTGTCGGGGCGCCTGGGTGGCTCAGTCGGTTGAGCATCTGACTTCGGCTCAGGTCATGATCTCACAGCTTGTGAGTTCGAGCCCCGCGTCGGGCTCTGTGCTGACAGCTCGGAGCCGGGAGCCTGCTTTGGATCCCGTGTCTCCCTCTCTCTCTGTCCCTAACCCACTCGCATTCTGTCTCTGTTTTTCTCAAAAATAAATAAACATTAAAAAAAAAGAAAGAAAATCGCTGTCATATGGAGGCAACAAAGAATACTCAGCCAACAATGTAAGGGAAGTATTATAGAAGTCGGTCTAAAACTTAATAAAAACTGATTTTGAAGAGTTTTGTGATGTTTTTGTTATTCATCGGCTTTCTAAAAAATTTGTCATTTATTGTAATTTTTGTCTCATTTAAAATAATCACTCTGATAACTACGTTTGTATTCGTACTTTTTTGTTCTTAAAGAAGTCCCCTAAGTGGAGTAACGATACTAGAATTGAGACCTGCCAGAACTCACTTGGGTGACAAAGGGGTGGACACAGGTTTCCCCGTGATGCAAACCCTCCTCTGCCTCAATCGGCCATGGGTGGGAAGCTGTCTCATGTCCAAGGGCACGCAGAAACAACCTGGCAACCTGCAGAAGCAGACCCTTACCTGCAGCAAATGAGCGAACTCTCTGTCCCTGATGCACCAGCAGAGGGGACCCTGCCAGGGAGCCCCTGCTTCAAGTAGGGACTGGACGGGCATGTAGTCACTGGCTATCTAGACACCAGATAAACTGTGGTTCACTTCCAGCCCTGAGTCTTTTTTCAAGACTGGTGGTGGGGACTGTCATGCTCCTGGAGAGCAATAAAGCAAGTCAAACTTTCTGGAAGACAAGTTCACGATAAATATTCAATGTGTTCACTCCCCCCAGCCCAGTGATTTCCCCTTCCAGGAATCTATGAGTAGAAATGATTGAAAATGCAAACAGATATGCAAGCAAAATGAAGTTCCCACGGCGTTCACATGGCACAGTGATGATATAATATCAACAGTGTTTGAAAACAATCCCTCCAAAATGTGTCTGCAGTTATGTAGCTATACCTAGAAGAAATTTATCAGAATATTTGTTAAAACGCTTCTGAGTGGTACAATTTGTGATTGCGATTTTCTGTGTGTGTGTGTGTGTGTGTGTGTGTGTGTGTGTGTGTGTAACGAACACAGATGACTTTGATACTCAGAAGAAAATGCATTTTTTAAAGGGACTAGCATGGTCGTCCTATTCCCACCTACTCATACCTATTCCCACAGGAATACCTTTAGTACTGAGCACCCTTTCTTTAAAAGAACTGCCTTCTGCAGAGAAATGGGCCCCACCCACGTCCCTTCTCCAGGATCCCCGGAGCCTTTGTCCAGACACCTTGATTCAGTAATGCTGGTGAACTTGGGGCAGTCCGTTACAAGATTCCTTGCACGGCAACATGGGGGCAGCTCTTACCCCATTGCGCACAGCCTCTTGGGACCGCCAGTCCTCATACCCACCAGAGAGGTGTGGAGATGGCGAGGACCAAGATGCCTAGGAAGGCATAACCTGGAAATGCCCGTCCTCTGGCCGGGGAGTCCTTTACCAGGAAACAGACACATAGTAAGGGCCTGTGCAAATGAACTTACCTCACCTTACCTTCCTGTAGAGTGAGGAGTGGGGACTGACAGATGACTCTCTGAGGTATCTGAGGGCCCCGGTCTGCCCCACGGGCACGTCTGCCTCCAGGGTGCATCATGAGGACCACACAGCAAAGACAAAGAGTCTGCCCCGTGCAGTGTGGTTGGCACAGCAGACAGGGCAATTACCACTCATCCTGAAATCCAACTACCCTCTCCAGTCCCCCAGAGTCTCTTTTGAAATAAGGCTGGGGGGATGGAAATACATAAACTAAACATGCCGGGCAGGCATACTTTTCACAACAGAGATGAGGAAGGGAAAAGGAGCCAAAAGTAGTATGCCCCCGTCCCGTGTGCCTAGTTTACACAGGGTGCTGTGTATGCGTGGGACAGGCTGTGACTGGAGCCATCACCTCTGAGCAGATGCGGTACTCAGCACAGGCACGTGCTCATGCCGGGCACAGCCTGCCTTTATAGCCAGGACATGGCTCAGTGAATGGCCCACACACAGCGGACCTCCATGCAGGGGCTCCACATGAGGGGCCTCTCCGTGGGACCTGGTACCACAAGGGAGTCTCCACTGAGGGTTCTGGAGAGAAAAAGGAACCCCAGGAGGTGCATCTGGAGATGTTGCCCTGTGCCAAGTGCCAGGGAGTCATGAGTGTAGGGTGGGCTCAGGGCAGCTCAGAGGGCACAGGCAGGGGGAAGCCCCCTGGTCTGGGTGCCTGAACACAGGGTGGCCCATAGACCCCGCCCCCCCAGAGGCTCTGAACCCACATGCTCTGATCTCCCTTATCCGGGCTCCTCTCTCAAGGGTGTCTACCCGGCCGGCAATGGCCCCAGAAAAGCAGTGGGAAAGACCCCATCTGGAGCCTGTTCAGCCTTGGATCCTGTGTGTTAGTCAGGCCAGGTCATGACCTGAAGGAGCCACCCGATACGGAGGTTCTATCTTCAAGGAAACACTGGGTGCGGCCTTCAAGCTCGCTCAGAAGAATGTCGGAGGCAGAGAAGAGTGACCAACATCTCGGAGAAGCCAGGGAAACTGAGATCTGGGGGGAGCCATCACTTACTCAGAGTCCCAGCTGGCGAAGGCAGGTTTGGAAGCGACTGGAAAACCGCAGTCTGAATAACCACAGCTTGGCTTTGGCCACAACTCCCTCGGGGGCGTTTTCCCCCCACACTGCCCGCTCATGGGCTTCCAAACCATCCACTTGGAAGCTCCCCGCCACCAGCCTCTAATGAAATGCACTCGGCGTTCCCGACCACGGCTCCACCTTTACCGACCGCGCGGCCCCTTGGTCCGGGGCCGCACGCACTTGGGGGTGCGCCACTCTGGCCGCAGGAAGCCAGTCTGCTGTGAGATGTCGGGAAATGGTCTGCGGAGCCCTGATGTGTATTACTTTCCAAATTTATCACGGCTCCGTCTTCCAACATAGAAAAATATGGTTTTGATTTGATTGTCGACACATCTCCAAGCCCGGGTCCATCGGTCCTCCAGGACAGACCCCTCCCGGTGGGCTGGGCTCGAAGGAGTGGCTGGGCCTTCCTGTATGGTCCTGCTGCTGAGAAGGGCCCTGGCCTGGCCCTCTCCTTACTGGCCATCTGCAGACGCCCACCCAGCCTTGCTGGTCCTTTCCCGGCACATCCCCAGGTTGGCTGAGGCCATCCAGTGTGCTTTCCCTGGCACACTGGGACCCACTGGCAGCGGCCGTACTCAAGCTCTCGAGCAGCTGGAATGTGCCAGCGTTGTCCACACAGGACGCTCCCGACACCGGCCATAAGCCAGGAGAGGCGGGCCTGGATGGTGGTGGTCAGTTCTTCCAGAAGTGGGGCGGGCAGCCGGCTGGCCCCATGTCAGGCCAGAACCCAGAGGCCCAAGAAGCCCAGCTGTACCCATCAGGGCCATCCAGCTTGCTTCTCTTCCTGGTTCTCAATCTGTCTCTCTGTCTCTGTCTCTTTGCTTCTCTCTCTCTCTGTCTCCCTTTCTTTCCTTCTCTGTCTCTCTATCTCTGTCACTGTCTCCTTATCTCTGTTGCTGTCTCTGTCTCTGCATCTCTATCCCTGACAGTCTCTATCTCTCTCTTTATCTCCCTCCCTTTCCCTCCCTCTCTGTATCTTTTTGCTTGTCTCTGTGTCCCTCCTTCTGTCTCTGTCTCTCTGTTTATCTCTGTCACTGTCTCTTTGGCTCTGTTGCTATCTCTGTCTCTGCATCTCTATCTCTTAACAGTCTTTGTCTCTCTCTTGTCTCCCTCTCTCTCCCTCCCTCTCTGTCTCTATATCTGTTTGTCTCTGTGTCTCGCTTTCTATCTCTATTTATCTCTGTTACTTTATCACCGTCTTTCTTCTCTGTTGCTGTCTTGTCTCTGTGTGCCTCTGTCTCTAATAGCCTCTGTCTCTCTGTCTGTATCTCTCTGTCTCTCCCCCTCCCCACCCCACCCCATCACCTCCAGGCTCATTTTCCCCCCCAGCAGCAGCAGCTCTCTGCCCAGGGCCACGGAGGGCCCGTGGGAGGGGGTCCTGTCCCACCTCTGGGCAATGTCCTGCCACCACAGAGCCATCCCTGCTCCTCCCAGAGTGTGACCCTGTCCCCTCTCCACCTTCCTGCCTCCCCCTCAGCCTGGGGTGGAGAACAGCTGCTCAGATATCTGCTGTCTGTCCTGGAAGTCTGTGGTCTGTCTGGAAGCTGGTGGAGAGCTCATTTTGCCCTTTGCATTTGACTTCCTCAGGGTGGATAGAGTTTTCCTGTGTCTGTGACATGCCCAGGGCAAATCAGCTCGGGCCTTCTCTCTGTCAGCATAAGAGAACCCGGAGTCCACCCTGCCTGCAGCCCCCTGGTCCCACGGTGGCTACTCCCACCAGTTTCCCAGGCCAAACCCTCTGACTCACTAGCCCCAGGGATGGGGGAGCCCTCTCTCCCTACTCCCCACCCTCATTCCTGACTCAGCTTCCAGTGCGCTAGACCAATGACCTTGGGTGCCTGTCACATCCCCCAGGTTCCTCTCTAGGGCAACTGGGACCATAGCCAGATTGAGAGCCAGGGGCAAGGGGCCAAGGGTACATGAAAAGCATCCCCATCACTGGTGGGGAAGTGTGTTAACAGAGCTTCCCAGAGAGATGCAGGCAGGGAACACAGGAGCGTAGGGGAGCACGACAGAGAGTGGTGGGGTCTGCGGTAACTCAGCAACCAGAATGGGCAACGACTCTCCTTTTCCACAGGGTGGCCAGATCCTCCGATTTGTCAAGAGAAACTGCAGGTCTGGATTTCCATGGGAAAATTTTAGATTTTAGATTTTATTTTTTATATGTTGGGACATAATTAAACATTATATATTGACAGAACATACCCGGCCTGCATACCACCTCTGTGACCTGTGTTTGGAGTCTCGTATCACCCACTCCTTAACCTTCCAACCGTCCGGCAGGGAGCTCCTCACAGGTCCCACAAGCCTGCCTAGGTCACGTGCTCGGGGTCCACCCGCAGAGCCACAGAGGTACTCAGAAGATCCCCGTGCGGAAGATCCACAGCTGCCTGTTCCTGACTGGTCACCTCCCCCTGGCCTGCAGACCCCTGGGCCACCACCCCCCCCCACCCCCGCCTCTGACACTGCACGCCCCATCACAAACAGAGCTGAGGCAGGAAGACCGTTCAAGCCACAGGGAGTCCCCAGAGGGCCAGGCTGTGGTCGACATGCTTGCTTGCGTTTCTTTCCTTAGGTGTAAACACAGCTACTTTCTGCTCCCAGTCAGACAAGCAGGTCACAGCACGGGGGCCGAGGCCCGCCACCCCCAAGGAGGTTCCTGCCTGCACACAGCCAGTCCCAGCACGGGGCTGCCCCTCAGGAGGCGAGAGGCAAAAGCACGTGTGGGCCAGTCACTGGCTTCACGGAGCTACAGCTGTGTGGTCTGGGCAAGTGACAGTTCAGCTTGACCCGCTGCTTCACCCATAAAATAGGAACACGAATTACTTCATGCTAGATGCAAAGGGACGAAACTAGGTAAACTTCCTCAAAGTCCCTCCCAATGATCCTGTGGGGGGTTATCATCACCCCCCTCTGCCCCACCCCCCACCAGCCCTCCCTCCCCCCACTTTACAAGTGGAATTCTGAGCCCCAGCGAAGTGGGGCTATCTGTCCCCAGAAAAGCCCAGATTTGAGAGTTTGGTTTTTCTTTACATCAAGTCTAGAAGCACCAGGGCAGGAATGAAGACTTTCCAGCTGGCACAAGGACCAACTTTTCGCTCCTTCGGCTCCCTCACCCTAGAATTACCCCCCTCCTCCAGGGTCTGCATTGGCCCCAGAGTCCAACATGTGAGTACAGCTGGTTAAGCACCCCCACGGGGGCTGGTCGGCCTTAGTTCTTGACTTGGACCTGTGGGCTTCTATCACCTGTCCCCACACGCCTGGCTCCCACCTCCTGCGGGTGGAACACAGCCCTAGAAAGTGTGTGTGTAACACTGAGCTTGGCCCAACCAACTCCTACACATCCTTCAGAACCTTGTTCAGACATACCTTCTACTGGAAGCTGTGCCGGGCAACCCCAACCCCTCAGGCTAGGTTGAACCCTTCCTCCGGGTCTCTCCAGCACCCATCTTTGCCTTGATAGAGCACTCTTCATGCATTAGGAGTTCACAGTACAGTGAGTGACGTAACTGAGCAAGGTGGCCCCCTCTGGAGAAACCACTTGACCTGAGGGTCCCAGCAGCTGTTCCAAGGGCCCCCATTCCTTGCCTTGGATGCCACCCCAGGCTGCTGTTCCCCACCCCCGGCACACCACTCCCTGTTGGGAAGCCCTAGGACCCAGAGCCTGTGAGGACGGAGGCCACAGTCTGTGTTGGCTGTCCCACTCTGGGCTCTGGGAGAAGGCTCTGGGAAAAGGCCCTGGGTGAAGCCCCCTGGCCTCTATGTTACACTTGGCTCTTTCTGTGTGGATGCGGACACCTTCCCTTTCTTTGGCCAGGAACCAGATGCCTTCCCATCAGGGACTGTGTGTGCCTTACTCAGGGCTGAGCTGGGATGAGGGGTCCAGGAGCTCCAGGCTCCCTGGGATGTGACATCCTGTGGTATTATTAGCACAGGAGGTGATGAGGTGAAAACAGTGTGTCAGCAAGGACTGGGGCTAGATTGCCGTCTAAGCGATGCCAGAGATGGGCACACGCTCAAAAATGTAAAAATATGTATTCCAGCCTTAGTACGGGGGGCTAAGGGTGGAGGGGCACATGTCAGTCGGCAGCACAGCTCCCCCTGCTGGTCATGCTGATGATGCAGCTTGACCCCCTTGCAGCAAAGAGGGACAGATGGGGACCAGCAGATACAGGGTATGCATACATGCATGCACCATTTTCCTGTCTCTCTCTTTGTCACACACACACACACACACACACACACACACACACACACACTGGGCACTCCCTCTGCCCACTGGCACCACTCACAGACCAATCACATAGTGAACAAATTCAAAGCACCTGCTGTGTACAGATACTGCCCCCAAACTCACCTGATCCAGGGTGACCCCTGACCTTCACTCCCTGTCTTCGATTTGTCACAGAGTCCTTCGGTCCTCCTTCCAGTGCCCCCACCCCCATACAACTGGTCCTAGCCCCTTACTCCCTTGCTGGGCCCTGTCCCAGGTCCTCACGCCCCGACTAGGACAAGGGCCCAGGGTCCAACTAGGCACCCTCCCTCTGCACACTCCTGCACACACCCATCCTGCACATGGCCCTACATTCCACATGCTTCCACTGCCTGCTCCTGCACCTCCAGGCCCCACCCCACCCTGAGAAAGCCCAGACTCCTCACAATGGCAGTTAAAGCCTTCGGTGCTATGACCAACCTGAGGACGGGTTTCTCTGCCTCTTCTCGCCATGCATCCACCCTCCAAGCAAACCACAGCACCACAGCGCCATTTCCTGAAAAGGCTTCCCATCTCCAGCCTCACAGACACCTCCTCGGCCCCCTTCCCTTGCACAGGTGCACCCCACTTTATACACAGCCCTCCCCACTCATGCCCATGGACAGACTCACACCCCATTTGTCTTCCCCACTCCCGGGCCACATGTAGCTCCCAGCCACTTAGCTCTCGACAGGAGACCCCCACATCTAGAAGCACCCACTCCCCTGATGCGCTCCTGTGCCCACCCTCGCCCCAAGCTCAGGGTCTACAGAGGAAGGAGATCACAGGCCCCGGTGCCCAGTTTCCCAGGAAGAGCTTTTGAAAGGAATTGCACCCACAGGAAGCTCTGGTCCTCCAGGAGGGCAGCAGCCGGCCACCAGGGCCACATGTCCGGGGGTGACAGGCCAGCCAACAAGACTGTTGTTCATGCCTGAGCTTCTGGAGCCAGGCAGGCCCTGCCCCAGAGCCCCTTCTCCATTTGAAGAGGCAGCCGGAAAACAAGGCCTTGGACCCAACAGCCCGATGGCCCGTTTGAACGGCTCTCCTCAAGCAGAAATTTCCCACATCGCCTTCCAGCCGGGGCACTGCACCCCAAGCTCTCCTGCCTCCACAGCAACAACACCTCCAGCCTCACGTGGCACTGTATCTGGGCCCAGAGCACAGAGGAGGCCTGTGGGGAGGGTGGGGGAGAAGGTCCAGTGGGAAGTCAGGCTCCTGGCTGGCCATGGCCCTTTGTAAGGAGTCCTGTGGCCCCCACACCATCTCTTTCCACTTCCCAGAGATGCCTTGGCCTGTATTGGGCTTGGGGACCCACAGAGCTAAACGCATATCACTGGGCCCCTTCCAAGCTGTGTCCCCAGGCAAATGACAGGAACTTTTCCTGCTTTGTTTCCTCATGCCCTTATGCTGAAACAAGCTTGGAGGACCCATATGGAAGTTAAGAGAATATTCTTTAGCACCTGGTACCAAGTCCTTTCTAACATTCTTCTGCACTGCCATCCACCCAGTCTTCTCCAAATTTGAGCATCCTCAGGGCTCAGAGACCTCCCCCAGACATGGTGGGCTGATCTCTCCCCTTCCCATTGGGCAGCCCCATTCTGGCTGCAGGGGCCCAGTTCTATTCTATGCTCAGCCCAATGCCCACTTCCCCCTTGGCCTGCAGGGTCAGGTCCTGGTACTTTGCTTCTCCTTAATGCTATTCTGAGTTGTGCTGACCCCTTCCCCACCTGCTGGCCCAGAGGACCTCCTGAGCCCCACCTCTCTGCTCCACTCCCCCCACCCTGCCAGGCACCTAGGACTTCTGGCCTTCTCTGTTCCTGTGACAGGTTCTGTGAGCTCCCGGGTCTTATTTCCTCATACCCAGCACATATGAGGAAGGACCAAGGCAAGGCCAACTTACCCTAGCAGGGTTTTTTGGTGAAGGGTGGAAGGGGTGGTGTTAAACACCTCTCTTTGAGAGATGACACAGAGACCCTACTAGCAACCGAGGTTTCTTGTCCCCAGGCCTCTTTAGAGAGTCTGTCCTGTCCTGCCATCGGTGGCTTCCCTTTGTCTGTTCCCTACTCATGCTATAACCTGGTCACCCTCATTCATGATCTTTGAGCCCATGATCACACGGAGGCCCTGACACTTGTAGGCCATGACTGCCGTGGCTATTCCATGGCTGGAAGCTTCAGGACACAGCTGCCAAGAGCTGGGTGTCGTCGGCTGAGGTCCCCTCTGAAGGGATCCCTCCCTGATTAGAGGCCTGGACACATGGGTGGGCACAGACATGCAAGGAGGGCCATGGATTCTCAGGACCTTTGAACCTGCCCCACCTGCCCACACAGTCACTGTGAAAACCAGTGACTAGGCTCCTCCTTGCTCTGGGCCACCCTGCTAAGACCCTGTCCCCATTTCTTCTGACCATTGATTCCTCTTTCTTCAGGACCGCTCTTAGCCATCGTGGAATCTTGGCTTTGGGAGAACCCACCCTTACACCCACTCCTCCTGATAAATAGAGAGTTATCCAATAGAGAGTCAGAGAGGCCAGGGTAGAGATGGGGTGTGGAAAGGCCCTGAGAGAAAGTAGTGGGAATAAGAGAAAAACAAGACAAGCATGAGACAAAGGATTGAGTGTGTTGTAGAAAGAGTCCCGTGTCATGCTGTGGCCATGTCTACTGGCTGCGGTCTCCCAGGGTGTGAAGCAAAAATGAACAGGCCAACACAACCAGAGTGACCAGGCAGGACCCAGAAAGGCCACAGAAGATGGTCCCCAGGGGAACACTGCAGTGGGGTTCCTGCTCTCTCCAAGATTCTGTGTGCTCTGTGACTTTCTGGGGAAAGTGGGAGGCCCAGCCCAGGAGCAGGTACCCTGTGAAGGGCAAAGGTCACCTGCCTCTCAGGGAAGACGTGCCTGATCAGTGATAGGGGCATTTTGAACAGGGTGTGAGAGCCCCTGTACCACTCACAACGACAGGGCTCTACCTTACCAGGGGGCCCCCGGTGGCCCCTCATCTTCCCAATCTCCCAGACCTCCCTGTCTCAGGGTCACCGTGCTCCTGCCACAGGCCCCCATGCCCCATACACACCCTGTATGGATATACCCCAAGGGATCAAAGCCCTTTCTAAACTGCGGTGCCAAGAACCTCCCCACCCACCACCACTGCCCAGCCCCCCTGTGGAGGAGGGGGACCAGTCTTCCAAACACGTTGCTCCGTCGCTCAGTCTCACGAGGAAGAGCTGGAAGCCAACATGATACTGGGCTCCGCTCGGACGAGGGGGGCAGCCCACAGCCTCCACACGGCAGCCTGGCCCTGCTCGTTGGACGCTCCCTCCTGGATCTGGATCAGCAGCTTCACTGACCGTTGGACCCCCGACTCAGGGCACCAAGGCCCTGACAGCCCTCTCCTCTCTGGACATGGTGGAGGGAGGCTCATCAGGGACACGTTCTCAACACCAAAATGCCAGGTGCCGCGAACAACGCCCAAGCTTCCCCTGGGGTCATGGGCAGGGCATATACGGGCCAGGAGGTCTGGGCCACCTTCGGGTCCACCGCCACCCCCCCTGCCAGGTCTTCACCCGTCACCGCCCAGAACCTCTGCCTGATGTCCCCCGCCCCACCCCCACCACCCCACCAGCCTGCTCTCCACCGGGCAGACTGTGAGCTCGGGGCCTCACTCTCATGGATTCCCATGGCCAGATCACGGTGAGTTCTGCCAACGGCCCACGCCATTGGTTCGGTCAATGCCGGAGGCTCCAGCACCCCCACCCCTGCCCCAAGCTCAACCCCTCCCACACAAAGCACAGGAAACTCCAGCACTGGACATGGAGCCCAGTCTATCTGTTCCAATTTCCACAAGAATATGAAAAACATTTAACATGACAGCTCAGCTCAGTTTCCTTCAAACAGGATCCAGGGACCCACGCGGGTGCTTCCCTGAGGCCAGACGTCTGAGTCAAACCGTGAACGTGGGTGATCCCTCATACCCAGATGTTGGGCACCAGGGAACCCAAACTTCCCCCATGAGGACTTTGGGTTCTGAAGGCCAGAGTGATGGCCGTCATCTCACAGATGAGTGTGCTTGGATCCATTTCCATTGTGGGGGCTTGGCCAGGCAGAATCAGGGTCTTGCTCCTCAAGGGTCGCACGCTACCCTAAGAAGTGCCATCTGTGAGTGCCCTGCCCAGAGCGGTGCTCAGTAAATTCTGGAAAGCGTCCCCTGACTTGAGGTCGAATGGGGGAGTGCGGCCTCGCTGGCAGCTTGACTCCCATAGGCACCGTGCCCACATGTGCGCCTGCTTCTCGGAGCCGAGGAATCGCGTCAGGACAACGGGAAATCTTCTCCCTGGGCCTCTGCCAAGTGGGCCCAATGCCAGAGCTGCGATCCAGGGCATCCCTGCCAAGTTTCCAGGCTCTTGTCATGCTTCACTCCTACCCAGGGGGAAACCCCTGCACTTTCTCACTTCTTTTGAGACACATCAGATTGAAGAGAGTTGGCTCGCATCTAAAACCAGGCCTATTTTCTCTACTCACATTTTTTGGAAGGGCAATCAAATTATTTTCCTTCGTTTCCATGAAATGCTGGTGATGGGCTCCGGGGGGATCAGTTCAAAGGCACCTGTTGCTAATTCCCAGGGCTGAGAAGAGATGGTGGAAACCGCCAACCGCCACAGGCTCTGTGATCAAAAGGAGAAAAGGCCACCAGTGTTCTCTGAAGTCCAGGGGTGGCATCTTGCAGGAGATAACTGGGGCCTTAAAGGTGCCTTGCTTGTGCACGTGGCAACGACGAGCCGGGAGGGCACCTCTCCTGCTGGGCCCCGCCGTCCTGCACTCCTGGGAACTCGCCCGGCAATGGACAGAGCCCCTGAGAGCAGCGTGGGACAAAGGCAAAAGGGCAAAGTTGAGCTTTTGCCCCAAATGGAGCCTGCCTGAGGCATTTGTGCCCTGGAGACAGACCTTTGTTCACTTGGTGCAGCAAGCGTTCTTTGAATACCTCCGGGGTATTTCAGGGAAAATCAAGCCTCACTGAGAATCTCCAATGCACAAAGTGAGGCTCACCACCTGGGCCTGCTCACAGGTGCCTCTGTGCCTGCAGAGAGTGACAAGGCATTGGTCATGCGGCCAGTGACAGAGCCCGTGACGGGGCAGGGAGAGAGTCCCAAGAGGAGACCACTCCTCAGCTGAGCCTCACTGGGTGACCCGCAAGGATTTGGCCCCTTCTTCCTGTGCAGAGGTCTTCCCAGAGAGGACAAAAAACGACCGTGGGGTGCAGAACAGGTGTGTGAGCTTCTATCTTTTTAACCTAAAAAGAAGAAAGAAAATGATACAGCTCAGCTCTACAGACCAGATCACATTCGGCCGTGGCTGAAGGAATGTGTGTGCGCTGCCCCCATTTCTGGGACATTCTTGTCCCTCCCCCTCCTTCAAATCTGAGGCCCTCCTTGACTCCCCCTACATACACACTCCCCATCCCTCTTTCCCCCTGCTCTTTCCTCCCTGGCACCTCTCCCCACCGCCAGCATGCGTCCGACTCATTTGTGTTGCTGACTATCGTTCTACCCTCCACTAACAACACACATGTCGCCGTGGTGTTTCTGTGGCCCACGCTCTGCTCTGAGTACTTTCCACATATTAATGCATTTGATTCCATCAGCATGTCCCGTGAGGCACATGCAAACAGATCTGTAAAAGATCCCCCCTTTTACAGATGGGGAAACATGGACCCAGAGATGCTAAGTGGCTTGCCCTAAGTGACCACCTGGTCAACAGCAGAGCAAAGATTCAGTCCAGCCCTGCCTGGCCCCGGGGCCTGTGCAGTTAACCCCCGGGGCCATAATGTCTCTAAAATGTCATCTAGCCAAGGCTGGGGTTCTTGTCTATTGTCTAAGGACTATATTCCCAGAGCCTAAAACGGCATAAGGGCTTCATAAGTATTTGTCAAGTTAATAAATTTACATCACCTCCCTGGCCTATCTCCTCAGTAAGGCCTCTAACCTCCGCTGGGCCCCTCAGAACTGGACCTATACCCCCAGCAGCCATGCACCACAGCGAGAGTCCATCGTCCCCCAGGAAACATGGACCACACTCTGGGATGTATCTTCAAAGGGTCCCCACTTGCTCACCAGAAGCCCCTGGGGCCTGTGAAACCAGTGCACACACACCCCGAGTGAGGATTAGGATGCAGTACCATTCCAGGGGCAAGTGTCCACATTGGGATCAAGGCCTTCGGGGCCTCACTGAGGAGATAGCAGCTGGCCACGGAAACTCTGGGGCAATAAAGGCCGTAAAAATGGTTGAATCCCACCGCCCCCACTTAGAAGCTGTGTGATCTTGGCCAAGCGTCCCCAGGCCAAGGCCTCGGCCCGGATCCGTGCGTCTGAAATGACACTGTAATGTAAATGCCACACTGTAAATGACAACATGCAGGCTTCCCACCTTTGAGGACAGTCTTTCCTCCCTCCCTTTATTCAACGGCTCTGTGCCGAGCACCAAGTGGACACCAGGCTGGGGACGTGGTTTTAGGAGTTGGTGACATAGCAGTGAACGGCGGCCCCCTTCTCGCGGTGCCTACGATCTAGAGTGAGAAGAAGGATAGCAAACACACACACAACACACAGTTTAATGAGAAAATAAAAGCAGGATAAGAGAATAGAGAGTTGAGTCCCAAGTATTTTCCATCTTTCCTCTTAAAACAATGTGTGTTCTGCACACAGTTCTGTCCCGTGAACTCCAGCAATGAGGCTGAGCTCCCCATCTGCCCGGGAGAGGACATTCAGAGAGCTCAGGTGGGGACCACACAGAAATGCTGGCTCCACATCTCGCCAGCCTTGTAGACTCTGCTGAGGGAGCTCCCCGGGCCCGGGGAGAATGGATGCGGCCCCTACACAGAGTTCAGGTGGGCCAAGTGGGCTCAGGTCTGAGCAGCCCCTACCCTCTGAGTGGGCAGAGCAACCGGAAGGAGGGTGGGAGAGGGGAGGGGCAGCCCTCATCTCCATCCATGCTGTGTGTGAATGAAGGCAGGTGCAGGTGGCTATGGGGCAGGACTGGGGGGATGGAACCAGCCCCAAGCAAGGGTGTGAGGCAGTTTCACGGGGCCCGGGGAAGGCTCCTACTCCTACCCGATGGGCAGCGTGATCTTCCAACGTCAGAGCACAGTCCTGGCCAAAGAGGCTGGGCCTGTGGGGGACTGAGGCCAGCGCCTACCTGTGCTGCTCAGGATGGGGCTTGAACCACAGCCCTGGCCCAGCCCCAACGGACAAGGGAGCAGACAACAATGACTTCCCAAGTTGGGCCCAGCCAGCCTGGTCCACCAACCGAGGTGAACCCAGCTCTCAGCACTCAAAGCGGCTGTGCCATCAAAGTTGTTCTTAAGTGCATTTGGGGAACCAATCTTAGGTTCAGATCCAACTTCTGCCCCTGTCAGCTCTGGGTTCTTTGGCGTGTTTTTTTTACAGGTCCAAGGGAAGTCTTCCTAATCTGTCACCTGGGAGTGGTGACAGGTCCCTCGTAAGGCTGTCTTGAGAGCCAATGAAATGGTGAACTGTAAGCCTCAAGCCACAGCAAGTGGTTATATGTCTTGCAGGCCATAGCACACGGCCGGACCGTGCTGCCCCCCCGCCCCCCATCCACCTGGCAGGCATGGGTGCACAGGCTGTGCTGGGCCGGCACATTCTCATCCTGCCCACCTACTCTGGACTGTTTGTGTTAATGTCACGGCTCTAAAACATTATCAGTGGAGGCCATGAGATTTCAAAAAAGTGCTTCCTTTCCCGAGCCACATGGTTCTGTCTATAATTAGTGTGAGTTTCCATGAGCACCTCGAAGAGGCGGGAGTGGCGGCCCAGCGGGCTGGGTTTGTTAATGTAAGGCATTCCTGGGGTTTCTGTGCAGCCCAGTCTGTGCTCCTCCGTCCCTCGCTTCCCTGGCCCCTGCCCTCGGCAGCCACCAGGCCCTCATTAAGGGATTAGCAACATCGACCGTGCACCGCCTTGGCCTTGTACTGGAGAACTGCTGGGCTCTCCGCTCTGTTCGCTGTGCCCCTTATCAGTACTCCCCAAGCCATGTTTGTGCTGGGGAAATCAAAGCAGGACTTGGGCGGAAATCATGGACCACTGGTGTCATGTGCTAATTGAAGACTCTGGGGCCAAGCATTAGGGAGGGGTCCAGACTTCCTCCATTCTGGGTCCTCTGCTAATGGGATGTCAAAAAACACAGCTGGGACTCCAGGCTGAGGAAGCCCATGTTGCCAAGACCCGTGAGAGCACGATAAAAGGATGACGCGGTCTGCTGTGTCTCAGGGAAGATGACAGGTCTTGCTTAACCAAGTGCTGAAGGGGATGTTCCTATCTAGGCTCGGTGCCTGGGTCACAAAGGGTGTGGCCGCTGGAGCCCGGCCGCATGCCGTAAACACCCCCAGCACTCCCCCATCCCAGTGGCCCTCTGCATGCAGGCGGGAGGGAGGGGCCCTGGGGTAATATTCTCACGTTGTTCGAGACACATTTATGACTCACGAGAATGCTTAGGACAGTTCCGAGTGCCCACATCTCTGTCATTCAAAACCCAGAGTAAGATTCAAGGGTGATTGTGAATAATGGAAAATAGCCAAACATACAGGGAAAAAGTGATGTAACCCTGATCAGCTTCTACTATTGTTCTCTGTTTCCCAGGCTCTGGACCCACCAGACTGTGAGCTCCCTAGAGGCGTCTGCCCCATCAATGTGACCCTTCTCGGCTCCTGTCCTCAGCAAGGCAGGAGCAAGGTAGGGTCTTGGGGCCATGTGAGTGAGTGAATGAGCTCACCTCCTTGCATGTGGGGGTGGGATAATCCCCAGGTAGCAGTCACGGCCCCCTCTGCCTCCCACACCTACTCAAGTTCGTGTGACACTGGGGGCCTTGCCCCAGCCTCACCCCAGCACCCAGCCCTTGTCCCCCAGCTGTCTCCCTCAGCCTTGCCCCAGCCCCCAGCCCCAGACAGATGGGCTGGAGCCTCCTACTGCTGACTCCAAAGCAAAGGCTACAAATGTGACGTCACTAAGGTCAAGATCTGATCATTTCCACCTAGACAAGAGAACTTGACATGAGTTCCTGTGCAGCGAGCTTTCATATGCTCAGGAACTGTCTCCAAAGCTTCTGTGGACCAGGAAAGGGGCTACATGGGTACAACCTGACCTGAGCAAGCATGGCCACCGTCAGGACCGGCAGCACTGCGAGCGTTCAGGTCAGAGCCCCTGCCCTACCCACTGTCCTCTGGTCAGGACTCCAGCAAAGGCACCTGCCATCCAGTTTGGAGTGCCGGTCAATCACGGCCCAAGACTATGGGGTCCCACTCAATGCACCCATGTGGTCACCCACCATCTAGTGGCCCAGGACACTGTCCAGAACTCCCACTGGACCCCTGCAGAAGATGGAGTGTTCAAGGCTGGTTTGCCCATGGCTGGTGTGGCATGCCAGAGCAGACGCTTTATGGTACAATCCAATAATTCCCTGAGGAGAAGTTCTGAGCCCAGCTGTCTTCCTTCTGCCTGTCGTCAGTGACCACTTTTGTTGAGCACGTTATGTTCTTCAACTTCTTTGTCATTCAAGCCAGCTTCCTCTGACAGAACGAACCTCACACGTATTGAGTACTGGCCATTTTCTAGGACAGGTTCTGCCAACTCAAACCTGCAGGCAAAATCAAGCCTGCTGCCTTTGTGTCAATAAAGTTTTATTGGAAGACAACTGTGTCCATTCAGTTACATTTTGCCTGTGGCTGCTTTCAGGCTGCAGCAGCAGAGATGAGTCACTACAACAGAGACCACGTGACCCAAAAAGCCCAAGATATTTACTAAGGGGCCCTTGACAGGTAAAGTGTGCCAACCGTTGTACCAGAAGGTCTGCAAAAGTGGTTTTGTTGCTTCCTCTTCGTGTCCCTGGGCAACAGACCCTGATTGCCATTTGAAGAGAAGCCTTCAAGGCCTGGCAAAGTCAGATAGAACCCACAGCTGGTAAGGAGGGCAGACAGACCTCAAACCCATGTCATCTGTCTAGCTCTGAAGACCATACTCTTGGCACTGGTCATTTCCTTCAAATCTTTGGTAGAGAAAGTCAAGGTGCACTGTAGCCTTGATCCTGCTTCTAGGGCAACTAGGACAACAGCTCTCAAACCAGCAGGGTGTCTAGTAACAGACTTCAACTTGTCTCCATAGAAATCCTGGTTAAAAGCAAAAAGCAAATGACTTTCTCCCTAGTATCTCCCAAGATCCCCAAACTAACCACCCGGACAACTAACTCCCTCCTCTTCCCCTTGGGTTTGTGACATAAAAGTCAATCAGTTAATCAGCCTCTCCCTCTCCTGTCTGATTGAGGCGTTAGGCATTGGGGGCCCGAGCCGGTGGTAAGGCTGAACCACATGCACCACGGAGTCCTCTCTGGGACTATTAGAGCTCCCCTCACTCGGTAGTGAGACTCAGCGTGGGGAAGGAAATTGTGGCTGCAGAGAAGCTGACAGCGGCAAGGCCTGTAATTACTTAGCTGAGGGCCTTCTTGGGCATCCAGAACTCACTAGACCTTGTCTTTAATCCCCAGGATTCCCCCAGAAAGCAGACGAATCGGTCCTGGACTCCTCCTTGTTGACCGTCAACCTGTGAACATCCTTCCACCCTGGGAGAACCGACCTCGCTGTGAGTCTTGGGGGACACGGGGTGCAGCCACCAGGACAGCAACTAAGTAGGGTGGGCGAAGCTCATCCATCTTCCTGCCCCCTACACCCACTTGGCCGCACCCCCTCAAGTCTGCCATCCAGCAGTGAGCTCCTCCAGGATTCAAGGGCAAAGGTGACAGCCCAGGACAGTGGTGCCGGTGTGGCAGCAGCAGTGGCCTGGGCCCCCATCCTTCAGGTGGTCCCTGGAGGCCGCACCCGACACGATGCCTGTCTGTTCCCCAAGCCTGTGCACCAAGCTTCTGTGTCAGTCTTCCTGGTCTCTTCCAATAAATTCAACTTCTACTGAAGTCGACTCAGGTCTGTGCAGAAACAGAGCTTGGAGAGATTAGACGGCTCACCCAAAGTGATACAAATAGTAGAAGGCAGATCTGGGACTCACTCTCAGCTCCGCTGGACCTAACAGACACATGCCTTTCCCTCTGGCCCACGCTGCTGCTCGGGGAGCGGCAGCACCTGTTTGAAAACCTCGGAAATCTGCCACCACCCAGGTGCAGCTTCGCACTGCCCGGAGCCCCACTTTAGTCAGCGCCCCAGCAAGGGCCCCACTGGCAACTGCTCAGCCCCCGGGAGAGCCTCTTGAGTTAACTCCTGCCTTCTCGAGAAACACATTCAAATCCCTGGACTATCAGGTGGTTTCCAGACATGGAAGTGGGGTTTTTAATCCAGTGGAATAGCAAGGAAGGGAGGGGTGGGCTTGGAAGGTGCCAGTGAGAGTGAAGATGGACAGTCTTACCCACGGGCACCAGCCAGGAGGACTTGGGGTCGGCGGGGACCAAGGCGCTGGAGGGCCTGAGGCCAAGTAAAGAACTGAGAGAGCAAACCTGTAGTGACTTCCTTTGCCCCAGAGCGGGATGAGCAGGGGTGTGGCCACTGGGGCAGAGTGCTGCAGGTGGGGGGCTGAGAGAGGCCTAGACAGAAGGGTGGCTGCATGGGGCAGCAGGGCTGTTCCACACCTTTCCGTCTGATAGGAGTCTTGGGGTCTCAGATTTTTTTTTAAACACCTGAAGCTTAAGTTTCTGGGCGTAAGGACATGTGGATGGGACAGGTGTGGACTTTATCTCTGTCCTCTTGCTCCTGCGTCACACCCTCAAGACATGGGCTATCAGGGAAAAGTCAGACTCCTCCATTCGGGAACCCCTGGGCCCCGATTTTGCTGTTCAAAGCCAGGCGTCTATGTCCCTTGGCATGTGACTGCGTTCCCTCGGGGGTGGTCCTGCAGACGTGAGCACGACAGCCCCCAGCTATGTACTTCCCATACTGAAGTGATGTCAGCTCTCATGGGTACCAGGTAGAGATATGCTTGTGGGACTTGTGACCCTCTCATGTTTAAATCACAAACGTGAAAATAAATCGGCTTTAAAAAACATAATTGTACTTGCTTTTGAAGAAAAACTTAAGAAATTAAGTCCCAGTCTCTTCAGGCCTCCAAGTGTCTTCAAATGCCTGTTGAAAACTTGGACAGGGGACTTGTAACATCCTTGTCGCCTGTCCTTATTAACTCAACGTTTTATTTAAATTGCACTTAGCACCTGCCTCCAATTACTCAGTTCTGGCAGAGAGCGGAGCTCCGGTCGAGCGCCCGGCTCTGCTGTAGCACGGCATTACCCCAGGCGGGGGCCCAGCCCGGCAGGCCGACATCTGTCTTCATCAAGCCCCGTCTTCCAGAAGCCTGCCAGCAGCCGCTCAGGAGGTAATAAGGAAGGTTAACGCGGACGGCCGAGATGCTAGCGACAGCCTCTCAGGTGCCCAGGGAGTGATTTGTATTCATTACTGTTCTCCCCACGAGTGTCCTCGGGTTTACACGGGCTGCTGGCGAGCCGGCCCCGGACGGCCCGGCCGGGCTGCGAAAGCTAGAAGGCAGAGGGGTTAAAGACAGTGATGATGCAGATGACGGCGACGGTGACACTAGATGACGGCTGCTGGTGCTGACGCCGATGAGCCCTGCCACTTCAGGAGCATCTGCTGCTGCCAGGTCCTGTGCCAAGCACGTGCCCTGATCCTGCCCGGGTCACACCCACAGCTGCGGGCGACACACATTCTCAGCTTCATCTTCCATTTTATAGCTGGGGCAGCGAAGACTGGGTCCTGGTCCCTTGCCCAGAAAAACTCAACCATGTCCTCCTGCCGTAAAGCCTGTCCCCAGCCTCTTCGAGAACATGTGTGAGAAAATGACCCTGCCCCGCACCTTTCCCTTCCCAGAGACAGTCTCCAGTCCAGTGGGGCTGGCTTCCTGGGGACACAGGGAGGGCAGGTGCGTGCTGGGTGACTGTGGTCACGAGCTGTCACCTCAAGCAAGTCCTTCATTGATGGACTTGATTGAAAAGGGTTGATTACTGAATGTATTAGACATAGCCGTGAGTGTGTGTGTGTGCGTGTGTGTGTGCAGCTACATTTTAGAAGTGGAACACGGTAGGTCTGTGAAATAGGTGGGAACCATCACAATTCGTGGGGTCAGGGAGAGCCAGGTTGGAGTAGCAGCTCTATTTCCAACTCTGGGAACCCGGGGCAAAGTCATTCGCTGACCACAGCCCGCCCCAGAGCCACACCCCAGGACCGGAACCCCGGGGCTCACCTTTACCACCGAGGGAGGAAAGGTCTCTAATCTTAGAAGCCAATTTCTTCACATGAGGGAACACTCCCATTCGGCCCCAGACTCCTATCCGCCCTACCTCACTATTGTCTCTCTGGCCATCCTTTCCTCTCCCACCCTGTTCCCACTGAGCTGGCTGTACCCCATCACGCGTCATCCAGGCCACTGCTATAGGAAGAGCCGTGCTGAAATGCAACTGACACCATTTCCCCACCTAAAGTCGTTTACAGGCTCTTGTCTCCTACCAAGTAAAGGGAAGCCCCCTCGGAACACCATGTCCCTTGGCATGGCCCTTGCTCAGCCCCAGTGTGATGTGCCACCGGGACCACTGGAAACCCCTCAGCCTGCCTGAGGGCCCTTCCACCTCCACCTTTTCACCTCATCCAATCCCCAGGCTAGAAGAGTCTTCCCTCCTTGTTTGCACGTCAACAGTCAGACAGCATCCAGAGAGCCGCCCTGCGTCCGGCACGTTCTTTCTGTGCCCACCCCAGCCCGGCCGCTGCACTGACCCTGCAAGGGGTCACCTGTCCCTCATCACCACTGGACTACAGGTGCCAAGGCCAGCCACCGTGACACATGTGCATCTGTATGTCTGCACAGCACCTGCCCTCCCTAGGGGGTGTTGGACTCTCCCCGGGGTACCCCTGTATCATGTGCTTATTGGTTAGCACGCTCACCTCAAAGCTGTATGAGTGATGTTGGCATTGCCCGTGCCCACCTGGTCGTCCTCAAAATAGTTACAGGGTGGGATGCCCCACCTGCCATTTTGTAATTTCCTTTTCATAAAACGACTCCCCTCCCAAGAAGCAGAACAAGAACAAAAAGGCAGATGAATGAAGGGAAAGTGGAATCAAGTCTGAAACCCCCACCACCCGCCGTCCAGAGAGGGCAGTCTCAAGGTAAGTGACGTCTGGTGACGACAGGCCATGACCCCCCTCCCACCTCCCGCAGCGTCTCCGGCCCCATCTCCTCTGGCAGCAGACCTGCATTTCTGTCTGAAAGTTCCACAGCAGGTCAAACTCGCCATGTCCCTAACTGAACTCATTATTGACTCCTCCCCACTCGCTCCTGTCCCCTGCTCCAAAGAATGACATCACCACCGCCCAGTCCCCACGCCAGAAACCTGGGAATCATTTGAGATGTCTACCCTGCTGATGAGTTAGCGCTGTGGGCTGCATTACCTCGCATTGCTGAAGTCCAGCCACCCCCGGCTTCCACCATTTTTCCCTGATTCAGACTCTCCTCTTCTTTGGCTTGGACTCTTTTTTGCACCTGCCCCTAACTAGTCTAGTCCTAATGTGGCTCCCTTCCAAACCACCCTCAACACAGTTCTCGAGATGATCTTTCTAAATGTCCAACATGATTTCAGCTTTAAATATGTCGATAGTTTCCCATACGTTTCAAAAAGAAAAAAAATAAAACAAAACCAAGCTTCCTAGCCTGGCTCATGCCTACTTCTCCACCCCTCTGTCTTTCCCTCCTGCCCTCTCAACACACTTTATTTCCCTGGGAACCCCTTCTAGGTGGGCTACGTTTTCCTCCACTCCCAGGGCTGAGCACAATATAGGGCAGTGGCACTCAGACCTGAAATTTTTATACCACCCCCCAAAGTTTTGCAGCCAGTTACGAGGACTCTTTTGATCAGGTCTCACGTGCATAAGTAATCTTAGGTGGAATTTCTGAATTAAGTTAAAAGAGACAAAGCTACATCATGCTCTTACCACGGTCCAGAGGACCCATCTGAGTTTCCCTTCGTGATCAGAGTCTTGCTGTGTGCCTCGAGAAGTCAGTATCTTTCCCAGGCACAGAGGTGGGAATTGGGGCGTCCAGACCTGGGATCTCTGACAGCATTCCCGTTACATCATTTGGATTTCTTTATAGACTAGAGAGCTTACAGCATCAGCAAAACACATGTTTTTGTGATTTTCCAATAGCCCTGATTCCTGCTACCATGTCCTGTTCCCAGACCACTGCCAAGCTCAGCGGACAAAAGCCAGCAAGCATCTGAGCTCTCAAATGCATACAGCATAGCCCTTCTCATGGAAGGAGTTTAGAGAATGGAAAACAGAACGTGAAAGACCCAGAAAATGCTAGAGAAAGTGTTGTGGCAGGGAACAGGCCAAGTAGTAATTGTAGAGACTCCACGCATTCCAGGGGTATGATCAGGGTAGAGAAGTCCCTGGTGCCTGGCACAACCATGTGGGCCACCACGGTCCCCTTGCTTCAGCCACCCTGATCTTTGAAACAGTAGAACTAACTGGAGTAGCATCCATCACCCCATTCTTCAGTCTACCTTAACTATGGCCCTTCCATAGTAATCAGGGACTTATCCAGAGAAGAGCTGGTGGTCACCCTGTGGTCCTATCACCTTCCTTTCAGATCTACCAGGCTGAAAGGGAGCAATCCCAACCCTTCTGGAAACAGAGAATCCTCCCTGGGTCCCTAAGATCCATTTCTCTCTTGTGGTGCTATTATGGGCTGAACGGTGTTGTTCCCCTAATTCATATGTTGAAATCCTAAATCCCTATAACCATATTTGAAGGTAAGACTTGTAAAGAGGTAATTAGGTTTTTAAATTTTTTTTAACATTTATTTATTATTGAGAGACAGAGAGAGACACAGCATGAGGATGGGAGGGGCAAAGAGAGAGGGAGACACAGAATCCGAAGTAGGCTCCAGGCTCTGAGCTGTCAGCACAGGGCTCAAACTCACAAACCACAAGATCATGACCTGAGCTGAAGTCAGATGCTTAACCGACTGAGCCACCCAGATGCCCCAAAGAGGTAATTAAGTTAAAATAAGGTCTTCAGAGTGGTCCCTAATCTAATATGGCTGGTGTCCATATAAGAAGAGGAACTTTGGGCACGGACATGTGCACGCACAGAGGGAGGGCCACGTGAGGACACAGGGAACGGCCACCCGTGAGCCAAGCAGAGAAGCCTCAGGGGACACCAACTGTGCTGACACCCTGATCTTGGACTTCCAGCCTGCAGGAAAGTGGGAAAATAGGTCTACTGTTTAAGCCCCCTAGTCTGGAGTACTTTGTTACAGCAGCCCCAGGGAATGAACACAGATGATCAGGAGCGTCGGCCAAGGGGCGAGGAGTCCAGCTGAGGGCGTGCCATGAAGGGCTCAGTGCAACAGATCCCGGGGTGGCAGATCCCAGAGGTCTGTGCCAACGCCTGTGCCGTCCTCCCACTCGGGAGGACCTCTCGGCTCTGGTTCCCCTGAACGTCTCTGAATAGCACTCACTAACCATTTCTTGAGTGGAATTGGGTGGGTGGGACCTACAGCAGATGGCCTAGAATCAGGACCCTGAGTGTGGGGAGACTTCACCCTGTTTCAGGCAGAGCAGTGGCGAGCAGAGGAGAGTGACTCCACGCGTTCCAGACACACGGCCAGGCATCCAGGCGTCGCTGGGCAGCCAGCCGGCTGGGGGCAGGGGTGGGGGGGCGGAGGCCGGCAGTCCAGGCGTCCTGTCTGGGGCCGTGTGAACACCGGTGGGCCTACAGAAGGGCAGGGGAGAGGGAAGCCGTGGCAGCTTCTCTGCAGATAGACTGGGTAATGGGAAAAGGGAGACCGAGCAGGTGTGGCCAGGGACATATCTGGATGGAGAATTCTCCCATAAGCCTTGAGCACGACATATGGGCTGGGAGTCCCATCACACGTGGGCGCCGAGAGCCTGGGTGGCACCTTTCTTGAGCTGTTTTTCCGTGGGGGCGAAAATGACTCCATCAGCAGGTCTCCCACAGGGCTCAGCCAGGCAGCTGCCCAAAGTGCTGGTTCAGAGGTTGGGCATGTGCAGCGGCCGCTCCCCTCCCCCCCACCCCCACCAAACTTCCCGAGGGCTGCCTTTCCAGCTCTAATACCTCTGCGTCTCGGGGCTGCCCGGATGTGCCCCGTCGGGAAGCCTCCTGCCTCCACTCAGAGCTCCCAAATTGTTAGTATAGGCATCTGTGGGAACCGGCTGTCATGGAATCAGGCTAGGCAGCCCCAGACAAGCCTCGTGACTGCTTGCGGCCACGGTTCCCTTCTCCGTAAAGAAAGAGGTCATTAATGCCCACCTCTGTGGGGGGAGGACGATTAGAGGAAATGGGGTCTTGTCTCCCTGGCAGCCAGCCTGATGTTTGGCACGTGTCTGGAAGGTAAAGGGCACAAGGGCTCTAAGAAGAGAAGTGGTTCGGGGGAGGAGGGCGGGCAGGGCGAGAGGTAAGGAGGAAGAGGGCGCGGGAGCCAGCCTGTGCTGGGCACCCCCTACCAGCACGCTCTGCAGTTTAATCCCATTTACTCATTGCAGTCATCATTTACAGAAAGAGAAACAGAGGCTCTGAGATGAGTTAGTCTCCCAGGCTCACATGGCTGGTGGTGGAGCTGGGATCAAGACCAGGTCTGATGGGGCCAGAGCCCAGGGGCATTTCCAACCACCCAGGCTACCCTGCAGAGCTGTGTGGGGATGGGCATAGTGAGGTGGCCTTTGGGTTCCATGATACTTTACAGGGAACAATCCAGCTCTGGTCCCAGGGAACAGCCTGCCCCTTCACTGCCCTGTGCCTCCGTGCCGTGAAAGGTGCTATCCAAGCATAAGGGTACCTGTGGCCACCTGGTCCTGTCCAGATCGAGCCCTTCTGAACTGCAAAGTGGTAGACAAACCTGCATGACCCTCGTTGGGGAGCTCAGAGCAGCTGGGGGAATCACCGGCCTCCACCCAGCTGCACTCCTCTTTTCCATGACAAGTCACAGGGATTCAGCCCAGGGGAGAAAGGAACCAAAGCTCCAGCCTGTCTGCGGGGCGGGGGCTACAGACTCAGATTCCTTAGAGGGCCAGGCAGGAGCAGTAAAGAACTATGTTAGGTGCCCAGTGTGGGGCTCTGTCTGCCCAAGAAGCGTGAGCTCTCCAAGAAGAGGGCAGCCACTAATGGTATCTATGGGCTACCAGGCTGCAACCTCATGTAGACAGGGTCCTACAATTGGCCAGCACCTGCCAGCACTGCTCTGGGCTCACAAGCCCTACAGCCACCCCCGCCCCAGCAGACAGAGGAGGAGCAACGCCCCCAGTTATAGCCCCCATCTGGCCACAGTCTTCCCTCTGTCTGCAGTCCCTGATGCCCTGTGCCCAACACCCCTCTTCCACCAAGCCTGGCTCAGGGTCCAGTTGGTGGCACACAAAGCAAGTGAGTTCTGGAGAGAAGCCCCTGGCTTCCTCTACCTCCGGGCTGTGTGACCCTGGACAGTTGCTGAACCGCTCTGAACCTCAGTCTCCTCACTTACAGGTGGTTGCGAAGATGCAAAGCAGTTGTATGTGTAAATGCTTTGCACGGTGCAAATGAAGGCTTCCCTGCCTCCTTGATATTAACAAGGGCAGCATTGGGAAGTGTAATATTAAGCCTGTGCTCCAATGGGATTCAGGTCTGATGGCAGCAATTCCCAGCTGACCCAGGACAGATCAAGAGACATAGGTTCAGCAGCTGAGAGTGGGTGGGTGGGAGAGGGGACCCTGCCTCCCAGGACCAGCCCCCTGGTACTGGCGTGGCTGCTGCACAGGCACGCAGCGCCACCTAGTGGATGTGATCAGCACCACGAATCTGGATTCCCCTTGATGGGGTGGGTCTCTCTCTGTGTCTCTTTCCCCAACACACACCCTACAGGGAATGCATACCACAGGCCCCTACCCACACTTGCACCTGTGCACAAACGTTCCCCAGCGCCCCCCCCCCGACTGCATCACATCTTGTAGTTGGCCATCAACAGCCATAAAGCAACATGCTTCCTTTCTAGTTCCAAAAACTGATTTGGTGACTATGTGAGGACAGCCAAATTGTCTGAAAAGGAAATGGGGTGAGGTCACACTTGCTTAAGGTCTAGTACATGCCAGCCTTCCAGCCATGAGGTAGGTGTCACTGTCACACATAAAAATTAGCTTACCCAAGCCCACCCAGCCAGCAAGTGACTCCAAACCCCAGGCTTCACAGCTGATGCCTTCGTTGCTCCAAATTCCACAGGTGATTCCAGTTTTAAAAATGGTTGCTATGGATCCTTGAACTAGAATTTCATTTGAAACAGAACCAACTTGGCCCATAATTGTACTTTTGGTCCCAAGGTGATTTTTGAAGCGGCACCAGAGCCCCAATTCTCCGTAATCATTGTCTTACCTCCACTGTCCTCAGTCTCCTCCCAGCAATGGAGTGCGTGCATGCGTGCGTGTGCATGTGTGCGTGTGTGTGCATGTATGTGGTATGTGCAGGGTCTGTGTGGCGTGTGCGCATATGTGTGTGTGTCGTATGTGTGGGAGGGTACCTGTGTGTGGGATGTGTGTGTGTGTGTATGTGTGTGTGGCAACTGGAATTTGCCGCACAGATGCTGTAGTCAGAGAGAGGTAGGATCAAATCCCAATCCTGCTCCCTGTCATCCTGGGCGTGCCCACACCTCCCAGTGTTCATGCTTTTACGTAACCCCACACCTTGAATGTGGGCTGCCTCTAGTGATTTGCTTCTAATGAATAAAATGTGGTAAAAGTGATGTGATGTCTCCTTCAAAATTAGGTTACAAAAATGACTCTGGGTTCTGTCTCACTCACTTGTCCTGCTGGAAGCCAGCTGCCACGCGGTGAGCTGTCCTATGGAAAGGCCTACGCGGCAAGGAAGCTCATGAGAGAGGCTTCCAGAAACAAGTTGCAAGTAACTGAGTGGCACCCAACAGGCACTGGGTGAGCTTAGAAGCGGACCCTCCCCGGTCGAGGCTTGAGATGTGACCACAGCCCCAGCCAACGCTGGATGCAGCCTGAGTCAGGGGGACCCAGCTAAGCCACACCCAGAGTCCTGGCCCACACAAACTGTGAGGTGATAAATGTGGTTTCAAGCCACCAAATTTAGAGTGATTTGTTACATGGTCTTTTCCTTGCCTTTCTGGGGCCCAGTTTCCCTGAGGACATGCTTCGCACAGTGCCTGGCACATAAGAGACTCAGCAAATATTTCCTTTCTCCCTTCCACACTGAAAAGGAGACTTGGTACGTCACTCTTGCAAACAGCATGGTGCCATGGGAAACCCGAAGTCAGGCTCTGTTTTGAGGCTGGAGGCTGACGGAGAGCCTACCCCTTCCCAGCCCATGACTGGGACACAGCTTGCTGCCTCTAGAGCATCAGGACCCAGCAGCTGGCTGGAAGACACATCTCATGGTGTCAGCTTGGGCCTCCCTCTCTCTCCCCGGGTGGAGGGAGGGTGCTCATCCCCAGCCACAGAAGCTCTTCGACCTCTGCCCTCAGTGGAGGGAATAGGAACCTCTCCAGGGCCAGGATGGGGCCAGGGCTTCCGCATTCAGAGGATCTGCTGGGTGACCAGGTGTGGACAGCTCCTGTGGCAAGCTGACTGCCTTTATTACAACCCTGGCACCGCCCGCAGCTGCCTGGCTCCTGCTACCCCATCCCTGGGTCTGTCCTCCCAGCTGAAGAGTGGAGGCAGCCCTCTCGGTTCCCTCCCCAGGCCGGGCCACCGGCATGCACATCTTCAGTCTCAGTGGGAGGGTCCCAGGACCTTACTCTCCAGCACGGGCTCTGGAAACAGCATTCAGGGTGGGCTGCTGGGTCACACTTGGGCGATGCTGTCCAGGCCCCTCTTCTACTGCTGCCCCTTGGGTCAGGTGCACTGGCGCTGACCCTGTAAAGTGCAGAGGACTCACCTCTGAGACCTCAGCACAGACCAGACCCCAAGACTAGGTTTCTACCTGAATCACCCTCCCTCACAGAAATCAGGGCAGCAAAGTGCTGTCTGTCATGCTTTCTAGATGAGGAAAACCAAACGCCAAGGTTCAGGGTCTTTGGCAAGGTCATACAGCAAGGGGGGCAGTTCCTAAACATTCTTAAATCTCAAAATTCTTCGACACTTCTTCCAGTGAGAGGTGGGGTTTGCGCCCTCTCTCTCTCTCTCTCTCTCTCTTTCTTGCTGAATCTGGACCTGGGACTCTTGGCCAAGAGCAGAAATTCTGCTGTGCCAGTTTGGGGGCGGGCCGTAGGAAACTGGCAGCATCCACTTCCTGTCTCTCAGGACTTTGTTCTTGGAATTCCATCACCCTTCTTGGAGGAGGCCTGTGGGGGGGGGGGGCGCTCACATGGACAGGACCCAAGGCCCCGGCCCTCAACTCCAGCCAAGCTCCCCCTCCCAGCCTGCCCTAGCTCACCAGCCACCAAGTGAGGCATGTTAGAAATGGACCCCCAGCCCCCAGTGGGGCCTCCCCAGCTGGTGCCAGGTGGAGCCCACAAGCCTTTCCTGCCCCATAGTGCAGTTTCCTGAACTAAATACATGTTGGGCTTTAAGCTCCTAGGTTTGCATATACAGCAAGAAGTGGCGAGTACAGTTCAGCTGACTTCAAAGTCCGTTCTCCTAGTACCCAGCATGCTGGCCTCCTGACCTTTTCGTTGCTGGGAAGTTCACAAGTGCCGTGCTTGAAGATACCCCCAAATCACACTCCCATCTCACCACGGCCAGGGAACGCCCTTCAGGCATCTTCTCACTGCATTTCACTGCAATGACCACCCGCAGTCTAAGATGGCCCCCTCCAGACCCCTGCCCTGTCCAATCTCCATCATTCGGGTGTGGGTAAGACTTGTGAATACCAAGTCACTCCCACGATGAAGTAATTCATACTGCAGAGGGACTTTGCAGATGGCATTAAGGCAACTAATCAGGTGCTCTTAAGTTAGGGGAGACTTTTCTGATGAGCTCAGCCTAATCCCATGAGACCTTGGTAGCAGTTCTCTCTGGCTGGTGGGAGATGAGGTAGTCGGAGTCAGGGGGCTTGGGCATGGAGGGGGTCTCCTTTGCTGAAAGGGAGGGGCAGGGACCAGGACCTGAGGGTGGTCCCTAGGCGCTGAGGCAGTCTTTGGATATCAGCCAGCAAGAAGAAGGGAGTTCAGTCCCTGAACCACAAGGACCTGAAATCTGCAACCACCTGAGGGAGCTTGGGATCAGATTTACCTCCAGGGCCTCCAGCTAAGATCCTGGCCCCCTGATTTCAGTCTTGTGGGACCCTAGGCAGGTAGCCCGGGGGAGCCCACCTAGACCTGTGACCTACAGAACTAGGAGATGCTCACTGCGTGTCAAGTTGCTCAGTTTGCAACTCGTTACACAGCCATGGAAAATTAATACGATCTCAATCCTTTCCCTTCCAGACTCTTCCTTTCCTGGAAGTATCCTTCCTTTCTTCATTGCAAATGTGGTGACAGGTAGGCTTTCAAGCAATGTCTGGGGAGGGGGTCTATAGCCTGGGCCCGGGCCCCTGGGCCAACCCTGGGGGTTAAGTGGTTCCACCCATCAGCTGGTCTGACGTGGGCCTAGGATGAGACGCCTTCGTGTCCACCAGCCAAACCTCTGTGGCCTCACAGAGACATCACGGGCAGGGTGAACCTCCAGGACTCAGGATCCAGGTGATGACCCCCAATTATCAGGCTCCTGGACTTCCCATTAGGTTGACTAAGACCAGTAATTAGCTGGACTCTGATGACCTAGACACTCCCAATTCCCTCATTTCAGGACAGGAATAATTCCCTGTTCACACAGACTTTCCACCCGAAGGACCAGTCCCAAACTCTTCAGACATCTGATTGAATCTGCTTTCTGCCCAAGCATGGCCTTCACTTCACTCTTACCTTCTCCGAGCCCAGCAGCATTCTGGTCCAAATCCACAGGGACACAGTCGAAAGAGCAAACCCTCAAGCTGGGGCACAGAGGGTGCTTAATGTGCTCAAACTCCCTCTCCTTCCACCTCTTCCCCACGCCTGGCCATACTTCTAGGAAGCCGACAACACAGCAGTCGCCATGCCCACTTTCCAGACGGGAATCCTGAGGCTGACAGCACGAACGCAGGCCGTGCCCCTTAGGATGCCCCCCCTCAGGGGGACTGCTACTCACTTCATGTCATCGCATGACTGCTTAGGTTTTTAAAAAAAAATTTTTTTTCAACGTTTTTTTTTTTAAATTTATTTTTGGGACAGAGAGAGACAGAGCATGAACGGGGGAGGGGGAGAGAGAGAGGGAGACACAGAATTGGAAACAGGCTCCAGGCTCCGAGCCATCAGCCCAGAGCCTGACGCGGGGCTCGAACTCACAGACCGCGAGATCGTGACCTGGCTGAAGTTGGACGCTTAACCGACTGCACCACCCAGGCGCCCCGGTTTTTAAGGACAGTGATTTTGGTCTTCTACTACCACCGAAGCTATCTTCATCAGAAAGATAAGTAAAGTAAATCCAAATCTCCCATTACGATGACAGTTTTGCAATTTCTTAGGATTCTGTTGGGTTTTGCTTTGTGGACGTGGAGAGGCAGTATTGTCATTAATATCCCCGGGGCTACGTTAAGCGCACACAGCTCAGCCCTGCAGACCGTTTCCTTTAGGAGAATGCACTGTCCCACGTTATCCCCCAAGCGCCATTTGCCGCCAGTTCTGTTTGGTCTGTTATTAGTTTTGCTTCACTGTCCTTATTTAGGTTTGTGCGTGCCTGGTAGAGTTCATTTTTTTTTTTCTGTCCCTTGATTTTTCTGCATGGTTTGGTTGAGATGCGTCACGTGTAAGCAGCCTATAGATGGATTTTTACATTTTCGATCCGACGATATCTACCATTTAATTAGGCAAGTTAAACTGCTCACTTTGTGTGTGATCGCGGATATAATTTGACTTACTTCTGTTCTTTTATAGTCTCTGTTTTCCGTGGCCTCTCTTTTTATCTCCATTTTCCCTGCAGAGTCAATTTTTGCTTCTTTTATGGTTTTGAAGTTATCATTATTTTTCTGCCCTTGCAGGTGCTCCTTTACTTTTCCAGCACAAATACCTAACTGTACCTTTTTCTTGGAGCAAGTCTGCAGTATTCGTTGTTCCCATTCCAGGTGTGCCAAGGACGTTGCCAGACTTTGCTACCCACGCATGCACCCTTGTCCTCCATTTATTTCTGTCTGAAGTCGGTTTTACCTCTTACCTTTACATACAGAACGTTACTTCTATTTTTATCATTAGAAGTTAATTAGGGTTTCGGACATAGGTCAGGGATTCCACACCCATCCTCACTGGCCCCTCTCAGGTCAGTTTCGTCCCAGAAATGTGCACGTAACCCTCACCGTGCACAGTTGCGATACGCATGAATAACATTCACCCTGCTCCCAAGATTTCTCCTCTGTTTTTAGTTTTCAGATTTTTGACTATGCTGTGTCTTCCTGTGGACTTCTTGGGTGTGAAATAACACCAGTGCTCCAACAACATGATCCAGACTTGTATTCGCAAGAAAAATACAAACTTTGCGGCTAGCCCTTGAGTCTGCTGATCATGACCAGTGACCAGCCATGGGACATCTTTCCAGGTCTGTTGGCAATTGGTCCTGCGCCGCTCTTCGTTCCTGTCCAGACAGCAAAGCGTGCTGTTATATCGCCTCCTTTTCAACCAGTTATATTTTTCCAAAATGGATTTAAGAAAGGAGTTCAAATAACTGATTGTAAAAATAACTGATCTGACCATCCATCACAAGGTAGGTATATTCCTCCCCGCCCCCCCCCCCACACACACACAAAGAGAAAGAGATAAAATGCAACAAAGAAACAAAAAGCGATAATGCACTAGACAGGCTTTGAACCGGCAAGCAGCATTCAAACTACTCTTTGCAAGGGTAGAGAGTACAAGGAAATAAAACCACTTTAATTCTCCCACGTTTCCAATATTTTAAAATATAGTGTATTAAATATGTGTTACTTCTACTGTATTTTTCCTTCTCTATATTTATGTCAAGCAGTGAGAGAGCATTATTTAATGACTTGACAAAAGTTTTTAAAGGGCACTGGACAATTGTAATTTGTCCCATTGATTATTAAGACGGCTTTTCAGTATTTCAGCTGCATGGTTATGTCTCTAGTCCCAGTGACCGCGCAAAACAAAGACTGAACATGGTTTTGTAATAGCTCTTATCTGGATCATCTGATGGATGTAACTTTGTGTGGTCTTTGTATATCTTTGTGTTCTTACTTCATTTTTCAGGTTAGCCTGACAGGAAAATCAAATCATAATTATCTTCCATCAGCATTTTGAAATTGTTAACTCCATTTGCTCCCGCCATCTCTTGTTGCTGGTGTAAAGACTATTGTCACTTGGTCATTCCTTTGAAAGTAATTTGTTCTCTCTTATACTTGCTCTTGCTTGATTGTTTGAATGATTGGTTTCAGTTTTTACTTGGAAACAGCTATCCATATGTCAGCAGTAGCAAACAGTACAGAGACCTCTCCTGTCTCCTTCACCCTGTCTCCTCAATGGTTTCATCCTACCTACCCACAGTGCAGCATCAGAGCTAGGAATGTGACATTGGCCCAGCGTGTGTATGATGGCTGGATGACCTTTTCACACTTGTGTAGATTCACGTACCCACCACCTTTTTCTTTGTCGTTAGTTTGCAGATTTTTTGTGTGTGTGTGTGATAACGTCTTCTCAGGGATTGCTTTCGGTTTACCCTATTGGTAGTTTGTTCACCTACTTAATCTATAGATTTACGTCATTCTCCGTATTTGGACATTTTTCAGCTACTCTCCCTTGGCATACTTTCTCAGCCCCACCTCCTTTGCCTGGTCTGGGACTCTGATGGCATGAATGTTAGATCTTTTATGTGATCCTCCGCTTTCCTGATGCTGTGTGTTTCATATTTCTTTTCAATCTATTTTCCATTCCAATGGTCAGTTCCTAGCCTTCACCATCCTCTAGTTCTCAGAGGCATCTGACACCACTGTCCTCTCCCTCACCCCAGAGGCACTTTCCCCTGAAGACATCTCCTGGTTTTTCTACCACATCAAGGGCAGCTCCCTCTTTGTCTCCTTTGCTGGAGCTTTCTCATCTCCCCAGCTGCTATGTTTTAAGTTTTGGTTTTTTTTTTTTAATGTTTATTCATTTATTTTGAGAGAGAGAGAGAGAGAGAGAGAGAGTGGAGTAGGGGCAGAGAGAGAGGGAGAGAGGGAATCCCAAGCAGGCTCTGCACTGTCAACGTAGAGCCCGATGCAGGGCTTGGTCCCATGAACCATGAGCTGATGACCTGAGCCAATATCAAAAGTCTGCCACTTTGCCGACTGAGCCACCCAGGCACCCCTAAGTTCTTGGTTTTTAACTCTTCTTTTTTCTGGCTGCACTATTACAAGTGTAGTCTCGTGGCTCTTCCTGTCTCTTTCATGTCAACAGTATCTACATTTATAGATGTAGCCCTGACCTCTCGCAAGCCCCAGATGCATCCCTGACCCCTCAGCATCCCCACTTGGGTGACACCTGCATAGTCAGCCAGCAACTCCACCCTGCCCCTCGTCTTTAAACCAGAGCGCCTGCTTTTCTACTCTCCTTTCCACCTCTACCCCAGACTTGATTCTTGGACGTTTGACATCCACTCTGAACTCTACACATCTTTTTCCCATAATGTGAAAGCTTAACATTCTCAAATTCTACCACCTTCTCCCCATCTCAGGAATACTAATTGCTTTATCAGTAACTGACTCCATTACTCCTGTTCGCCTTGTCCCAACACGTACATCGCTCTGTGACTTGGTATCACGGCCTGGGACACTCATAAAGAAAGCAGAGTTGACCTTCCACTTTAGAAACCCTGCCCTTGTTTTAGCCCCACCATGTTGTCCACCCCACGGTGGTATTTTCACCACATCATTGGAGAATAATGCTCCCTGACAGACCCATTCCCTACCTGTCTTCCTGCCACCCATGACTCTACTGAAGTTCCCTGTCTTCTCAGAGGATGGGAGCCCGAGGTCCCCAGTGCCCCCCTGTCACCAATGCCTAGGCTCGAATGAGGATAGAGGATAGGACATCAACCTCCACACTGATGACTCTTCTGGAACTTACTTCCCAGGCCTCTGGTGGACTTTGATTCCAGTCTTTTCAGTGACACACAGACATGTCCTCACCTCAGGTCTCTCCACCCCTCAAGAATCCTTCCAGCTCCAGCTCCAAGGCCACGTCCTCCCATGTGGCCCTTGATGACCACCATCTACCCACCCTTCAACCTCTCCCCAGTTCTTGTTCACACGCTTTTTATCTGTGTAAAGATCACCCATTTTTTTTTCATCCTGCAAGTGCCTCCTGAAATCATTTTGAACTCCATCCTCACAGCTCCAAATCTCTGGCCCTCCTACATTTTTCCATTCCCGCCTTGTCAGGCACTGGCACGGTCATAAGTCACCACCTGGCTTCCTCTCTCCCCTCCAGGCCCATGCAGCATGGAGGGGGAAGCCATGTAGCTGTGTGCCTTGGCTCCTTGACAAGCCAGTCCTTGCTAACCTCCACCGGCCCCTCCAGGCTGCTGCACAACCCAGTTCTGCATCCCTGGCTGGTGTTCCAGAAGATTCCCCCAGCAGCTGTTCCCAATCTTCCTCCTGCCCCCAAATCCACAAACCCACCCCCATTTCCTGAACTCATACCAGATGAATGCACTTCATAATTTATTGAGAATTTCATCCGATAATGACGTTCTCACCTTCTCTCCCCCTTTCCTCAGAATGTCTCTGCCTTCCCCCGGTGGGTCTTTATTGAGAAATATCCTTCCTCTTGTCAAGACAAACTTTTCCCCCTGGATTCTGGATCCCTCACCTTCCTGATTCCTTCCTGACCTCTTTCCATTTTTCTGTCTTAGGGCTTCCTTTTAATGTTCTTAGCTCTATTGAGATATAATTGATAAATCATGTGCACATTTAATTTAAACGTCTTGATGAGTCTGGACAGAGGCCCACACCTGTGATACTATAACCATAACCAAGTCACCAAGGCACTAAAGACAGGCAACCCTTCTAAGACATTTTCCTTGGGTTATTTTTCCATTTTTATTTTTCGGTCGGAGCACTTAACATGAGCTCTATTCTCTCAATGTATTTTAAAGAGTACAATTCCAGACCGTTAACGTGTAGGTGCTATGTTGTATAACAAAAATTTCTAGAGCTGATTCATTTTGCATAGCAGACACTATACCGATTGAAAAACAGTTCCCTATTTCCCCCTTCCCCTGGCAACAACCACTCTGTTGTCTGTTTCTATGAGTCTGACTATCTTAGCTCATGTAAGTAGGATCATGCGGTATTTGTCTTGTGACTGGCTTACTTCACTCAACATAATGTCCTCTAAATTCATCCATTTTGTCATAAACGGCAGGATTCCTTTCCTCTTTAAGGCTGAATAATATTCCATTGTGGACATGTAGCACATTTCTTTATCCATTCATCTGTTGCTGGACATTTGGATTGTTTCCATATCTTGCTTCTTGTGAATAGTGGTATAATAAACATGGAGGTGCAGATGTCTCTTCGAGATCCTGATTTAAATCCTTTTGGATATGTATTTATTTAGCGGCGTAGGGGCACCTGGGTGGCTCCGTTGGTTAAGTGTCCAATTTTGGCTCAGGTCATGATCTCACAGTCTGTGAGTTGAGCCCCGCGTCAGGCTCTGTGCTGACAGCTAGGAGCCTGGACCCTGCTTCAGATTCTGTGTCCCCCTTCTCTCCCTGTCCCTCTCCCACTCACTCTCTCTCTCTCTCTCTCTCTCTCAAAAGTAAATAATAAAACATTAAAAATTTTTTTAAAAGATGTATAATTGCTGGATAATGTGGTAGTCCCATTTAAAAATCTT
Source organism: Panthera tigris (assembly GCF_018350195.1). Taxonomy (NCBI): domain Eukaryota; kingdom Metazoa; phylum Chordata; class Mammalia; order Carnivora; family Felidae; genus Panthera; species Panthera tigris. Next base: position 45,268,082 of record NC_056670.1, read on the forward strand.
TGAGGAACCTCCATGCTGTGTTTTATAGTGGCTGCTCATTCTACATTCCCACAGCCAGTGTTTTTTTAAGTATATATATTTTTAATTTTTTATTTTTTCTTTTTCTTTTTTTCTTTTTTATTTATTTCCCACTGACAGTGTTAGAAGGGTTCCAATTTCTCCACATCCTTGCCGACGCTTATTTCCCTTTTTTTTTTTTAATAATCGCCATCCGAACAGGTGTGAGATGATATCTCACTGTGGTCTTGATCTTTACTTCCTTGATAGTGATATTGAGCATCATTTCATATACCCGGTGGCCATGTGTGTGTCTACTTTGGGAAAATGTCTATTTAAGCTCTTTGCCCATTTTCTAATTGCGTTATTTATTTATTTTTTTTTGCTATTGTGTTGTAGACCTTATATAAATTTTTAGTATTTTGGATATTAACCAAATATCAGATAGATGGTTTGCAAATATTTTCTCCCACTCCATAGGACGCCTTTCACTCTATTGTTTGCTCTTTCCTTTCCTTTTTAATTTGGTAGAGTTCCACTTATCTGTTTTTTGGTTTTGTTGACTGTATTTCTGGCGTCAAATCCAAGAAGTCATTGCCAGGAACAATATGAAGCAGTTTTCCCCCCACATTTTCTTCTAGAGTTTTATAGCTTCAGGACTTACGTGTAAGACTTTCATCCATTTTGAATTGATTTTTTTGTATTGGTGTAAGACAGGGACCCAGTGTCACTCTTCTGCATGTGAGGTCCAGTTTTTCCAGCACCATTTATGGAAGAGACTGTCCTTTCCCCATTGGGTGTTCTGTCTTACCACTTCTCTTCCTCCACGAAACTCATGAAAACTCCAGTTATACATCTAAAATACTTCCTCAGCCTTGCTGCCTTTCAGATTCCTGCCCCATCTCCTTCCCTGCTTCCCTTCATGATACAAGACTGAATAATGCAGTCACCGCTTCCCGCCTTGCCCTCCCTTGCACTCTGCCCACCGGCAGCGACCCCACCGCCCACTTCCCCTGCAGACCGGCCATCGTGGCGCCTTCGTGGTTCTCCTCCTTTCTGCTTTCTCCACCGTGTGCCTTGCGACCCCCTCTCCCCTACAATCTGGGTTTCTCTGATGTGACAAGCACGGGCTCCCCCCTCCCTCACATCAATCCTCAGTCTCGTTAGTGGGAACCTCTGGAATTCTGCCTTTGACCTGCCTCTCTTGCTACATCTCACCTGTGATTCTCAACCGGGAGGCACAGTCCTTTAAAACTTAATATCCAAACTGGGACTCTTTTGAAGAGTGTAAGAAGTGCCATTAATAATTACGTAGGGCAACAGGTGTCAAACAGGACTGTTCTGGTCACCCTACCTACCACTCGCCCTACCTACAGGATCTGTCATACGGGTGGGCTGGGATTTGGGTGGTTTTTTTAAATGTTTATTTATTTTTGAGAGACAGAGCAGGGGGAAGAGGCAGAGAGAGAGGGAGACAGAGGATCCAAAGTGGGCTCTGTGCTGACAGCAGAGAGCCCGACATGGGGTTGGAACTCACGAACCCTGAGATTACGACCTGAGCCAAAGTTGGATGCTTAACCAACTGAGCCACCCAGGCGCCCCTGGGGATTTGCTTTAATCAGATGGTCAGACACGAAAATGATTCCAGACATGCAGACACAGGAATGACTGTCACGAAGGAAGAGGTTTGTTACGCTCACAGATGTCTAGCAGCAGGAGCCACAGCCCGCTTGCAGGACCACATGAGAAAGCACCAGGGGCAGTAGGAGGCAGACGGAGAGGGGACAGTGTGGGCAAGAGGCTTTATTGTGCTTCCCACGGGAAAGAGTAGATGAGGCAGGGTTAGCAGGCTAAGGGTTGACTAGTGTGAATGGTTTCAGCAGGGTCTGGGGTATAGGGTGTGTGATACCTGGCCCTGGGGTGATTAAAGCAGGCGGATAGTGACTCAGACTGTGAGACCCCAAAAACAAGGTTGTGGTTGGGCATGGGCTCTGGATCGGTTGATTTGCATTTGGAAAGCGTACTCTTAGGTGAGTGGTTTCCTAGCTTCAAGAATTTTGGCTGGTCCTGGGAGGGGCCGTGGCGCTCCAAGATGTCAAAGCATCAGAACAGCGAAAATAAGACGTGATTAATACTGTGGTCTCTCAGAGTCCCTGAAGAGACTTTTCCAAAAAGTACACCCCACTCCACCCTCGCCCTCTTCCGACCTGCCCAGGTGAGAATGAATGCCTGGGTGAGCCAATCACTGATGCGTGTGTGCCAGCCCTTGGGTGTAGGAGAAAAGGAAGCGTGAGAACCTCTGCTTTATACAAGGCCACCCAACCCCACCGCTTACGCTGACTTGACACACCTAATACCTCGATTCCAAGTCTGTGTCCTTAGCCTCATGCCCGCCGTACCCCTGAACTAGAGTTCCACCCTACTGCCTGCTACTGCCTTTACTCCCATTCTTTCCTTTGCCCGAAGCCCTTTCTAACCCAATTACACCTGTCAAAGGGCCAGCTCTCGTGCAAGTCCCATTAAAATGTTGCTTCCTGGAAACTCACCTTGGTCACCCTCTCCAAGCTGGGCCCTGCAGCCGTTTATGGGACTGTCAGCACTGCCCCAGCCCTCCTTCAGCCATGCACACCCCTCTGTTGGTGTTCGAGAGCCTCCCATCTGGGTCCTGTGCAGGGAGCAGGGCGAGGAGGGGCAGCCGCTCTGCCAAACACAGGTGCTCTTAGGCTGAATTCTGTTGTGTTCCTCCTGAGTAACGTGTGTGTGTGTGTGTGTGTGTGTGTGTTAATGTGCCAATGTGTTACTCCCTGGCAACATACTTAAATGAGAGCAGAAGCCTCTGGGAAATGGCATCTTTAGCCAGTATTTCTCATCATATGCTCCAAGGAACACAAGCGTCCAAGCGTCCTGGGTGGCAATAGGCATTGAGCAGAACAACAGACAATTTTGACTCTGCGTTAAGCAGAGCTACATTTCTGCTGAACTGCGACACTTCTCGCCACTTTAGATACCAAGGAGCTTTTAATAAAAGCAGTCCTCCCAAGGGGAGGAAAGGCGAATTTGCAGCCTTTTTTTTTCCAACACACTTGGCTTTTTTTCCTCAGGCTCATGGGACCGGTGGTTTTGAAAAACACCACTTTAGTCTAAAAGAAATGCTCTCAGGAGGCAGTGGGGCCACGCGTGTGCAGATGGGTCTTAGGGCAGGTCACATCAACTGGACTGTCACCGATTTCATGGGCGTGCAATCATCCCCCGCCTCCAATTAAGGTGACCTTTGCCCAGAAAAGCTCACATGTCCTGCCTGCTCCTTCTCTTTGGTCACCCCCAGGGACAGAAGCTAAGCCAGCCTTTCCCCTTCACCCCTGGCTTCAGTCAAGCCAATGAGTTTGTGGTTTCCTGAAAGCGCCACGCTGCTTCTAGCCTCTGTGACTGTTCCCCCACCGCATACTTCAGCTGAAAATCATAGATACAGAACTATATCTCCTGATGCATATAAAACCCCATACATGTAAACATATATATACATAAACTACATATCCATGGGGTTTGGCATGCATATATATTAGTTTGTATATGTATATGTATATGTATATGCATATGTATATGTATATGTATATACCTAAAGGGGAGACGGAGCCAAAGTAAACAAAGTGAAAATAACAGGTCAAGTGGATTGGACTATGGATCCATTTTTCAACATCTCAAATGTCTTACCTCAAATGTCAAAACCTACCGTGTTTTTCTTCTCGGCTTGCTCTCTTACCCTCCAAAATGACCGCTTCTAACCTGTTCTCCTGAAATCTCCCATTGTCCGCACCCCCGGGGCCCCAGGCGGTGACCCTGTCTCACTTCCCTCTGGGGGGGGTTGGGGGCGGGGAACGTCCTCGCTTTCCTTCAGTTCCTCGGGCTGCTCTGTCCCAGGCCGCCTGCAGGTGGCGCTGCCTCCCCTGTTGCGCGCCCGCGGACCCTCCACAAAGGAGAAGCCTGCTGCCCTTCTCCCCACCTGCAGTCCCCCCAGACGTTACCACGGCCACCGAACCTGCCCTAGAACCCCGAGCACAGGCAGGTTCCTCTGCCATATGTCCTGAGGGCACCCTCCCTTTTGTGCTTCTCGTGTCTTCAACAGTCACTGTGAGATCTGGTAAACGTGGACATTTTAATCTTCTGGAAGAGTCTTAAAAGCACCATGTGAACAGCACTATGTCTACTTCTGCTTATTAGGTTCTCCCTGACCCTCAAACATGCTCCATAATACTAACTGAAAGAAAGAAAGAAAGAAAGAAAGAAAGAAAGAAAGAAAGAAAGAAGGGCACCTGGGTGGCTCAGTCAGTTGAGTGTCCGACTTCGGCTCAGGTCACGATCTCACGGTTTGTGAGTTCTAGCCCCACGTTGGGCTCTGTGCTGACAGCTCGGGGCCGGAGCCTGCTTCGGATTCTGTGTCTCCCTCTCTCTCTGCTCCTCCCCTGCTCACACTCTGTCTCTCTCTCTCAAAAATAAATAAAGATTAAAAAAATTTAAAAAAAGAAAGGAAGAGAGTAAGTGAATGGATGAATGAAAGTAAAGTGTATAACACCAACATTGGAGAATCTTGATCCGATAAGAACAGAAGTTGTGGCTTGGCAAAGACCCTCCCTGAGACTTCCCCACCCCTCCAACTCTTGATGTCTAATTAAATGCCTCTCAGTAATTTCCTGTCCACTGACCGCTCATGACCCTAACTCAGCCCTTTGGTGCCGCATCCCTAGCTTCCTCTGCTCTGTCTGGAGTTGGGCTCAGGGCTGCGGTGAAGCCTCTCTTCCCTGCTGCAGTTGCTCAAATAAAATCTGTCTTGCTGCTTTTAACAAATGTTCAATGAAATTTCTCTGTGATGGGCTATCAATGTGCATACACGGACCCCAGTCTGGGCTTCCCTCAGCTGCCTCGGACAAGTCTCAGTTAAGCATCCCAGGTCATCATCTTGGACACGCTGACTACTCGGCTTTTTGTGAAGAGTCGGAAGGTGACTGTCACAATGCTGTGTGTGCCTCCCCGGAGGGGAAATGGGGTGTTTGCCCTTCCATCTGAACCAACACTGTATTTGTTGTTCATTATGTCAGAATTGAGTCTGGGCCCATATATCCCACAGCGGCAAAGTGTTATTGATCCATATTTGTCCTCTTGTCCCTCGGGCTACCAGAATCAAAGATGACACCGCTAGAATCAGCTGGGCATGGAAACTGGAGAGAAGAGTTGGGGAGTGAACACTGATCCAGCAGCTACTATGTGCCTGGCTCTGTGTTAAGCACCGTATCCGTGCCAACTCACCCAATCTTGACAGGACCCTCCTTAAGCGAGATGTCCTCACTGGGCTTCCCAGCTGGGTGCTCACCCATATGGCCCCTCTCTTCACATGGCCTCTCAGTAAGTGGTCTAGCCCGAGCTTCTTTATAGCATGGTACAGGCCTCCCCCAGAAGAAGCAGAAGCTGCCAGACTTCTTAAGGACCAGACTCAGAACTGGCTTAAAATTATCTCTTGCCTGCATCTTGTTGGTCAAGGCAAGTAAAAGATCTGGCCCTGGGTCGAGGTGCCAGGGACTGAGAGTTACTCTTAGAACAGAGCACTTTACAGGGAAGGGAAGATTGAAGGTGACTGTCTTTGGAGACCACTTACTGTCCACCCTGAACCTGGTGCTTCTACCTTGGGAAGGAGCTGCGGGTAGGTGTTCTGCTCACTAAGGCCAGGGAGCGGGTATCAGAAACCTGTGGGGTCATGAACGAGATGTAAATTTGACATACCTGGACCAGATGCAGGTGCTGAAGGAGTCAGAAAGGGATGAGGAGACTCAGTGCTGAATTCTAGGACAAACTGACACTTGCTGACTCTAAGCCCACATGCCACAAATCCAAGATGGCTCCAGAGAGGGAACCATGGCCTTTTCCAACCTAGGTCTGGCAATCACTGGGCCACAGCAACCGGGCCACCAGTCTGGAAGAAGCTTGGGAACCTGAGGAAACGGCTGTTCTCAGGGCTTGCTGGTGAGACTGGTCGGGGGTGGAGACATATCAGACTCCAAACCTCACCTTCCAAGCTTTCCCAGAACACAGCCTTGGAGGCGAAAACACCTCCTGGTTGTTCTCATTCCCCAAATGGCTGTGTTTTATGATGTGTTAAGTTTTGGGGGAAAAAAGAAAATTCTTCCAGCTGTGGAGTTATCCCAGCTGAAGGCAGTGCAGGATGGTGATTTATGATCTGCTGAGTGCCAGCAGCGTGCTCGGCTCCACGAGAGGGCCTGTGAGGGGGAGTCCTGTCCGGGGCACTGCACCCCAAACCGCAGGTACAACCTCCATCGAGACCCTCCAGGCTGAGGTGCCTCCCCTGTGGGTTCACGACTCCCCACATGCTGGAACTTTCTCCAAGCCCTTTGAGCTATTGGCCTGCTGTTCCTGTTACAGTGACAGGTTAACGATCCATCAGGATATCTCAGAACATGGCCTTGGTTCCTGGAGATTCTTTGTGAGCAATGGCCTCCTAAGCAGGAAGCCCTGTGGGCATCTGACCTTGGCCTCAGACTCTGCAGCCTTGCCCCTACTCGATGCCTGGGCCCAGGGTGAGCAGGGTCTGTCTGTCCTGGAGGCCAACCCAGGGCCCTCAAAGGAGACTTTGTATGCCAGCTCCCCTCCTTTCTAGACCTGGATGTAAGGGCTGCTCTCCGCTGGTTTCCTTCCACAGGAGGCAAAGGCTGTGTCAGTGGAGAAGACTTCTCAGCTTCCTGCTTACCCAGTGGCTTTTGAGCAGAGTCACCTTATTAGAGGTGTCCTTTAGAGAGAGGCTCTCGAGGAGGGGCGTGCACAATGGTGGTTGTGTGTGGGCACGTGGGTGGGATGTGGTGGGGCATGACGGAGGTGAGACGGGGCTTAGTGGCAGGAAGACCATTTAGAGGCGACTATAAAGGATCTGACAAGGCTTGATCCGATGGCCTCCCCCCTTCCCTCTTTGGTAGTGCATATCCCACCCTCTCAGGGTCCCCCTGCAGGCGCACTTACCTCGGCAGCTGCCTATAGCTCCGGGTCAGTGTTGACCAGAGACTGGAATGAGCAGCCTGAAGCGTGAGAACTGGGGTTTTTAATCTCACTGCCTGTATCAGGGCCGTAGAAGTCACGTGAGCCAAAGGACGGGCGCTGGGCTCAGTGGGCTGTGTGGGCCAGTGCTGCTGGCAGGTAAATGACAGGTGCGCAGGAAGTGTCAGCATCCAGTGTTCCTGCCCAATGGGAGGCTCACTTTCAGCTCCAAAGCCAAGCAGAGAATGGCTCCAGCAAGAGAAGTCTCATACACACCACACCCATGCAGCCCACCCCTTCCCTCACCCCTGACCACAGGGGAGCCCTCAGCCTTACCAGGAGAGCCTGTGCTGAGCACCAGATGCAGGGAAGGAGCTGCGAGCTAAGCACTGGTCCTCACCTCCAAACAAGAACCAATGAACCTCCCTCTCCCTCCCTCTTGTCTGTGTTTCTCGTTTCCCACTGTTCTCAGTGAGTGAGTTGGCCCTGGTCAGGGTCCAGGATGAACAGAGCTCTGAGTCACATGTCCACCTTTTATCACCGGCACCTTCTTCAGCTCCCTGAGATACACGGAGCAGGGGGATTCAAATATTGGAGCAACGACACACGGGGAGAGCAGGATCCTGGGGTTGACATACACTGACTGTGGCTTATTTTTAACCAGTAATCTTGGTTTGTCTGTTATTAGCGGAGGCTGCAAGGCAAAACAGGAATGCCAAAATTCAGAAGGATTAGCTTCACAGAGATTTCCCAAAATGCCTTATACAGAGAACACCAGGAGTCGAGATGGTGACCCTACTCTCATTAGTCCTGGCTGGCCTCTCCTGAAACATGGCTGGGAGAGAATGAGGCCAAAGGTGCCATTTGGTCTGTCAGATGTTATCTACTAACAACTCCAGTAGGCGTTGCGTTATGAAAACTCACTGTGTCGCTTTTTATTCCCCCAAAGGAGGAAAAGTCCTGAGGGCCCTCTGTGACAATCCTTAAGCTATTTATTCTTGGCCCCTCAGTGTCTCTTGGTTTCTCTAAAAGCAAAAGAGCGTTTGTGGCAGCCTGTTTCACCAAAACACGAGGAATATGCAGTGTGCAAATGAAGTATTTGCATTCATTTGCTCATGCAAAACCCTCAACCACTTGGAATTGAGCAGCAGGGACACGCCCAGAGAACAGTGTTGCTGAGAACACATTTAGAAACGACAGAGCAAAGTCCCAGCTGCCGGCTGGCCCAGCCCTCAGCCCTGACTCAACACCAACATCACCTACACCATTAGCTGGTAGGGAGAAGGGCTTCCTTTCAAAGGAGAGAAGAATGACCATGGAAGCCTTTCAAAGGTCTAGATGGCAGGAAACAAACAGCACAAATCTAACACTCACTAGCTGACAATTAGGGCTGCACAAAACAGGAGCTGAAGGTGAGAGACAGACACTCAACAAAAAGGTAAAGGGAAAAGAAAAGCTTAAAAGTGAGTTGGCAGTGCTTGGGGAAAAATTCTTGTTCCTTGATCTTCCTGCTGGTTCGGCCATTAATGAGTTAAATGAAAGCAATGAAATGTGCTCAGTATTTGTATGATAATTAGGTTTTCAACACAGTGGATTCCTCCATAACAGCATCCAATGCTAAGTAAGGGAAACAATATCTACCAAACACCCCAAGTGAGACAAGAGGGACCCATGGATTTTATACAGAGCCAAAATGTCATGTACACATCAAAAAAGTTTCAAATATGCCAGAAATCCAAGAATGTGGAACTCACGAGGGCATCTTGAAAAAAAGAAAAAAAACTATTGGAGGATGAATTCTAATCAACCTAATGGAATTTCTATAGATCCACTAGAGAGACAAAACAACCTAGTTTGTTACTGCATTCAGATATATAATTCACTCATCCTTCGTCCTCAGGCCATAATTTCATACCAGAGGCTGAGGGAGAGATGGCATTTTTGCACGGGAGCTGCTCTCCAGGCCCAGCAGATGGGGGCGGGCTAATGCGGTCTCTGGAACTCCAAGAGGGGCATGCGGCATGCAGCGTTTCCCAAACTTCTTTGCTCAAAGAATCTTTCTCTTATTGACTCTCCCGGGACGTTTCTGTGAAAGAGCCTTAGCATTTCAGGCTCGTATGCCCACATCGCAAGCCAAGGCCTGCGGCGGGAACCACACCCCAAAGCACTGACATTGTGATAGGTAAGTACTAACAACGTCTCTGTTCGTTCACTCGCCACTCATCTGACTTGTACTGAGGACCTAGGTCATCGTGGCCCAGAACAGAATAAAGCACAAGCGAGCTGTGGAAGAGCTCATAGGAAAGCCGTCAGTCAACAACGGCCTAATGTGATGTTTGCTGCCGCGATGGGCATAATGATTCCGCATCCGCCCCTGCATTTCATAACCGTGCTCACGTTTGGTAGGAGAGGGCTGTGACTGAGTAGGACACTGTTCCCTCCTGCCCTGCTCAGGAGAAAGCAGTGCTGTAGGGAAAGTGCAGAAGAGCCCGGAGGTACACGCTTGCCTGAACGTCCACGTACCCCGGTGTGGGCAACCAGGGAGCCTGTGAGTGGACTCGGAGGAGAGAGCGCCCAAAGTCCATCTTTGTGCATACCAGGAGCAGAGGCCTTGGCAAAACCAGCCTCCCCAGCCCAGGGCCCCTCGGCCCACAGATTGTTTTAGAGTCTCCCAGCCTGCCTCCCAGAGCATCTAGGCCAGCTGGAGATCCTCCTTGCCTCCCCTGTCCTCTGTCCCCAGGGCCCTGGCTCCTCACCCCGGTTCCTGGACAGGACCAGATGAGTCCTGGCCTCATCATTACAGCGAACCCCAACAATAGTGTATTCGCAGACTGTTTGTTCTCGTCACGATTTTGACTGTCTTTTAAAGCTCACCCTTTCATCTCCCTGTTCGTGACATGCTCTCCCTGAAGGTCTGGAGCCAGAGGAAATAAAAGCATCCCCTGCTAAACGCCAGGCCCCCCTTAGAAATCCCTTATTCGTGGTCCTTGCCTCTGTCCAGAGCCTTGACAGTCTGGAGACTCCTGGACGACTCTCTCCCGCAGAACCCGACCTGAGAAGTTAAGGGGTGGCCACTGTGCCCGAATGCCCTGGCAGGAAGAATGTCACTTAGCTCTGGAGGCAGCAATCATTGCCAGCAGGCACCAGCATTATCTCCCCCAAGAGGTCATTAGAACTCTCATAAAAATAAGCTGCTCCCATAAGTATGTCAGCCCAGGCACCTGAGGCCGGCCCCCACATGCCCCTGTTCTAACTGGCAATCCAGCTTGGAAGGTCACTAAGAGACCTACACACTATTTCATTTTGTAGGTCCAGTAACGCTCAGACTCTGGAATGCTGCGCCTCTTTGATCTGGCCCCTTGTTGCAAATGGCTTTAATGTTCCACTTTGTTTTCTGCTTCATACAGGCAGAAATAGGCGCTTTAGCACTAGAATGCTGTGCTCTTCAGATGCATTTTCCTGGAGAATAAAATACTGCTAACATAGGCATTTCTGTTGGGCCTGTGAAGTACTTTTTCTACATTCGGCTTTTAAAAGGCTCGGTACTGGATTGCTCACGTCTTCGTGGTGATCTTGAGCAGAAAGGATACTGGCAGAGAATTTTTAAAGTGCTCTATGGGGTATAATTAATCCGAATCCACTCTCTGCATATCTGAAAGGGAACTTTAAGAATCATCACCAGTGAGGGAGCCATGATCTTTTGCCTAAAAGGACTTTGTCGTTTCCTTGGGGTTATTATCCCACCCACGTTATGTGGTAGACTCAGTTTCCCCAGTTCCACTCCCCCTTCCCCACACTTTTCGGAAGACAAGTCCAAGACAAGACTTGATTTATAAGAGAGGAACAGCCTTTACTATTAAATGAATATCCACTCTAAGTTTGCTGTAGCTATCTGCTCAGATTAAGGCAATTCCCTTGTATTCCCAGTTCGCTAAGTATTTTCTTTTCACTTTCAAAATCAAGAATAGATATCAAATTCCATCAGAATTTTTCTTCTGCATCTATTGAAGTGTCCAGAGGATTTTCTTTAATCCATTAGTGTGATGATTTATATTCATTGGTTTTACAATGTTAAACCAACATGGTATCCCTAGAATAAGCCCAACGTAATCATGATATATTATCCTTTTTATATTGCCAGGAAAATTTGTGAAAGGCCCTGAAATGAATCAAAAGGGTTACTTGATGTTCTCAAAGGAAAACTAGAAATTTTCTAATTGTACATTTTCTGATTTTATGGGAAACATACTTTTTATAATCCTTGAGCTATTTTACAACTCTGTAAATTGTACATAACTAACAGCAATACAAATGATTCTTACCCATAGACATGCAAGTTAATTCTGCTTAGGGGAGGAATAATTGATCCTTATTCCTACCTGCTATGGTAAAAGTCAGTTTATCATCTATTTGTAAATCTCAGCATTTATGTGTGGTTTTTGAGTTTTCCTATGAAACAGCTTAAGGGCTCCCTCATTAACTGATGAGTTAAAATCTTTTGATTTGTGTATATTTAATATTAAATGAAAGGAATAAATACATTTTCTTTAAAAATTATCTTCTAACAGTTTATTTCTAGATTCAATTTGCTATTGCTTTAAGATATGCTGCATATATGCTCATAAGTGAAATTGACCTGTCATATTCTGACAGTTTCCTTTTTGGGGTTTTGGTATGGATGTTATGCTAACTTAGTTCTTTTCTCCCATATAATTGTATAAGATTGGAATAATTTCTAATTCACTATTTTGTAGAACTTGCCAGTGAAGCCACCTAGGCTTAAACTTTTTATTGTGGAATGTTTTTAATCATGAATTTGACTCCTTGCAATTTTAGACCTATTACAGTTTTCCATTTAGATGGTGTTGGTTTTAATACCGTTCTAGGACTATGTCTATTTCAAATTTATTGGCATAAACTTACTCATAATATTCTCTCTTTTTTTCAGTTTTCTTAAAAGTGAGCTATATAACTGACCTAAAACAGTATATGCGTTTCAGATACACAACATAATGATTCAATACTTATATATAATGCAGAGCGATCACCACACTAAGGTCAGCTAATGTCCATCACCACACATAGTTCCAAAAAAATTTTTTTTGTTGTGATTAGGACTTTTGAAGAACTTCTGCTATTTTAGAAATTTTCAAATATGTAGCACAGTATTATTAATTCAGCACCATGCTGCATGCTACACCCCTAAGACTTATAACTCAAAGTTTGTACTTCTTGACCTCCTTACATATTTTGTCCACCCCCTAAACCTTCCTCTAACAGCCACTAATCTGTTTTCTATGCCTATGATCTTGGTTTTATTTGCTTGTTTAAATTCCACATATAAATGAGATCATATGGTATTTATCTTTCCCTGTCTGACTCATTCCACTTAGCATAATGCCCTGAAGGTCCATCCATGTTGTCACAAATGGCAAAATTTCGTTTTGTGGCTGTATAGTATTGGGGTGTGTGTGTGTGTGTGTGTGTGTGTGTGTGTGCACGCGCGTGCACATGCATGCCTGTGTCTATCACATCTCTATTCATTCATCCATTGATGAACATAACATGTAGGTTGCTTTCATATCTTTCCTATTACAAATAATGATTCCTTTTCTTTTTTTTAATTTTTTTTAATTTTTGAGACAGAGAGAGACAGAGCATGAGCAGGGTAGGGGCAGAGAGAGGGAGACACAGAATCTGAAGCAGGCTGCAGGCTCCAGGCTCTGAGCTGTCAGCACAGAGCCTGACGCAGGGCTTGAACTCACGGACCACGAGATCATGACCTGAGCCGAAGTCGGCCGCTTAACCGACTGAGCCATCCAGGCGCCCCTGATTTCTTTTCTATATATGTATTAAGGCTACAAATTCCCCTTTAAATACTGCTTTAGCTGTCTTACAGAAGTTTCTAAATGTAATATTTTCATTATCAGTTTAAAAGTTATTTCAGGGCACCTGGGTGGCACAGTTGGTTAAGCGTCCGACTTTGGCTCAGGTCATGATCTCATAGTCTGAGTTCGAGGCCCACCACATCTGTGCTGACAGAGCAGAGCCTGAAGCCTGCTTCAGATTCTGTCTCCCTCTCTCTCTCTGCCTCTCCCCTGCTCACACTCTGTCTCTGTCTCTGTCTCTGTCTCTCTCTCTCTCTCTCAAAAATAAATAAACATTAAAAAAAAATTGTTTAAGTTATTTTAATTTTGATTATGAATATTCTTTTATCCTATTATTTAGAAATACATTTCTTAAGTTTCAAGTATATGGGGCTTTCCAGTTATCATTCTGTTACTTTCTAGCATAATTGCATTTGGCTTAGAAAATGCATACGATTTCAATATGGATTTTGGAATAAATTGGACCTTACTTTATGTTCCAGGGTATGGTCATTTTTGGTGGGGGCGTATTATATGTGTCACAAGTGCTTGAAAAAATCTATATTCTGCAGTAGTTGGGTGCAGTGTTCTATATATGTTCTTCGGTCAGCTGGTTACTTCACGTTCTTCTATAATCTGATTTTTTTTTGGCTTAAACATCAGACATCTGTTTTCTTACAATTCTAGAGGCTAAAAGTCCAAGAACAAGGTGCTGGTAGGGTTGATTTCTTCTGAGGCCTCTCTCTTAGGCATCTGGAGGGCTATCTTCTCTCTGTAGCTTAAATAATTTTTGTCCACTTGTTCTATTAATTACTAAGAGAGATTGGTTAAAATCCTCAACTATTATTTGTATTCTTTATCATTTTCAACTTATATATATATATGCTTTGTTTTATATATATGCTTTATATATTTTAAGATTCTGTTATTAGATGTATGCAAATTTAGAATGGTCAATACACTTCCAGTGAACCTCTCTAGTCATACCTTTTGCCTGGATTCCATGTTGTCTAAAAGCAATACACTACACCAACTTCCTTTTGGCTAGTGTTGGCATCTTTTATTACACCCTTTTATATTCAATCACTTTGCATTCTTGTGTTTTAGATTTGTCTCTTGATATTTTTCATTTACCTTAAGCATTTGACCCACTTATAATTTATTGTAATAACTGATATCTTTGTGCTTCAAGCTATTCTTTTATATGCTTTTTATTTGCACCACCCTCTAGGTTTCTTTCCTTTTATCCCTCCCTCCCCTCCTCCCTCCCTTCCTTCCTTCCTTCTTTCTTTCCTTCCTTCCTCTCTCTCTCCTTCCCTCCTTCCTTCCTTTCTTTTTTCCGTTTTGCCCATTGTTACTTTCTCTTAGTTTGGAGATTATATACTCTTTTCCTATTCTTTTAGTAGCTATAATAGAAATTATAAAAAAGCCTTTTTAAAGTTATCAAAACCTAACATTAACTTGTAAATTTACCCTTCTCTTGAATAATGCAAGGACCTTAGAACATTTTAAATTTATGTCATTTCTGAACAATATGCTAGTGTTATAATGTATTTTAATTCATTTTATGTGTACTCTAAATCCAACAAAAAATTTAACCCATTCTCTGGTCTTAATTCCATCATTAATCTGAGATTTTTTTTTTTTTTTAATTTTTGAGAGACAGCAAGCAAGCACGTGAGTTGGGGAGAGGGGCAGAGGGAGAGAGAGAGAATCTTAATCAGGTTCTATGGTCAATGCAGAGCCTGATGCAGGATTTGATCCTCTGACCCTGGGATCATAATCTGAGCCAAAATCAAGAGTCAAATGCTCAACCGACTGAGCCACCCAGGTCCTCCTAATCTGAGATCATTTTCTGCCATTTTCGCTTTTAGAATTTCCTTTAGGAAATAGTGCTTGAGGACAACTCTCAGTTTTGTTGTGTCTGGTAATGTTTTTATGTCACTCTCATTCCTATAAGGTTTAGAAACCAAAATCTGGGCACTAGTGATGCTCATTTTTACTGGTTGGTCACTGTTTGTAGGCCATTTAAGTGACAGAGCTTCTATCTATCATCTCTATCATCTATTATCTATCTATTTGCCAATCATCTGAATACTATCTAGTTCACATTGTCATTTCTAAGTGTGAACTATAGGGTTTTTCCTTAACTTCTGTATTACACTTGTATCTTTTTTCTCTCACATTGAGAGTTCTCATTCACAAGGACACAAAGGATGGATGAAATCAAATATTCTATAATTACTCATTTACTTTACCCAATATTACAATAGTCTCAAAATAGCAATTCAATACAACTCTACCAATTGTTACCAAAAACAGTTAAACATTTTTTGCCTATACTATACCTACACTATTGTATTCTCTCCCATTTTTAAAAGATTATATCTACTTGTTAGGTAGTATAGCCATTGCATACTATAATTTCTCCCTTTTAACTCTTTTATATTAAAAAAACATATATCAATACATTTATAAGCATTAAATATATAAAAAATATTATATATAAAATTAGAATATGTATATAATATCATTATGTCAATGACTAAGTATTTTTGTTATCTAAAGTGTGTTCTTTAGTAGCTTCCTCAGAAAGGACACTCGGAAACAATTTTTCTCCCATGTTGACATCAATATGCACCTTTTATAAATTAAGGCATATATTTTTTCCTTGAAAATCTTAAATATATTATTCTATTTTTCCTGTCATAAAATGTTATTGTCAAAAAGATTGATAGTAATCTAATTTTATTTTCCTCTTATTCTTCCTGCATAGATGCCCAAAAGATTTTTTCCTTTTCTTCAAACTTCAAACTTTTCTTCAAACTTTTCTTCAAACTAATTTTACTAAAACATTTCTTGGTATTGGTCAAGCTCATTTGGTATTTTCAGGTATACACTGTGGTATTCCAGTATGTAATTTTAAATATTTTTTACTTCAGGAATATTTTCTTAAATTATAGTTTATTGTGTCTGCTCTGTACCCTTTCTTTGGCTTTCTTCTTTAAAACTTCTAAGGGTGCCTCGGTGGCTCAGTCGGTTAAGCATCCAACTTCGGCTCAGGTCATTATCTCAGGGTGACCTTACCCCATTTGTTTTCTCTCTCTCTCTCTCTCTCTCTCCCTCTCCCTCTCCCTCTCTTTCTCAAAAATAAACATTTAAAAAATAAATAAAAGTTTCATTATCTACATGGTAGTCTTCTTTGCCCATCATTGATGTCATGCTCTCAAGTTGTTTCCTTTCTTCACTTTGTTTTGAAAATGTTCCTCCTTGGAAACCTATTTTTCTCAAGGCATCAGTTATTGTGTTTGTGTTCTGAGTACACATTTAGTACATTTATTGTGTTTTAGTTCTAATTTTTTCAACTTTTGTTTCTAATTCTCGATTTGTCATACCACTTTGAATTTTTCTCATTCTGATTTTTGTTATTTGTGTGTCCAATGTAATTTTCCTAATGTCTTTAAGCTCATTAAGTTAAATATTAGGTTATAGTTTTGATCTGTTTTTTTACCATGTCTTTCTGGTGTTTCTTCATTGTCTTTAGGGATGCTATTAAGTCCTCTAGCATTGTTTTTCCCCTTAAATTAACTTGTGTGGGATTTAATCATGATACTTTCCTATTGTTCATTTTCATGTGAATTTAAATTTCCTGAACTTATAAGTGGTTTGTTCATATAGATCTGTTAACTTCATTGAGCTCACCTTCTGAAGTTTTCTGCCTCTGTTCCCTTCATTCACTTTTTTTTTTATTTTTCTAATTTTTTTTTTTTAATGTTTATTCACTTTTGAGACAGAGAGAGACAGAGCATGAACGGGGGAGGGGCAGAGAGAGAGGGAGACACAGAATCGGAAGCAGGCTCCAGGCTCTGAGCCATCAGCCCAGAGCCCGACGCGGGGCTCGAACTCACGGACCGCGAGATCGTGACCTGAGCCGAAGTCGGACGCTTAACCGACTGAGCCACCCAGGCACCCCCCCCTTCATTCACTTTTATATAGACCTTCTCTTTTCTTCATTCCTATTATCCCTGTTTTGCTAAATGTTGATTCTACAGTTTCTCCTCAGTATGGAACTTGGTTCTGGAAAGGAGTCTTAGCTTATCAGCTTTTACAGTAGATAAAAGCTGGATTGCTCCAACTCCTTTAGATTTTACCAAGTGCTCCTTGCACTTATTCACTTTTGAGGCAATCATCCAATTTCAGCTACTGTCCTCAAATTAGCTCACCACAATTTCCAATAAATATCTGATGGGTATTTTGGGGTCCATCTGTTTGTAAATAAAATGGGTTCTTCACCACAGAGTTTGAGAAGTACTGATGAAGGAGAAAGGAGTATTAGGAGGCTTCATAAAAGAGGTGGCTTTTAGGCTGGGCCATGAGGGCAATCTAGATAGGAATGAATGTTGACATTCCCTGTGGGGAAACAGGTTCTACTTACATAAATGGGTTAGAAAAAGCTTAGGATGAAAAGCCACCACCACGGGGCGATAGCGCCCAAGGTTAGCTAGCAAGATATTGAAACGGGATCACGAGTAACTTGTTATATCACCTGCAAGAAATTACTTTCCATCTGATGCCAATATACTATTATACTTTGGATCACAAACACCACTTGTCCCCCAGACCCTTTGCTTCCTACATACACAAGTTAATGATTACTGACCGATTGTTTTCTCCACGTTCACGTGTGCAAGATCTTGTTTTCTTCACATTCACCACATCGGTAATATCTTGTGAGCTCAATAAATATGGAGATGAAATCCCTGTTCAGGGCTCTTGTCTCCTCCCAGACATTAGCCTCTCTCATATTCAATTCTATGTCCGCTCTCTTGCTGGACAAGGGAGAACTCTGTACTCATAGTCTGCGGCAATTCTCTAGGACTCTGCCGTTGGCCTCTGTCTCACTTTCTTTGGGGGAGCCATTCCCATGCCTTCAAACAGCATCTTTAAGGCAAAGATTCCTCCAGATCTAGGTCTTCATCCCAGACTTGTAGAGCCACTTGGCGGTCCCATGAGCATAATAAATTCAACACTGTACAAACTAAGCACATGGCTTTCTCCAAAACTTTTGTCACTGCATCCCATGTTATGTTTTTATTTTCACTTCAAAATATTTTCTAACTTCTCTTGAGGTTCTTTTTTTATTTGACCCATATGTTATTTAGAAGTAAATTGTTGGGGTGCCTGTATAGCTTAGTCAGTTAAGCATTTGTCTCTTGATTTCTGCTCAGGTCATGATCTGAGATTGAGATCACAATTCGTGGGATCAAGCCCTGCTCTGTGCTGACAACATGGAGCCTGCTTGGGATTCTCTGTCTCCCTCTCTGCCTCTCCCTGCTCACGCTCGCTCTCTCTCTCTCTCAAAATAAATATATAAAAAAAGAAGTACACTATTTAATTTTCAACTATTTTGAAGCTTTTGAAATATCTTTGTTATTGATTTGTAGCTAATTCCATAAACATACCTATAAAGCTCCTTTCCTAGGAATTATATTGAGGCTTATTTTATAAGCCAAAATATAATCGCTTTTGGTGAATGTCCCACATACACTTGAAAAAAATGTGTATTCTACTGTATTTTGGTGCAGTGTTATACGAATGTCAGTTAGGTCAAACTGGTTGGTAGTGTTATTCAGATCTTTTATATCCTTACTGATTTTTCTATTTATTCTATCAATTACTAAGAGGGGAATGGTGGAATCTCCAAATACAATTGTGGACTCATCTATCTTTCCAATTTTATCACTTCTATCAGTTTTTGCTTCATAAATTTTGATGCTCTGGATTTGAAATGCTACCATTAGCATATAATAAATTCACAAATACATGAGTCTGTTGAGTCTCTTTCTTGACTATGTTGTTCCACTGATCCATGCGTGTATCCCTGAGCCAGAATCACATTGTTTTAACTGTGACTTTAGATGATACTTTGATTATTACTAAGGCAAATGCTCTCTCTTCCCCACAATTAACTTTTCTTTTTCAAAACTATCTTGATTCTTTTCATGTATTTACTACTCGTTGAGAGCGAGAGCATCAACTGGTCAAGTTCTTGGTAAGTTAAATCTTAAGTATTTTATACATTTTACATATCCTTGTTGCTCAGAGGTATTTTTCCTATTGAAGATACAGAGGGTGGCAGACTTTTCCTTTAAAGGGCCAGATGGTAAATATTTTTAGGATTTATGGGCCATATGATCTCTGCCACTACTAACTTGGCCATTGTCACTACAGCACAAAAGCAGCCATAGACAATATGTAAACAAATGGGCATAAAACTTTATTTACAAAAACAGGCAACATGTCAGATTTGGCCTGCAAGCCATCATCCGATGACCCCTGATGTAGAAAAAGAAATTTTTACACAGTTATCTTGTATCCAGACTTCATAATGATTTTTCTAGTACTGTATTTTAGTTCAGTCTATTATTTCTATGTGAGCAAATATACAAACAAAAGATCGCTTTGTTCTAACTTTCCAGTATTTATATACCATTTATTCCTTTTTGTAGTCTTTCTGTATTGGCTAGATAACTCTTGAGCAATACTATAGTGCTAACAGGAGTTACTGTTTTCCTAATGGGAAGGCTCTATTTTTTCACCTCCCAATATGATGTTGCTATTAGTTTCTAAAAAATGTTCTTTATCACATTCAAGTTTCAGATATGATAGTTACATTAGGCATGTTTTAAGATCCCTTCTAATTCAAATTGTTACATGATGAGGTCATTACTTACTTCCTTTTGATTATAGCTGTAGACAAATTGAGCACTCCATTGAGCAATCCATCATCCCCACTGAATACCACTAACCTGTTTTTACTTAATGGATACTTTCCAAATCTTCCAGTTCAATTACTTAAATCTCAAGACAACATATAAAGAAAATTAATTCTTCCCAGGTATTAAGAAAAAATAAGTAGGAAAGGAAACTTTTTTGTTTTAGAGTTAAGGTGTTTTCATTTAAGATTTTTCAGTAAGAATAAATCACTGAAATGACCTCTGAGTAGTAAATGCAAAGTTAATTGAAAATTCAATAATGTTCT
Organism: Panthera tigris; assembly: GCF_018350195.1. Lineage (NCBI taxonomy): Eukaryota > Metazoa > Chordata > Mammalia > Carnivora > Felidae > Panthera > Panthera tigris. The sequence goes on from NC_056670.1 coordinate 45,288,023, forward strand.
AGATAGCTTAGGGGCGAAAAGCCCAAGGAAAAATAAATTACCAAGACTTATAGGAGAATAAAACCTACAGTGTTTATTTCTGAAAAGATTTGGTCCAACATGTCAGTCCATCGAGGACATGCATCTTTAAAAATATGTATTTAAAGTTGAAAGTTAATAAATGCATATATGCTTTTATTTAAATGTTTTAAAAGTTCCTCTCCATAAGCGTTCATACACTCACAAAGGTGTCAATGGGAGTTTCGTATTCATAGTCTAGGCAAAGACTGATTTACTGTTGGTATGAAACTTAGTATTTCAATTAGTCAAACATTTTCAATTTGGAATTCACTTTCCAAAAATGAAATAAAACAAATGCAATCAGTATTTCCATGTTTACTTATTTAATTTCCCTGAAAAACTAAAAATTACTCCAGCTATAAAAATATGAGGCACACATTAAAGAAGAAATATGCTTACCATCAAGAATTGTGGCATTTTTCTTTACAAGAACATTTCAAGGCCTAGATAATAAAAATACGTCAGGCAATTCATAGTAAGTCTTTTCATTTAAGTAACAGCATAGAATCCTTCTCAGGAATACTGCTGCACATCATATCTATTATTTTACAATAACAGAGAGAAAATAAAATGAGGGATACAAATATTAAAGGCCAATCATCAAAATGAAATTAATGTTTAGCATAGATTATTTATATGAACAATGTAAATAGGTAGAATCATCAATTTTATTTAATATAAAATATATTTCTGGCATATAATTATTGTTAAAATGAAAATTATCAAGATAATTCAACAAATCCAAATATGCATTCAGCCAAGGGAACAAAGTAAGCCTCTTAAAAATTAAAGATTTACAGATTAATATTAGAAATTTTCTCAGTATAATACATGAAATATTCTGATCTCCATTGAATCACACTGTACAAAAACATGTATCATTTGCTTCATAAGCTTATAATCAGGTAAAAATGGTCACTAAAATTCCTTGACCAAAATATCACTGTAATTATATGAGGCAAAGTCCTATAATAAGATGGATGTAATAATGGCCACATCTTTTCAAAAAGAGAACATGAAAATTTTCATTCTCACAGCTATGAATTTGGTTTTCCAAAACCCGGTTCCCAAAGCCAACTTTTAAATGTTACAGCAGAGGTGGGGCAGTAATGGAAAGAAATGATTTAATGGAACTCTTAAAAAAAAAAAAAAAACTATCATAGATCTTAGTTTAAGAAATATATCTGGCGTAAGAGAGAGATACACAGAATTATGTAATAATGCTTATATCAAAGTTTATTGATTAGCTAAAGGGCAAAGAGTAAGAGGCAAGTAAAATGTAATACGTGCTTTTGACAAAGCAGACTGAGTAATATGTTAAGTGTTAGGGTGGGATAGGAAAGAACTCAAGCTGGGCAAAAATTTCCTCTTGGACTTTCTATATAAACATCTATTTTAGTTTTGGCCTGTTCACCAGTGTGTTCATGTGATGGAGCAGAGGAGCTTTGCCCACCCATGAAATACTTCCCAGACCGACAGGTCCTTGTGCAGCTGCTCTAGAAAGGCAGCTTGTCCTCTGAGGTCCCTGGGGTCCTATAGAAACTATAGGAAAATGAAATCCAATTTGTGTAAAAAGTTAATCCATCCTAATTAGCGAACTGAGTTATTAAAATACCAGCTAAAAGTACATGCTCTAGCTAAAACACATGGGTTAAGTATCTGTCTTGAAAATGCCTCCAAGAGGTCATGATGTGATCTTGCCTTTACTGGCCCTATGTTCTCCCAGAATAGGGGCTTTATAAGGTCCTGGAAGTCCTCAGCTCCCTTTAGCTGCCTGTCCAAATAAAATCTTAATGAATATAGTTTAAGTCCTTTATTGGCTCTGTAATCCCTTCAACCAATTAGGCTGCAATTGTTTTATGCAACTTCTGTTTCATTAGAAAATGTGGGAAGATATTTTTATATTACCTAAGTAAGATTAATGGGTAAACACTGTTCACCGCAAACCAAATGATGCTGCCTTCCGGGAGTTGTCAGAAAGACAGTCAAATGATACACCAAGAAAGTACATTGTACGCCTAAGCAAAGCCCTTCAGGACAGCTGGAACGTGTTCTTTACGAGGAGACTCCAGGCCATTGGTAATTTCAAGTGTGAGGCAACGGAAGTCTTTCTTAATCGAAAGTCAGAATCTTCTGAAGAACTTCAAGCACAACTTTATAACAAAAGCAATACTGCTCCTATATACATATATATGAAAAACAACAGAATGTTAAGTAATTGAATACCAATATCCACTTTCAGAGAACATAGTTGTAATTTTCAACCATAAAGGTAAGTTCCCAAAAAGAGCAAACATCTAACCAAGAACTTCTTTATGTATATATTTTTTAAATACCAATAAGAAAAATGATCATACTATAGTGCTTGGTCTAGAGTTAGTTAACTCAAGGCTTAACTGAACACAGGGGAAACTGACCCCCAATCTCAATCTCCTTATATTGCCCTGGATAAACCTATGCTTAAAATTTTTTTAGGTGTAGCCTCAGGTCTCTCAGGCAACCTTAGTTCACATAAAATGCTTCATCTATCATTCAGCATTGGCTTAAAAACAGGTCAACCTAAAAATTTAGGTGTACCTGCTTGTTTTCATCATCCAGGCTTTCTCTCGATTCTCCTTCCCAATGATTAATAACTGGTCTGTAACATAAACGCTATCTTTTTATGACAGACCAATGACTTTGATAATTTAGTGACAAGTAAATATCTCCCAGCTGCTATCCAGAAACTTATAAATAACTTCAGATATGCTACTTAAATAACATGGCATTATGGACACGTCATGTGTTTGGGTGTCAGGAGACCTGTTTCCCTCCTGGCTCCCCCATGTGCCATATGAATGACCTCACAGAACAGACTTCATTACTCTGAATGTGAAGTACTTCATCAGTAATATCAGAGAAAAAATAAGGTCTACCTCAAACAGTGAGAATTCAATGACATCATGTAGGTAGAAGAGATTTACAAATTGTAACATGCTAAACATGTTAATCTTTATATTCTTTATTCTTTTTATTAGAATTTATGTAGTGAGGGCTTACCTTTGTTTGAATCATGCCATAACGCTGTTCTCTCATTTGGGCCACTATATTCTTGATGTTGAACTGCAACAGGATGACAGTGATTTTGTATTATTCACATGGGGGAAAATACAAACCCACAGATTGCCAAATAAGTACTCCATAATTCTTTCCAGTAAAAAAGATGTCAAGATATAACCAGAAAGGTCTCGTTTTCAACTATAAGAAAAGGCACTATTTTTAAGCTAGTCTAATGGATAAGGAAGACTTTAGTTTAAAAGGTTTCCAGGAAAAAGCAGGAAGCAATCATTTATAATAAGAAATGCTCTCCAAAAGAAATAACAACAAATTTGCCCCTGTGTCTACTTTTCTGTTCTCCAAAGGGAAATCTTAAAGCAGGACTGTAATTCTGGAAAAGTCTGAGCATAGAAGACTTTTTCTGGCCACATTAGTAACACAGCTGTTTCTCATCTAAAGAGCCCTCTCAACTCAAATGGAGACCCTGAACAACAGTTGGCCCAATACCAGATTCTGCACCTGTGCATGGAGACCAGCCTACCCAGCGTGGTCACTGAGCTGGTGCAGGTCTGCAAGGGGCTGTTACTAATCCACAATGAGATGAGTCCATAAACTGGTAGTAAGTGTTTAGAGACTTTTATGGCAATCTGACAGTGGTGCAGCATCAAGGAGGATCACCAGTGGAACAGGCCTAGACCAGCTCAAGTGTTGCTGAACTTGCCTGGAGAGTCACAAGTGGTGCTGAGGACCAGTCATGTCCAGCAAGACCACATAGACACATGAAATTTTAAGGTTTGTTAACTATAACCCCAAATTATATAAAAATCAGAGAAAATGTAACCATTCCTTGATTTTTATAACTGTTTTTATAATAATTTAAAATTTTAATTGAACCTTTAAAAATTTGTATATTGAAATAATTATAGATGTACAATAGGTTGCAAAAATATACATGGAAATCCTACGTACCCTAAACCCAATTTCCCCCAATTATGCCATCCTACATAATTATAGTATAATATCAAAGCCAGGAAATTGACATTGGTATGATCCATGAATCATATTTTGATCATTATTCAGATTTTGCAAGTTTTATCTGCAATCATTTGTGAATTTGTGTACATATGTGTGTGTGTGATTTTGTGCAATGTTATCACATGTGAAGACTCAGATAACTGCAACCACAATCCAGATACATAACTGTTCCACCATAAGACTTTCTCATGTTATCCATTAGAACTACTCACCCAACCCAGTCCCTAACTCTTGGCAACCAGTCATCTGTTATCCATCTCTACTGTTTTGTTATTTCAAGAGGATTGTATGAATGGAATCATGTAATACCTAACTTTTTTAGGGTTTTTTTTTCATTCAGTATAGTTGCCTTGAGATCCTTATAAATTGTGTACAGTAAAACCTTGGTTTGCGAGCATAAGTCATTCTGGAAACATGCTTGTAATCCAAAGCACTTGTATATCAAGGTGAATTGCCCCATAAGAAATAATGGAAACTCAGATGATTTGTTCCACGACCCAAAAATATTCATATAAAAATGATTACAGTACTGTATTATCACATAAAATAATAAAGGAAATACAAAATATAAAGAAAAATAAACAAATTAGCCTGCATTTACCTTTGAAAACCTTTGTGGCTGGTGTGAGGGAGACAAGAGAGAGGAGGGTTATTGTGTAGGATGATTTTCATTGTCACTAACAGATGGTGACTACAGTATAGTATTAATAAACTCTTGTCATATACTGTATTTAATGTAACTGGCAGTAAGGCAGCAGAGAAAAGTGTCTATATCTGCAGGCAGCCTGACCTAGAATGAAGCAAAGCATTCCTAAGCTTACTCTTGTATGGAAAAGCAAAGGACTGTCCATAGGTGCTTTAAGTGGCAAAAAATACACCGTTGTGGGTTACCAGTTGTGGGTACCTTCCAACATTCTGAAAAATCACCAATTTCTGTCAAACACTGTGGCCTGAGACCAAGCATCCGAGCATGGGAGACAATCACCCAAAATCTCACAGTGAGAGAGAGAAAGAGAGGAATCATTGGCTCAGTTATGATCATGTAACATTCAGTGTCACGTATTATTCTTATTGCAAGATATCACTCATTTATCAAGTTAAAATTAATTATAAATGTTTGCTCATCTTGTGGAACACTTGCAGGACAAGTTACTCGTAATCCAAGGTTTTACTGTATATCAACAGTTCACTCCTTTTTATCTCTTAATAGTATTCCATTAAAAAAATAAATGAAATGGATATATACCAGTTTGTTTAATCATCAGCTTACTGAAGGACATCTAGGTTGTTTCCAGTTTTTGTTTATTATGAATAAATCTGCTATGAACATTTACATACAGGCTTTTGAGTAATTGTAAGTTTTCATTTCTCTGGGATAAACACCTAAGAGTGCTACTGCTGATACTGTATATAGTAAGTTTAGTTTAGTTTTGCTTTTGTTTTAAAGAAATTATAAAACTATTTTCTAGAATGGGTATACCATTTTACATTCCCACAAGCAACAAACAACAAATAATTAATCCAGTGTCTTCAACTCTTCACCAGCATTTGGAGGTATCACTATTTTTTTTATATTAGTCTTTCTGATACATGCCTAGTGATATTTCATCATGGTTTTAATTTCATTTCCCTAAAAGCTAATGAAGCCCAAAATCTATTTACATGGTAATTTGTCATCTTTTTATCCTCTTTGGTGAAATGTTTGTTCATGTCTTTTACCCATTTTCTAACTGGGTTGCTTTTTTTGTTTTGTTTTTTTGTTCTTTACTATTAAAGTTTTGAGTATGCTTTATATATTCTAAATGGATATTTAGGTATGTTTGTTAGATATGTGATTTGCAAACAGTTTCTCTAAGTCTGTAGCTTATCATTCTCTTCACAGGGTCTTTCACAAAATGAATCATTTTAATTTACTTTGCCCCTAAAAATGTTTGTTCTTACCACCTGTATTCAACCCAATACTTAAAGTTCTAGATAGCTGAATTAGGCCAGAGAAAGAAATAAGAGGCATACAGATAGGAAAAGAAGAGATAAATGTGTCCCAATTGGCAACGAGAATGATTGCTTATGTAGAAAATCCCAAGGAATCTAAATACAGAACAAAATAGAACAAAAAAAACCTCTTAGAAATAGTGAGTTCAATAAAATCAGAGCATACAAGATGAAAACACAAAAATCAATCACATTTCTACATATAAACTATGAACATGTAGAAGCTGATCATAAAAACACAACACCATTTACAATTGCTCCAAAGAAAATGAAATAGGATAAATCTAATAAATCACATATAGGATCTATATGCCCAAAATGACAAAATGCTGATGACAGAAATCAAAGAAGACCTAAATAAATGGAGAGACATACCATGTTCATGGATTGGAGTATTCAACATAGCAAAGATGTCAGTTGTCTCCAAAGTGATCTATAGATTTAAAGCAATTCCTATCAAAATCCCTGTAAGCTTTTTTTCTGTAGATATAGACAAGCTAGTTAGAAAATTTATATAGGAAAGCACAGACCCTATAAAAGTTAAAACAATTTTGAAAAAGAATAAAGGAATCACTCTACCTTACTATATAGCTACAGGAATCTATAGCGTGATATTGGTAAAAGGATAGACAGATGGATCAATGGAACCGAATACAGAGACAGAAATAAGCCCATACAAACGTGCCCAATGGTTTTGACAAAGGTGCAGAAGCAATTTGGTGGAAGAAGAATAGCTTTTTCAACAAATGGTCCTAGAAAATTGGACATCTATAGGAGAAAGAAAGAAAGAAAGAAAGAAAGAAAGAAAGAAAGAAAGAAAGAAATAAAGAGAGAAAGAAAGAAAAAAGGAAGAAAGAAAACATATGTAAACCTTGACTTAAATCTCACATTTATACAAAACTTAACTCAAAATGGATTATGGACTTTGGGGTGCCTGGGTGGCTCAGTTGGCTGAGCATCTGGCTCTTGGTTTAGGCTCAGATCATGATCTCACAATTCATGAGTTTCAGCCCAGTGTAGGGCTCCACACTGAAAGTGCAAAGCCTGTTTGGGACTCTCTCTCTCTCCCTCTCTCTTGAGGGCCCCTTCCCCCCACCCATCAAAATAAATAAATAAATAAATAAATAAATAAATATCACACTGCTTCATCTAGAGTCATGTTACACAAAACAAACAAACAAGCCCAACCCTGCCAGATAAACATGACAGTGTGCATAGTTGTGTAAATAATTTTTAATTATGTAAAGGCTAATGTGCTAAATTTTGGATTATTCACATCATTATGTGATAATACGGTAACCAGTAATGAACAACTGTTATTGTACCCTAAAGACTATTAGAAGAGAAAGGTCTATTGAGACCGTTCAAACTACAGAGCAGTCTCAGGGTTTCTGAAAGAAAAGAGGCAGTGTGTTCCCAATATTTTAAGAATTTTTAAGCAGGCGTGGTTAAAAATGAAAATGGCTATAGAAATAACAAACAAAAAAGAAAGAAATGGTTACATATTCTCCAATTTTCATATCTGAGTTATAATTGATTGGATAATCTTAAAATGTCTCAGGTCACAAATGTCCGCCTCACAGAGCTGGTATGTAGCTTGCTGCATGTAAGACTCCCCATGTGAGTTCCACAACACACAAACTGGTCTATACTCTGTTCAAGAAGACCCATCCACTGGTCATGTTCTTGGATGTCACAGCAATACATCAAACTGCTCTGAAAGTTTCTAAACTTTCACTCTCAATTTCTAGGAATGTATCTTATGGTAGATAATAAACATCCACAGATTGGTGCTGGTCCAAGACCACACTCTGAGTAGGTCTGGTGGGCAAAATTTCTGAAAAGAGTAGAAAGGGTATCGGTAAGAACATTTGACAGTTCAAGGTTCTGTGGGAAGCCAATAAAGAAACAATGGATGTATTTTCTATTTTTGAATTACTCCATCAAATCTAAGCATCCTTAATTGTAAAATGCATCATTATTTTATGTACCACTAAGAAAAACACTGTCAATTAAACTGACAGATGGCTTATTATAAAACCCATTCTGAGTTTAAAGAAGGTATAAGGTGGGAGAAAACAGTGCTCCTTAGAAACATGAAATATAATATTTACAGTTTTTATAGTTTCTACAAGGAATATAAAATAAGGACAAATATAAACAAATTATTTAAGAAACTATGATGGGGAATATATAAAAGAAAATTATACTAACATTTTCTGCTAAAAGGCTCAAACAACATTAGTTATGGGAATGGGTAATATCAGACTTACACTACTAAAATTTTCAGCATTGTTTAGCACACCGGGGGGACTCACCAGTTTATATTAATCCACTGAGTTTGCTCTGGAAAACCATCCCTCTTCTCACTCTCAGTCTTATGGCCTGGAGTAGTCCTGACCGGCCTACATAGCCCAGTATCTCCCACAGTGATTAGTTCAGGGAAGGGGCTATAGCTCAGACACAGTGAAAGGCTGGGAGATACTGGCTCAGGTTTCTGACAAAAAGTAATTTCCTCTGTCCTCCAAGGAGCTACTGGGAGAGACCATTTTCCAACCCTCCCACATAATATAGCTTGAGGATAATGAGTTCTGGAACCAAAGCAGCCATTCCGCTGCCCCCGGAGAGAGTCTGGCACTGTTAGGGTTTAAGTGCAGAAGGCCCAAGAGAGCAGAGACTGGACTGTTGTGACAACAACCTAACGCAGAATTTACCTTGCACGGCAAATGCCCGGCAGCCTGTTTTCTCAGGATTGAGGTGTGGCTTTTCACATTCCTTGTGCCCCTGGTAAGAGTCACTCCTAGCCCCTATGCCTGCTAATAAACAGGTGTCTTTCCCTTCACACTCCTGCAGTGCAGGAAAACAATTCAGTGAATCAGTCTTTCTGGCCACAAATCTAAGGTCACATTCCCTAATCAGTTTAATCAACAGTAAAGGTAATAGTATAATCAGTATGTGTCTAATTCTTGTGTCTATCTCTCAGCTGGTTCCAAATTTAGAGGAAAGCAATGAATTGTCAATGATTGACCCAAACCCAGCAATATTATTATCCTTATTTCACATATGAAAAAACTGGGTTTCAGAGAAGATGAGCAATTTGCACAAAGTCACCAAAATCTCAAGTGTGAGGCAAAACTGGCAGTCAAAGCTAGGGACCGCTCATTAAAATTCTGAAGTCTACATTTTTTCCAACGTGCTCATGTGCATGTATTTTCTGTTCATTAAAAACAGGCATACTTCACTGACATTATTTAACAGGATTTTAAAAGCTGTATGTGTGGGTAGAGGAAAAGCAAAGAGACATGAACTTGCAATCATTGTGCACCTGCTGTGTTCCCAACAATGCTCCATGCCACTAATCTGCATTATGTACTTTAATCATCACAACCCCCTCCCAGAATCTGCACCACTTGATTGAGAAGCAGGTACCCAAAGTTCACATGCCTTCTCTTCACTGAGTTCTCTCGAGGGCCAAATCATAGTCTTCAGGTACTAGAAGGCTGTTAAAAGTAGTAGAGTGTTTACTAATAGCATCAAGTTATCTGTTTAATGTCACTTACTGGAAAGTTCTTTTCGATGGCACAGAACACAACATCCACACAGAGGAACACCCCCGTCCGGCCCACGCCAGCACTGCAGTGAACAAGGACAGGTCCTGTAAGGTGGCTCTTCCTCACATAACGTACATACTTTATGAAGCCATCTACTGGGGCAGGAGTGCCATGGTCTGGCCAGTTGGTGAACTGCAAGTGTTTTATAAAGTGACTAGTTCCTGTCTGTTGAGAGAGGAGACAGGGAGGAGAAAGAAGGGGAAGAGAGAGATTTATCAACTTCTTGTGTTAAGGATCTCAATTCCATTTCCAATATAATAATAATAATAATAAGAAGAAGAAGAAGAAGAAGAAGAAGAAGAAGAATGGCTCTATGGTCATACAGTAATGCAAATAAGAATACCAATAGGTAGCATGAATTAATAACCACTTTTGGGGGTACCTGGGTGGCTCAGTTGGTTGAGCACCTGACTCTTGATTTTGGATCAGGTCATGATCTCATGATTAGTGAGTTCAAGCCCCACATCAGGCTCCCTGCTGGCAGTGTGGAGCCTGCCCCTCCCCCACTTTGCATGAGTGCACACACCCTCTTTCTCTCTAAATAAATAAATAAATAAGTAAGTAAGTAAATAATTTTTAAAAAAGAATTAAGCACTGATGACGTGCCAGGTACTATGCTAGAGACTTCACATGCACTCTTTCATTTAATCCTCACATCAACTCTGGGAGGTAGGTACTGTTTTATCCCCATTTTACAGATGAAACTATAAGGATCAGGGTAATGGAGAGATGTACGCTAGGTCAGAAATCTCCTATGTCTAGAGCTTGGACTATAATGTAGGCTTCCTGAATTCAAATCAACCATCTTTCTTCTGGACCATGGTTGTGCAGAAAAACCCAGAATCCAAAAACCAAGAATGGGCTAACACATTAGGAAAAGCATTCTATGTTAGCTTGAATGTTTATGATACAAAATTTAATGAAAACAGCTGGGTGCTGCAAAGTTGCTTGACCAGGGGCGCACCTATCTCTTCTGGTGATGAGGACAGGGTAGGTGGTGACCAGGCAAGTGGGCTGTGCCCCCACCCTTATGCTGAGCCCTCTGGCAGCACAGGCATGAAACTCCTCAGGGTCGACTACTAAACACTTCCAGTTGACCCATTATCCTTTCCAAAAGGATGGCGCTTTCCCAGTGTCAAGCCCTTCATTTTGCTTCTCTGGGCACCCCTGCAGGGAAACTGAGGATGGGTTTCTTCCTCCTCCCTTGCTTTTCCCTAATGTAGCCCTTTATCCTGAGTTCCAAATAGAAATAAGTTTTCCTAAGTCCCAAATAGAAAACTCAGGTTTAAATCATTGGTACGTGAAATTGAATGATGAAAACAATACTGAAAATCTTGTGAAGGCACCAGAGTGAGGATAGCTTTACCACATATGTCAGGAGTTAAATCTCTCCTGCCACTGTTGACCGCTAAGAATCTGCACAAAGGTGGACTTCACCACTTTCCTGACCTAATCACTTAGACAGAAACCGTGATGCAGATTCTTCAAACACGAACCCCATGGTTCTGGAGCCTGTGGGCCTCAGCTCAAAGGCCACCACTGCTTGGACCCAAGCATTTGAGTTCTTGCAGACAGATAATTCCTCGGTGCCTTTCACCTGCCTATACTCTCTAAGCATACTGGCTTTCCCCTGCCATAAAATGTACCTCACACATCATTTGGAACTTCCTTCCCCACTAGACCATAAGTGTTCTAAGAGCTGATAATGTGTGTGTGTGTTTTCTGTCTCCAGCACCTGGCACAACACCTGGTTACAACAGGAGGGAATCCACAAGTATTAGGGGAGTGAGGGTTGAAACGAATCCCCTCAACCTTAGTGCACAGACCAAGCACAGTGCCTAGCACACAGCCAGCAAGTTATCCATCAGTGTCAGCCATCATTCTTGGCCTCCCTGGTCACAACTATGCTCCAATCCTCCTCACTTTTCCCTCTCACCCTACTCCTGTATCTCATCAACTTCTCCCTTCGTACTCAGGTGCCCCATCCCACCGTAAACTTTTTGAAACCTTCATCATTTCCCTTAATGCTTCGTCCATTTCTTTCCTTGCCTCCCACAGCCCTTCACTCTCTGCAGCCCCCTCACCGAGGCCAGCTATTCTCCCATTCTCCAGGTCCCACAGAGCATAGAGATCAGGTCGCATACTCCTTGCTGCCCACTCCTATTTCCAATTCATCATTCCTTCTTGTGTAAATACCCCTCTTCCTTTTGAGTTTCATACCTCTTAGCTTTATCTTCTCATTGCTATTACCCAGTGGCTTTAGCCTCTGGTCAATTTGCTACGTTCACCAAAGTTCCTGACCTTCTCTTTGCCACAGACTCTGACATCATCTAGGGCAAATCCAGGGTCTCTACAGCCCAACAGACACTCTAACCTCACAGCGTTTGTATTTCTCTCTTGTAGAGGAGACCACTTGTTTCTTCTGGTCCTCACAGTGATGGTCACTCCTTGAACTTATTATCACCTATAATCATGTCCAGTATCAAATATCTTCCCTCCAACAACAATGTGACCAAATGGAGCTCTCCTGTCCTTTATGCCCTCCATCTACTCCTAGTTGACCTGCTCCTGATTCCATTTGTCTCCCTAAGTTTAGACTTCATGGCTGATTATCTGAAGCATTCTCTTACCAAACTGTTAACTCCTTTCATCCTTTGAATTTTACCACACGTAGTGGACAACACCTCACCCTGGGTCAGCCCCTTAACCTGTGTTCAGGAATCTCATAGTTAGGCTGCTGGGAAGGAAATAATTTCATAGATGCACATTTTATTGCTACTGAAAATTTACTGGTTCCAACTTCATCATCTCCAGCAACCCTTTTCCTAGTCATTGTTTGGACTCCAATCAACTTCTTTGATCCTCTTGTCACGCTTCCTGTTTAACTCCCATCTCTTTCATTCCTGTTGAACACATGTATCACTTTCCTGCTAATCAAATCCACTTATACCAATGCTCCTATAAACCATTCCTTTTGTATCTTTTGATTCTATTAAAGCAAGAACTCTATGAGTTATTTTAGATCAACACTTCCCACTAGAACTTTCTACAATGATGCAAATGTTCTAAATCTGTGTGACCCAATATGGCAGCCATTAGTAACATGTAACTAAACATTAGAAATGCAGCTGTTGCAAGTGAAATATTGAATTTGTTGTTTCATATAAATTTTAATGATTTGAATTTAAGCTTAAATAGCCACATATGGCTTCTGTATTGGATAACTTAACTTCTGACCACTCCTTCTGTCACTTATAAGTCATAAATCACATATAAGTCTGCCAATTTTATATGAAAAACACCAAAGTCTCTGCTTTTCATCTCCATGCCAACTGCCCTGCTTGATCATGATACCTTCTGACTAAAATTCTTCAATGTCTCCCAATTATCTTCATAATAAAGTTTGTGCTCCTTAGCCAAACTCCAAGATACTTCATGTTATGACTGGTCCCTGCTTACCTTCTAGAGCCTCATCTCACCTCTCACTTTTCCCTGAGTTAAACTGTTAAACTTTTACATTCCCTAAACACTTAACTACTTACATTTCTCCATACACACCGCATTTCATATCTTGATTACCGACTTCTTATTTACATCTTTCTTGTTTGGGTAGTTCTCAATCCAGATGTTCCCTCCTCCAGTAAACCTTACCCCGAACCCTAAGTAAAGCTAAGTACTTCCCTTCCAGGCCCCAAAGCATTCCATACAGATCTCAGGATTACCACAGACCACAGTAACTAGGAGTATCAGTAAGGATACCTGAATCTCCACTACTTGGTAAGGTAGTGATAGTGCCTGGCACAGTGGTTAGCAATATACCTGAAAGACTCAATACATATGTCACACTAGGCAGGAGCAGCCAAAGTGCATCCCAGGATTAGGCAACTTCCAATACTGATGCTCCCTGTCCCATCTTCCCTGTTTAGGTTTTTCATCTCTCCAGTCAGAGTTTGGTGTCTTGGTTTCTAGCACCAGGGAGCAGTAAAAACAAGTTACTCAAAAAAGTACCCCCAGTCTGTAACACAACCTAATCCTAACTTCTCCTCCTGATATGTGGCTTATCTAATGAAATATACATCTAATACTGATTTTTTTTTAAAACTTACAGACTTCCTCACAACTTGAAATATTCGGATGATGAAACATTGAAGTATCTGGTAGTTCTCCATGAAGATACGACAGTTTTTCAATTCCAAAGGCTTCTTCATAGAAATGGGCCAGTAATGGTGGCATTTGACAACGCCACCTTCTATCTCTTTGGTTATCATGACAATAACATTAGAGTTATTTTCTAAAACCATTTGCCAGAAGTCATCTGTGGTACTTGGCAGTGGTCCTTGAGCAGCAATATAAAAATACTCTTCTCCAGAATTCATTATTCTAATATAACTAGCATTGATGTAGTCTTTGTTTTCTCCAAGAGGAACACGTGTTGAATCATCTATCATAAAAACAGAAATATCTGGTAGATGACAGAAAAGTAGGAGATACAATACACCCTGGATTCATGAAAGTATTTCACACTGGTAAATTCATTCATCTCTTTGACAAGCAGAGAAGATGGCATAAGAGTGTCATTTCAAGAGTTACAGGAGTCCATGCATTTAAGTTCTTCCCTCCCCCAAACATAGTGGCATGACCTACAAAATACACAATGAGTGTTTTTTGTTTTCATCTGTTTCTACTAAATAGAGAAGGTTGCCATCGGTATCCAGACACTTTGAGAGATTTCTGTTAGATATGGCACAGGTATGATTAGGCCAAGGGAGTTACCTAACTCCCTTGAACTGAATACAGCCAAGGAGGAGCCCTCTGAGGGGGCAAGGGAATGCCATTCTCTATAAATCCAGACAAGCTGCAAGCCCAGAGCAGTAGGGACCAGGATTAAAAAAAAAAAAAAATGACTGTGATAGTTGATCAGATCCAAACCCTAGGATTAATGGAATTCTACCAATGCCCCAACTACATGATAGTCAACTTTTATGTCCATCCTCAGCATTCACTGGGTGAAACAGTATGTAATCAAAGCAAAGGTATTATGGCAAAATGATGTTATGAAGGGAATTTGCTCCAAGTAACATGGGACTCATGAAACATGAACTATTGCAACAAATATGAAAGAGGAAGCCAATTACTTGGCCTACTCACAAACTCCACTGGCCCCAGAGCTCTTTCTTCATTTTACATAGACATCTGGACCTCTGGCTCAACCACTGCTCCCACACAGACAATAAATGCCCTCAGCAAAGGACAGACCTTCCCTGCCAGGCAGTGGTCTCACCAAGAGCCCCTCCCTATTACTCAGAGTCCTGTGGGCCACTTATCTGGCAAATAGGGTATGACTGAGATAACTAAACAGGGCCTTACACAAGTTCTGATAGAACCCTTTTCAAATTCCAACATAGCAAACATAAACTTTCCCTTGTAAATATGAATAAATAGGAAAAACAATCACTAGATATATGAAGAAGGCTAGTACTTCACAAAAGGATACAATTTTTAAAAATCATAGCAAAGGTTTTCCTTCCTATAAGAGGGAAGAATACTTTAAAAGCTATTTTCATTTAAAATGAAAGACAAAAAAGTTAGAGAGGGAGGGAGCCAAACCATAAGAGACTCTTAAAACCTGAGAACAAACTGAGGGTTGATGGGGGTTGGGAGGGATGGGAGGGTGGATGATGAGTATTGAGGATGGCACCTTTTGGCATGAGCACTGGGTGTTGTACAGAAACCAATTTGACAATAAATTTCATATTAAAAAAATAATAAAAAATAAAATGAAATATGAGAACATTATTTTATTATTTAAAAAGAATAACATGTTTATTGACATGTTATTAAATTATAAAGGAGGTAACAAAAGCAAAAGGTCTTCCTCATATATGAACATATATACAAATACATTATGTTACTTTATATAAACATATAATAATAATAATAATAATAATAATAATAATAATAAACCTGGCAAGTATTCACCAAAATACTAGTAGTGGCTATTTTATTACCTAATTGTTTATAGTGAACTTGTACTACTTTATAGTAGAAAAGTATTTCTTTATTTTTAAAAGGGAGATTAAATGTGTGAAAATCAAACAATCTAAACTAATAAAAGCTTGCCTTCAGATAAAACCACAATTACTCAATTAAAACCTCTAAAGTGAGAAGTGAATAGAAAAATTAGTGATTTAGAAAATTGGCTTAGAGATTTCCCCAAGAACTCAGAAAAAAAGATGAAAACAATGATAATAATGAGTAAAATGTTAGGGAGTACAGAGCATATAAAGAAAATACATAAAAGGAATTTCAGAGGCAAAACTATGGAATACACAGTAGTAAGGAAATAGCTCAAGTGATCACAGGAGAAATGTTCCTCTAAGAGAAGAGACAGTTGTAGAATTTAGTGCTAACATGCACCCAGGCCCAGGCACCATGTATGTATTCTGCATGCATCACCTCATCTGAACTTCAAAACGATCCTTTGAATGAGGTATATTATGCATGCTTTTCAGATGAGACACTTTTACTCAAAGTGGCTAAGTAATTTGTTCCCTATTATGCAGCAGTTCTTCTAGATTCCACAGTCTCCACAAGTAACTCTATGATCTGCTGGCCCTCAAGGAAGACTCAAGGAAAGACCACTTCAAATGCCAGACATTACTGAAGACATCCACTAAGACCTCAAGACTAGCGGAGCATAACGTCACAGAGATAGGAAGCAAAACTTCGCTACTGGATCACTAGAGGTCTTAGTGAGCTGTGCCACTCCCATTTCCAGTTCTCAGTTCCTGAATCCTGGCTGTGGCAGAAACATATACTGGATGCTAATTTGGAGCACATATGACCTCCAAGAGAACACTGCCCCAGCCCTTTAAGGTACCGCCACCTAGCTGGCACTGTAACTGAGTCTTCAAAAAGCCATGTCACTGTTCTATCAACCCAGCCGCTGTAGGAGGATGAGGAATATGTTAAGACCAGTGAATTCCATGAGCACGAGTCCACTGCCACAAATCATTTGCCTCAAGGTGAGCTCCTTGGTCAGAGGCAATGCTGTGTGGACTATCATGACGTTAGCTAAAGCATTCTGTGGGTCTCTGCAGGGTAGATTTGGTAGAAGTACTGCATGCAAAGAAGGCAAATCCATACACAATATCTATTCTGTAAAAAAACAAACAAAAAAAGGCACTGAAAAAAGCACCGTTCCTTCTGTGATAGAAGTAGTTCAATGTAATCAACGTGCTGTCAGGTATCTGGCTGAACAACCTGGGAAACAGTGCCATATTGGGGCCTCACTGTTGATCTCTACAGCTGACAGATTGGGCACTCAGCACAGGCCACAGCAAGGTTGACCTTGGTGACTAGAAGTTAATGTTGCTGAGCCTATTCATAACTTCTATTCTTGCCAGAACATCCACTTTGTTCATGAATCCACTGGGTAATGCACGGGTGACCGGGAAAGTGACTGGTATGCACAGAATGAGTCATTCTATCCACCTGATTATTAAATCCTCTCCTTAAGTCACCCTTCAGTGAACATTCACATACAACACAAATATCTTCATTATTTTTGCCCATCCCAAGAGGTCTAGCCACATACCTCTTCCTCAAGAACTCCTTGTAACCAACTATCCAATCATGTTCCTTCCAAGTCCCTGACCATCCAGCTAAGCCATGGGCCACAGCGCCTGAACTGGTACAGATTTGTACCTCTGGCCATTGCTCCTTCCAAGCAAAACGGACAACCACGTATACTGCCCAAAGTTCTACCAACGGAGAGGATTTCCCTTCACCACTGTCCTTCAGGGATGTGCCCTCCAAAAAGTCTGTAGTGTTGCTGCTGTCTACTTCTAGGTGGTACCTGCATATGGTGTAGAACCATCTGTAAAGAACATCCCAATTTTCTCTTCCTCAGTCAACTAATCATAGGGAACTCCTCATGAGGTCACAGATGCAGGCTGCAAGAGAGGAGGTAAAGGAAAGAAGACCATGGACAGTTTGGTCCCTTCATCTAACTTACTTGTGCCTTCAAGGCCGGCTCAAACCCAACCTTGTATCTACAACTTCCATTTGATGATGGAGTGCTGCTTTGCACGCTCTACTTTCTGGTTTGATGGCCTATAGTTGAGTGTCCAGTCTCTACTAATACCTCATAGCAGGCAAAACTGTTCCTTAAAAGGTGAGTGGTTATACACAGAGATTGGCAGGGCTTTTCTAAAAGCCCATGGCCTGGGCTCTGATTCAGCCATAGGGGCCCACCAAAGGCTCAAAACAGTACCCCTAGCTTCCACTGACATTGCATCTGCTGGATCAACTGAGCAACTTGTACAGCAGCCTGGACTTGTAGAACTTGCACTTGTCCTGGGCCCCACTCAAAACCCATATTAGTAAAGGAGCCAGGGTAGCACACTGAAATGAGGAATATACTGTCTCCAAAGTCCGAAGAGGTTCGTGAGGCATTCTACCTCTTTGGGCTATAGGAGAGGCCAGATGCAACATATCACCCTTCTCCTTAGAAGGGAATATTTTTATATTCCCCACACCACTGGACCTCTAGAAATTTCAAAGAGGTCGAATTTTTGTTAGATTCATTTTCCACCCTGTGACACACAAATGTCTTACTGGTAAGTCTGGAGTAGTTAATTGCTACTCCTTATTCCCTAGATTCAATCAGCATAATGTCATCAATATAATGGACCAGTATAATGTCTTAAGTAAGGGAAAGGTAATCAAAATCCTTGGGAACTATGACATAGGGCTGGAGAACTGATCTATTCCTGAGATAGGGCATTGGATGTGTATTGCTGGCCATGTCAGCTGAAAGCAAACTGCTCCTGGTGGTCTTTACTAACAGATATGGAGAAAAAGCACTTGCCAGATCAACAGGTATACACTAGGTACCAGGGGATGTAATAATTTTCTAAAGCAATCAAATCACACCTGGTACAATGGTTGCAGTTAACAGTCACCACCTGCTTAAGCTTATAATAATCCACTGTCATTCCCCAAGATCCACTTGTTTTCTGCACAGGTCAAATAAGTAAGATGAATGGGGATGTGGTGGGAATCACCACCCCTGCACCTTTTAAATTCTTAATGGTGGCACTAATCTCTCTGTGCTCTCTCAAGAACGCAGCATTGCTTTTAGTTTACTATCTTCCTAGACAGAAGCAGATCTACAGGCTTCCATTTGGCCTCTTCCACTATAACTGGCCTCACTCCACAGGTAGGGATTCTGCCAGTTGCTGAGTACGCCTGTTCCAAGTATGCATTCCAGAACTTCAGAAATAACCACAGTGGTTCAGAACACACCGAACCCACTAGGAAATGGACCCAAGCTAAAACTCCGTTGCTTATCTGACCGCCATAAGTACCCCTCTTCCGGGTGGGCCAGGGTGGCACTTTTGGTCTCCTGGAATTAGTGTCAGATTAGTGCCAGCGTCAGTAGTACTGGCAAACAAGACTCTTCCGCATTTAGGGGTTTGATGTGCCTATCTTTACCAGGACTTTGCCATATGTTCTCAGTTTTTCAGAATCCCATTCTTTCTCAAATTCTATGCCCTCACGTTAATAGCAAACACCCTGCAAAGTATGGAATTCAAATTGCAAAGTAAGTCAGCCATTCATAGGATGAGACTCTGGGTTTGATTTTCAACATTCTGAGCTCCATGGCTACAGGAGATAAGGGTTTCTTTCAGGGAAAACATGAACACTTTTAAGTCATTTATGTGATGCTTGAGCTGGAAATTCAAATCCCTGAGATCATCCTTTTTTTCCCCTACTTGGCATAGCACAATTAGAAACAACCAGCCAATCTCATTATATTTGTTAGTTGACAAAAATGTTCTAAGGTATAAAATACACAGTCATCCAGACCTTGCTTCTTATAAGTATTTGTAAAGGAAAAGCCAATGGTGAGATTTTATTTATCTCTGTTACTATTATTACACCATGGATTATCACTGTTCTCTTTACTACTAGAAATAGAGTCATTAATGCCTTTAAATTTTATCAGAGTAGGAAACCAATTCATAAAACTCATCCTTAAGATTCTGTTCCTCTAGAATCATTCTTGGTACCAAAATTTATATTAGTCAGTGTTCTCCAGAAAAACAGAATTGATAGGCCATATATATACACATATATATATATATATGTGTATATATATATATATATATATACAGTAGACAGATTTATTTTAAGGAACTGGCTCACACAACTGTGCAGCCAGTCTGAAATTTGCAGGGCAGGCTGTCAGGCTGGAGATCCGAAGAACAGCTGATGTTACAGTCTTGAGTCCAGAGGCAATCTGCAGGCAAAATGGCTTCTTCCTTGGGGAACTTCAATCATTTTTTCTTAAGGCCTTCAACTGATTGGATGAAGCTCATCCATATTAGAGAGGATGATCTGAATTTCTTAAAGCCCAGTGATCTAAGTCTTAATTACATCTAAAAATACTTTTACAACAACATCTAGACTCATGTTTGGACAAATATCTGGGTAGTGTGGCCTAGCCAAGTTGACATATAAGATTAAGCAGCACACAAGCTAAAAATTTTAATAGATGATTGGAAGGAGGGAGGTTTTCTTGAAACTTAAATAAGTTCCCTAGAAGACCAAATGAAAGAAAGCAAGAACTAAAATATGGTCGGGGGGGGGGGGGGGGGGAGGGAGGGGAGGAAGTATTTGCAAAACTACCAAGAGGCAAAAGTAAAGAGATAATTAGGAAAAAGATGAAAGCCTTAGAAAAAAGATCCAAGAGACCAACCCTAAATCATAGGAGCTCCAGAAAAAGAAAAACAGATTAGAGAGAGGAAGACCAATTACTAAATAACTGAAGAAACTCTCTTAGAGCTAAAGGAAGACTGAGTCTTCAGATTAAAAGGTTCTATGAATTCTACATAAGACCAATGAAATGAAACATACATGGTAACATTTCTGAATTCCAGGAAAAAATTAAAATGCCATAAGGTTTACGAATGAAAGAATATGTTTCTTACAGAATAAGGCCAGGTCACCTGGGTGACTCAGTCAGTTAAGCGTCTGACTTTGCCTCAGGTCATGATCTCACGGTTCGTGGGTTCGAGCCCCATAATGGGCTCTATGCTGATGGCTCAGAACCTGGAGCCTGCTTCAGATTCTGTGTCTTCATCTTTCTCTGCCCCTCCCCCACTTGTTCTCTCTCTCTCTCTCTCTCTCTCTCTCTCTCTCAAAAATAAATAAACATTAAAAAATTTAGAATAAGTTCACGATACCATCGTATTTATTACCTGAAACACTGGAAGCTGGAGGACAATGAAGTAACACTCTGGAAAACAGTGAGGAGTTTCCTCAAAAAATTAAAAATAGATCTACCCTATGACCCAGCAATAGCATGCTTAACTTTATAAGAAACTGTTAAACTCACTTCCATTGTAGCGGATGTAAAGTGTATCTCATGTAAAATGTATCTTATTATAGTTTCAATTTGCATTTTCTTACTGATTAATGATATAAACATCTTTTCACATATTTGTCATCCATACATCTTCTTTCAAGCGGCCACTTAAATATTTTGCTCACTTATTGTTGGGTTATTTGTCCTCCTATCAAGCCATAGAAATTCTTTACATATTCTTCTTTTTTTAATTAAAAACATTTTTTAATGCTTATTTATTTTTGAGAACAAAAGAGCACGTGAGAGCGAGATCGAGAGCAAGCAGGGGAAGGTCAGAAAGAGAGGGAGACACAGATCCGAAGCAGGCTCCAGGCTCTGAACTGTCAACAAAGAGCCCAATGCAGGGCTCGAACTCACGGACAAAAGAGATCATGACCTGAACCAAAGTCAGACACTTCACCGAACAGAGCCACCTAGGAGCCCCAATTTCTTTACATATTCTAAACAAAAGCCCTCTGTCAGACAAATGTTTTGAATGTGTTTTCTCCCAGTCTGTTGTTTGCCTTTTCATTTTCATAACAGTACACTGAAAAGCAATATTTGTTTTAAATCAAAGAAGTCTAATTTGTTTTTTTCTTTTGCAATTTGGGATTTTTGTGTCCTATTAAGAAAAACTCTGCCAAACCCAAGAACACTAAATTTTTCCCAAGTATTCTTCAGAAGTTTTATGGTTTTAATTCATATTAGGCCTATGATCTATTTTGAGTTAATTTTTATGTAAGGTGTGAGATAAGGGTATAGTTCATTTTTAAATATGTGAAAATGCAACTGTCCAGAACCATTTGTTGAAATTACCCTTTCCTCATTGCTTGCATCCTAAAATTCAGATATCGTCTGCTCTGCCTTCCTTACATAACTGTAGACAGCACTCCATGACATATATGAAAACGTGCTCTGTAAAGTGGAAAACTAATAGAAATCTAAGTCACTATCATTATTAGTTAGTTCTGAGTAGATCCTGACCCGAAGACAAGAAACAGAAAAAGTATTAGGCCATGACATGTGGTATGGCCCCACTCCTTTATTAGCCTTCAAAACACCTTTTAACCTCAGAGCTATTCCCTCTTCTGTGAAGTAGAAATTATGGTATCCAATGGTCTACTTCAGGAGGATTTCATAAAGATTATATAAGATTATGCATTTTAAAATGTTGCAAATTATAAAATGCTATACAAATGCAAGACATTTACTTTATACCTAAAAATCCCTGTGTACATAATAAGGCCCATTCCTGCTTTGCGTAGTAGTATAGGGCCATAAATATGACTGCACAAGCTGAAACTTTGCAAAAGATCTTAATAATCAACAGGACAAATTACAATTGTTCTATAACCTTTTCCAAGGCACTATTTCTTCTTAACTCTATTCTTGTTCTATTAGGATTTCATCCCAGTGTTACTACTTTTCCTTTCTTTGCTTCAA
Source organism: Panthera tigris (assembly GCF_018350195.1). Lineage (NCBI taxonomy): Eukaryota > Metazoa > Chordata > Mammalia > Carnivora > Felidae > Panthera > Panthera tigris. The sequence continues at coordinate 45,310,613 of NC_056670.1, forward strand.
TTCATCTTTGTTGACCAAACAACTTTTGATAACCCATTTTTATAAAAGGTAATGTGGGCTTATCGCTAAAAAATAAGGAGGCAACGAAACTATGCGCTTTGCTATCTGTGCATGAGCTGAGTAACAGGTACACAGTGACCAACTGCAGTAGTATTTTAAAAGAAGCAAAAAAAAAAAAAAACGACATGATTAGTCACTGATCATGATGCAAATCTGTTATTTACATAGTAATCTGCAGACTGAAGAGCTAGAAGTGAAGTTTGTACTTTATGCAATTACTCATAGTTAATATATCGTGATCACTGAAATTTGAATTGTGTTGTTGGGGGAATGGTGTTCTTCACTAAACACATTAACTGAAATTTGTGCATACTGGAGCCATGCAAAGTGAGGCTTGCATATACTTGCAGTGTGCCAAGATATGTGAATCTCCCAATTAGTCTTCCCAGCATTTGAAGAGAGGAATGAATGAATTATTTTCCTGGCTTTCTTGACGTGATTCTTTTTGAACCTTCTCTATTACTTCAAAAAATGTGTGGTGAAGAAATCAAAGAAACCTTTGAGGAACCCGGGGGGCTCAGTCGACTGAGTGCCCAACTCTTGATTTTGGCTCAGATCATGATCCCAGGGTCCTGGAGTTGACCCCTACATTGGGCTCCACACTGAACATGGAGCCTGCTTGAGATTCTCTCTCTCTGTCCCTCTGCCTCTCTGCCCCCCCACCCCCGTTCACATGCACGTGCATGTTCTCTCTCTAAAAGAAAAAAAAAAAACTTTCTATGATTGTTACTTAAGGAGGCTTATTTGAGATTAAATTACACTGTAGTATAAGGCAGATAAATTAGTGGGCTTTAAAACAAAAGTTGACTGAATAACAAGTGATTTTCTTTAAGAGAAAAGCAAAGGGTTTTACATGATTTTCCTTAGTTTTAGCCATTGAACTTTTGTTTTGTTTTGTTTTTTTTATTTCAGGAGTAAAATTTAGTCATTCATCACTTACATACAACAACACCTAGTACACATCACAACAAGTGCCTGCCTTAATGCCCATCACCCATTTAACCCATCCCCCCAACACAGCTACCCTCCAGCAACCCTTGGTTTGTTCTCTAGAGTTAAGAGTCTCTTGTGGTTTGCCTCCCTTCTTGCTTTTATTTTATTTTTCCTTCCCTTCCCCTATATTCACCTATTTTGTTTCTTAAATTCCACATATGAGTGAAATCGTATGGTATTTGTCTTTAACTGACTTATTTTGCTTAGCATAGTACATTCTAGTTCCATCTATGTCACTGCAAACGGCAAGATTTCATTCTTTTTGATGGCTGAGTAATATTCCATTACATATGTGTACCACATCCCCTTATCCAATCATCAGTTGATGAATATTTGGACTCTTCCCATACTTTGGTTATTGTTGATAGTGCTGCTATAAACATTGGGGTGCATGTGCCCCTTCGAATCAGTAGTTTTGTATCCTTTGAATAAATATCTAGTTGTGTAATTGCTGGTGCTATTTTTAACTTTTGAAGAAATGCCATACTGTTTTCCTAATCACTGAACTTTACTTTTTGTATCTTCACATCTCTTTTCTCTTTAGTTGTCACTCTTCTTGTACCCAGAGTAAAGAGTTCAAGCCAGATCAAATGTCAAATGTACCCCATATCCTAAAACAAGCTTCTTGTAATCCTCATTTTAAAGTCTTGTTTGCATTTGGTCCCTTGAGGGCTAACTGCACATGTAGGTGTAGGAATTATATAACTGGAACCTCTGACTTCTCAGACTAGCACCAAATTGTTGGTATTATCTCTTAAACATTACCCTGATTTCAGGAATATTCATCAATGTACTTCTGCACACTCTCCCCACAGAAGATAGCAGAATTAATATTTTAACTATCTGGGAAGGTACTCATTAGTCTATAATAATAAAGCTATTTTAGATCTGAATGAACAAACTAAACATAAAGGTATTTATCTAATTATGGCAGTCACTATTCTACCCTAATTTCTATGATAACCACCTCAAGTCTAGTGGGAGAAATAGGAACATAAATAGATAAATAAAATATAATTTGGTAAATTGGGGAGGTCAGTCACAAGGTGGTATGAGACTATTAGAGAAACACCAAACCTAGCTTTGAGGACCACAAGGAAGGTCGGGCTGAGCTAGCTCTGAAAAACAGTAGGAATTACCTCAGAAAAGAAAGAAGGATGGATGGCTCTTGCAAGAACCACAGGTTCAAAGGCCTGGAGACAAAGAAAGAGAATGAATTCCAGAAACCAAAAGAGGTTCTGTCAGAGAGCTGTGGCAACAGAGGTGGAATAGATGCCATGATGCTAAAGAGCTTTACCATGACAGTAACAGGGAGCCAAAGAAGAGCTTGGAAGGGATTTGTGTTTTAGGAAAGTCATTTCAGTAGCTGCTGTGAGTAGATGGGCATGGAAGCAGTGAAGAAGACAGACCAGCCGAGAGATGAAATCGGCTCAATCCAAGCAGTGGTTGGAACTGAGACATGGGGGAAGATTCTGGGGGTATTAAGGAAGTAGAATTAAAAGGGCTTTGTGACCACTTTTAAATATTGCATGTGACTCAAAGTTTTCTGGTGTGGACAACTGGGTGGTTACAGTAAATAAGATACAGGAGGAAGGAGAAAGGTCAAGATGGAGGAAGAAAAATGGTAAAGTAACACGAAAAATATTTCACTTTGAAAGGAATGTGAGGCATAGAATGAGATTTCTTGCCTAAAATTAAAAATGTCTTGTATTTTGTTTCTACTGTTTGGATGCCCTGAGACAGATAAATCCTGTGAGTAACTGGGTGGGAAGGAGAGGGGCACTAGCTTCACCCAGTACAGGGAAGCAATGTGGAGGGCCCTTAGAGAAAATCAAAGAGCAACCTCCTATTGCAGGGTAGATTGGCAGTTTTATTGTCCAGGGCAGAGGATATAAATAGCTCCATTGTATCCATGTGTCTAAACAAAATGGCCAAGGAAGGTGGTTAGGGCTTGGGGTACCAAAAGTGAGAGGTGTCTCAGACTACTAGACTTTATATTTTGGATATAGTTCATGGCCTGACAAGTAGCATATACGTAAGAAGAAGGTTTAAAGACTTCTGTAAATAACCGTATGTTAGTTGCTGGAAGAAGTACCTGGAATAGAAGACTTGAACTTGACCATGTTCTAGCATATTTAAGAATATGCCCAGGCCACCCACTAGCTAGCTACCAGAGCTCTTTGTCATGATCACAGGTCAAAATGCCTAATACTGAAAGCCATACAACCCACTTTTTATCTTTCCCGCAATGTAAACAGGAAAATAAAACCATTTTTAGCTTACATGGAAGAACATCTCGATATCTGTTTTTGTCTCTGTTGCGTAGGTCATTCCCAGAGTTGAACTCACCAGGTAGGTTCTGAAAATCTAAAGTCTTTAAAAGGTAAGAAATAGAAGTCACATATTTACTACGACAAAAAGAAAAAGAAAAAAAATCTGCCTTTGCTTAGTGTTCATGATCCTTAAACCTCTATATGGCATGACCCAATGTTAAATGTGTTGTATGATAAGTGAAGTCAAAACCGCATTAAAAAATACTACAGAAAGGGGTACTTGGGTGGCTCAGTTGGTTAAGTGTCTGACTTTGGCTCAAGTCATGATCTTGTGGTTCGTGGGTTTGAGCCCCACATCGGGCTCTGTGCTGACAGCTCAGAGCCTGGAGCCTGTTTTGGATTCTGTGTCTCTCCCTCTCTCTCTGCCCCTCCTCTACTTGTGCTCTGTCTCCCTCTCTCAAAAACAAATAAACATTAAAAAAAATACTATAGAAAATACCTCAAATTTGAGATGTCAATCAACAAGTTGTTTGATGAGAAAATGCTAATCTCTCTAAAGATGCTTTTTTCCCTAAAACTTCAATATTGTTCCTTTTTCATAAAAAAGCCAATACAGAACATTCCCTTCTTGGATTTGCCCATAAATCTATCATTTTATAAGCAAACAAATAAAAATAACAGCAAAAATATATATATATAAACATATAAACCAAAAAAAATATAAGCAGACTCACAATTTACTCCTTGGCCCATGAAGGAATTATCGGGTATCAATTAAGGAATTCTTCCTTTCAAAAAAATTTCTTTACCAAGTGTGAATTCAGTAAACACTGATTGAACATTTAATACGTACTCAGCACTTTCCTAGATACTGGAATACAAAGATGAACCTGAAAATTTTCCCATCCTTAAGGAGCTATCAGAGCAATCAGAGGGGGACCTATGAGATCAATGTACAGAGATGCTAGTATAATGGCAGCACTGATGACTGCCATCAAAAGTTAGTCATATGAAAGTATGTGTGTGTGCGGAAGGCAAGGAGAGCAGAGGTGAGCAGGTACCACTCCAGGTAAAAGGACAGGAATAAAGGCCCGGGGGCATACATCTCCTCTTGGGGAAACAGTGAATAGGATGATAACAAGAGAACAGAGAACATGATCTAGCCCAGAGGGAAACGAAAACTACCCAGGAAGGCCTTGTTTCATATACAAAAGAAGCAGAGATGTATCCATTCCTAGTCTATGAGAATATTTGTGGATGAAGCCTGTGAGTCTATACTTTTCAAAAGCTCTTCAGTAACCCTTCGGTAGCCAACCTGGCACCACCAGTCTTTAAATAAGCACTGGCAACCACTGGCATGGCCGATGAGAAGCTAGAGAAGGTGTTAAGCAGTAGGATAGTAAGATTTTTACCCTTTTAATTTTTATGCAAATTAATCCTAAAATTAACTTGGAAAAAAATATTTGTAGGAAGAACTAGAAGAATTCTGTAAAAGAAGAGTAAATGAGGGAAGACTAGTCTGAACAAACAGTAAAAGATCCCATGAAGCTACACTAATTAAGAGAGTTTGGTAACAGCATATGAATAAACAAATCAATGGAAGAAGTCCAAGAATACATTAAAATGCATATATCACTTCAGTATATAATAAAAGTGGCCTTTTACATCACTGAATAGAAGTTTCAAGAGGATCTTGGGACAAGAGGATAGATATATAGCGTGGGGTCCCTAACAAATACCTTATAAAAAATTAAAATCTAGTTGGATCAAAGATTTATACATTTTAAAAAATTTATACATTTTAAAAGATATTAGTAAGAAACATGAAATAATTATGATCTTAGAGTGAAAGGGCATCTAAAGGATACAGAAAACCCTGAAGTCCCAAAAGATTGCCATATTTGACCACTAAAAATTACCTCTCTTCTTACTAAATGTGTATGTGCATGCACGCACATGTATGTGTGGCACAAACAACAAGGGAGGAAAGTTACCATATAAAGCATATACAAAAGAGACAATTTCTTCATTATATAAAGCTATCAATTGATAAGAAAAAGAATAAACAGAAATTGAGCAAAGAATTGGAACAGTTCACTAAAATAAATATAAAAGGCTTAAAAAATATGGAAAGTAATTCCTCTGTTCTCAAATAAGTGTCAATTAGATCATCAACAAGAAATCACTTGTCATGTAAGAGATAAGCAAAGATCCAAAAATTAAATAGCACAAAATACTGGTGGTCTTCCTAGTAATTTGTTCTAAAGAATACTAATACAGGGGTGGCTCAGTCGGTTAGGTGTCCCACTTCAGCTCAGGTCATGATATCATGATCTGTGGGTTCAAGCCCCATGTCGAGCTCTTTTCTCACAGCTCAGAGCCTGGAGCCTGCTTCAGATTCTGTGTCTCCCTCTCTCTTTGCCCCTCTCCCCCGTGCTGTCTCTCTCTCTTGCTCGATCTCAAAAATAAATAAATATTTAAAAAATTAAAAGAAAAAACAAACAAAAAACAAAGAAAGATATACTCGTGATGGAGTCTTTCATTAAAAAAAAGGATACTCATACATATGTACAGGCATATGAAGAGGGGTAACTGCTGTTCATAGTAGCCTAGAACAATCTAAATGAGCATGATAGCGGACTACGTAAATAAAAGAAGGCCTTTAGAGCTATACAATTAACTATACTATGCAACCCTTAAAAAGAATGAGATTTTAGGAGATAGAGCTATATGTACTGATAATATATTTGGAAATTATTTCTCAGGTGACACATTTTTTTTTTTTAAGGAAGGAAAGGGTAATGGTGAATAAAGTACATGCTAATGATTTTCTGGACATTTGGATGACAAAGTTAATAGTGGAAAGGGAGCCTAGGAAGTCAAGAGAGAAAAAGAAAGATACTTTATCCATTTTATAACCTTTTATGCTATTTAACCTCTTTTTTTAACTATATACACCTATTACTTTAAAAACAAACTTAATATTTAAAAACAAAGTACTCAATTTAAAAAACACAGAAAAAAAAAAGAAAAAAACCCTCTAGTAGTAATGTGGAAAATCAGAGACTTTTGTTAAAACCAAAATATTTACCATAAATTCCTGGAGGATTTCAAATTCTGCTACTTTTTTCTCAAGCACGTTAACACAATCCTTGATGGTTAATTGCTCATGAAAACTGAATATTAATGGTCGAACATGAGCCAGCTGAGCTAGCTCCCTTTCAGAAACAATTTGTATACCTAAGAAAAAGAAAAATTCACATTTGTAAGTTACTTGTATGTATGTGAAGGGAGATTTTCTTTCTGTTGTTGTTTTTTCTTAAGTAAAGGCACAGCCACCTATGGATTACTGGAAATTTGTGTTTCCAGAAGTGAAGAAATCTGTTACTTTGAAAGAAAGTATTCTTGGTTTGAAAAATCATGATTATGTACTTTGAAATTACACAAAACCCACTATTCTTGGAAAAACTGTTAAGTGCTATACAAATAAAAGATGCTATAGACTGAGAAGTGTTCTATTTAACAATGTGAATTGAGTATATGTATTGACAATTATGCACAGCAAGCATGTGCAAACAAGACTTGGATGGGAAAAAGTGAGAACTTTTGTCTTCCCTCAGACCAAGTATTTAACATCCCTAGAGTTTGAGAGGAGAGGATGTGGAGAGTCTAACACACTTCTCACTCTAAAATAGATCAAGGACACTCATGCACACACAGACATACAACACAAATACACCCCCCACAAGGATAGAGAGGCTCTATGTGATATCATTAATAAGACTAAAAATATATATATAATATATAACTTGTAATTATGTATTATATGCATATATATACATTATATAGTTACACATTTATAACCAATAATAATAGAAGAGAATACATGCTATTCAATAGTACACGTGGAGGGTTTTTTTTTAATGATGATGTTTTATGTCATGTTGACAATCTAGATTCCAAAGAGCCGAAATTTTACAGATCATGTCCACTGACCAAAAATGCAATAAATCCAGAAGTCAGTATTAAAAGAATATTTTTAAAATTTCAGAATTTTGAAGTAAAATGCTCACGTGAAGCCAGTTCTCAAAATCTCTTTTCAAAGCCAAATAATATGAACAAAAATAAAGTTAACACCAGCAAATATATATATATATATATATATATATATATATATATATATACCAGAAGCAATTCCACAAAAGAATGGGGATAAAAAGTAAAAAATTCTAAGAATGTGCACAGCCCTGTGAAACTCTTCTTGTCTTGGAACCCTATTTTAACCAAAAGCTCTTTGCAGGGGTGGAAGTGAGGGACTGTTGGTTGGGAGAGACAGTCACAGAAATCCTAAAATTTCTCACAAATATCTCTAACCTGAATATGAGAGAAGATCTAGGAAGCCTAGAGGGGGAGCCAAAGTTTGCAAGAGTAGAAGCCATTTTGATCATCGTTGATGCCCAACAGAAAAATCTTTAGAGTTTCCCATGTATTCCAGCCTTGCTAGAACAAAAGCTGAGAGAAGGGAGAGAGGAAACGAAAGAAAAGGTAGAATGATTGTAATGGACACTGTTGTTGGCTCTCCAACACTGATTCTACACTGATGGTTAGTTAAAGCCATAAGTGATCATTCCACAATAACTCCCTTGCCAGTGAATAATTCAGCAATATGTAGATGACTTGATCCAATGGGAAGCAAGAAGTATATTCAGGGCTTGCGGGCAAGGAAGAGAAGCAAGCTTCTCTCTCATCTCCATCCCTTGCCCAGACATAGATACAGACGTATAAGACCCTGATTATTACAAGCAGCCCTACTGTGACATAAAAGGAATGAGCTGAATACAGCAAATATGAAAAAAATACACATAAAGAACCTATGCTCTTAATGACATCACTGAGAAACTGATCAAATTGAACTTGGAACACTTCCTACCTCTCTACTTCCATTATGGGAGAAAATATATTTCTGTGGTTAACATCATTTTGAATTTGGTTTCTCTTTATTGAGACCTGGTCCAAGAATTCCAATCAAGGTGGACAGGTCAGGCTTCAGCTACAATAATGGCAATGGGATTTTTGCAGAGGGGCAGTTCTTTTCTAGCTATTTGGTGCGACATCATTGGACAGGTTTGAAGAACAGGTGCTTCCCCCTAACATGGTCCAAAAATAACACTGCACAATGGTCTACCACAAAAACTGCTAGCTTTGCTGTAAGGAGGAATCTGAGGGAGCTGGACACCGCTGCTCAAACCACTAGCTCCTGGATGACACTACTATAGCAACCACGGAGGAATTAGAAAGTCAGCACCACAACTGTTGGTGCTAGTGATGTACCACTTCAGTTATAATGAGACACGGGGAATACCATGCGTGTTATGGTGCGTACCAGCAGCTTGAGAGCTTCTCCACAGATTTAAGTCTTGGCTAAGTGCATACAACTGGTCAAACCCACATAACTTCAGGATTTCCGGGAAATGTAATTTTTAGTTTTCCTGCCTGGGCCATACAGAAAGACATGTTAGGAGAAGGATGTGATCAAAGCTGAGTAAGCTAATCTATAATATCTTCTATACAACAATTCATCCACACCCTGTGAGTTTTCTGTTCCTTTTCCCCTAACCCTTCTGCACATTTGTCATTATCTGCTCAGCCAAAATCCAGCCCTCAAAGTGTAGTTTATAATGGAAGATAACTAATCAAATCAAATCAAATCAAATGGAATGAGACTCAACAAGAATTCATTCATGCTCAAACTGAAAAATCAAGGAGATGCAGAACTATACATGTTACTGAGCAAGATGGAAATAAAATGAAAGACGAAGAAAAAAAATGAGCAATGCAATATGGTAGGCAAAAAAAATTTAATCCATTCTGAATGGGACATAACTTATATTGTAGATCTATTATCTGTAGGAAGAAGTAATGGAATATAAATTATTTTAAATGAGTTTAAAAGTGAGATTTTAAAAAACAGAATGGCCTCTTTTTTTAATGTTTATTTATTTATTTTGAGAGACAGAGACACGAGCAGGGAGGGACAGAGAGAGAAGGAGATAGAGAATCCCAAGCAGGCTCAGCTATTCTCAGCACGGAGCCAGATGTGGGGCCCAATCTCACAAACTGCGAATTCATGACCTGAGCCAAAACCGTGAGTCCAATCGATACTTAACCGACTGAGCCACCCAGATGCCCCCCAAAAAACAGAATGGCCTCTTATATTAGGTTCCTAAAGTAGTCAAATTCACAGTACAGAAAGTAGAATGGTGGTTGTCAGAGGCTGGGGGAGGGAGAATGGAGAGTTAAGTACTTAATGGGTACGGAGTTACAGTTGAGGAAGAGGAAAAAGTTCTAGAGATGGATGGTGGTATTGCTTGCACAACAGTAAGAATGTACTTAATACCACTGAACAGTACACAGAAAAATGGTGAAGATGATAAATTTTATGTTCTGTGTATTTTACCACAATTTTTAAAATACTACTAATAACCCAGATTCTTTGCATCACTTATAGTCTGTTATCCAGAGATCGGCTGCTATTATAAAGCTAAATTCTCCTCATGGTCACAAAAAGATGGTCAACAGCAATCAGAGCCATGTATTTTCTTGCTTACAGCCTATTTATTTTCTTTTTTAAAAAAAAATGTTAATGTTTATTTTTGAGAGAGAGACAGAGCACAAGTAGGGGAGGGGCAGAGAGAGAGGGAGACACATAATCCAAAGCAGGCTTCAGGCTGCGAGCTGTCAGCCCAGAACCTGATGTGAGGTTCGAACTCATGAACTGCCAGATTGTGACCTGAGCAGAAGTTGGACACTTAACTGACTGAGCTACCCAGGCGCCCCACATACAAACTATTTCTTAAATGCAAGGACAAAGTTTCCCCAAAGCATCCAACAAACCTTTACCTGAATTTCAGGCAGGCCAAGTGTCTGAAACATAGCCGGCAAAACAGAACTGGCAAAACCTAACTGGCATATCCTCAGATCATTCAGGTTCACACCCTGAGTTAAAAGCAATTTCTCAACCTGCTTTGCTGCAGCTTGATGGAAAAGAGATGAAATGAGTGCTGAAGAATCAGCTAGAGTGATCACTGGTGCCACTATACAACGTTTGCAGCAACCTCAACCCAAGTGCACAGACTAGGGTGCAAAAAAACCTTTGTGCAAAATTCAAGCCATCCTTCCAGCTCCTCCCTAGCTGTTCCCTACCGGTGCCAGCAAAACTCCCCTACATCTCAGTTCTGATGCCTCCCCAGGTCTTACCCTAGAGTCAGAGGGGAGGTCACACCTATGGGGGACAGAGGTTTAGATGGAGAAAGCATCAGAAAAGAGGCCAGATTTACTTTTTTAAAAAATTTTTTAATGTTTATTTTTGAGAGAGAGAGAGACAGAGCACAACTGGGAGAAGGGCAGAGAGTGAGGGAGACACAGAATCCGAAGTAGGCTCCAGGCTCTGAGATGTCAACACAGGTCCAATGCAGCACTCAAACTCACAAACTGAGATCATGACCTGAGCCCAAGTCGGACACTTAACCAGTGGAGCCAGCCAGGTGCCCTGCCACATCTACATTTGTATCAATATCACCTGGGAAGTGCCTTGAAAATAATGGAAAACAGTGTGGAGGTTCCTCAAAAAATTAAAAATAGATCTACCCTATGACCCAGCACTGGCAGGAATTTACCCAAGGGATACAGGAGTGCTGATGCATAGGGCACTTGTACCCCAATGTTTATAGCAGCACTTACAACAATAGCCAAACTATGAAAAGAGCTTAAATGTCCATCAACTGATGAATGGATAAAGAAATTGTGGTTTATACACATAATGGAATACTACGTGGCTATGAGAAAGAATGAAATATGGCCTTTTGTAGCAACATGGATGGAACTGAAGAGTGTTATGCTAAGTGCAATAAGTCCTACAGAGAAAGACAAATACCATATGTTTTCACTCTTATGTGGATCCTGAGAAACTTAACAGAAGACCATGGAGGAGGGGAAGGAAAAAAAAAAAAAAGTTAGAGAGGGAGGGAACCAAACCATAAGAGACTCTTAAAAACTGAGAATAAACTGAGGGTTTATGGGGTTGGGAGGGAGGGGAAAGTGGGTGACGGTCATTGAGGAGGACACCTGTTGGGATGAGCACTGAGTGTTGTATGGAAACCAATTTGACAATAAATTTCATATTAAAGAAAGAAAAAAAGAAAGAAAGAAAGAAAATAGGGATTTCTGGATTCAACCCAACAAATGCTGAATCATAACCTTAAATAAAAATTAAATTAAAAAAAAGAATGAGGTAAAAAATAAGTTTACAGACCTAAGAAAATAAAGATCAAAACTACATGATTACAGGGGCACCCAAGTGGCTCAGTCACTTGAGCGTTCCACTCTTGATCTCAGCTCAGGTCATGATCTCATGGTTTGTGGAAGAAGAGACAAAAAATAAAAGATAGTGCATGTATGGACATCATCAGAAGTTCAGAATAAAAACTTAAGATACAGTGAGGAACTCCAGAAATCATCCTTCCTGGTACAAGCGCAGAGAGGGAAGCAGCAGCTTCTACAGGCAAGGTATGATGTCCCATCCAGTTTCTTTCCCCTATCTTCCCTAAGGATCAGAAGCAGAAGAAGTTGGGAAAAGGGCAGCAAACTCTATTGTCCACAAAACACAAGTTAAGACACAATAACTTTGGGAATTGGGAGGGGAGGAAAGCATCCTAGGCTCAGACCATAACATATCCTCTACCCCTAAAGAAAAGACAGGTAACTGAGAAGGCACCATCCCTAAGAACCAGGGACACTGCACCTGTCTACAACTAATGCTGAATAAAGACAACAGAGAATGCACTCCCACCCCCAATTAGGTTAGCAAGTAACATAATTACAAACAAGAGCATTCTGTTGCTGGGAAATGAACAAGGTCATTGACAGAAACCTTCTCTGAGGTTCAAGTGCAAGGCGGAGACCTAAAGCAGAGGGTAGACATTGAAATAAACCCTCTGGCATTTTCCATTCTGAGCACAAAGTAGCAATACAGGAATTTGAAGCTGGTGATGCAATAGGAGTAACCCTAGCAACATAAAAACTCAAACCCTGCTCAATTCCTGACTAAACTGACTTAACTCACCAGACTGAAGGCCTACAAAAGGAAGAGGTACGCCTATTCCTATTTACCCGTCTCTAGAACACAAGACATCCAGATTTCAACAAAGAAATTACATGTACACAAAGAAGCAAGTAAAGTAAAAAAATAAAACTGTCAAGAGATAAAGCAATCAAAGGGACCAGACAGAGATACAACATAAATGTTAAAACTATCAGACAATGAATTTTAAATAAGTAAGATTGAAGTTAAAGGCTTCAGTGGAAAAGTGGACAACATGCATAAACAAATGCAGAATTTCATCAGAGCTAGGGAAACCATAAAAAATCAAGCAGAAATCCTAAAAATGAAAATTTCTATAATAGAAATAAAGAATGCTATCAGTGGGCTTATCTATGGGCTTGATACAGACTAGAAAAGAATCCGCAAACTTGAAAATGGGTCAATAGGCATTACTCAAACTGAAAGAGAAAAAAGAGTCAGGGAAGCCACAGTAGACAGCATCCAAGAACTACAGCCCAATATCACACAGATTAATATTCCTATAATTAGAAACCCAAAATAGAACAGAGAGTGGGAGTGGAATTGGGCAGGAGAAATATTTGCAGTGACAATGGTTGGGGATCCTCCAAAATGAATGAAAGACACCAAGCCTCAGATACAAAAGCTCATCATCACCAATACAAGTTATAAGACAACCCAGAATCCTACAACCAACAAAAATGTCTTTCAGAACAAATGAAGGAGAAATAAACACTTTTACAGACAAATACTGAGAGTTCATTAGCAGCACACTTGCACTGTAAGAAATGCTCAAGGAAGATCTTCAGGCAGAAGGAATATACTACAGAACAGGAAACTGACTCTACACAAATGAAAAGTTGTAAAAATTCCATGAAAGTAGATAAATATAAAATTCTTTTTTTCCTTAATTTTCACTTTCTTGGAGGGTAACTGGCTATCTAAAACAAAAGCACTGAATACCTATTTTTCATAATTATTGTTATGTAAAAGAAACATTTGACAACAATTGTACAAAAGATTCACGGGAATAATTAGGAAGACACTATTGGAAGGTCCTTTTGCCAAGTGTTATAATGTTATTTGAAGATAGAAAAAACAGACTGTGAAAAATTAAAGATGTATATATATATTATAAATCCTAGGGCAACCAAGAGAACACTTTTAAAGAGGTATAACTAAAAAGCCATTGGGAAAATAAAATGTTATTACAAAATAATCCTAGAGAAATCTGCCAAAAAAAAAAAAAAAAAAGGAAAAAAGATAAAGAATAGAAAGAATAAATAGAAAGCAATTAGCAAGACGGTAGAGTTAAAATATGGTAATATAAATGCAAACAGTCTAAATACACCAATTAAAAAGACAGAAATCAGGAAACTGGGTGAAAAAGCAAGACCCAATCATACAATGCCCATAAGAAACCACTTTATATACAAAAATGTAGGCAAGTTAAAAGTAAAAGGATAGAAAAATATGTACCATGGGAACACTAATCAAAGGAAGGTGGAGTGGCTCTATTAACATCAGAGAATATCAAAAACAAAGTAGACTTCAGACCAAGAACATTACCAGGGTTAAAAAAGTCGTTACTTGGGGGAAGAAGGATGAATAAGGGGAACAAAGAGAATTTTAGAGCAGTGTAACTATTCTGTTTGACACTAAAATGGTGAAAACATGTCTTTACACATTTGTCCTAACTCATAGAATATACAACACCACCAGTGAACTCTAATGTAAATTATGGACTCAGAGTGGTATTGCTACGTCAGTGCAGATTCATCCGTCACAAATACACCACTCTGGTGAGGAACACTGATAGTGGAGGAGCTTATGCATATGTGAAGGCAGTGAGAATACGGGAAATCTCTGTACCTTCTGTTCAAATTTGCTGTGAACTTAAAACTGCTCTAAAAATTAAAGAGATAATTACTAATGATAAAGAGGTCAAATCACAGAGAAGACGTAACAATGCTAAATGAGTATGCACCTAACAGAACTTCAAAATACATGAAAAACTGATAGTGTTAAAAAAAAAAAGAAAGAAAATTTACAATTATCACTGAAGACTTAAAAACTCTTCACTCAGGAATCAATGGAACATGTACACAGAAATTCAGCAAGGACAGAAAAGAACTAAACAACAACGTCATCTAACTGGCCTTTATAAAACACTCTGTCCAACAACATTGTAAAAATTCTTCTCAAGTGCACATGGTACCTTCACCAGATAGACCATATTCTAGGTCAAAAATTAAACCTTAACAAATTAAAAAGAATGAATATAAATTATGCCCTTGGACCATAATGAGATTAAATAAAAATCAATAACATACCTGGAAAATCTTCAAATATTAAGAAAGTTAAAAGCATACTTCTAAATAACCCATGGATCAAAGAAGTCACAAGAGAAATTAGAGAACAATTTAAAAAAAAAAAAGCAGACTTTAGAATAGATCTATGTTTACCAAAAAAATTAGTAGGTAGTACCGAGAGTTCCCATATATCCTCTGCTATAGTTTCCCCTATTATTAACAATTAAACTAGGTTAGTACATTTGTTAGATTTGGGGGTTCCTGGGTGGCTCAGTCAGTTAAGTGTCTGACTCTTGATTTCATCTCAGGTCCTGATCTCATGCTTCACAAGTTTGAGTCCCACATCAAGCTCTGTGCTGAAAGCCCAGAATCTGCTTCGAATTGTGTCTCTCCTTCTTTCTCTGTCCCTCCCCACTCTGTGTGCATGCACATTCTGTCTCTCTCTCTCTCTCTCAAAATATATAAACATTAAAAAAAGAATTTAATTAACCAATATTAATACATTATTCTTAATATGTTAACTGAAGTCCATAGTTCATTCAGAGTTCCTTAGTTTTCCTTCATATCCTTTCACTGTTCCAGGATCCCATCTAGGAATCCATATGATCTTTAGTTCTCATGTCTCCTTAGGCTCCTCTTGGCTGGGATGCTTTCTCAGACTTTCCATGTGTTTGATGATTTTGGCAGTTTGAGGAGTAATGATCAGATATATTCTAGGATGCCCCTCTATTGGAATTTGTCTGATGTTTTTCTCATAATTAGCTTAGGGTTATCAGTTTTGGGGAAGATCACAGAGGTAAAGTGCCATATTCATCACAACATATCAAGGGGACCTACTATCAACATGACTGATGTTGACCTTGTTCACCTGTTGCAGCTGTGTATCATGTTTCTTTACTACAAACTTCCTCTTTTTTTTTTTAATTTTGTTTTCAACGTTTTTTTTTTTTTTTTTAAATTTTATTTTTGGGACAGAGAGAGACAGAGCATGAACGGGGGAGGGGCAGAGAGAGAGGGAGACACAGAATCGGAAACAGGCTCCAGGCTCCGAGCCATCAGCCCAGAGCCTGACGCAGGGCTCGAACTCACAGACCGCGAGATCGTGACCTGGCTGAAGTCGGACGCTTAACCGACTGCGCCACCCAGGCGCCCCCAAACTTCCTCTTTTTATCCCTCTTTCCATACTGTACTCTTTAGAAGAAAATCACTATATACAACACACACTTAAGGGATGGGATGTTATGCTCCATCTACATTAGAGTGGAATACATCTATTTTAGAGTGGAATATAAAATAATTTATTTGGAATTCTTCTGCATCTCTTTCTTCTCCCCATTTATTTATATATTCAATTATTTGTTTATATTAGTATGGACTCAGACATTCATTTCATCCTTTGAGTTATAATCCAATGCTACCTTGTGTTGGTGCTCAAACTGTTCCAGCTGTAGCCAATGGGAATGAAAAAGCATTCTGAATGGAATGTAAATAAAAACACATCAAGAATTTGGGGATATTGCTAAAGCAGTATTCACAGGAAGATCTGTTGTATTAAGTACTTATATTAGATCAGAAGAAATAACTCTTATCAGAAATCAATAAAATTGAAAACAATAGGAAAAATAATTAAAACTAAAAAAACTAGTTCATAGAAAAGATCAATAAAAAGACAAATACAATATGGTTTCCCTTTTATGTGGAATTTAAGAAACAAAACAAAGGAAAAAAAGAGACAAAATAACACACTCTTAAATAGAAAGCATAAATTGGTGGTTGCCAGAGTGGAGGTGGGTGGAAGGATGGTGAAATAGGTAAAGGGGTTTAAAGGGTACAAACTTCCAGTTACAAAATAAATAAATTATGAAGATGAAAAGTACAGCATGAGGAATATAGCCCAAACATTGTTTGGTGACAGATAATGATTATACTTATTGTGATGAGCACTGAGTAATGTACAGAAGTATTGAATCACTATATTTATTGTATGCCCGACACTAATATAACACTTCTAATTATCCTTCAATTAAAAATTATCAAAATAAATAAAATTACACTGAATTAAAAAAAATGAAAACCTCTAAACTGATCACAAAACAAAGAGAAAAAACACACTTTACCACATCAAGAATAAAACAGAGGGTATCAAGTCAGATATTACAGGCATTACAAAGTTAATAAGGGAATATTATAAACAGTTCTAATTCCATAAATTAGACAACTTATATTGATGAGACAAACTGCCAAAGCTCATTAAAGAAGAGAAAGATGATTCAATAGTCCTTTATCAATTAAAAACATTGAATATTGTTATGGGCTGAATTGTGTCCCACCCCCCCCCCCCAGAATTTTATATGTTGAAGTCCTAACCTCTAATAATTCAGAATATGATTGTATTTGGTGATAGGATCTTTAAAGAGGTAATTAAGCTAGTAAGATTTTTAGGGTGCACCCTCATCAAATATGACTAGTATCCTTACAAAAAAAACCAAACAAACAAAAACAAAAAACACAGCTCCCAGATGCTACACAGGGAGAAGACAGCCATCTGCAAGTCAAGAAGAGGCCTCAGAAAAAATCAAAACTGCCAACACCTTGATCTTAAACATCTAGCCTCCAGAATTGTGAGAAAATACATGTCTGTTATGTAAGCCATTCAGCCACTAGTACTTTGTTATGAAAACCCTAGAAAATGAACACAAATATGTATTTTAAAACCTTACAAACACATTCCAAGACCAGATGGTTTCACTGAATTCTAGCAAACATTTAAGACAGCAATAATAATAATTTTGTACAAACTCTTCCAGAATATAAAATAGGAGGGGTACTTCCAAACCAACTTTATGAGGGCAGCTTTGCCCTGATACTCAAACCAGAAAAAGGCACTCCAAAAAAGAAAACCGCAAATCAATATCTATCATGAACGTAAATGCGAAAACCTCAACAAAATACCAGCAAATCAAATCAAGCAACAAATAAAAAGGAAAAACCACAAAGCTGGGTTTATCCCAGGAATACAAAGCAAATTCAACATTTGAAAATCAAATACCAACAGTCCATAAGTCACCATATCAACAGACCAAAGAATAAAACCTGTAAGATCATCTCAGCAGATACAGAAAAAACACTGGGAAAAAATTCAACATGCACTCATGATGAAAACTCTAGGAAACTAAAACTAGAAAGAACTTCCTTAATATGATAAAAGACATCCACAAAAATCCTCCAACTAACATTATCCTTAATGATGAAAAACAGAATGTTTTCCCCCTAAAACGGAGCCCACTCTCTGTACTCTTTTCAATGTTGCACCAAAGGTCCCAGCTAGTTCAACAAGTTAAGAAAAAGAAATGAAAAGCATATACATTAGAAAGGTTGAAAAATAAAACCGTGTCCATTCATAGATAACATGAGTGTCTACATAGGCAAATTCCAAAAAGAATATACAAAAACACTCCTAGAATTAAGAGTGAATTTAATAAGGTAAAGGGATACAAAGGCAATATCAAAAATATCAATCATATTTCTATATACCAGCAGTGAACTATGGAAGTTAAAGTATTTTATAATAGCACCAAAATGCAGAAGATACTTAGATAAAAGTCTAACAAAATATGTACAAGATCTGTATGTTTAAAACTATAACACACTAACTACTGATAAAAGAAATCAAAGCCGACCTATAAAGAGAAATGCTTCCATCGGAGAACACAACTATGATCCCACTGATAACGTTAGAAGTTGAGAATGCCACCAGCCCATTTTGGGCTCCTCATGCTACCAAACTGACAGAAAAAGAGGGGCTACTATAATGCTTGATATGACTAATTCTAATTATCAAGGGGAAATTGGGTTCCTACTAAACAGCAGGGGTAAGAAGGAGTATGTTGAGAATGCAGGTGATCTTCTAGAGTGCCTTTACAGTGATTAAAGTCAGTGGAAAATGATAACAGTTAAATTTAGACATGACTGCTACTAGCTTAGTGATGAAGGGATGAAGGGATGAAGGGATGAAGGTTTGCATCACCCTACCAGACAAGGAACCACAACCAACTGAGGTGCTTGCTGGGGTCAAAGAGAATACCAAAGTAGTAGAAGAAGGCAGTTCTACCAGATACAACCTTGTGACCAGCTGCACAAATGAGGACATAATAGTTACAAGTAAGTCTTCCTTTTTCAATATAAATGTCTGACACAATATATCAAGTATTCACATACATTCAAATATGTAAATTAACCACATATTTTTGTTTTCTTTTATAGGATAGTAAAGGTGAAGTGTTAATCAGCTGAACAAGGAAGACATCACTCAAAGACAAAAGGGGAGGGGAGCCTAGGTGGCTCAGTCAGTTAAGGGTCCAACTTTAGCTCAGATCATGATCTCGAGGTCTGTGAGTTTGAGCCCTGCACCAGGCTCTGTGCTGACAGCTCAGAGCCTGAAGCCTGCTTTGGATTCTGTGTCTCCCTCTCTCTCTGCCCCTTCCCACTCACACTCAGTCTCTCTCTCACTCTCTCTCTCTCTCTCTCCCTCCCTCCTCCTCTCAAATATAAACAAACATTAAAAAGAGAAAAAAAGACAAAAGGGAGATTTTTATATTCTCTTTTGAGGATGGGGTGAGAAGGTGTTTTCAGTTGCACACAGGATAACTGTATCATCGTAGATGGAAACATATGTTTTTATTTGGAGATTAGGTATGGTTTAAAGAGATATATGTGGGTGCCAAGTTGACAAAAGATGGACTGTGGTTATTTTGCAATATGTCAATATGGCTAGGCTGAACTTCTTCTCCCAGAATTCCATTTCCTAAATGTTTCCAGTTAAGATGATTGACGAGAGAGGTTCTTATGTGAGACTTTGGACGGTGAACCTGAAACAATAGCCATTTTGTAGTTCACACACACTATAGCTTATCTCCTGACACACCTCATTTTTTACACAGAGGGAAAAACTTGGTATCATAAAAATGGCAATACTTCCCAAATGAATATGTTGCCACTCCAATCTGAATTTCAAAATTTACATGGGGGTATATGCATCCCGATATTTACAGTAGCGTTATCAACAACAGCCAAACTATGGAAAGCACCCAAATGTTCATCAACTGATGATGGATAAAGAAGATGTGATATATATATACATACACAATGGAATATTATTCAGCCATGGAAAAGAATGAAATCTCACCATTTGCAATAATGTGGATGGAGCTACAGACTACGAGTAAGTAAGTAAGCAAAGTAAGTCAGTCAGAGAAAGACAAATACCTTATGGCTTCACCCATATGTGGAATTTAAAACATAAAGCAGATGAACATGGAGTGGGAAGAGACGCAAATGAAGAAACAGACCCAACTATGGAGAACAAACTGAGAATTGATGGAGGGAGGTGGGTGGGGGATGGGTTAAATAGGTGGTGGGCATTAAACAGGGCACTTGTGATAAGCACTGTAAGTGATGAATCATTAACTTCTACAACTGAAACTAATATTACACTGTATGTTTACTAAGTGGAATTTAAATAAAAATTTGTAGAAAGAAAAAAAGGGGGGTTGTGGGAATGAACAAAATAATTTAAAATACCACATGTAGCAAGAGCCCAACTAGCCTACAAAATTTTTTATTAAAGCACTATTGGCATACAATATCTATTAGCTTAAGCTGTACAGTCATTTTTTATCTTTGTACATTATAAGATAATGCCCACAATAAGTCTAGTTACCACCTGTCACCAAAGTTATTACACTATTATTGACTATACACCCTATGCTTTACGTTACATCCCCATGACTTGTTTATTTTATTACTGGAAGTTTGTACCTTTTAATCTCCTTTACATTTATTTTTTTAAAAATGAAGGGAAGGATTTGCCTTTCTAGGTAGCACTTAGAACTACTGTCGCATTTTAAAATTTTTAACAATTTAGTCATTGTAAATTGTTGCTTCACTGTGGTTCGATTTTCACTTCCCTGACTAAAAATTAGGTTGAGTACCTTTTTCAGATTTCCTCTTCTGTGAAGTGCCTACTGACATCTGTCTGGTCAACAAGTAATAGACTCAGGGGCTTAAACAGTACTTGGGCTGCTACAACAAGTAATAGACTCGGGGGCTTAAACAACAAATATTTCTTTCTCACAGTTCTGGAAGCTAGAAGTCTGAGCTCAGGGTGCCAGCAGGGTTGAATTCTCTGTGAATGCCCTCTTTCCGGTTTAGAGATGGCTGCTTTCTTCCTGCATCCCCACGTTATAGAAAGAGAGCCTCTAGTTCCTTCATCCCTTTATAAAGGTACCAATGCCATCATGGGGCTCTACCTTCATAACCTCATTTGAACTCAATTACCTCCCCAAGCCCCCATCTCCATCTGTCATCACATTGGAGATCCAACATGAATTCGGGGAGCTGGGGGGAGGGCAAAAAAGTAGTCCATAGCAATGTCTTCTGCCCATTTTTCCTATTGTCTTTTCCCTATTAATTTGTAGTTCTTTATGTTTTCTGGCATTAATCCTTTATTAGTACAGATCTCAGTCTCAGTAACAGACCCCAGGACAGACCTAACCCTAAAGTGAAAATGAAAAAGAGGGGAAAAGAAGGGGACTGGGAAAGAAAAAGCAGCTCCTGTCTGCTCTCCCTGGGGAGCTGGCCTTGCTTCTGAGGGCCGGGCCGTGCCACTCTCCTATCATACAGAAACCAATGTCACATAGCACTGATATTAGTTGTCATTGCAAGACTGTAATAAAGCAAAACAAAACCATCTAATCATCATATCTGAACACAGACAGAACTCAAAAGAATAACCCATAATATACCAACTGCAAGCTTCTTGTTCCTCATCGCTCTGAATCTCAGCTCTCAAAACCACCTGCTTGGTTAGACACTGATCTTAGATCATAAGCTTCCTGCTATTGCTGCAGCAGCAGTACCATGAATAAAGCTTTCCTTCTTTTTCCCAACCCAATCCAAGAATTTCCCCAAAGGTTCAGTTCCATGGATGTTTATCATATTACTTTATATTATAATAATATTTTTAAAAGAACTACCCTAACTGACCAACAAGAAGAGATTGACTATGCAGATAATTGTGCACTCACACAATGAAGTATCATTTAGGTTTTAAAAACTGTTGGGTAAATGTGTGTTTATTAAAAAGCCATGTTTACAAAGGAATGTGTTCATTTTTATTTTAAAAATAAATTTGTATTAAAACTTCCACTTCTGCCTAAAACGTAGAAAGCTGGTATCACCCATCACCCATACACTAACAACATGTAAAAGTTGAAAACTGCAAAATAAAAACCAATAAAAAAAAAATCCACTGGAGAGCTGTGGCTGCAGGACAACCAAGTAGTCTGAAGTCTAAGGAAAGACAGACGCCTCCAAGGAGAGACAGGTCACCAACACGAGTTCACTTGTAGCAGCTAATGGGAGAAAGAGATGCCAGACACCATACAAGTGTAAAAGAAGTATTCAGATAAAAAAAAAAAACTTGATGTATTCCTGAAGGCTGAATGTGGCCTAATGTGACAATTTAAAATTCCGGGAAGCCACAGATAAAAGAGTTTTGCAACACTCTTGCAGACTCAACAGGCCTCCAATAGGTGCTCATTAAAAAGCAGAAAATAAAGGAAACAGAGTAGGAAATGGAAGGAATCTTTCCCTCAGTGGTACAGGCTTGGAGGAGAAGAGTTACTACCACCGCAGAAAATGTATAAAGCCGTTACTTGGACCTACACCTCCGCATTGAAGAAAAGTCTTCATTTGCAGGCAGAACAGCAGCAAACCCCACTGTGCACAGGTGAAGAATCACCGCCTCTGAGACAGGCAAAAGAAAAACACTCCACTCCTGGAGGAAGGGCAGGAAACAGTCTTAAGCTCAGGATCCTAAACCAATACTATAGTAAGTCTCTCACCACTAAGGAAACCTCCTCCGACAGGAAACCTCCTCCCACAGTAAACCTGCCAAAAATATAAAGCAGAGTTTGAATGCCATAATGAGGAGAGGCAGCATCACTGACAAAGCCCCTCCACTGACAACCAGGAACAGAGAACTTGCCTAAGGCCGAGACTGGACTACGACCACAAAACACTACCTGCCCTCCTCTCCAGGCCAGCCAGCACCAGGCTACCTACCACTAGAGCAGGGCCATGAGTGTAGAGAAGAGCACTTCTGAAGCACAGGTACATGGGGAAGGCCTGAAGCTAAGGATGGAACAGGAATGAGAAGGGAAACTCCAGCAGTGCAGTTGCCACCCTAAGTACAATTCAAATCTTGAGAAAGATTTAAATTTTAAGTTAATAGTTCACCGTAGGTCATGACAGCAACACAAAAGGAAAGCCCAGCTCATGTCCTAAACACACTAACTCAAGTACCTATACTAATGGCCTAACGGGGAATAGGCATAAATTCCATTTATCTCAATCTCTACTCTTCTACACCCAACATCAACACTCTATCAAAATTTACAAGATATACAAGAAGCAGCAACAATGACAAAATCAGTGTCAAAAGAACAAGGCAATCTACAGAAAAAAAAAAAAAACTTAGAAATGACCCATGTGTTAGAATCATAAGAGAGGGAATTCTAAATAACCATAATTAATATGTGAAAGCTGTATGGAAAAGGTGAACAAAGTACATGAGCAGATAGGGAATTTGAACAGAGAAGGAAACCATAAGATAAAGTCAAAACCTTTGTGAGAGCTGAAGAATGCTTTCAAATGGGTTCATCAGTAGTAGACTAACACAGCTGAGGAAAGAGGCAATAAACTTGAAGATGAATTGATAAAAATTACCTTAACTGAAACTCTAAGAGAAAAAATAGGAGGAAAAAAGGTAAAAAGCATATTTGTACAGCCCCTTTGGAAAACAATTTGTCAATTATATACACTTACAATTTCAAAATCCCAATCATAGATACATTTACCTTAAAGAAATGAAAATGTAGCTTTACCCAAGACCAGTATGTGAAAATTTGTAGTGTTTTTTATCCATAATTGTTTTTTGTTTGTTTGTTTGTTTGTTTTTTTAACGTTTATTTATTTTTGAGACAGAGACAGAGCATGAATGGGGGAGGGGCAGAGAGAGAGGGAGACACAGAACCGGAAGCAGGCTCCAGGCTCTGAGCCATCAGCCCAGAGCCCGACGCGGGGCTCGAACTCACGGACCGCGAGATCGTGACCTGAGCTGAAGTCGGACGCTTAACCGACTGAGCCACCCAGGTGCCCCTATCCATAATTGTTAAAATGTGGAAACACCCAACTGTGCCTCAGCTGGTGAGTGGATAAACAAACTGGTGTAGCCATACAATGGAATACTAGTCAGAAAAAAAAAATTAAATACCAATAAAAGCAATGGTGTACATGAATATCAATAGCATTACAAAAAAAAACTGTACTCAAAAGGCAACATATTTATGATTCTGTTTATACAACACTTTGGAAAAGAAAACTAACAAGAATGAAAAGAGATTACTGGTTGTCAAGTGCTTGTGTTGGGTTAGGGGAAGACTCAAAACAGTACAAGAGAAATTTAAAGGCTGAAGGAAATGCACTGTATGCTGACGGTGGTGGTAGACCTTTTGTCTAACCTTACAGAACTGTATGCTAATTTTCTCATTAGCTATTTTTGTGTCAGATCTGTATTTTAATAATTACATAAGTGTGAGATTGTCAAAATCAGTAGATTTGACATTTTCCAACTTTAAAAAAGTCATTAGACAAGATGATTCTGGCACTTGATCTAAGGTTGAAATGGGTGATCTCTATAGTCCTCTCTAGCTCCAAGGTTTTTGAGGTATGGGATTCCCCAATCTCACACAAAAATTTTACATATATATAAATTTATATGTTTTTATAATTTTTATAACTTTATATGTAAATCTACGTATGTTCATGGTTATATTTATGTTTACATTATATACAAATGTAAATACATATACACAAAAATTTTGACTATCTTCAGTATTATGATTTATTTTTTATACA
The DNA here is from genome assembly GCF_018350195.1 of Panthera tigris. Lineage (NCBI taxonomy): Eukaryota > Metazoa > Chordata > Mammalia > Carnivora > Felidae > Panthera > Panthera tigris. The sequence continues at coordinate 45,335,347 of NC_056670.1, forward strand.
ATTTGTATTTTATTTTTTCCTCATAATATACCCTATGTGTAATCCAAAAAAAAGTTATTATTTTACTTACAAAGTATATATACTGTGCAACAAATTAAAATTTAAAAAATGAGGAAGAAGGTCATGTGCAAGTCTACACAAATCTATAATTCCTAGTATAAGAAAATATAAATAGCTCATTTTATTAAATTGACATGTTTGGATTGCAAGCATAATTCATTCTAAGTCGATTAGAATGGAAACATGCTTGTAATCCAAAGCACTTGTATAACAAAGCAAATTTCAAGAACCATTAGCTCAGTTGTGATCATGTGACATTCGGCATCACATATCACAATATGTGATCACAAATAAGACATCGCTCATTTTTCAAGTTAAAATTTATTAGAAACGTTTGCTTGTCTTGCTGAGGACTCTCAAAACAAGTTACTCACAATCCAAGGTTTTACTGTAAATTAAAATATTTAAAGAAAGGGAGATATTTGCCCTTATGAAGGTGAGGTGTGGAGCATTTTCTTCATTCTTAAAAAAATCCTAGGAAATCATGTTTGCTCCATCTAAAAAAGTTTTTCCTAGCTCTTTCCCACATTTATATTAGAAATTTCTTGGTTCATACCTCTGAAATATAGCTTCTTCAAGAATGTGATAATAAAAAGAGGATGAAGTCATACCGTGGAGCTGAGGAGGGACAGTCTGGGATGGCCCTGCAAGTTCTTCATCCTCACTGCTCCACTTGTCTCTTAGGAAGCCACTGGTGGCCCATACACCTGGGTCACTGTCACTAGAAAAGAAATATATTTCGCTGTTCATGGTTTCAAACAATGTATACATTTTTTAAAGAATCTCTGATAATCTATATTAGTTATTCAGTTGACATTCATCTTTATTTCAGTTTAGCCATGTACTTCTGTTGTCAGCACCCAGAATTGGCCCACTTCAAAAGGGATCACTCTGAAGTCCCAATGTCTGATCACAAACTCCATCTCTTCCCGCATTTATCTGGCTTGCAAACTAGCCATCTTGGATCAATCTACCTACGCCCCTTCTTTCCTCCTTTACCCAGGCTGTGAGAGAAAAGTACTGAGGTCACTGGGATTTCTGGTATCAGCACAGAGCCATGTGGAAAATACTGTGATGTATGTCCCTGTTGAGTCTCCTCTACTTTTCTTCCACGACAGCTAATTCTGAATCACCGCCCTCGTTTAGACCCTATCTTAATTCTCTGCCTTAGTATAAACAGAGCCCCTTCTGGAAAATGCAAGCCAGGAAGCAAGAATTCGTTCAACTAATTCTCTTTTAAAATGTGTACTTATGGGGCACCTGGGTGGCTCAGTCAGTTAAGTGTCCGACTTCAGCTCAGGTCATGGTCTTGTGGTTTGTGAGTTCGAGCCCCACATCAGACTCTGCACTACCAGCGCAGAGCCTGCTTCTGATCCTCTCTCTCCTTTTCCCCTGCCCCTGCCCTGAACTCTCTCTCTCTCTCTCTCTCCCTCTCAAAAAATAAACATTTTAAAAAATAAAATGGGTACTTAGATACATCAACATGTTTCATTATTCTTTACTTTCTCCCTGATCAAAATTAATCCTTCCACATTCAACTCCACACCTTCTATCTCTTAAGTCTTTTCTTTGAAATGACATTTTCATATATATATAATTAATCTCTCCCTATGTACAAATTCCGCCATAACATAAGAATACTCAATTCTCCCTAATCTTAAAAATAGAAACTCTTTTCACCCATAGCTAATATCATCCTCAATGGGGAAAAACTGACAGCTTTACCCATAAGGTCAGGAACATGACAGGGATGTCCATTCTCAACACTGTTGTTCAACAGAGTGTTGGAAGTCTCAGCCTCAGCAATCAGATAACAAAAAGAAATAAAAGGCAACCAAATCAGCAAGGAAGAAGTCAAACTTTCATTCTTCACAGATGACATGATACTCTATGTGGAAAACTCGAAAGACTCCACCAAAAAACTGCTAGAGCTGATATATGAACTTAGCAAAGTCACAGGATATAAAATCAACATTCAGAAATCGGCTGCATTTCTATACACCAACAATGGAGCAGCAGAAAGAGAAATCAAGGAATTGATCCTATTTACAATTGCACCAAAAACCATTAAATACCTAAGAATAAACCTAACCAAAGAGGTGAACAATCTATACACTGAAAACTATAGAAAGCTTATGAAAGAAATTGAAGAAGACACACACACAAAAAAAGGAAAAGATTCCATGCTCCTGGGTAGGAAGAACAAATATTGTTAAAATGTCGATACTACCCAAAACGATCTACACATTCAATGCAATCCCTATCAAAATTACACCAGCGTTCTTCACAGAGCTACAACAATTCTAAAATCTGTATGGAACCAGAAAAGACCCCAAATAGCAAAAGTAATGTTGAAAAAAGAAAACCAAAGCTGGAGGCATCACAATTCCAGACCTCATACTGTATTACAAAGCTGTAATCATCAAGATAGTATGGTACTGGCACAGAAACAGACACATAGATCAATGGAACAGAATAGAAAACCCAGAAATGTGCCCACAAACATATGGCCAACTAATCTTTGACAAAGCAGGAAAGAATATCTAATGGAAAGAAGAGTCTCTTCAGCAAATAGTGTTGGGAAAACTGGACAGTGACCTGTAGAAGAATGAACCTGGACCACTTTCTTACACCATATACAAACAATAAACTCAAAATGGATGAAAGACCTAAATGTAAGACAGGAAACCATCAAAATCCTAGAAGAGAAAACAGGCAACAACCCTTTTGACCTTGGCCACAGCAACTTCCTACTAGACATATCTCCAGGAGCAAAGGAAACAAAGGCAAAAATGAACTATCAGGACCTCATCAAGAGAAAAAGCTTCTGCACAGGAAAGGAAACAATCAACAAAACTAAAAGGCAACTGATGGAATGGGAGAAGATACTTGCAAATGACATATCGGATAAAGGGTTAGTATCCAAAATCTATAAAGAACTTATCAAACTCAACACCCAAGGGGCACCTGGGTGGCTCAATCGGTTAAACATCCAAATTCAGCTCGGGTCATGATCTCGCGGTTCATGAGTTCAAGCCCTGCGTTGGGCTCTGTGATGACAACTCAGAGCTTGGAGACTACTTCAGATTCTGTGTGTCTTTCTCTCTCTTCCCCTTCCCCACTCGTGCTCTATCTCTGCCTCTCAAAAATAAATAAATGTTAAAAAATTAAAAAAAAACTCAACATCCCCCAAAAAATAATCCAGTGGAGAAATGGGCAGAAGATAGGAACAGACACACTTTCCCAAAGAAGACATCCAGATGGCTAAGAGACACATGAAAAGATGCTCAACACCATTCATCATCAGGGAAACACAAATCAAAACAATGATGAGATACCACTTCACACCAGTCAGAATTCCTAAAATTAACAACTCAGGAAATAACAGATATTAGAGAGGATGTGGAGAAAGGGGAACACTTTTGCACTACTGGTGGGAAGGCAAACTGATTCAGCCACTCTGGAAAACAATATAGATACTCCTCAAAAAATTAAAAATAAAGCAACCCTATGACTCAGCAATTGCACTACTAGGTATTTATCCATAGGATACCAAAAGGCTGACTCAAAGGTGCACCTGCACCCCTATGTTTAAAGCAACCCTATCAACAACAGCCAGATTATGGAAAGAGCCCAAATGTCCATTGACTGACAAATGGATAAAGAAAATATTATACACATACACACACACACACACACACACACACACACACACACACACACACAATGGAATATTACTCAGCAATCAAAAAGAATGAAATCTCATTTGCCACAATGTGGATAGAACTAGAATGTATTATGCTAAGTGAAATAATATGTAAGTGACGAATCACTAAATTCTACTACTGAAACCATTATTACACTATATGTTAACTAACTTTGATTTACATAAAATTTTTTTTAAAAAAGAGAAAAAAGCTGTGTATACATATATACATACAATGGAATATTACTCAGCCATCAAAAGTAAAGAATCTTGCCACCTGGATGGAGATGCAGTGTGTTTGTTATGCTAAGCAAAATAAATCAGTCAGGGAAAGATAAATACAATAGAATACCACTCATATTGTGGAATTTAAGAAGCAAAACAGATGAACATATTGGATGGGGGAAAAAAGAGGGAAACAAATCATAAGGCTCTCATTACAAAAGAAAATAAACTGAGGGTTGATGGAGGGAAGTGGGTGGGGGATGGGCTAAATGGATGACGGGTATTAAGGAGGGCACTTGTCATTATATGTATGTTGTATGTTTATGTCATATATTGAACATTGTGTGTTATATGTAAGTGATGAATCACTAAATTCTACCACTAAAAACAATATTACAGTGTATTTTAACTAACTAGAATTCCAATATAAATTGGAAAAAAATAGAAACCCTTTTCAACCTCCTATCTCAAACAGACTTTTCAAATACTAGCCATACCCATTTTCTGTTCCTTTCCAGCTTCTTACTACTCCGTTTACTTGTTGTGCTTTCATTCATAGCCCCATTTAACAAAAGCCTCCTAATTTGACTTCTGGTTCTAATCTCTGATGTCTAAAGACAACTGTTCCTAAATTCAAATTTAATTATGCCTGCCCATCACCTTCAAGATAAACCCAGGCTCCTTACATAAGTTTAAGACACTGGCAATCTGGCCCCAGCCAATCTGTTCGTCATCCCTACTAATCTCCTTTATGTATCTTATGTTTTAATCTTAACAAAAAAAATGCCTTCTTCTTTTGCTTCTGGAAGATATTTAAAGTTTCTTACTCTTTCTCCTTCTCATCTTTTTTAAGATTACTGTAAATATCTAATTGCTCCCCACTTCTTGCCACCTATCATCCACCTGGCGACCAGCAATCCTCTTTTTCTAGATAAACAGACAGACAGACATATGCATGGATACAGCAAAAAAAAAGTCCCTGTACTTTCTTTTCATTCCAACAAATGGACTAAAATATGTACTCCTTGATCTCACATATATCAACTTCCTTCACACTCTGGCCCACCTTACGTTTGGCTGTACCTCTTACCTTCTCAAGCTTCCTGGCATTCCAATTCACATGTACCCTACAACTCTTGACACATAACATTAATCACCATTAATAAGATATTTTCACAACTTCTTACCTTTGCTCAAACCTCTTCCTCCAGCTTGACATTTTCTTCCTTTCCTTTTCTTTTTTATTTTTTTTTTTAACTTTTATTTATTTTTGAGAGACAGAGACAGAGCGCAAGTGGGGAAGGGGCAGAGAGAAAGGGAGACACAGAATCCAACGCAGGCTCCAGGCTCTGAGCTGTCAGCACAGAGCCCGATGTGGGACTCAAACCCACAAACTGTGAGATCATGACCTAAGTCGAAGTTGGACGCTTAACCGACTGAGCCACCCAGGCACCCCATCTTCCCTTCCTTTTCACCTGCTAGATTTCTACTTATTTAAGGTCCTAAATCCAACCTATGTATCTTTTCTTCAAAGAAGCTGGTGAAGCCCCCTATACATATTTATCTGTCTTCTATATTCACAATCCTTGGACATTGACTCTATAGTAGTATTTACTACATTGTACTTAAATTTGTCTTTTACATATCTGTTTCCTTAATTAAACTATAAACTAGGGGTGCCTGGGTGGCTCAGTCAGTTAAGGATTTGACTTTGCCTCAGGTCATTATCTTATGGTTCACAGGTTTGAGCCCCGCATCGGGCTCTGTGCTGACAGCTCAGAGCCTGGAGCCTGCCTCAGATTCCATGTCTCCCTCTCTCTCTGCCCCTCCCCTGTTTTCACTCTGTATCTCTTTCAAAAATAAATAAACATTAAAAACAATTTTTAAAAACCTATAAAGGGCAAGAGCTGTGTAATATTTTGCAGTTGTTTACAGTGTTTAGTATATAATCAGTATCTAGTAAATTAATATAAACTATTAGATTATAATAGTATCTCAAAATGCCTTTTGAATTATTATTTGTTCACCTAACGCACTTTTGAAAGTTATATATGCAAGTTACCTATTATACACATTATTATGCAGTGCTATGCCACTAATATTAGTTATAAATCTCTAAGGAAATATGGCTCACTAAAATGTTCTCTTATTTGACATGATTTTGCATGTAACACCTAAATGTGAACAGTTTATAAAGATGAATATTATTTTTGTTTTGTTTTTCTAATGGAAATTTACTTTTCTTTTGGTTCCTTAAATTCTTTCATATATAGTACCAAAAATTCACCATGCTAACAATTCTATTGTTTCCAGCACATTATTTTCTTTCTGGAACCAAATATCATTTCTAGTAAAATTTAGTTGTGTACTGAGCTTTACCTTACTTCAAGTACACTGTCCTCTCCAAAGTTCCAAACACCATGACTCTGGAAACGTACAATTGTTGAGATGACAGAGAAATTACATTCTTTAGGGATATCTTTTTCATCTGTTAATACTATATTTATGAGATCATAAATACATCGTATTTCTAGCCAAATCAGGCTGTACTTACTACAAAGAGCTGTATCTTGAAAAACTAACCAAACATTTGAAGGCCATTATTCACTGTCTCCACTGAGAGAGCTAGCTATGAATATGAATAGAAAACTCACTAAATAAGCACATTATACCTTTCTGTAGCATCTTTTAAAATATCCTCATAATCATTTTGGGAACTCTGAGGAGAGAATTTTACCTCCTCTGAGCTATCTTCCTTTGCCAAAACCTACAGGAATAAGAAAGGAAAGAAAATTATGGCTATGATTTTAGGAATGTATAGTTTAAAAGAAATATGATTTCTATAGATTTTTTATTTTTTAATGTTTATTTATTTTTGAGAGAGAGAGAGAAAGCACAGGGGAGGGGCAGAGAGAGGGGGAGACAGAGAATGTGAAGTAGGCTCCACACTATCAGTGCAAAGCCCAACATGGGGCTCGAACTCACAAACCACGAGATCATGACTTGAGCCAATGTCGGACACATAACCAACTGAGCCACCCAGGCACCCCCGATTTCTATAGCTTATTAAGAAGAGTGCTAAGGTATTTAATAACAGAATTAAGACCACAATCACAGTTTGATTTCTATTCCTATAAAATCACTTGAAATGTATTTCTCCCTATTAAATATTTTCCAAACTGTAAAAATAGAGTATAAAGTACTATGCACACACAAATGATTTTTACTGAGTCACCCAAGTTATTTTACAGAGGTTGATAAAAATAAGCTTCATTTGTGATAAGAAAAAAAAAGACTATCACTGTAGCCCAGTGAAGATTCTTATAATGAATGCTTATCACATTTAGTTTACATACAAAATTCTTAGCACTATATTTATCTTTATTTTAATACTTATATAATCTAATCCAGTAATTAATTCTAACTATGTTTCTGCCATGAGATTTTCTTCTGCCCCCTAGACTTTTTTCCACTGTGTTGCATTCACAGAGTCCTGTATACTAAAAAAATAATAATAACAAAAAAAATGAGAGTAGAGGGGAAAAATCACATTAAATTAAAAATTCAATCAATATTTTAGCCCTCAATTCTGTTTCAATTAATCCATTCATTTGACAATTATTTTCTGAGGACCCAGTATGCACAGATAGTGGTCTAAGTGCTATGGATAAAACAGTGAACAAGAGAGGTATGTGTTCTGCCCTTGCAGAGCATATATACTCTCATGGGGAGAAAGAAAACACACAAGCAAACATATACAAATTACAGCTGGTGGTGTTACTGCAGTAACAGAGTATGCTGATACGTAACTGCCATGTACCTAAAAGGCAAAAGGAAGGGCTAAGCAAAGAGACAGGGAAGCATCCTGAGTGAAAGAAACAGCAGATCCCAGGTCCAGGCAGAGCCTCTGGCCTCTGCCTAACTGACCACCCTCACCTCATGCCTATTTCTCATGCAGCATCTCAAGTCACAGCCTATATACCATGTCTTTTCATCTTTTCTCAAGTATCTTTGACGACTCTGATTGTGTAAAACTTATTAATCTTTCCCCGCTCGCAAGTATGTGTGTGTGTGTGCGTGTGCATGTGCGTGTGTGTTTTGCTTATTCCATGAATTTTTTTAGACCTGGAATACCTATTGTGGGCATATATACAGCCATCATTCCAGAACATGGACTCAAACACAATCAATATTAGAAACAAGCATGTTAATGGAAAGATGTAAACAATTACCCAACACTGTTCTTACCAAGCATATTCATTTGGTTGAACAAATCAAAACATATAAGTTATTAGGTTTTTAATCTAATATGAATAAGGATTGCTTGAAATTAAAGTTAACTCATATTTTAGCAGTAGTTTTCTAAATATAGTAAATTCTAGTGGATTAGCTAATTGTCATTTTGAATAATACATAAAACATAAAAAGTCTTTCCTTGTGGTGACACAAGTATAGCACAACATACAGAGTTGTTGAGTCATTATGTTGGACACCAAAAACTAATGTAATACTGTGTGTCAACTGTACTTAAATAAAAATAGGTAGATAAATAAATAAAAATTGAAATAAAAAGATAAAAAAAGTCTTTCCCTATGCAAGAAAACCATCTACTCTCAAATACTTTTCCAAAATTTTTTAACATTTGCTTTTAATATTTGGGGACTTAATTCACCTAGAAACAATTTCGATGTGAAGTGTTCCTCACCCACTCTGCGCAACCACCAACAATGATCTTGCGTTCAACTGGACATTCACAAGATCCAGTAGGCCACACCTGGTACCAGATGAGCTTTGCAGAGGATACGGTGGAAAACCACAACATGTGAGCAGGACAGTCTTAGGCTTGCCCTCATTAAGAGTCCTAGCAGCATTCTAGTGTAAGCTCAGGTGTGAAGCAATGGGTGGGTGGGTACCTAAGTCCCCCTCCTTAGAAACCTCAAACAGCACAGGAACCCATATCTCTTGTAAGAATGCATGAACCTAACCTAGGGCTCACTGCAAGGGGATTCCCACATTCATGCCATTAGTACTCTCATTAAGACATTTATTGTCCTAGTCATAATCCTCCCAGTCTGGGGATCATTTTTATCATAGCCAATGCCACCTGGTAATACAGCTGATCGTCCACTTTCACCAGGTTTCCAGAGAAACAGGGTGCTAGAAGGCTAACACAAGATCATTTTCTCGTTGCGAAAAAGAAAAGGTTAATTCATCTTTACTCACAGGCAATAATGTCATTTTATTTTTCATGTTGGAATAACCAATTATACCAGCACCATTAATTGAGCACACCATTCTAGAAATCTACAATGTCACATGAAAAGTTCCCATATGTGTATAGGTCTTTTCTAGAATTTCTATGCAGTTTCATGGGTCTTATTTGCCACTTCCTATACTGTTTTCACATTTCTTTAATTCCTACAGCGTTCTAATAGGCCTTGACACTCTGCAGTGCCAATGGCCCCCTCCACCACATATATACTCTTGCTTTCTTTCCTAATACTGTCTTGCCTATTCTTGACCTTCTGTTCTCCCAAAAGCTTTTTGATCAGTTGATCAAACCTCAAATATACACTAACAAAACAAAACTTTGGAATTTTTACTGAAATTAAGTTAAATTCATTTCTTATTTAAATTAGAGATAACTGTTTTCTTTATTATATTAACTCCTCTTATCCATTAATATGATACAGCTATACATCAAAATACTTTTAAATATTCTCAGGAAAGGCAATTCATACCATTTATTAAATTGACTCCCACATACTTTATAGCTGTAAATATAACAGTATAATCCATTATGGTAGATAATTTGTACTTAATATTTGGTATACATTTGCTAACTACTGCATAATGAGAAAATCACGTTTTTATATACTGTAATTTTATACTTATTTTATTATAAATATTTTAAATTTCCATTATGATTTCTTCTTTGACCCACAAGTTTTGAGTATGTCTTTAAATTCCAAATGCATATTTTTTCTATTTGTGGTTGATTTCTAAGTGAATTTCTTTATGTCAGACATCACAGTCAGCGCTATAAACTTAAATATATAGTATTATTTGAAATTTGTTAAGATATATTTTGATTTGGTACATAGTAAATTTTTATAAATGGTCCATGTATGCTTGAAAAGAATATGGGTTCTCTAGCTTCTGGATGCAAGTTCTATATATATGTTCATTATATATATCTTGCTAAATTTTTTTGTTACTTCTCTGCTCTTAACTATTATCTATTCTATTAATAAAGATATATTTTTAAACGGTCTACTCTCATAGTGAAATTATCAATTCTTACTTGTAATTCTGATTTACATATTCTGGTGCTTATAAATTTAGAATTTTATATCCTCCTTGTGAACTAAACCTTCCCGTATTATATAGTGACCTCTAAAGCCTAATGTTTTTTGCTTTGAAGTTCATTTGTCTGACATTACTATAGCTACATTACCTCTCTTTTGTTAGTGTTGTTCTGTGTATCAGGGGGAAAATGTTCCCCAAAGATTCCTTCTCATTAACCTATACAGATGACCAACGAATTAAATGAGTTCTACAGAGTTGGCTTAGTCCTGAAAGCTAGTTTATCAATGCTAATTGGTAAAACAAATCCCTAAGCATCAATTTCAGGATAATTAAAACAGGAATGTGAGGATGGAGAAAAAGGAGAACAATACTATTGCACCAACACAGTCCCTCTCTTCTTCCAACAAGACATGTTTAAAAAGCCATTTTCTTAGCACTTGCTCACTGAGGAAAAATGACATCACCTGAGTAAGAATTCCTACCATAATTTAAACCTGAGACATATTTCAAGTCACACTTCAAAATCAACTTGATTACATTTATCCAAGAAGCGAACTGTTTTAGATGGCTGCAATTCAAATTAAAGGCTCACTTAGGACTCTAATACATCTTTGATTGAATGAAATGTGATTTGGCCAGCAACGCCAAGAAGGTACAAGGAGAAATATACTAAATTACCAAGATGTCAGGTCTTTTCAGAGATTGCTCACTGAATCAAATTTGTGTCAAATTAAAGAAAGGGCTAGATAAATTTTTACGAGGAGCCTAAGTTGGGTTTTTTGCACTGCATACGCCAAGGACATATGAGGACAAAGTGAAAGCAGTAATACTAGGAGACAGGAGCCTGGTTTCTAGTCTTTTCTCTGTGGTTGAAGAGCTGTATGATCACAGACAAATCATTTTAGCTCTCCAGGACTTAGGTTCTTCATGTCTAAAATGATTGTTGGAATAAAAATGATTTGACCTAGCTTCCAAATACAATCATCTATGAGTCTAGATAATTCCTACAGACAGCATCATAACTCAAAGGGCATCAAGTGGCTGTAACATCAAATTAATTCATGAAATGTTAAAAGCAAATTCTGGTAAAATCAGCTGGTTTTCCCAACATACTCTAAAAACCATCCAGAAATGATTGCTAAGATACTCTTTTCTAAAATGAAACTTTAAAGGATATCAAAACTTATCCTAGATATGTCAAGCCATAAAATATGGGGGTAAAAAAAAAACAATAAAATGTATTTAGTTCTAGAAGGGAGTCAAGCATGGTTATAAAAACGATCTACTTGGGACATTCTATGAAGGTGCTCATTTTGAAATTATCAGTCCTTCAAGTAGAAAATCCTTCTGATCAGAGAAGAGTATCAACAATGGAGCTGAGAGCCCAGCAGTACACTAAAAATTGGAGACTGCCAGTCAGATATGTGATCGTGGGTGGCCCTGATGCAGCCACCTTACATGTCACAGAGGAACGCACAGATTCTTACAAGAGAGAACAATCAAACCATAGCACTGTTTTTCAAAGCAGCATGACTGTCAGCCCTTGGGTGGGGATGGCAACCAAACTGGAAAGTTAGGACAGCAATGTCTGTTCTTGGTACTTATTTTTATCTCTAATAATGCTGCAACTTACAGAATGTGAGTATGAGGACAGCAACATGGTAGAAGTCCCAAAGTTCCAGTAGATAAAAAAAACTGCAAGCCACCCACACGATGACAATGCATTTCGCTTTTTGTGCTTTAATCCTTGCAGTTAACCTCCACAAGGGAGGAGACACATGTCAAGGTGAGAGTTTTTGCCCCAGATTTTTCCCAACTCTCTACCTTTCCATGGTTTGGAGATACTGCACCATGTCTCTATCAATTAAAAATTCCATCATCAATATACCTAAAAGTGCTTCAAATTTTATGTGAAATTTATTTTGTATCTCTATCAGTAGCACAAAATGAAGTAGATGCCAAAATAAGTAAACTTTCCAGAATAGTATCAAAGGTTTTTTTTTTCTTTAGAGTCACAAAGAGTTGCACTCTTTCAAATAGATATTTGGGTCATCTTCAACACCAGAATGAAATGGAACTGAGAATTATTATGCTGAGGAGAACAAAATAGACACCTATTCCTTAGAGGGCTTACTCAGTGATTTAGGCATTAGTCACAATCAATTAGCAGAGATTCCCTCGTCTAGTTTTACCTCACGAGTCACTGATCTAGGTGTCTGACTTGATGAAGGCAAACTCTCCCAGGAAATCACGTCTTTCAAATTAGAGTCCTCTCCCTCCATATCTTTTCCTGAACAAAGAGAAGGGAAGAATTGATCAAATGCAAAGGGCTACACAGAGAAAGGGTGTGCCTTAATGAGAAAAGCCAAGCTACATAAGGGGAATTTACTTTCTTGTTGTAGAGTCATCTCATCTTTATCTCCTGTATTAATCACTTTTCTCCCTGCGTTAAAAAAATAACAGAGCAAACATGATCCTTCTTCTAGGATTATTCTCAGTTAATTTAAGTTAATTTTTGAGCGGTCCCTTTGTTCCAACTTCCATATTATTTAAGAAAGTACTCTTCAGATAAATCCTAAATATACACAACTTACAGAACATATGTACTAGGTATTACAGAATATAATTCTTTCTTCAGGGTCTACTTCTGGGATAAAGAGCAGCGTGTTACATATTCCTCACTTTGACTTCTTGAATTATTAATCATAAATAAATAAGCAAAATGTTAATGTATATAAAAAATCATTTCAGGCTTTATTGAAGAATATAATATGAATCCTCCCTAGGAAACTCTGTGCTGGTTTTATTGTAGGAGCATTGTTAATTACTCTCTTTCACTGAACAGAGTATTTCAGAGAGGAACAAAAGGAAATATTTTTCTCTGATCTTAGAACTAAGATTTCAGAGTACTGTCCCCCATATCATAGCAGCCATAAATATTATGATTTAGAAATTTTGTGACATGGCTATTATAAAATCAGTAGTATAAAATATAGTAAAAAATATAGTAAACAAGTACTTTGTAACAAAAAGTGCACTTGTGAATGTGTTAAAAAGAAAACCAAATAGAAATTGTGAACTATTAAAACACATGAGTTGATTTTATATACATATACATATGTATATATATATATATGTATCTATCTTAAGAAACATCAATGAAAAAACAACATATCAAAACTAATGTGAAAGTTAGCTAAAGCAGTGTTTAAAGGGGAAATGTACAGTTTTAAATACATTTATAACTAAAACAGAAAAACTGACAAATATTAGGTTTATATGTAATCATAAAGGCTAAGAAAAACTGAGGAAATCTCCAAAAAAAGTAGAAAGTAAGACATCATCAAGAAATACAGCAAATAGAAAATAATTTAAAACAATAGAACAATCAACAAAATCAAAGACTTGAAAAAAAGACTTAAAAATATGCAAACTTCTTTCACTACTCAATTTAATTAACATTAAGAAGGAAAAAGGGCACAGCCACAGACCCAACTATCACTTTTATTTATTTATTTGTTTGTTTGTTTATTTTTGACACAGACAGAGCGTGAGCAGGGTAGGGGCAGTGGGAGAGACAGAGAGAGACAGAATCCAAAGCAGGCTCCAGGCTCTGAGCTGTCAGCACAGAGCCGGACTCGGGGCTCAAACCCACGAACTGGGAGATCATGACCTGACCTGAAGTCAGATGTTTAACTGACTGAGCCACCCAGGCACCCCCCAACTATCACTTTTAGAACTAAATCCTTTTGGGGTGCCTGGGTGGCTGTCAGTTAAGTGGTTAAGTGTCAACTCTTTGATTTCTGCTCAGGTCATGATCTCACAGTTCCTGGGATTGAGCTTAGCATCTGGCTCAAGGAGCATCTGACAGCAAGGAGCCTGCTTGGGATCCTCTCTCTCCTTTGCTCTCTGCCCCCACCCCCACTCACACACATTCTCTATCTCTCAGGATGAATAAATAAACTTTAAAAAGAAACTTAAAAGAAGTAAGTATCTTTAGACAAATTTGATGAAATGGAAACTTTTATAGAGAATTATAAACCATCAAAATCTACTCAAGAATGTGTAGAAAGCAGGAATAATATAATAGCCAGTTTAAAAGTTCAATAATTAAAAAATCTCATCCCCAGGAGGTAAAAGGCATCTGGAGCCAGAGAGGCTTCCAGATGAAATTTTATCAAGCTTTCAATGAACAAAATATCTTTCTTATACTAATTATTTTAGAGATTTTTTTAAAGTTACCAAATTTATACTAAAAGGTTAAGAAAATTCTCACATAAAAACAAAATATGTAAAATACAAGTAAGAAAAATCATAAGCCAAATTCAAAAATGGACATAGATGCAAAAATCCTAAGTAAAATATTAGTAAAAAGTGCAATGAAAGAAATGTGTAGATTTAAGTAACATTTATCAAAAAAATTCAACGTATGCTCAATATCATACAAATCTATCAATGTAAATGGGTACATAACAAATGTTAACTAAAGGACAGAAATCACAGTATCATCTGAACATATAACAAAAAATCATTTGAAAAATTCAGTAGTCTTTCAAGGGAGAAATAGAAGGGAACTTCTTTAATAGAAAAGGTTATCTATTCAAAATATTGAGCCAACATTATACTTAATGGTGAAACTTTAGACATATTCTCATTGTTTAAGGAAAACATAAAAATGCCTGCTACTACTACCCTTATTTAACACTGAATAATATATGGGGTCCAAGCACTAAAACAAAAGAAGAAAGGGGAAAAAAAACCTTAGGGATCAGAAACAAAGCAAGTAAATCATATATATATAAATACTGTAATTGTCTTACACAGAAAATTAAAGAGACTCTATAGTCAAACACTAGAAATAAGAAAGTTTGACAGGATAGCTGATAATAAATTAGAAACATTCCATAAACCAACAATAACCAACTAGACATTGCAACAAAAGAAAATGTATCATTCACAATAGAAATAAAAATATAAGGTAACTAGAAATAAACCAAAAATATATAGTAAAAATTGCAAACATTTTATTGAAGTGTAAAAAAAAATACAATTACTAATGAACCCATATTCATATAGAAGAAAACCCAGTATCATAATAATGATAAGAATCCTTTAAACTAATTCACAGATTCAATGTAAATCCAATCAAAATTCAAGTAGAATGTGTGTGTGTGTGTGTGTGTGTGTGTGTGTGTGTGCGCGCGCGCACGCGCGCGCGCTCTGTATGTAGACAAACTAGAGAATACAAGTCTAAGAACAGCAAAGACAACTTGGACAAGGAGAACAGTTTGGGGGCATTTGCCCTATCAGATACCAATACTCATTATAAGCTAAAGTAATCAACAATGTGAATTAATGTAAGAATAGAAAAACAGATGAAGAAAAGAGAACAGGGATTCAAAAACAGACACAGGCACATGAGAGCCTTTGCCATTTGATAGTGGTGGCACTGCCGACCAGTAGGGAAAACACTAAAACAAATGGGGTTGGGGAACTGGCTTTCCCACCAGAAAAAAAAAAAAAAAAAAAAAAAGATTATATCCCTATCTCAGAGCATGATAAGATCAAAGATCAAAATATACAAGATAAAATAAAAGAGGCTATTTTTATTATCTCAGCATAGGAATAGATTTTTGAATTACAAAAACACAACTTATAGAAGAAAATATTGATAAATCTGAATATTCAATAAAAAATACTGTCAACAGGGGTACACCTGGCTGGCTCAGTCAAAAGAGCATCTGACTCTTGATCTCAGGGTTGTGTATTCAAGCCCCATCTTGGGTGTAGAGATTACTTAAAAATAAATTCTTAAAAAAACAAAAATAAAATATACTGTCAACAAAGCTTTAAAAATGCATTCACCAGGAAGAAGGGATATAAAGGATATATATCTAGGATACATATAGAATTCTTGAAATTCAATAGGAAGACAAGCCAATAGAAAATAACGAGTAAAGTATATTAAACTAGCAGATACTCTTAGTTGGAAGTAACAAGCAACCTCTGCTGATTTGAGAATAAATAAAATTCATTGCATGTCCTCTGGACAACTCCTCTAACCACCAAAAAAGCTGAGCAAAAAGTCATTGGTCTCCTGAATGCTGAGGGTGCACATTTAACACTCCTGATACTGAATGCTAAAACTGCACCATACTAAAAATCACTGAATATATATGTGTAGAATTATATCTGGACTTTTTACTTGGTTCCATTGATTCATACTTCTGTCCTTATGCTAGTGTCATGGTATCTTAATTATTACAGCTCTGTAAGATGTCTAGAAATCAAGTGGTTTAAGTCTTTCAATGTTGTTCTTTTTCAAAACTGTTGCTATTCTTAAAGCATTTTTTAAAGTTTATTTATTTTTATTTTGAGAGACACAGAGACAGCGAGAATGGTGGAGGGGCAGAAAGAGAGGGACAGAGAGAATCCCAAGCAGGCTCTGTGCTACCAGCAGAGAGTCCAATGCAGGGCTCAAACCCACAAACCGTGAGATCATGACCTGAGCCGAAACCAAGAGTTGGATGCCTAACCAACTGAGCCACCCAGGTGCCCCCAAAATTGTTGCTATTATTTTTTGGGGGTAATTTAATGGTAATTAATTACAAAAAGTAATTCTGAAATAGCATGGAAAGAAAAAGAAAATCCTTATGTCACATCATTTTAAAAAAAAGAAATGAAATAAATCAGAGATCTAAATCTAAAAACTAAACTGTAAATTTTAGAAATAAACAGGAGAGAATGTGATTTACAATTATGCAAATGTCTTAGTACACAAAAAACATGAAAGGTAAAAGAAAAACTGATAAATTAAATTTCATCAAAATTCACTGTTTAATAATTTCTCAGAAGGTTTCTCTTGATTTATTACAATCAGTAAATTTCCAAGTGTCATATATCATACCTTAATTTCACCTCTTTGATCCCAGTTCATTCATGCGGCTCATGATTTTGCTCAAGTTCCCTAATCTCTCTATGCTTCAGGCTCATCATCTATAGAACAGAAATGCTAACAGTGCCTGTGTCATAAGGATGTTATAATGATGGAGGGAGTTAAGATGGCAGAAAAGTAGGGGAACTGGGATTTTCCTCGTCCCTCAAACACAACCGTATCGAGGTCAGATCACTTGGAACATCCAAGAAATCAATCTGCAGAGTGGCAGAATGATCTCTACAGTTGGAGGGAGACAGCTTGGCAGGATCGAGGTGTGTGTATGTGACTTGGGGGAGATAAAACAGCATAGGCACGAAGGGGAGGGAACCCCTTCTGTGGAGAGACAAAAGGGACAGAAAGAGGGGTTGTGAAAGGGTGGTATGGAGTTAGCACAAGAGGAAAACGTCTCTGGACCACAGACTGAGGAATGAGAAATACAGAGAGTGCCAGTTTTTCTTTTTTGCAAACAGCCTTAGGCGCTAAAACTTAGAGGTTCGAGTGCACAACCTTCTCTGGAGTGAATCCAGGAGCCTTGGCATACGCTCCTGGGGAGGAGCAAAGAGGCCCTGGAGTGCATAATGTGGTACAGCAATCTCAGAGGTGCACTGAGAGAGAACGGTCCCTTTCTCGGACTCTGGGAAGAGGGTTTATTGTGTACCCAAGGACAAAAGACCCTGCAGGCGCCAGCCAAAGGCCTTTTATCAGCAGGTGGAAAGGCTCTACTCTGGAACAGGGGAGAGGAGACACACCAAGCTGGGTCCTTTAAGGCTTCGGGTTTTGAATCCCAGAGAATCAAAGATATTTATGTCCTAACGTGGAGGCACCCAAATATATAAATCAATTAATCACAAACATAAGCAAACTTATTGATAATAATACCATGATTGTAGGAGACCGTAATACTCCACTTACAACAATGGACAGATAATCTAGGCAGAAACTCAGTAAGGAAACAACAGCTCTGAATGACACATTGGACCACATGGACTTAACAGATACATTCAGAATATTTTATCCTAAAGCAGCAGAATACACATTCTTCTCAAGTGCACATGGAACATTCAACAAAATAGATCACATATTGGGTCACAAAACAGCCTTCAACAGGTACAAAAAGACTAAGATCATACCATGCATATTTTCAGATCACAACACTATGAAACTTGAAATCAACCACAAGAAAATATTTGGAAAGCCCTCAAATACATGGAGGTTAAAAAACATCTTATTAAAGAACGAATGGGTTAACCAGGAAATTAAAGGAGAAATTTAAAAATACATGAAAACAAGTGAAAATTAAAACATAACAGTCCAAACCCTTTGAAATGCAGCAAAGGCAGTCCTAAGAGGAAAATACATTGCAATTCAGTACTATCTCAAGAAGCAAGAAAGGTTCTAAATATACTACCTAACCTTACACCTAAAGGTGCTAGAAAAGAAGCAGCAAATCAAGCCCAAAGCCCACAGAAGAAGGGAAATAACAAAGATCAGAGCAGAAATAAGCAATATAGAATAAAAAAAAATAGTACAAGAGATCAATGAAACTAAAAGCTGATGTTTTGAAAGAATAAACAAAACTGATAAATGCCCATACAGACTTCTCAAAAAGAAAAGACAGAGGACCCAAATAGATAAAATCACGAATGAAAGAGGAGAGATCACAACCAACACCACAGAAATACTAACAATTATTAGAGAATACTATGAAAAATTATATGCCAACAAACTGGACGATCTGGAAAAAAATGGAAAAATTCCTAGACAGTCACACACTACCAAAAATCAAATGGGAAGAAATAGAAAATCTGAACTGACATGTAGCCAGCAAAGAAATTGAATCAGTTATCAAAAAATCTCCCAAGAAGTAAGAATCCTGGGCCAGATGGCTTCCCAGGGGAATTGTGCCAGACATTTAAAGCAGAGTTAACACCTATTCTTCTCAAACTGTTCCAAAAAACAGAAATGGAAGGAAAGCTTCCACACTCATTCTATGAAGTCAGCATTACCTTGATTCCAAAACCAGACATAGGCTCCACTAAAAAGGAGAATTACAGGCCAATATTCCTGATGAACCTGGATACAAAAATTCTCAACAAGATACTAGCAAATCGAATTCAACAGTACATTAAAAGAATTATTCACCATGATCAAGTGTGATTTATTCCTGGGCTGCAGGGCTGGTTTTAATATTTGCAAATCAATTAAGTGCTAAGGTCACATTAATAGAAGAAAGGATAAGAACCATATGATGCTTTCAATAGATGCAGAAAAAGCATTTGACATAAAACAGCATCCTTTCTTGGTAAAAACCCTCAAGAAAGTTGGGATGCAAGGAACATCAGAAAAGCCATATATGAAAGGCCCACAGCCAATATCATCCTCAACAGGGAAAAACTGAGAGCTTTCCCTCCAAGATCAGGAACACGACAGGGATGTCCATTCTCACCACTGTTGCTCAACATAATGTTGGAAGACCTAACCTCAGCAATCAGACAACAAAAAGAAATAAATGGCATCCAAATTGCAAAGAAGTCAAACTTTCACTCTTCACAGATGACATGATACTCTACGTGGAAAACCCGAAAGACTCCACCAAAAAACTATTAGAGCTGATACGTGAATTCAGCAAAGTTGCAGGATATAATAGCAATACACAGAAATTGGTTGCATTTCTATAAACCACATAATGAAACAACAGAAAAAGATATCAAGGAATCCCATGTACAACTGCACCAAAAACCATAAAATACCTAGGAATAATCCTAACCAAAGAGGTAAAAGGTATGTATGCTGAAAAGTATAGAAAGCTGATGAAAGAAACTGAAGAAGGCACAAAGAAATGGAAAAACGTTCCATGCTCATGGATTGAAAGAATAAATATTGTTAAAATGTTGATACTAACTAAAGCAATCTACACATTCAATGCAATCCCTATCAAAATTATACCAGCATTCTTCACAGAGCTACAACAAACAATCCTAAAATTTGTACAGAACCAGAAAATATACAGAATAGCCAAAGTAATGTTGAAAAAGGAAACCAAAGCTGGAGGCATCACAATTCCAGACTTCAAACTGTATTACAAAGCTGTAATTATCAAGACAGTATGGTGTTGGCACAAAAACAGACACATAAATCAATGGAACAGAATAGAGAACCCAGAAATGGACCCATATATGTATGGCCAACTAATCTTTGACAAAGCAGGAAAGAGTATCCAGTGGAAAAAAGACAGTCTCTTTAGCAAATGGGAGAACTGGACAGCAACATGCAGAAGAATGAACCTGGACCACTTTCTTACACCATACACAAAAATAAACTCAAAATGGATCAAAGACCTAAATGTAAGACAGGAAGCCATCAAAATCCTACAGGATAATCCTTCAGCCACCTCTCTGACCAAGGCCACAGAAACTTCTTACTTAGCATGTCTCTGGAGGCAAGGGAAACAAAAGCAAAAAATGAACTACTGGGACCTCATCCAAATTAAAAGCTTCTGCACGGAGAAGGAAACAATCAACATAACTAAAAGGCAACCGACAGAATGGGAGAAGACATTTCCAAATGACATATCAGATAAAGGGCTAGTATCCAAAATCTATAAAAAACTTACTAAACTCAAGACCCAAAAACCAAATAATCTAGTGAAGAAATGGGCAGAAGACATGAATAGACACGTTTTCTTTTTGTTGTCTGATTACTGAGGCTAGGACTTCCAACATTATGTTGAGCGACAGTGGTGAGACGCTTTTCCAGAAGACATGCAGATGGCTAACAGACACATGAAAAGATGCTCACCATCACTCATCATCAGGGAAATACAAATCAAAACCACAATGAGATTCTATACAAATTTTAGGATTGCTTGTTCTAGCTTCTAGAAGAATGCTGGTGCAATTTTGATTGGGATTGCATTGAATGTATTGAATGCATTGAATGCATAGATTGCTTTGGAAACCAATTTGACAATAAATTATATATAAAAAAGACACAACCACAATGAGATACCACTTCACACCTGTCAGAATGGCTAAAATTAACAACTCAGGAAACAACAGATGTTGGAGAAGATGGGGAGAAAGGGGAACCCTTTGTTCTGTTGGTGGGAATGCAAACTGGTACAGCCACTCTAGAAAACATTATGGAGGTTCCTCAAAAAATTAAAGAGAACTACCCTATGATCCAGCAACTGTAGTACTAGGAATTTATCCAGAGGATACAAAAATGCTGATTCAAAGGGGCACATGCACCCAATGTTTATAGCAGCACTATCAACAATACCCAAATTATGGAAAGAGCCCAAATGTCCATCAAATGATGAATGGATTAAGGTGTGGTATACACACACACACACACACACACACACACACACACACACATACAATGGAATACTATTCAGTGATAAATAAGGAATAAAATCTTGCCATTTGCAACAATGTGGATAGAACTGGAGGGTATTATGTTAAGTGAAATAAGTCAGAGCAAGACAGGTATCATACAATTTCACTCATATGTGGAATTTGAGAAACTCAACAGATGAACACAGGGGAAGGGAAGGAAAAATAGAGAAGGAGGCAAACCATAAAAAACTCTTACACACAGAGAACAAACTGAGGGTTGCTGGATGGGAGGGGTGAGGGGTGGGGGGGTGGGCAGGGGCAATGTGTTAAATGGGTGATGGGCATTAAGGAGGGTACTTTTCAGGATGAGCACTGGGTGTCATATGTAAGAGATGAATCACTGGGTTCTACTCTGGAAGCCAAGACTACACTGTATGTTAACTAAAGGATATTTAAAAAAAAAAGATGTTATAATGATTAGATGAGGTATTATACCTGAAGCACTCAACAAAGTGCTTCACACAGGGTCAGCATTTAACATGTTGGTTATTACTGTTAATGTTTCAAGAATTCACTTTCTTCATTTACATTTTTTAAGATTTATTCCATTAAACCATGTGATTATTTTTCAATCTGTTGAAAAGAACTATCCAGAAGCTAGAAACAATGATACTACAGTAGCAACAAAAAGCCCAGTGCCCAGATCTTGGTTCCTAAATACTATTCTCCAATAAAAGGAAACAAATCTCTGTGGAGAAATGGCTGAATTTAGGGCTAGGGTGTGGGTAAATACAAGATAAGCCTGCAGTATCTTGCAAAGCAATAAATTAATGAAATGCTAATAAAAGAAAAACCCAAAACACAAATATGGGATAAAGACAAGACACAGGAGTCAACCTGAAAGACATTCCAAGGGCCAAGGCTAGAACAATTTGAACAATAAGCTAAATGACAATTGGATTATAATAAAGTATAAAATAAATACAAATGATTCCAAACTCATAAACAAATGATCAAATAAATAAGTAGGGGAGAAGAGAGAAAATATTTTTATAGAATAATCCCAAAAACCATATATATACCTCCTCTTCCAACAGGTAGAGTTTAATTCTTGCTCCCTTCCCCACTCATGAGAGCAGACTACACTTAGTGGCTCACTTCCAAAGAGTGAGAAAAGGGAAACACAATAAATTTGTAGTAGAGAAAACACCTCTAGTAAATACCACCTTAACCATTGTCAGTAGTGCCATGTGGATGTCATGTGCCTCCTGATATCATGTGACAAGAAGGGAACTTCACTTCTGTGGTGTTCCTCTCCCAAACCTATAATATTTTATGTCAAATACGTTTCTTTAGAAAACTTCTTGGAGCAGCACCAAATTCTAGTCCTGGGCTGTCTATCTCAGACCTTTATATGGGAAATAAATAACCTTACAGCTCTTAAAAGCCATCAGTGTTTCAGTTTTTCTACCATTCACAACAGTACCTAATCCTGGCATTCAATGGGTCTAGTAGATTTGGGAGATTCACTTACTTTCCTGGTCCTCCCAAAAGTTGTTTCAAATCTTGCCTATTCTCCTAAGCCTGTAACATATCCATATCTTCCCCTCACTCCCAGCAGTGGACCAACCTGCACTTCACAGACAAAATAAATCCATCAGTTGGAATTCCCTTGCATCCTTGATGCATAACAGACCAATCCTCCACCTCTGCACATCTGACCTCTTCCTAGGGTGGTAGGTAACACAGGAGCCACGCGCCCTCCATTTAGGCATTGGATCCCTATCCCTACCCTGCAACCACACATACATTCTGCTCTTCATCAAAATTTTCACCTTGTTTAACATCCATTGTCGCTTTTTGCCTGATTCAGTCTTTTATAATGGGTACAAAATGATAATTTTCCAACCCTAGCACTGCCCCCCACTTGCTTTTGTTGTGGTACAAAACATAAAACATAAAATTTACCATCATAACCATTCTTAAGTATACAGCTCAGAAGTGTTGACTACATGCATATCGTTGTGAACCAGACCTCCAGAACATTTTTTATCTTGCAAATCTGAAACTTAGTACCCATTACACAACAACTCCACTTTTCCCACTCCCCCCAGGCCCTAGTAACCACTATTGTACTTTCTGTTTCTATTGATTTGACCATCTACGATACCTCATACAAGTAGAATCATACAGTACTTGTCCTTTTGTGACTGGCTTATTTTACTTAGCATAATATCCTCAAGATTCATCCATGTTGTAGCATGTGACAGGATTTTCTTCCTTTTTAAGGTTGAATGATATTCTATTGTATGAATATACCACATATTGATTATCCATTCACCCATTAATTCCCAGTCTTATCAGCTATAACTGACAGGCAGCATTGTATATGTTTAAGGTGTACAGCACAATGATCTGACTTATGTACACCCAGAAATGACTACCAAACCAGTTTAGTTAGCATTCAGCATCTCATACAGATCCTCTTAACAACTTTCACATACAACACACAACACTGTTAACCAGAGAGACATCAGGTTGTATATGACATCCCTAGCACTTTTTTATCTTATACCTGTAAGTTTGTACCTTTTGACTATCTTCATCCAAATCTCCACCTCAACCCACCCCCTCCACTTCTGGTAACCACAAATCTGATCTCTTTTTCTAAGGTTTTGTGCACTTTTTCATTTGTTCAGATTCCACACATAAGTGAGACCACACAGTATTTGTCTTTGTCTCTCTGATTTTTTTCACTTAGCATAATGCCCTCAGGTTCCATCCATGTAATTGCAATAGAGGGTTTTCCTTCTTTTTTATAGCTGAATAATATTCCTGTGTGTGTATAGTTCCATTTTTTACATGTGAATATTTCATTTTCCCAGTACGATTTATTGAAGAGACTGTCTTTTCTCCATTGAATATTCTTAGCTCCCATGTAAAACAGAAGTTGACCATATATGCATGAGTGTATTTCTGGGTTCTCAGTTCTGTTCCATTGGTCTATGTATCTGTTTTTATGTCAGTACCATACTGTTTTGATCACTATAGCTTTATAATATAGCTTGAAATACAAAGTGTTATGGTCTTTTGTGGTGCCATATAAATTTTAGGATTGTTTTTCTACTTCTGTACAGAATTCCATTGGAGTATCAATAGGGATTGCACTGAATCCATAAACGACTTTGGGTAGTATGCACATTTTTAACAGTTTTAATTCTTCCCATGAACAGGGTATAACTTTCCGTTCATTTGTGCCTTCTTCCTTTTCTTTCATCAATGTAAAGACACAAATTTTAAACACAGACACAGTAAGAAACAGAAAGTCCAAATAAAGAAGTTGAATTTGGGTCAAAAATCTTGGAAAAGACATGCAAACAACCTCTAGGGCTCTATGACTTCACTTATACCAAATATTTCAGGAATAAATAATACCAATTCTACACAGAGAATTTCAGAAAATAAAAGAAGATAGAATACGTCCCAAAAACGCTTTATGACACCAGACATCCCCTGCTATCAAAAAAAAGACAAGAATATTAAAAGAAAACACCACTACCTCTCATGAACATATTTAAAAAAAAATAAGTCTTTAATTATCTGGTGCTGGTTCAATTAAATATCCATATTCAAACATTCCAGAAGGATCACAGATCTAAATTTGAGAAGTTAAACAATAAGCCTTTAGAAGAAAATATAAGAAAATATCTTCATGACCTTCAGAAAGTGAATATTCCTAAAACAAACACCAGTCATAAAGAAAAACATTGAAAAACTGGACTTCCTTAAAATTAAAAATTTCTCTTCATCAAATGATATTATTAAGAAAGTAAAAAGGCGGGGCGCCTGGGTGGCGCAGTCGGTTAAGCGTCCGACTTCAGCCAGGTCACGATCTCGCGGTCCGTGAGTTCGAGCCCCGCATCAGGCTCTGGGCTGATGGCTCAGAGCCTGGAGCCTGTTTCTGATTCTGTGTCTCCCTCTCTCTCTGCCCCTCCCCAGTTCATGCTCTGTCTCTCTCTGTCCCAAAAATAAAATAAAAAACGTTGAAAAAAAAAATTTTAAAAAAATAAAAAATAAAAAAAAAAGAAAGTAAAAAGGCAAGAGTGCCAGGGTGGCTCAGTCAGAAGAGCATACAACTCAATCTTGAGGTCATGAGTTGGAGCCCCACATGAAGTGTAGAGACAACTTAAAAAAAAAACCTTAAAAAAAAGTAAAGACAAACTACAGAATGGGAAAAGATATTTGCAATACATATATCCTATAATAAACTCATTTAAATGACACATAAAGAACTTCTGCAAATGGGGGCACATGAGTGGCTCAGTCGGTTAAGCGTCCAATGCTTGATTTTGGCTCAGGTCATGATCTCATGGTTTGTGAGTTCAAGTCCTGCAACAGGCTCTGTGTTGCTTGGGATTCACTCTTCCTCCGCATCTCTCTGTCCCTCCCCAGCATGCACACATATGTGTGCTCTCGCTCTCTCAAAATAAATATGTTTTTAAAAAAAGGACTTCTACAAATGAATAAGAAAATGAGAGTACCTAATAGAAGAACAGGAAAAGTGTCTGAACAGCTAACACAGATAAAAAGAATAGATAAGGAAGGATATGAAAAAATACTTAACTTCACTAATCAACAAGGAAATAAAAATTAAAATCAAAATGTAATGTTACTACACAGCCACTAGGTTGACAAAGTGAAAAACACAAATAATACAAATAAGTTTTGACGAGGATGTGGAACCACTGAAACTTTCAAACGCTGCTGGTGGATTAACCACTTTGGAAAATTGGTAGGCACGGCTACTACACCTCAACAGATGCATACTTTATGAACCAGCATCTCATTCCTATGTATATATCCCCAATGTACATATATTCCTATGTATATATCCCCTATGTACATATCCTATGTATATATCCTATGTATATATTCACCAAAAGACATTTACATGGATATTCATAGCAGTACCATTTGTAATAAAGACTACTAACACTCTGTTTACTTAAAACAATGAATAAACAAACTGTAGTATATCCATTGAGTAGAATATTACTCAGCAGTAAGAATGCACAAGTCACAACTACATACAGTAACATGTTTGCATCTCACAAATAAAACATTAAGTAAAAGAAGTCAGACTCAAAAAAGTACATAAAATGTGATTCCATTTACATAAAGATCCAAAGCAAGCAAAATTAAACTAAGGTATTAGAAGTAAGGGCAGTAGTTATCCTTAGAGAAAGGGACTCAAAAGATGCACTAGGATTCTGGTAACATCCTGCTTCTTGATCTGAGTTCTGGTTACAAAGGTGCACTCCCTTTGTGAAAATTCACTGAGCTTGTACATTTATGAGTACTTTATCATATGTATATAAAATAAACTATATTGAGGTAGTACTCTATTGTATTTCAATAAAAATTCAAGGAAAAAAGGACAAGCTAGAAGCTGGGAGATTTTTGATTTATGTATTCAAGATAAGGTTACTAGCTATAAAATACAGAATATATGAATTTTTTTAAAAAAAAAAAACAGAAAATTCAAATGAAATGGAAATAGCCTAATAAATAAAAAAGATGACAACCTTGCCAGCATTCAGGAAAATGCTTATTAAAATAGTGTGATACCACTTTAACTGATCAGTTGGGAAAAATCATTAAAATGGATAACATTCACTATTGATGAGGGTTTAGGGAAATAGGCTAAAGGGAAAGTAAATTGAAATAGTATCAATCCCCTTAAATGTACATAAATTTTAACTAGAAATCCCTCCTCTATGTATCTCTCATAAAGAAATACTGACACATGTAAATATTGATCGAAGAACAAGGATGTTTACTATAGTACTGTTTGGGACAATAAAAATTTGGGGAAAAAAACCCAAAATGTCCTTCAATTATGGGACAATTAATAAATTAAGACATCCATAAAATGGAAATCTAATAGACCATCCTAAATTTCCCTGATTTCTATCCCACTGCCCTTTCAAAGGCTTTCAAACTTCATAAAGTTCTACTGAGTCAAAACAGTTGGTGACATACAGCACAGTAAGTTATAAATAATTAAATAACTAAAAATTAAATTAATTTTAATTAAATTAAATAACTAAAAATTAAATAATTAAATAAAGTTATAATAATTAAATAACTAAAATTGCAGGTTATATATTCATATCAGAAGTAAAGTTATTAATTTAATAATATTTTGTTAAGAGCCCCCTGACAGAAAGGCTGTGGTTTTGATGCCCTGTAGAACACTAATCAGTTTTATTTCTAATTCAGCAAAGTTATTTTGAAATGCCTTCCTTAATAGACAACACATACCCTGTTGCTCAAAATGCTCTTTCAACCAGCACTACTCCCTGATTATTTAATGAGTTGAATAAATTACTTGAGACAGCTTTTTTCCATATTTGGAAGGGTTTTCCTCTAATACAAGGTAGCTAAATGAAGTGACACTTGAATGCTGAGTGATTTTTCAAGCATATATGACTTTAACCTTTAGAAAAAAGGGATTGTCTCCTTGTCTACAATGCTTTTGAGAATTTTGTCAAGTCTGAGGCTTTCAAAATTTGATTTGAATAAGTGAAAAACCTTCAAGTTTACTAGACCTTGCACTTTTTAAATAACCTACCTTCTTTAAAGGAATGCAGGGCTCTGTTAAGAATTTTTTAAAACTAAAAAACCTGCTAGATTTACTGACCCACTTTTTGTGCCTATAACAGCTTCCTCTCTACTAATTTATATACATAATGGCATTTATTGTTACAATAGCATCTCATCGTCTAGTTAGATTTTATATTTAATAGTCTAGCAGTCTCTCAAGAGATTCCCTTATATGATTCTATTCAAACTTATATAGGCTCATATCAGACAATCATGATTTCATCACTGAATACCACAGGTCATTCACAAGTTCAGCCAGAGTCTCCCTTTGTAATCTCGGATTCCATGCCCTGCCCTCTGGAGCACCACAGAACATGCCTTTTCACAATAGCTCTTGGCACATTTGTACACTGGTGTAACATCTACTATTAGGTTCTTTTCTCCAGGATTCACATCCCTACTTCCTTATTCCACTCCCTTCAATTCCTGTCTTATTCTACATTGAAAATAAATGTGATAAAACTTACTTCATGTCTGAGAAGTCCTTTACTGTAGCTTCCAGTGAGATAATTTGATAAGTTAATAATATGATGCTTTTCTTTTTTTTTTAAGTTTATTTATTTATTTATTTTGAGAGAGAGAGAGAGAGAGAGAGAGAGAGAGAGAGAGAGAGAAAGGCAGCAAGAGAGGGAAAGAGAGAATCCCAAGCTCCGTGCTGGCAGCATGGAGCCCAACTCAGGGTTTGATCCCATGAACCAAACCACGAGATTATGACCGGAGCTGAAATCAAAAGTTGGACGCTTAACTGCCTGAACCACCCAGGTGCCCCAATATGATGCTATTCTGACTCTAATGCACAACCTGGGACCTGTTTTATTCACCCTCACTGAAAGCTTTTGGGATTTTCCCCTGTGAGTGGAAATTTTACAGTAATGTTCCTTGATGTGGTGTCTTTTTTTTCCTTTTGTTTCACTAGTACTTGAACTCACTCTCAAAACTAGAAACTTATGTCCTTCAGTCTGTGAACTTTTTAGTAAGTAGCTCCTCAGTTGCTTTTTTTTTTCCTGAATTCCTATTAGTTACATGCAGACTATCTTGAATTCATCCTCTAATCTTATCTTTTCTCTATTTTTTATCTCTTTATCCTATTTTCTGAAAGATATATCTAACTTTATATTCAATTCTGATATTTCTGTTAGCAGTTGCTAAATTTCTAACAGCTCTTTTTATTGATTGATTGGTCCTTGTTTTGACAATCCTGTTCGCGTTTCTTGTTGCACTATTGTCTCAGTTCTCTAAGCATATTAATTACAGTATTTACTTATTTGTTTTCTACCTGCATTGTCTCTGAATTCATTCTTTTTTTAAATTTTTTTTAACATTTATTTTTGAGAGAGAGAGAGAGAGACAGACAGACAGACAGACAGACAAAGCATGAACAGGGGAGGGGCAGAGAGAGAGGGAGACACAGAATCCAAAGCAGGCTCTAGGCTCTGAACTGTCAGCACAGAGCCCAACACAGGGCTCGAACCCATGAACTGTGAAATCATAACCTGAGCCGAAGTCAGACACTTAACTGACTGAGTCACCCAGGCGCTATCTGAATTCATTCTTTTCCCATTTGTTTATTTTACTCAAAGGCTTTCCTTAGATATCTATCTGGTAACCTTTGGCCATTCATTCATGCATAACACTAAGGTATTAAGAAGGTGTGTGTGTGTGTGTGTGTGTGTGTGTGTGTGTGTCTTTGACTAGTAGTAAGTAGTCCTTGTTATATGAAAATTCAAAGACAGAGGGAGATACACATACATTGTCCTTTAATTGAGAACTTCCCAAAGTCTGTAGATGTTTCCTCAGAAAAGCCAATTTCCCCAGAGATAAATCCTCTGATTTCCTGCCTATGGTGTATAAACCTGGCTACCAGCATTGTTAACAGCTGAGTGGAAGAAAATGGACGGTTGATGGGAAGGAGGGAGGGAGAGTCTTAACCTTGTGCTAAGCACAAACTTTCTACTACCACTCCATTTTCAGTGTAGCAGCCCTCTCCCCTCCCAGTCCAGCCAACCTCCAAACCAAACAACTCCTCCACCTCCACCTCTACAGAGCAAGCCTCCTGTGCTTAGCCAAGGTAAGAAAAGAACAACTGTCTTGTGTCTAGAAAATTCTAATATTACAGGCTTTCAATAATTTTCCTGTTTCACTCAGTACCTTCAATTCCTGAATACTTCTTAGTTCTAATGCAAAAATCTAGCTATTTCTTATTGGCAGCTTCTCCTACCTCATCCCTTTCTGGCAGTGGGTTTCTTCTCCTCTGCTCTGCTAAAGTCATCACTCATCTGCCTTCCATCTTCCAAAATGGTTAGACTCTTTCACCTTCCAGTGCCTCCTCTCCTGTCAAGATGTCTGTATGGGTTTACATCTTTCCATTCCCTCACTACCTCTTTAGTAGGATTTCTAGAGGGAGCATACACTAAAGCCTGTACTTAGTCTGCCGTGTTTTAGTGCAAGGATTGCTCAGGTTCTTGTCTCCTAAATACATTTTAAACAGTTTACCTTGGTCATATTCAGAGCTGAATTTTTAACAAACAAAAAACTTTAATTTTATTCTTACTATATTTTACCTTGTTTAGTTCCTTTTCCAAATCCGCTGAGATTACTATAGCACTTTCCCCATATGACTATTACAAGATAAACATTTCTATTACAATCTACCTGCATACAAATGTCCACAGTATATTGTAATCTTCTTGGGAGAGACCATGCTTTCTCTACTTCCCTTCCCTTCCATGTCTGGCCAAGCCAAAACATGCACTAGAAAAATGTTTGTGGAACGATGAATTTTGTTACCAACTGTCATTGTGTGGTCCATCTTATCACGTTTCTCTAGCAATAAGAGTACTTTTACCAGATCTGGACAAATGCAAGGTGTTGGGCAACATGGAAAGCTTTTCTGTTAGGGTGTGGACTTCTATCACAGGTTCTAGATTAGTAGATTAAAATGGTATTTTCCCAAGACCAGGAAAATCCCTTGGCCAGAAGAAGAGTGCAAATAAAAATCAAAGAAGGAAAGGAACAGGTCAAAACTGGAGAAGAGGCGCTAGGCATCTGTGCAAGGAATGAAATATGAAATGGAAAGTCATACAAGGCACAAGGCCATAAATTCTTTAATTTATGGTCCATGAAAATGAACACACATAAGAGACCCATTTTTATGTGTGCTCATGTGTTGTTTATGGGCAGACATGAAAGTTTAAAAGCAGCAGGCTGGAGAGAACATCCTCTTGTCCCACCCTACTCATTCCTAGATTCCCTAGCCTTGGGATAAGGCAAGGTGTCCCTTTTTTGCTCAGTCTGAGATCCTGTCCCTAAAAAAGTCTGAGCCTCAAGCTCCTATGAATTACTCTGGTGTCCAACCTTTTTTCCTCGGCTCAGGCACTGGAGCAGGCCTTGAAGAAGGCTATTTGTAGAGCATGTCCTGAAAGTCCAGGTGCATGGCATTATACACTGGCATATCGGAATGGTCAGGAAGTTAAAAACCAGGGAGAATGTGAATGAATTAATTAATGGTAGTAGAAAGATGGCAACCTTTATTACTTCAGTGATTTAGGAAAAATCCAGAATGTGGTTTCTTGAAGGGTCAGGTGGTAGAGATTTCACAGGAGTTGGGTAAGCCTGTGGGATTTTTCCAATGGCGAGCAAGGCTCGCCGAGGCCTAGTAGCAGCCGAGGCTGCTAGCAGCCGAGGCCTAGTAGCCTAGTAGCTAGGCTAGTAGAAGCCTCTGGTGTGGTATCCTATAAATCTTTCTTGTGGATGGAGACCCCTTGACCAATGGCCAGAGTCAGGATGATTCTAGAGAGAGGAGAACTAAGAAGGAAGGACATAATTATTAGGAAAGATGTGTGGACTGATCTCATGACCTGGTGTACGTTAATTCAACATTTATTTAGGAGCTATGCAGCCTGTCATTGTACTCATATGAGGCACAGTACCAAACGTACTTCCCAGTGACTCCTCTAAATACCCCATCTGGCTTATTGATAAGGGGACATGAACTTAGAGAACCTTAAAAAGTACAAGGTACAAATGTTGCCCTTTCCCAGACACATGGGTGGGAAGGTGATAAAGAAGTATCTCAAGAAAAAGTGGGGTTGGCTATAAAAACTAAAAGTGAACTAGCGCAAAGAACCTACTGGTCTATTGTGGCCTGGACATTTACCATAATGAAAATGATGCTCTCTTCCAGGATCCTCAGGAACTAACAGAGAGTAGCATAAACTCTGGGCTAGGTAGCTAGCTTAGGGCCTACACGGTTCTGAATAATTCAGAATACCGGACCTGATGCATCAAAATCACCAGAAATTTCAGGTCACTGTGGTTAAGCTTTAAGGAGACTAAAACATGAAGAAGGCTGATGATCTTCACATAGACTTTGCCAATGGGACATATAAATGGCTAGTAAACTAGTTAAACTAGTAAATGAATCTCCTGTGTATTCTACCACTTTTGGAATCCTAAAAGGATGACTCCTGACTTCAGCAAACATTGCTAAATTCAAGCACCTATTTCACTTTGCAAAGGGATTCCAGGGAAGCTTCAGGGCCATGAAATTCTCCAAACAAATAATTTCCTGGGGTTTGGAGGTTTGGGTCATCCTAATCTTAGGGTAGCCAGGAAGGAGAACAATTACACTATCAGGATGAAGAAAGCTTCGTCTTGATCCAGGGCTGCTCTAGATTACTCTAGATGGAGATTGGTTTAATCCCTCTTGTTCTTAGTGAAGCTCAGTTCTTAAAGATCATTTCATTCACTTAATGTGTCATAAGCTATCTGTTTGGTTCATCGAAATTTGGCATAAATCAAAACTGCTAATCTGTCATTTCTTTAAGGACAATATATTGCAGAAACCACAGATCGGGGTACCTCTTTTGTTCTTTGATTTTTCCCACCACTAAGAGCAGCTCTGAAATCACGTTCAACTCAACATTTATTAAACATTATATATTTACAATATACAAAGCACTGAGCGTGCTTAAGCAAAGAAGAAAAAGACTCAACCTTTATCCTCAAGAAGTCTGTACTTCAATAAGGAAGTATAAAAGTAATTATAACATGAGACAATAAAACAAGCACTCAAATAAGAATATAAATAAAGGCTTAAGGGAGCCCAGAAAAGAGAATATAAATTCAGCTGGAATTCCATGAACACTATAAATGCTTTTAAAGGTGATTTGGGGACTGTGTATGTGACTACAGATTTTAATTCATTTAAAGTAATTTAGTTCTTAGGGTGAACGAGTTAAGTTGACAGAGAAGTAGGGGGACCCTGGGCTTTCCACATCCATCAAACACAGCTGTGTTGAGGTCAGATCATGTGGAACACTTAGGAAATCGATCTGTGGCCTGGCAGAAGGATCTCCACAGTTGGAGGGAGACAGCATGGCAGGTGCAAGGCTTATTTTAACAAACAAATCAAAGCACACCTAGTTAAAGGTCCAAACACCACATGACAAGCAAGAAGGAACTCTGATTGACCAGTGGGAAAGGGCAGCCAAAATGCAACAGCAGAATACACACAGCACATACCAGAAACACTTCCTGAAGCGTCAGGCTCTGGACAGTGTGAGACGCCTTTTAAATATAGCAGTACTCTCAGGTGCAAGAAATATAACAAGCTTTCAAAACACACACAAGACAGAAACATAGCCAAAATGGCAAGATGGAAGAATTCCCCCCAAAAGAAAGGTCAAGAAGAAATCACATCCAGAGACTTGCTCAAAACAGATATAATAAGTAAGGGGCCCCTGGGTGGCTCAGTTGGCTAAGCATCCGACTTCAGCTCAGGTCATGATCTCACGGTTTGTGGGTTCAAGCCCTGAATCAGGCTCTGTGCAGACAGCTCAGAGCCTGGAGCCTGCTCTGGATTCTGTGTCTCCCTCTCTCTCTCTGCCCCTCCCCTGCTCATTCTCATGCTCATTCTCTCTCTCTCTCTCTCTCTCTCTCTCTCTGAAAAATAAATAAACATTAAAAAAAGGTGGTTTTTTTTTCAAAAAAACACAGATATGGGGTACCTGGGTGGCTCAGTCAGTTAAGCTTCCAATTTCTGCTCAGATCATGATCTCACGGTTCATGAGTTCGAGCCCCATGTCAGGCTCTGTGCTGACAGCTTGGAGCCTGGAGCCTGATTCAGATTCTCTATCTCCCTCTCTCTCTGCCCCTCCCCCACTCTCTCTCTCACTCACTCTCTCTGTCTCAATAATAAATAAACATTAAGAAAATTTAAAAAAGATAGAAGCAAAATATCTGAAGATGAATTCAGAACAGTCATATGACTACCAGCTGGGCTTGAAAAAAGCATAGAAGACAACAGAGAAACCCTTGCTTCAGAGATCAAAGACATAAAAACTAGTCAGGCTCAAATAAAAAATGTGATAACAGATGCAAAATTGACTGGATACAGTCAAAATGAGGATTAAAGAAGCAGAGGAGAGAATAGGTGATATAGAAGATAAAATTATGGAAAACAATGAAGCTTAAAAGAAGAGGGAAAAAAAACTATTAGATCACAAGAGGAGACTTAGGGAATTTAGTGATACCATAAAATGGAACAACATCTGTATCATAGGATTCCAGAAGAGTGGGGAAAAGGAGCATAAGGTTTATTGGAACAAATTTTAGCTGAAAAGAAATCTGGGGAAGGAAACAAGTATTCAAGTCCAAGAGGCACAGAGAGCTCCTTTCAAAATCAACAGAAACAGGTCAACACCATGACATATCATAGTGAAACTTGCAAAATACAAAGATAAAGAGAATTCTGAAAGCATCTAGGAGCAAAAGGTCCTTAACCTACAAAAGTAGGCACACAAAGTAAGCAGCAGACCTGTCCAGTGAAATTTGGCAGGCCAGAAAGGAGTGGCAGGATATATTCAACGTGTTGAATGGGAAAATTATGCAGCCAAGAATTCTTTATCCAGAAAGGCTGTCATTCAGAATAGCAGAAGAGATCGAGTTTCCCAACAAACAAAAACTAAAGGAGTTCATGAACACTAATCCAGCTATGCAAGAAATTTTAAGGTGGACCCTTTGGGTGGAGAAAAAAAATGACCAAAGCAACAAAGACTAGAAAGGACCAGAGAACATCACTAGAAACATCATCTCTACAGGTAACAAATGGCATGAAATTTATCTTTCAATAATCATTCTGAATGTAAACAGACTAAATGCTTCAATCAAAAGGCATAGGGTATCAGAATGGATAAA
Organism: Panthera tigris; assembly: GCF_018350195.1. Lineage (NCBI taxonomy): Eukaryota > Metazoa > Chordata > Mammalia > Carnivora > Felidae > Panthera > Panthera tigris. The sequence continues at coordinate 45,370,787 of NC_056670.1, forward strand.
AAAAAAAAAACAAGATTCATCTATATGCTGCCTACAGGAGACTCACTGTAGACCTAAAGACACCTGCAGATGGAAAGTGAGGAGATGGACAACCATTTATCATGTTAATGGATGTCAAAAGAAAGCCAGAGGAGCCACACTTGTATCAAACAAACTAGATTTTAAAACAAAGACTGTAACAAGAAATGAAGAAGGGCATTATATCATAATTAAGGAATCCATTCATCAAGAAGAGCTAACAATTGTAAATATTTATGCCCCTGACTTGGAGGTACCCAAATATATAAATCAATTAATAACAAACATAAAGAAACTCATTGATAATAATACAATAATAGTAGGGGACTTTAACACCCCACTTACAACAATGGGCAGACCATGTAAGCAGAAAATCAACAAGGAAGTAATGGCTTTGAATGACACACTGGACCAGATAGACTTAATAGATATATATATTCAGAACATTTCATCCTAAAGTAGCAGAATACATATTCTTCTCATGTACATGGAACATTCTCCAGGACAGATCACATACATGGTCACAAATCAGTCGTCAACAGTCATCAACATCAATCATACGATGCATATTTTCAGATCACAACACTATGAAAGTTGAAGCCAACCACAAGAAAAAAATCGGAAAGCCCTCAAATACATGAGAGTTAAAGAACATCCTACTAAAGAATGAATGGTTAACCAGGAAATTAAAGAAAAAAAATTCATGGAAGCAAATGAAAATGAAAACACAGCAGTCCAAACCCTTTGGGATGTAGCAAAGGCAGTCCTAAAAAGAAAGGATACTGCAATTTGGACTTCTCTCAAGAAGCAAGAAAGATCCCAAACACACTACCTACCTTACACCTAAAGAAGCTCGGAAAAAAACAGCAAATAAAGCTGAAAGCCAGCAGAAGAAGAGAAATAATAAAGATTAGAGCAGAAATAGATAATATAGAAACAAAAAAAGCAGTAGAACAGATCAACAAAACTAAGAGCTGGGTCTTTGAAAGAATAAACAAAATTGATAAACCCCTAACCAGACTCATCAAAAAGAAAACAGAAAGGACCCAAATAGATAAAAATCACATTTTTTATCACAGCTGACACCACAGAAATACAAACAATAATAAGGGAATACTACTAAAATTATATTCCAACAAACTGGACAATCTGGAAGAAATGGACAAATTCCTAGAAACTCACACACTTACCAAAACTAAAAAAGGAAAAAATAGAAAATTTGAACAGATCAATAACCAGTAAAGAACTTGAATCAGTAATTAAAAATCTCCCAACACGGGGCACCTGGGTGGTTGAGTTGGTTAAATGTCCGACTCTTGGTTTCGGCTCAGTTCATGATCTTACGGTTCATGGGTTCAGGCCCCATGCTGGGCTCTGTGCTGACAGTGCGGAGCCTACTTAGGATTCTTTCAGGATTCTCTCTCTCCCTCTCTCTCTGCCCTACTCACACTCTCTTTCTCAAAATAAATAAACTTAAAAAAAAAAATCTCCCAGCAAACAAGAGTCCTGGACCAGATGGTTTCCCAGAAGAATTCTACCAGACATTTAAAGAAGAGTTAATACCTATTCTTCTCAAACTGTTCCAAAAGAATAGAAATGGAACAAAAGCTTCCAAACTCCTCCTACGAAGCCAGCATTACTTTGATCCAAAACCAGACAAAGACCCCACTAAAAAGGAGAATTAAAGGCTAGTATCCCTGATGAACCTGGACGCAAAAATTCTCAACATGATACTAGCAAATTGATTTCAATAGTACATTAAAAGAATTATTTGCCGTGGTCAAGTGGGGTTTATTCCTGGGCTGCAGGGTTGGTTCAATATTCGTAAATCAACCAATGTGATACACTACATTAACAAAAGAAAGGATGAGAACCATATGATCCTGTCAATTGACACAGAAAAAGCATTTGACAAAATACAGCATCCATTCTTGATAAAAACCCTCAACAAAGTAGGGACAGATGGAACATGCCTCAACATCATAAAGGCCGTATATAAAAGACCCACAACTAATACCAATACTGGAAGTCTTGGCCTCAGTAGTCAGACAACAAAAAGAAATAAAGTGCATACGAATTGGCAAGGAAGAAGTCAAACTTTCAGTATTTGCAGATAACATGATACTCTATGTAGAAAACTCAAAAGAATCCACAGAAAAATTGCGAGAACTGATACATGAATTCAGCAAAGTCGTAGGATATAAAATCAACATGCAGAAATCTGTTGCATTTCTATACACCAATAACAAAGCAGCAGAAAAAGAAATCAAGGAATCAGTCCCATTTACAACTGCACCAAAAACAATAAGATACTTACGAATAAACCTAACTAACAAGGTATAAGATCTGTACTCTGAAAACTATAGAACATTTATGAAAGAATTGAAGAGGACACACAGAAATGGAAAAGCATTCCATGCTCACGGATCAGAAGAACAAACATTGTTAAAATGTCTCTACTACCCAAAGCAATCTACATATTTAATGAAATCCCTATCAAAATACCACCAGCATTCTTCATAGAGCTAGATAAAAAAATTCTAAAATTAGTATGGAACCACAAAAGACCCCTAATAGCCAAGGCAATCCTGAAAAAGAAAAGCAAAGCTGGAGGCATCATGATTTCATATTTCAAGCTGCATTACAAGCTGTAGTCATCAAAAACAGACACATAGATCAATGGAACAGAATAGGAAACCCAAAAATGGACCCACAACTATATGGTCAACTAATCTTCAACAAAGCAGGAAAGAATATCCAATGGAAGACTGTCTCTTCAACAAATGGTGTTGGGAAAACTGGACAGCAACATGCAGAAAAATGAAAAACAGACCACTTATTTACACCATATACAAAAATAAATTCAAATTGGATGGAAGACCTAACCATGAGACAGGAAACCATCAAAATCTGAGAGGAGAACACAGGCAGCAACCTCTTTGACTCTGCCATAGCAACTTTCTACTAGACATGTCTCTAGAGGCAAGAGGGAAAAAAGCAAAAACGAAATACTGTGACTTCATCAAGATAAAAAGCTTCTGCGCAGTGAAGGAAACAGTCAATAAAACTAAAAGGCAGCCTCTGGAATGGGAGAAGATATTTGCAAACAACATATCTAATAAAGGGTTAATATCTAATCTATAAAGAACTTATCAAACTCAAAATCCAAAAAACAAACAACCCAGTTAAGAAATGAAGACATGAACAGACACTCTTCCAAAAAGGACATCCAGATAGCTAACAGACACATGAAACGATGTTCAACATCAACATTGTTGATGTTCAACATCGTTATTAGGGAAACAAAATCAAAACTGCAATGAGATACCACCTCATACCCGTCAGAATGGCTAAAATTGACAACCCAAGAAACAACAGGTATCGGCAAGGATGCGGAGAAAGGGGAACCCTCTTGCACTGCTGGTAGGAATGCAAACTGGTGCAGCCACTCTGGCAAAGAGTATGGAGTTTCTTAAAAAGACTAAAAATAGAACTACCCTACAATCCAGCAATTGCACTATTAGGTATTTACCCAAAGGATACAAAATACATATTCAAAGGGGTAGGTGCATCCCAACGTTTACAGCAGCATTATCAACAACAGCCAAACTATGGAGAGGGCCCAAGTGTCCATCGACTGAAGAATGGATAAAGAAGATGTGGTATATACAAACAATGGAATATTACCCAGCCATCAGAAAGAATGAAATCTTGCCATTTGCAAAGACATGGATGGAGCTAGAATATATTATGCTAAGCAAAATAAGTCAATTAGAGAAAGTCATTATATGATTTCACTCATATGGGGAATTTAAGAAACAAATTAGATGAATATACATATGGGAAGAGGGAGGGGAGAGAAGAGAGGAAAACAAACCACCACAAGAGACTCTTAATGATAGAAAATAAACTGAGAGTTGATGGAGGGAGGTGAGTGGGAGATGGGCTAGATGGGTGATGGGTATTAAGGAGGGCACTTGTTGTGAGGAGCACTAGGTGTTCTATGTAAGTGACGAATCACTGAATTCTACTTTGAAACCAATATTGCACTGTATATTGACTAACTAAAATGTAAATAAAGAAATAAATTTTAAAAAATAAAGTAACTTGGTTCTTGCTCTGTCTCTTTTCCTGTGGACTTTATTTTTTTAATTTTTTTAAGTTTATTCATTTATTTTGAGAGAGAGAGAGAAAAAGAGAGACAGCAGGAGAGGCAGAGAGAGAGAGGCAGAGAGAGAACCCCAAGCAGGCTCCGCACAGGGCTCAAATTCAGAAACCATGAGATCATGACCTGAGCCAAAACCAATAGTCAGATGCTCAACTGACTGAGTCACCCACGCGCCACTTACTGTGGACTTTCAATCCATCTATATGTTTAACTTTTCAATTTTACAAGCACACTCTTTCCTCAAGAAAAGAATATTGCATTCACTAGGTGGCAATAAAGAACAGAGCTGTAAGTTACCATATATATTTAGAATCTAAAAAGTTCTGCCAATAAAATATGACAATTGCTACTTTCATTGTAATTTCTTTCAGGAAAACCCACCCAGTTTGGTCACGTGCATAGTAATTGCAAAGGTCTTGGGTAAATGGGTGCCTCAACTATCTTTTTGTGTGCTGTTTTTGTCCTTTTCAAAAAACCTAAAATAAAGGAATGGAGTGTTTAGAACATACAACAGGAAAGAAACTGATTCAAAATTGTATTTTAAAAGACCTCAGTAAAATGTATATGTTGATCATTATCTTATTTTTTTTTTATTTTTTAAAAACATTTATTCACCTTTGAGAGACAGAGAGTAATTGGGGGGGGAGAGGGGACAGAAAGAGAGGGAGACACAGAATCAGAAGCAGGCTCCAGGCTCCAAGCTGTCAGCACAGAGCCCAACGCGGGGCTTGAACCCAAGAATCGTGAGACCATGACCTGAACGAAGTCAGACACTCAATCGACGGAGCCACCCAGGCGCCCCAAATTTGATCATATTCTTTAGTAGAAGGTCAGAAGATAATTGACAGAACTGTTGGTGAGTCCATAGCTATCTCAAGAAGGAAAACGCAGAACACACATTAAAAAAAAATCAAGTTACACAGAATGAAATAGATAATCCTGAACAGTAATCATAGAAATGGAAGAGAAAAGGAAACTCAAGACATCATTTCATAAATTACCTTTCTTCTTGCTGTGATAACACCAAATATGGTGAGGTTACAGTAGAACTGGTATAATCCTGGTAATATGATTAACTTTTTCTGGAAAATAATTTGGCAATAGATAGTAAAAGCAGTACAAAATTCTTGGGGTGCCTGGGTGGCTCAGTCAGTTGAGCATCTGACTTGATTTTGGCTCATGTCATGATCTCACAGCTTGGGATTCTCTCTCACCCTTGCTCTCTGCCCCTCCCCAACTTGTGCTGTCTCTCTCAAAATAAATAAATAAACTTTAAAAAAAAAAAAAAGGCAATACAAAATTTCAGACCTGTTAGCTCAAGGAGCCCAATCCTGGGAATTTATCCTAAAGGAGGAATTCAACCAAAGAATAAACCTGCAAATGTTAACATGTTGTCAATAGGAATGTCTATGATGGAAGGAAAGAAACTGGAAACAACATATATGCTTGGATAAGTAATACCACAATGAGAAAAAAAGCTGTCTCCATGTCTTTCAGAATGTAGACAGGACCAGAAGGACTTCTGGAGTCAGAGGTGAAACAGCAGAGAAGCAGCCCAGCAAGAACAGCCCTATGTAGAGCTCTGGCTCAGCCCTCTAGGCCAGGGAGTAACACCGATGACAAGGAGGGCAGTCTAGGAGAGGGACCAGCAGCTGAGCCCAACATGGAAAGAATGAGGACAGGTATAAAAGAAATGTTGAAAAATGATGGCAAGCTGCTAATGTTTGAGACAAGACAATGACAATATGGATCACCTGGGACACAGTGGCATCTCATCTAAACACCGTGTTAGTTATTACACACCAAAAGCCTTCCTTGTGTTTCTGTGCTTGTTTGTACTTTCCAAATTCTCTGCAATAAATACATATTACATTTATTATTATATATAATTATATATTACATGTTATATAGGTAACATTATTTACATAATTGGAAAAATGTTCTATGGAAAGAGTATAATAAAACACTAGAATCTATTCCTTGCTACTCAAAGTGTGACAGCTTGTTAGAAGTACAGAATCTTGGACTCCTGCACAGACCCAGTGAGTCAGAATCTGCAGGTTAACAACAAATTCACAGGTGGTTCCCACATGTATTTATAGTCTGAGAAGCACTGCTCTGGTTCCTTCTGCTCCACATCCCCCAAAGTGTGTGAGGCATGAGAACCTACCAGACTCTGCTGTGGCCTTCCTAGGTGCAGACATGTTGTCCCCACGCCCGGATTAGATGGGTAAAAGGCTTCTGCAGGTACTGAGCCTTGTGCTTTGAGAGTCAGGCAGAAGTTCTGATTAGTATCCTGGGGCCAGCACACAATTGTTGTTCACCTGGTCAAACACACAATGCAAAGAAATTTCTATTAGATTATTACTGATATTTACCCAGTCACTGTCACTCGATGACTTAATTCTTTGAATGCCACACTTATGCTAAAGTAGGTGTTGGGGATTCAATATTGAATGGATAAGAACTGACTACAGAGCCCGTCTTCAAATAGTTCATGTTCAATCTATAAAAAATCCTCAGATAGAATAAGCATGTTTTCTTTTCTAATCTTTGCCTGTAAATAATAGGCCTGTAAAATCATGGTACATTACTCCTTCTGGTTAAAACCTAGAGTACTTTTTGTTTGGCAACTTCTCCATTAACTACCTGCAAATGATATGGGATTGCTGTAATCTGAATCTAAAAGTTAATGTTTTGAAACATATTTTATTTTTTTTAATTTCTTTAAATGTTTACTTCTGAGAGAGAGAAACAGAGACAGAGCATGAGCAGAGGGAGGGGCAGAGACAAAGGGAGACACAGAATCCTAAGCAGGCTCCAGGCTCTGAGCTGTCAGCACAGAGCCTGACATGAGGCTTGAACCCACAAACCATGAGATCATGACCTGAGCCGAAGTCAGACGCTTAACCAACTGAGCCATCCAGGTGCCCCTGAAACATACAAATTTTAGAATTTTGAGATATAGGATGTTAAAAAAGATTATTTAAAACATGGATATAAGGCAAAAAGGTAGGTGGCATGTCCTTTTCATGTTGACGTTGATATTTAACAGGCCTTTCCAAGGATTATCAATCATGTAGAGAATTGTTAACTACGACTCATTGTTTAAATCCTAGACTTAATAAAATTACATGTTAACCTATAGATTTTTCTTCTAGTAGGACAGATAACATCAGAGATTATCATCTATTGCCCTGTCAGACCTTAAACCAGGCTTTCTAAATCTAACCTAGAGTTCTTATTCTAACATTCATTCCAATTGCCTATAAAAATCTGGATCATCAAACCTTCTCTGAACTACTTTCACCAACTTCCTGGTTTCTTCATTAATCAATAAATTGAATACAATCTCTGTCATGGTTTCACTTCATATTTTAATGCATCACACTTTTAATTTTATTTTTAAATGCTACTTTGACGAAAGGAAAAAAAAATCTCTTCTTTTTAAAAGGACAGCGGTGGCCTCATGACTGGTACTGTGGTAATGGACTTCAGTGGTGAGCCTTCCTTGGAAGCAGACCTGAGAAGTTAAAGACCTCACTGGTAACTAAGAACCACTGAGAATAATGCCCAAGTTTCTGCCTTCCAAATACATGACTGAAAATATTTAAAATGACACAATCTTGAATAGGTGCTGACACCCCGGGAAGATGGCGGCGTAGGAGGACGCGGGGCTCACAGCGCGTCCTGCCGATCACTTAGATTCCACCTACACCTGCCTAAAGAACCCAGAAAACCGCCAGAGGATTAGCAGAAGGGAGTCTCCGGAGTCAAGCGCAGACCAGAGGCCCACGGAAGAGGGTAGGAAGGGCGGCGAGGCGGTGCGCGCTCCACGGACTGGCGGGAGGGAGCCGGGGCGGAGGGGCGGCTCATCGGCCAAGCAGAGCCCCCGAGTCGGGCTGGCAAAAGCGGAGGGGCCGGACAGACTGTGTTCCGACAGCAAGCGTGACTTAGCGTCTGGGAGGTCATAAGTTAACAGCTCTGCGCGGAAAGCGGGAAGGCTGGAGGACAAAGGGAGGGAGAGCTGCTGAGCCCCCGGACGGCAGAGCTCAGCTTGGCGGGGAACAAAGGCGCCAGCGCCATCTCCCCCGCCCATCCCCCAGCCAAAATCCCAAAGGGAACCAGTTCCTGCCAGGGAACTTGCTCGCTCCGCGCAAACACCCAACTCTGTGCTTCTGCGGAGCCAAACCTCCGGCAGCGGATCTGACTCCCTCCCGCTGCCACAGGGCCCCTCCTGAAGTGGATCACCTAAGGAGAAGCGAGCTAAGCCTGCCCCTCCAGCCCCCGTGCACCTTGCCTACCCACCCCAGCTAATACGCCAGATCCCCAGCAACACAAGCCTGGCAGTGTGCAAGTAGCCCAGACGGGACACGCCACCCCACAGTGAATCCCGCCCCTAGGAGAGGGGAAGAGAAGGCACACACCAGTCTGACTGTGGCCCCAGCAGTGGGCTGGGGACAGACATCGGGTCGGACTGCGGCCCCGCCCACTAACTCCAGTTATACACCACAGCACAGGGGAAGTGCACTGCAGGTCCTCACCACGCCAGGGACTCTCCAAAATGACCAAACGGAAGAATTCCCCTCAGAAGAATCTCCAGGAAATAACAACAGCTAATGAACTGATCAAAAAGGATTTAAATAATATAACAGAAAGTGAATTTAGAATAATAGTCATAAAATTAATCGCTGGGCTTGAAAACAGTATACAGGACAGCAGAGAATCTCTTGCCACAAAGATCGAGGGACTAAGGAACAGTCACGAGGAGTTGAAAAACGCTTTAAACGAATTGCAAAACAAAATGGAATCCACGATGGCTCGGCTTGAAGAGGCAGAGGAGAGAATAGGTGAACTAGAAGATAAAGTTATGGAGAAAGAGGAAGCTGAAAGAAAGAGAGATAAAAAAATCCAGGAGTATGAGGGGAAAATTAGAGAAGTGATACACTAAAAAAAAATAATATACGCATAATTGGTATCCCAGAGGAGGAAGAGAGAGGGAAGGGTGCTGAAGGGGTACTTGAACAAATTATAGCTGAGAACTTCCCTGAACTGGGGAAGGAAAAAGGCATTGAAATCCAAGAGGCACAGAGAACTCCCTTCAGACGTAACTTGAATCGATCTTCTGCACGACATATCATAGTGAAACTGGCAAAATACAAGGATAAAGAGAAAATTCTGAAAGCAGCAAGGGATAAACGTGCCCTCACATATAAAGGGAGACCTATAAGACTCGTGACTGATCTCTCCTTTGAAACTTGGCAGGCCAGAAAGGCTTGGCACGATATCTACAGTGTGCTAAACAGAAAAAATATGCAGCCGAGAATCCTTTATCCAGCAAGTCTGTCATTTAGAATAGAAGGAGAGATAAAGGTCTTCCCAAACAAACAAAAACTGAAGGAATTTGTCACCACGAAACCAGCCCTACAAGAGATCCTAAGGGGGATCCTGTGAGACAAAGTACCAGAGACATCACTACAAGCATAAAACATACAGACATCACAATGACTCTAAACCCATATCTTTCTATAATAACACTGAATGTAAATGGATTAAATGCGCCAACTAAAAGACATAGGGTATCAGAATGGATAAAAAAACAAGACCCATCTATTTGCTGTCTACAAGAGACTCATTTTAGATCTGAGGACACCTTTAGATTGAGAGTGAGGGGATGGAGAACTATTTATCATGCTCCTGGAAGCCAAAAGAAAGCTGGAGTAGCCATACTTATATCAGACAAACTAGACTTTAAATTAAAGGCTGTAACAAGAGATGAAGAAGGGCATTATATAATAATCACAGGGTCTATCCACCAGGAAGAGCTAACTATTATAAATGTCTATGCGCCAAATACCCGAGCCCCCAGATATATAAAACAATTACTCATAAACATAAGCAACCTTATTGATAAGAATGTGGTCATTGCAGGGGACTTTAACACCCCACTTACAGAAATGGATAGATCATCTAGACACACAGTCAATAAAGAAACAAGGGCCCTGAATGATACATTGGATCAGATGGACTTGACAGATATATTTAGAACTCTGCATCCCAAAGCAACAGAATATACTTTCTTCTCGAGTGCACATGGAACATTCTCCAAGATAGATCATATACTGGGTCACAAAACAGCCCTTCATAAGTTTACAAGAATTGAAATTATACCATGCATACTTTCAGACCACAATGCTATGAAGCTTGAAATCAACCACAGGAAAAAGTCTGGAAAACCTCCAAAAGCATGGAGGTTAAAGAACACCCTACTAACGAATGAGTGGGTCAACCAGGCAATTAGAGAAGAAATTAAAACATATATGGAAACAAACGAAAATGAAAATACAACAATCCAAACGCTTTGGGATGCAGCGAAGGCAGTCCTGAGAGGAAAATACATTGCAATCCAGGCCTATCTCAAGAAACAAGAAAAATCCCAAATACAAAATCTAACAGCACACCTAAAGGAAATAGAAGCAGAACAGCAAAGGCAGCCTAAACCCAGCAGAAGAAGAGAAATAATAAAGATCAGAGCAGAAATAAACAATATAGAATCTAAAAAAACTGTAGAGCAGATCAACGAAACCAAGAGTTGGTTTTTTGAAAAAATAAACAAAATTGACAAACCTCTAGCCAGGCTTCTCAAAAAGAAAAGGGAGATGACCCAAATAGATAAAATCATGAATGAAAATGGAATGATTACAACCAATCCCTCAGAGATACAAACAATTATCAGGGAATACTATGAAAAATTATATGCCAGCAAATTGGACAACCTGGAAGAAATGGACAAATTTCTAAACACCCACACTCTTCCAAAACTCAATCAGGAGGAAATAGAAAGCTTGAACAGACCCATAACCAGCGAAGAAATTGAATCGGTTATCAAAAATCTCCCAACAAATAAGAGTCCAGGACCAGATGGCTTCCCAGGGGAGTTCTACCAGACATTTAAAGCAGAGATAATACCTATCCTTCTCAAGCTATTCCAAGAAATAGAAAGGGAAGGAAAACTTCCAGACTCATTCTATGAAGCCAGTATTACTTTGATTCCTAAACCAGACAGAGACCCAGTAAAAAAAGAGAACTACAGGCCAATATCCCTGATGAATATGGATGCAAAAATTCTTAATAAGATACTAGCAAATCGAATTCAACAGCATATAAAAAGAATTATTCACCATGATCAAGTGGGATTCATTCCTGGGATGCAGGGCTGGTTCAACATTCGCAAATCGATCAACGTGATACATCACATTAACAAAAAAAAAGAGAAGAACCATATGATCCTGTCAATCGATGCAGAAAAGGCCTTTGACAAAATCCAGCACCCTTTCTTAATAAAAACCCTTGAGAAAGTCGGGATAGAAGGAACATACTTAAAGATCATAAAGGCCATTTATGAAAAGCCCACAGCTAACATCATCCTCAACGGGGAAAAACTGAGAGCTTTTTCCCTGAGATCAGGAACACGACAGGGATGCCCACTGTCACCGCTGCTGTTTAATATAGTGCTGGAAGTTCTAGCATCAGCAATCAGACAACAAAAGGAAATCAAAGGCATCAAAATTGGCAAAGATGAAGTCAAGCTTTCGCTTTTTGCAGATGACATGATATTATACATGGAAAATCCGATAGACTCCACCAAAAGTCTGCTAGAACTGATACATGAATTCAGCAAAGTTGCAGGATACAAAATCAACGTGCAGAAATCAGTTGCATTCTTATACACTAACAATGAAGCAACAGAAAGACAAATGAAGAAACTGATCCCATTCACAATTGCACCAAGAAGCATAAAATACCTAGGAATAAATCTAACCAAAGATGTAAAAGATCTGTATGCTGAAAACTATAGAAAGCTTATGCAGGTAATTGAAGAAGATATAAAGAAATGGAAAGACATTCCCTGCTCATGGATTGGAAGAATAAATATTGTCAAAATGTCAATACTACCCAAAGCTATCTACACATTCAATGCAATCCCAATCAAAATTGCACCAGCATTCTTCTCGAAACTAGAACAAGCAATCCTAAAATTCATATGGAACCACAAAAGGCCCCGAATAGCCAAAGTAATTTTGAAGAAGAAGACCAAAGCAGGAGGCATCACAATCCCAGACTTTAGCCTCTACTACAAAGCTGTCATCATCAAGACAGCATGGTATTGGCATAAAAACAGACACATAGACCAATGGAATAGAATAGAAACCCCAGAACTAGACCCACAAACGTATGGCCAACTCATCTTTGACAAAGCAGGAAAGAACATCCAATGGAAAAAAGACAGTCTCTTTAACAAATGGTGCTGGGAGAACTGGACAGCAACATGCAGAAGGTTGAAACTAGACCACTTTCTCACACCATTCACAAAAATAAACTCAAAATGGATAAAGGACCTGAATGTGAGACAGGAAACCATCAAAACCTTAGAGGAGAAAGCAGGAAAAGACCTCTCTGACCTCAGCCGTAGCAATCTCTTACTCGGCACATCCCCAAAGGCAAGGGAATTAAAAGCAAAAGTGAATTACTGGGACCTTATGAAGATAAAAAGCTTCTGCACAGCAAAGGAAACAACCAACAAAACTAAAAGGCAACCAACGGAATGGGAAAAGATATTTGCAAATGACACATCGGACAAAGGGCTAGTATCCAAAATCTATAAAGAGCTCATCAAACTCCACACCAGAAAAACAAATAACCCAGTGAAGAAATGGGCAGAAAACATGAATAGACACTTCTCTAAAGAAGACATCCGGATGGCCAACAGGCACATGAAAAGATGTTCAACGTCGCTCCTTATCAGGGAAATACAAATCAAAACCACACTCAGATATCACCTCACACCAGTCAGAGTGGCCAAAATGAAGAAATCAGGAGACTATAGATGCTGGAGAGGATGTGGAGAAACAGGAACCCTCTTGCACTGTTGGTGGGAATGCAAATTGGTGCAGCCGCTCTGGAAAGCAGTGTGGAGGTTCCTCAGAAAATTAAAAATAGACCTACCCTATGACCCAGCAATAGCACTGCTAGGAATTTATCCAAGGGATACAGGAATACTGATGCATAGGGGCACCTGTACCCCAATGTTTATAGCGGCACTCTCAACAATAGCCAAATTATGGAAAGAGCCTAAATGTCCATCAACTGATGAATGGATAAAGAAATTGTGGTTTATATACACAATGGAATACTACGTGGCAATGAGAAAAAATGAAATATGGCCTTTTGTAGCAACGTGGATGGAACTGGAGAGTGTGATGCTAAGTGAAATAAGCCATACAGAGAAAGACAGATACCATATGTTTTCACTCTTATGTGGATCCTGAGAAACATAACAGAAACCCATGGGGGAGGGGAAGGAAAAAAAAAAAAAAAGAGGTTAGAGTGGGAGAGAGCCAAAGCATTAGAGACTGTTAAAAACTGAGAACAAACTGAGGGTTGATGGGGGGTGGGAGGGAGGGGAGGGTGGGAGGGAGGGCAGGGTGGGTGATGGGTATTGAGGAGGGCACCTTTTGGGATGAGCACTGGGTGTTGTATGGAAACCAATTTGACAGTAAATTTCATATATTAAAAAATAAAAAAAATTAAAAAAAATAAAAAATAAAAAAATAAAAAAATAAAAAAAAAAGAACTCAAAAAAAAAAAATGACACAATCTTAACTAAAGACAAAAAAATGAATATTTTTTAGAAATTTTGCCAGACAATTTTAAGATGCTCTTTGATAACGGGAGATACTCTTAATTAAATATCAGGGTTTAAATATGCTATATACTGGGGGCGCCTGGGTGGCTCAGTCGGTTAAGCGTCCGACTTCAGCTCAGGTCATGATCTCATGGTTTGTGGGTTCAAGCCTCATGTCAGGCTCTGTGCTGACAGCTCAGAGCCTGGAGCCTGCTTCTGATTCTGTGTCTGCCTCTCTCTCTGCCCCTCCCCTGCTCACGCTCTGTCTCTCTGTCTCTCAAAACTAAATAAATGTAAATAAATAAATTAAATAATTTAAATATGCTATATGCTGCATTCCACCAAATCAAACATATAAATGGTCCTGCACTCCAACAGCTCATCATCTTTATGTGAATACACACCCCCCACACACACAAGATCTCTCTAGCACACAGGTAAGTAGACTGAAATTCATATTAATCCATACCAACAGTCACCAGTATCAAATCTTTCATATAAGCCAGTACTTCTCCCAGAGCAAACAACTCTGATCAGAAACACATACCCATTTCTAGCATTTATTAGTGCGATGAGTTTGAGACAGCCTATAGAAATATAAAAATAAAACTGGATGAATTTCCCTTCTCTTATACTTGATATAGTATATCGCAGGACAAATAGATAAAAGAATATCTTAATTAAGCTGATTAACATTTAATTCAGTTTGTGAGTTGCAGCTACTATAGTAAATCAGCAACAGCATAAGATTATAAAATTCAACAAGTGTGTATTAAAGCCTAGAGGCTCTATAAAGTCTACAAAAGTAAATTACATAATAAAAAACAGAATCTTCACTTATTATAATGCAAAGGAAAACTTCTAAGGGAATATAGTGAAAGCTTCTACCATATTACACACCTCCTCCAATGCTTGACTAAGTAAGCCCCCATCAGGGCTTCCCCCCATAATTTCTGTTTTTTATAATACTTTCTGGACTCATCTCCCCAAGTTGAACCATAAACACCTTGAAGGCAGGAATTTTAACTTGTTGTATCTTCAGTGACTAACACATTCTACACACTCAAGAAATGTTTGATGGGTTAACTAATTATTTAATTCCATGAAAAATGTGTATGCATCTGCATAGCATGCCAAGAACTCTGGGAAGTCCCAGAGGTCAGATCCCTAAATTAAAAGTTTCTCTCCCAACTCCTGAAGACGTTTTCTACACTATAGAAAATCAAGGAATTAACCCTGAGAAGGGGGAAAACATTAAAAAATTATTACTTGCTTTGGGATACAGCACTGAGGACAGACAAATAAAGTTCCAATATGGCACAAAGTGGTCCCATGTGACCACAAGAGGAAGAAAACACGTGTTTGGTTTCCCAAGAAACAAATGCAGGACATTTTTCTTTAGGAGTTAGAGTGACACAGAAGAACCAATGAATACTGTACATATTCTCCAATGCTTAGTTAAGGTGCGATTGTCAGTCTGTCTCACATGCTCTCAAAACTAAAGCAGATGCCAGCAAAGGCCATTTCTGTATATTGGACTTTATGTTGGAAGCAAAATGCCAAAATATAGTTTGAAATGACATGCTCAGCACCTTGTCCTGACAATTCTAACCTCTAGGGCTGAGTACTTCCAATTTTTTTGAAAATTCTTCTCTGAGACCTGTGTTGGCCTAGAAAGAAGAGAATGAAAGAAATCCAAATGCCCAGTACTGAGTAACTACTGCCCTACCTGAAGTCCACCTCAGGTATAAGAGCTCTTTCCTGTGAAATCTGTATTTCCGGTGACTAAATTCTCAGGGCAAGCTTCTTGGACTAGTATTATGTAGCATGTTTTACGCCACTTAAGAATTGCTTTTAGTTTTGTTGTGTTTTTTAAAGGATAAGCGTTACTGCTTTTTCCAATTATAAAGATAACCAGTATTCATGTAGAAAGTGAAGTTCCCATCAGGAAATTTCTCTTTTGATCAGTGGCTTACTAGTCACTCTGAAGTATGTGTGTGTGAGGGTCGGGGGGGGGTACAAATCAGGGAGGGATGAGGTGCTGAAGTGCACAAGAGCCGCTGGCGAATTCTGGCTGGCACAATCAGGCAAGAAAAAGAAATAAAGGTATTCGAATTGGGAAGGACAAAATAAAACTGTCTTTATTCACATGATTAAGATTTGTGTGCATAATTATACCTCAATAAGGCTGATTTTTAAAAAGCCATAAAAAAAGGGGCGCCTGGGTGGCTCAGTCGGTTAAGCGGCCGGCTTCGGCTCGGGTCATGATCTCACGGTCCGTGAGTTTGAGCCCCGCGTCGGGCTCTGTGCTGACAGCTCAGAGCCTGGAGCCTGTTTCAGATTCTGTGTCTCCCTCTCTCTGACCCTCCCCTGTTCGTGCTCTGTCTCTCCCTGTCTCAAAAATAAATAAAACGTTAAAAAAAAAGCCATAAAAAGATAATCTACTTCAGTAAGAGTAAAATAAAACACAGAGGTGATTGTGCTAAAATGATTTTAAAAATCAAGTTGTTAATGGAAGTTTAAACATTAAAGAGCTGTTATCCACCATCATGGAAATGAGAGAACTGTTACCCCTTCGCGGGTCTTTACCATCTTGTTTGTATTTTAAAGCACTGGAAGTCTGTGTCAACAATGCTCAGTCACTTGCAACCCAGGGACTGACATAGTTACCATAAGCCACACTCTGAGCAAATACTTTTTCAATTATTAGAATGGCATTAGTAAAAATAACTACTTACTAACAACATTTGAAAATGACTTCATTACCTAGATGTTTCTGGTATTTAGGTGCCAAGACAAACAATCTTCTACTGCTTGTTTCATTCACGACATAACTTGCTTTGGCATCTTCCCTCGAACCCCCTGAACATCATATCCATCTGTCTGTTGTTCTTCTTTTTTTATCTTCCCTCTTACCTTCCTCTCGCTCTTTAGGAAATAAAGTTTGCCAGTAACTACATGAGAGTGCCTGCCTGTTTCAAAATATGTAGCTCCTGTACCTTTAAGCAATAGACCTTGGCTTGTATACCCCAAGGAACTATTTATTTATAGGGTACAGCTGAGCCTTTCCATAACTAAGATTATGTCAGTCACAAACATATACACATGACATACGTGTGCAGACAAGAGTTGACATAGCAGGCCTTAGGCTGCCACACTTAGAAAAACCTACTTGCAAGCCCTTGGTTGTCATCCGGGAACTTTCCTGGCAAAGTCATTTCCAGGATTGCCCTAAATGAGAAGTCATTTATTTCCCTAAATGAGAAGAGTGACTCACTGTGCCTACACTGTATAAATGATGTGGTGTATGCTGAACATCTGTTTTCCTTCTGGACATCTGGAATTTCAGTGACCACCATCAGTCACACAAATACTGTGTGTCTTCATGACTGACCCCCAAGAAAGACCCTCAATGCCTAACCTCAGGTGAGCTTCCTAGGTAGACATACTTCACAGGAGCTGTCACAATTTGTTGCTGGGGGAATTAAATACATTCTGTGTGACCCCACTAAGAGTGGACTCTGGAAAGCTTGCACATGGTTTCCTCCTGCAAAGGACTGAATGTTTGCGTCCCTCCAAAATGCATATGTTGAAACCCTAATCCCAATGTAATGGTATTTGGAGGTGGGGTCTTTGGGAGGTAGGTCGTGAGAGTGAGACCTCATGAATGGGATTAGGGCCCTTATAGGAAGCAGAGAGCTCTCTTTCCACCAGTGAGGACACAACAAGAAGATGGAAGTCTGCAACCCGGAATAAAGTCCTCATCAAAACCTGACCATTCTGGCACCTTGATCTTGGACTTTTAGTGTCCAAAACTGTGAGAAAGAAATGTTTGTTGT
This sequence comes from Panthera tigris, assembly GCF_018350195.1. Taxonomy (NCBI): domain Eukaryota; kingdom Metazoa; phylum Chordata; class Mammalia; order Carnivora; family Felidae; genus Panthera; species Panthera tigris. The sequence continues at coordinate 45,388,497 of NC_056670.1, forward strand.
TTAAGCTACTCAGTTTATGGTATTTTGTTGAAGCAGCCTGAACTCGGACAAAAATTGGTTTTGAGAAGTGGGGGTGCTGCTGTAATCCAGGAGTGCTTTAGAACCGGGCAATGGGTGGAGGCTGGAAGAGTTTCAAGGTGCATGCTAGAAAAAGCCTAGACTGCCATGAAAGGACTTCTAAAGGCAATTTTTGTGAGAGCTCAGGAAGCAAAGAAGAGTGCTACAGACAAAGTTTCCATTTTCTTAGAGAATACATAAGTAACCACGAATAGAATTTTGGTAGAAATATGGATGTTAAAGGTGATTCTGATGAGGTCTCAAACTAAAATGAGGAACATGTCACTGCACAATGTTAAAGGGTCGAGGGGAAAAGGTGGACAACATATATGAACAGGTAGAGAATTTAAGTAGAGTGACAGAAACTACTTTAAAAAAATCAAATGGAAATGCTATAAATAGAAAACAATATCAGAGATAAAGGATTTCTTAGGTGGATCTATTAGAAGACTGAACACAGCTGAAGAGAAAAATCGTAAGCTTGAAGACAGGTAAATAAAGATGATCCAAAATGAAATAAGCAGATGAGTGAAAATCAGAAGATCGTTCAAAAGTAGTGGATCATTATCAAATGGCCTAATTTCTGTATAAGTGGAGTCACCAAGAGAGAGAATACCTGAGAAATGTCCATAATTAATAGATGATAAGAAATCACAAATCAAAGATGTGTTCAGAACCTCAATTCGGGGGAGGGGGGAGTGTATGGATTACACACATCATAGTCCACATGCTGACAAACAAAGATATTGTGGAAATCTGGGAGGGACCTATGAAAAAACTGACAGAATTCAGGGTCAGCATACTTGCACTAAAAGATGTTAAAAGAAGTTCTTCAAGAAGAAAAGTAGGCCACAGATGGAAATTTGAAGTTACATGCCAAACATGTGGAAAATACCAAAAACGGTAAGAATGCCAAAGAATGGTAAAAATATACAGGATTTTTTAATCTCTTTAAAAGATAATTGCGACTTCGGGTTTAGCTTTAACAGGCAAAGAGCTAGGAAGTCATCACTCTCATCTTCACAAGAAAAAAAGATGAAGAAAGTAAAAATCAATGACTTTTCTTAGATCCACCAGCGGACTGAGGTGGCAGAGAAAATCGCCACCCCAAATCTGGAGAGACAGGCAGATACAGACAAGTGCTGCTGAGATCAGCTTACCTAAAAGAGGCATCAGAGCCAGTAGGGAGTAGGGAGAATTAAGCTCACTGCTTTTACAAAGTGCTGTAGGCTGAGCGTGGACTACTTTGAAAGTGAAAAACCCCTGAGGTGAAGGAGGTCAGAAGGTACAGACTTCCAGTTATAAAGTAAACAAGCCCTGGAGATGTCACATACAGCAGGTGACTAGAGTCAATAAAACTGTAGTGTATATTTGAAAGTTGCTCAGAGAATGGGTCTTGAAAGTTCTTACCACAAGAAAAGAATTATAATTGTGTGGTGACAGATGTTATTTAGTCTTATTGTGCTGATCTCCCAATATATACAAATATCGAATCATTATGTGGTTCACCTGAAATTAATATAACATTCCATGCCAATTCTATCAATTCTTTAAAAAATGGGAAAAAGACAGAATTCGCCTAAAGGAGGGAAAGAAATTGACAACATGCCTTGAAAATAACCCAACATGATTAAATAACAGGAAAATGCAAAATAAAACTGCAGTAAGATACCATTACTCCCCCAACTAGAAATCCCAAAATTACAAAGGCTAAAAATTGGAAGTGTTGACAATGATTTGGAAAAATTACAAGTGTTGGCAATGATGTGGACAAATTATGTATTCTCACGTATAGTGGGAGAGTGTAAAATGATACAAATGCTTATAAGTAAAGTGTGGCAGTTTCTTTTTACATTACATATGTACTTACCACAGAAGCAGCATGCTCACTCTTAGATATTTACTAAGAAAAATTTATTAAGCAAAATGAAAACTTACACGCACATAAAGACTTGTTCATCAATGTTCATAGCAGTGCTTTTCATAATAATTCCAACCTTAAAACAGTCCAAATGCCCCTCACTGGATGATGTATAATCATAGAATGTAATGAAATACTGTTCCAAAATAAAAAGGGGTGAAGTGAAAAAAAAACAAAAAAACAAACAACTGAGGGTCCAGACTTGGAAAAGCCTCAATACTTATATGAATTTTAGCTCCAAGAACTGCACTGGGTTCCCATGATAAAAAATATTTTAAAAAATACCCTTGTGTTTTAGATGGGGGAGGGGAGAACAGCGTAACCTATCTGGGACAATCTGGACAATAGGGACAATTTGCATTGTCCCTAAAGCATTCTCCATAACAAAGGCCTGCACTCCAAGGAAGAGTACTTGACTAGAGCTTTATCTGACCTGGAGGAAGAGCTACCTCCAACTCTAGCCTCCTCTAGCCATCTGTCTTAGGTAAAGAGATAAGAAAAGAGACTAATCAACAATTCAGAAAATCACATCCTAAGGACTCAGGACCACCAAAAATACAAGATCTAATCCTAAAATTACACAATGCTTTTCTTCCTCAAAGCCCTACCATATCATCTAGGCTTCAGTATGCTAGCATATGTTAGCAGTGCATTATAATTGAAAAAGCTGCAAGCTGCAAGTTACAAACTCTGTGTAAGGAGGAGTTCTTAGGAAAACCTAGAGACAACAGAGGTATGGAAAGATTTTTTTTTAAAGAAAGAAAAAGAAAGAAACTAGAAGAAACTGCAAGCTCTGACACCTACAGCTATAGGAAACATTAGACAAGAGTCCAGTTTCCAGCCAGACTGACACAAAATCTCACTCTAAAAGCCTAAAGGAGTGCCTGGGTGGCTCAGTTGGTTGGGCAGCTGACTACAGCTCAGGTCATGATCTTGCAGTCTGTGAGTTCGAGCCCCACGTGGGGCTGTGTGCTGAGAGCTCAGAGCCTGAAACCTGCTACCAATTCTGTGTCTCCCTCTCTCTGCCCCTTCCCTGCATGCTCTCTCAAAAATAATAAACATTAAAAAAAAAATTTAAAGCCTAAGGACCTCAGTTCTTATTACTCAAATACTATGTCTGACTTTCAAGAAAAATTACAAAACATTCTAAACAAGCAAAAGAAAAACCTTACCATCTAAAGAGACAAAGCAAGTTCAGAACTAGATTCCAATATGACACACATATCCAGTAGGGATTTAACAAAAACTAAGAGCTCTAGGAAAAAGAAGTAATAATGTGTAAGAATATATGGGTCATGGACACAAACAGATGGCAAACTGTAAAAACAAATAAATAAATAGGAAATGTTCAAAGTAAAAAACACTGTAACATAAATGAAAAATGCTTGTGATGAACTCATCAGTAGATTGGGCCTGGTTGCAGAAAGAATCAGCAAGCTTGAAGACACGTCAACAGAAACCTCCCAAACTAAAAAAAAAGAGAAAAAAGAAAGGGTGTGGGGGATAGAACAAAATATATAAGAACTACTGGACAATTTTAAAAAGTGTAACATATGTATAATGGGAATGCCAGAAGGAGCATAAAGGAAGGGAGGGAGGGAAGAAGAGAGGGAGGGAAGAAGGTGGGGAAGGAAGGAACAGAAATACCTGAAGTAAAAATAATCAAGACTTTCCTCAAATTAATGACAGACATGAAACCACAGAACCAAGATGCTCAGAAAACACCAAGGAGGATAAATATCCAAAGCATATTATATTCAAACTGAAGAAAACCAAAGACAAAGAGAAAATCTTGAAAGAAGTGAGAAGGGGGGTAAATACAATACCTATAGAGGAACAAAGACAAGATTTACATCTGATTTCTTGTAAGAAACCACACAAAAAAGAAGACCATAGAGTACTTTAAATGATGAAAGGAAAAAAAAAACCCAATTTAGAATTCTGCATACAGTGAAATTATCCTTCCAATGTGAAGGAGAAATAAAGACTTGCTCAAACAAACAAAAACTAGGGGATTTTTCCCAGACCTCCACATAAGAAATTTTAACAAAGTTCTTCAAAGAAAGGAAAAGGCCAGAAACTAAGAACATCACAGAAAGAATAAATGAAGGTCAAGTAGAATCTCTTGTTTTTCCTATTCCTAATTGATCTAATAATTTTTCAAGTAATAACGGCAACAATGTACTGGGTGATTATAGCATATGGATAAATGAAGTGAATGAGCAATGTCATAAGGGATAGGAGGGAAAAATTGGGACTACTGTGTAATAAGATAAATATGTAAGGCAAAATGGGGAGTACCCATGAAACAGCATAATGTTATTTGAATGTAGACTTACACTTATTATAAATGTATACTGCAAACACTAAGGTAACCACTAAAAAAATTAATTTTTTAATTAAGAGGACAGAAAATGATTTACCATAAGTGACTGACCACAAAATGATCAATTAAAATCAAGGAAGGCAGAAAAATGGAGGAAGATAAAGAAACAAAGAACAAGTACAAGTAGAAAACAGTTACAAATACAGTAGATATTGACCCCACTATATTATTATCACTTTAAATATGAATAGTCTAATAAACACATTCACATGTCAGAGTAGACTTTTTAAAAACCTCCAATATAACTTGTCTCTCAGAACCCCACTTTAAATATAAAGACAAAGATAGATTTTTTAGATAGGGAAAGAAATAGATATAGCATGCTAACACTAATCAAAAGGAAGCTAGAATATCTATATTAATCTCAGGCAAAGCAGACTCCAGAACAAGGAAAATTACCAGAGACGAGAGGTGGCACTACATAATGATAAATCATCCATTCTCCAAGAGGATATAACAATCCTTAACAGGTACACATCTAACAAAGTGTCAAAATATGTGAGGCAAAAAGTAATAAAACTACAAAGAGAAATAAACAAATCCACTATTTTAGTTATAGAAATCAGCACCTTTCTATCAGTAGTGGACAGATTCAGCAAGCAGAAAATCAGTAAGGATACAGTTGAGCTGATCAACACAAGCAATCAACTGTATCTGACATTTATCAAATACTTCCTTCAACAATAGCAGAATGAGCACTCTTATCAAGCTTACATGGAACATTCACAAAGACAGGTCACACCTCAAGCCACAAAACACACTTTAAGACAAATTGGAAAGAGTATAAATCATACAAAATATGCTCTCAGAACACTGTGAAATTAAACTAGAAATAAGTAACAGAACGATAGCTGGGGATTAAACAACATGTGATTAGATAACACAGAAGTCAAAGAAGTCTCAAGAGAAATTTTAAAATATTTTGAACTAAATGAAAATTGAAATACAACTTATCAAAATTTGTGAGATACAGCAAAAGCAATGCTTAGGAATAAATTTAAAGTACTAAATACATATATTTAAAAAAGAAAGATAAAATCAATAACTAAGCTTCTACCTCAAGACATTAAAGAAAAAGGGGCAATATAAACCTAAAACAAGCAAAGAAAGAATAAAAATTAAAGCAAATATAAATGAAGTTGATAACACCAAATCAATAGAGAAAATCAATAAAACCAAAAGCTGGTTCTTTGTAAAGATAAATAAAATAGATAAACCTATAACCAGGATAACCACGGAAAAAAGTGAGCCAATGCCAAGTACTAATATCAGAAATAAAAAAGGATTATCACTACTGATTCTACGGACATTAAAAGGATAAGAGAGGAATATTATCATGCCCTCATATTTGATAACTCAGATTAAAGAGATCAATTCCTTATAAAACATAAACTACCAATATTCACAAAAGAAAAAGTTGATCATCTGAATGAGCCTATGTCTATAAAAGAAATTCAATCAATAAATATATACCAATTACCTCCAATCTCTTCCATAAAACAGAATCATAGAGAACACTTTCTAACTCATTCTATAAAGCCAACATTGCCCTAACATCAAAACCAGATGAAGACATTAAAAGAAAAAAAAAAAAAAACTATAGGCCAAAATCACTCATGAACACAGATACAAAAATCAACAAAACTATCAGCAACTGAATCCAAAAATATATCAAAATAATTATAACCATGACCAGCAAAACTTATTCCAAGTATGCAAGGTTGGCTCAACATGTGAAAACCAACTGACGTAATGCAACAAAACAGTCTAAAGAAGAAAAATTATATTATCACGCCAATATACATAGAAAAAACATTTAACAAAATCCAAACACATTCATGATAAAAAAAAAAAAAAACTCTCAGGAAACCAGGATTAGAGGAGGGGAACTTCCTCAACTTGACAAAGAACATCTACAAAAACATCTACAGGTAACTTAATGATGATAAACTAGATGCTTTCTTCTAAGATGGGGAACAAGGCAAGGATATCCTCTCCCACCACTCCTATTCAAGACCAAATTATAGAAGTCCTACCTAATGCATAATACAGGGAAATAAAAGATACACAGATTGGTAAGGAAAAAATAAAACTACCTTTCATCTCAGATGACATGATTGCCTAAGAAGAAAATACCAAAGAATCAACAACAACAAAAGAACTCCTGGAGCTAATAAGGAATTATAGCAAGGTTGAAGGTTGAAGTTAATATACAAATGTCAATTCCTTTCCTATATACCAGCAATGAACAAATGAAATTGGAAATAAAAAATACATCATTACATTAGCTTCATCCAAAATGAGATACATAGGCATAAATTTAACAAAATATGTATTGGATGTACATGAAGAACTCTACAAAACTAATGAAAGAAAGGAAACGTCTAAATAAATGAAGAAATATTACATGTTCATGGATAGAAAGACTCCAAATTGTTAAGATCTCAATTCTTCCAAATGTGTTTTATAGAGTCAGTGCAATCTCAGTCAAAATCCCAGCAAGTTGTTTTGTAGTTACCAATAAACTCATGCTAAAGTATACGTACACAATGGAATACTATGTGGCAATGAGAAAGAATGAAATATGGCCTTTTGTAGCAACGTGCATGGAACTGGAGAGTGTGATGCTAAGTGAAGTCATACAGAGAAAGACAGATACCATATGTTTTCACTCTTATGTGGATCCTGAGAAACTTAACAGAAGTCTATGGGGTGGGGGTGGGGGGGGGAGGAAGAAAAAAAAAAAGAGGTTAGAAAGAGAGAGAGACAAAGCATAAGAGACTCTTAAAAACTGAGAACAAACTGAGGGTTGATGGGGGGTGGGAGGGAGGGGAGGGTGGGGGATGGGTACTGAGGAGGGCACCTTTTGGGATGAGCACTGGGTGTTGTATGGAAACCAACTTGACAATAAATTCCATATTAAAAAAATAAATAAAGTATATGTGAGAAAGCAAAAGATTCAGAATAATCAACACAATACTGAAGAACGAAGTAGGAACTGACACTTCAGGATTTCAAGATTTACTATAAAGATACAGTAATCAATACAGCATGACACGGTGGGAAAAAAAACAAATAGATCAACAGAGAGACCAGACACAGACCCACACAAATTTGGTTAACTGATCCTTGATAAAAGAGCAGATGCAATTCAATAGAGAAAGAACATTCTTTCTAACAAACAGCACTGAAACAACTGGACATCCATATGCCAAAAAAAAAAAAAATCTAGACTTTACACTTTTAAAAAATTCATTCAAAATGGATTATAGGCCTAAATGTAAAGCACAAAATTATAAAACTTCTAAAAGATAACTAACTGTATTGGTGCCCAAGGGCTATCATAACAAAGTACCACAAACTGGGTGACTTTAAAAAAAAAAAAAACTGGGGTGCCTGGGTGGCTCAGTCGGTGAAGCATCCGACTTCAGGTCAGGTCATGATCTCGCAGTTTGTGAGTTCGAGCCCCACTTTGGGCTCTGTGCTGACAGTCTGGAGCCTGGAGCCTGCTTTGGATTCTGTGTCTCTGTCTCTCTCTGCTCCTCCTCCTCCACTCTGTCTCTCTCTCTCTCAAAAATAAATAAACATTTAAGAAGTAAAAAAAAAAAAAAAAAAAAAAAAACTCCTAAATAGCTCAACAATTAAAAAAAATATTTAATGGGCAAAAGATCTAAACTGATGTCTCACCAAAGAATATATGCAAATGGAAAATAAGCATATGAAAAGCCGTTCAACATCATATGTCATTAGAGATCTGCAAGTTACAACAATGAGATGTTACTACATACCTATTAGGCCAAAATCCAAAAAAAACTGAGCAAACCAAATGCTGTTAAGGATGGAGATACATTGCTGGGAATGCCAAAATGGTACAGCCACTCTGGAAGACAATTTAGCACATTCTTACAAAGCTAAGCATAGTATTTCCATATGATCTGGCAACTGTACTCCTAGGTATTGACCCAATTGATTTTAAATGTATATCCACACAAAACCCTGTGTTCAAATGTTGACAGCCGCTTTATTCACAATCATCAAAAACAGGGGTGGGGGAGGTGGAGCTGGAAATGCCCAAAATGTCCTTCATTAGTTGAATTGATAAACAAACTGTAGTACATCCACCCAATGTAGTATTATTTGGTGATAAAAGGAAATGAGGGGGCACCTGGGTGGCTCAGTAGGTTAAGCGTCCAACTTCAGCTCGGGACATGATCTCACCGTTCCCAAGTTCAAGCCCCACGTTGGGCTCTGTGCTGACAGCTCAGAGCCTGGAGCCTGCTTCAGATTCTGTGTCTCCCTCTTTCCCTGCCCTTCCCCCGCTCATGCTCTGGTTCTCTCTCTTTCTCTCAAAAATAAAAAAATATTAAAATTTTTTTAAAAATAAAGAAAAAGAGAAGAGCTATCAAGCTATAAATAGATATGTAGGCACCTTAAGTGAATGTTGCTAAGGAAAAGAAGCCAGGCTGAAAAGGCCACATACTGGATGATTTCAACTATATTACAAGTCTTTTATCATATATGTATTTTGCAAAATCATCTCCAAGTGTGAGACTTGTCTTTATTCTCTTAACAGTACCTTTCACAGAAGTTTTTAATTTTAATAAAGACTAAATTATCATTTTTTTTCTTTCATGGTGATCCATGGACGATTCCTTTTGGTGTAGTATCTAAAAATTCATTGCTGAAACCAAGGTCACCCATATTTTCTCCTGTGTGATTGTTGTGGGCAAACTGTATTCCCTAAAAAGATATTTTGAAGTCCTAACCCCCAGTATCTGTGAACATAAACTTTTTTGGAAATAGGCTATTTGCAGACGTAATTAAGGTGAGGTCCTAATGCAATGACTGATGTCCTTTTAAGATAAGGAAAATCTGGACACAGACAGAGGAAGAAATCCATATGACAAGAGAGGCAAAAACTGGAGTGATGTGTCTACAAGCCAAGGACAGCAAGCATTGCTGGCAACCACCAAAAGTTAGGAAGAAGCAAGGAAAGATCCTTCTGTAGAAACTTCAGAGAGAGCATGGCCTTGCTGACAAAATCTCAGAATCTTGCCTCCAGAACTTGAAAGAATACACTTCTGTTTTCTCACAGACATCCAGTCTGCGGTACTTTGTTATGGCAACCCTAAGAACCAATACATATTTTGGTACCATGAAGTACAGGGTTGCTATAATAGATACCCAAAAAAAATGTGGAAGTGGTTTTGTAATTAGGTAATGGATAGAGGACATAAGAGTGTTGAGGCACATTATAGAAAAAGCCTAGTCTGCCTTGAAAAGACTGTGGGTAGAAATGTGGACATTAAAGGCGACTCTGGTGAGGGGTCAGAAAGAAAAGAGGGGAATGGTGTAAAAAGCATCTCCAGTCTTCGATAATACATGTACCGTCCAAGAAAAGAATGTTGCTAGAAACATAAACTTTAAAGGTTCTTCAGGCTAGGCCTTAGAAGGAAATAATGAGAGACGCCTGGGCGACTCAGGCGATAAGCATCCAACTCTTGATTTCGGCTCAGGTCATGATCTCATGGTTTGTGAGATCAAACCCCACATCAGGCTCTGTCCTGACAGTGTGGAGCCTGGAGCCTGTTTCAGATTCTGTGTCTCCCTCTCTCCCTGCCCCTCCCCTGATTGTGCTCTGTTTATCTCTCTCTCAAAAATAAATAAACATTTTTTAAAAATTTTTTCCAAAGGAAATAATGAATATATTATTGGATACTGGAAGAAAAGCAATCATTGTTACAAAGTGGCAAAAACTGCCTGAAATGTGTTCTACTGTTGGGTCGAAGTAGAACTTGTAACTATAGTTGCCTTAAACAAAGTGGAGGTGAGGGGCACTGACCACCCCCGCCCCCGCCATGGTAAAAAATACACCTATAACTTTTGACTCCCCCAAAACATAACTACTTATACTCTACTATTGACTAGAAGCCTTACCAATAACACAGAGTCAATTGACACATCTGAATGTATCATATCTACGGATATATCACATCTGTATGTCTCATATACTGTATTCTTAAAGTAAGCTAGAGAAAAGATGATGTTATTTAAAATCTCTTAAGAGAAAATACACTTATAGTACTACATTTATCAAAAAAAAAAAAAAACCCACATATAAGTGGACCCATGCAGTTCAAACCCATGTTATTCAAGGGTCAACTGTAATGAACTTGGATATTTAGCTGAGGATATTCCTAAGCAAAGTGTAGAAGATGTGACCATGGGTTCTCCTTGCTGCCTATATAAGAAAATGCAAGAGGGAAGAGATAAATTGAGAAAGGAATTGTTAGGCGAAATGGAACCAGCATTTGATGATTTGGAATATTCTCAACCTATCCAATATATCATGCTCTGGAAACAAGACTAAAGGTATGGTTTGACAAAGTTCGGTAAGAGCATGGCCCTGCTAATAACTTGATTTCAGACTTCTAGCTTCCAGAATTGTGAAAGAATGCATATATTAGGACACTAAGAGCACAAACCACAAAAGAAAAAATTGGAAGACTCTTTAAAATTTTTCTTAATCCCATTCTTCAAAAGATTACATTAAGAAAATATAAAGATAAGCCACACACTGGAAGAAACACCTATATGGAAAAGGACTTGTATTCCAAACATGTAAAGACCCTTATAAACTCAAGAAGACAAACAACCCAAGTTTTTTTTTTTTAATGAGCAAAATATTTGAATAGACACTTCACCAAATAAAAAACTACAGATGGTAAATTAAACATAGGAAAAAAACACTCAATACCATTTGTCAACAGGAAAATGCAAAAGGAAACAATGAGATGCCACTACACACTTACCAGGATGGCTAAAATGAAATACAATCACACGAACAATACAAAGCAATTCTGGCAAAAATGGAACAACTGGAACTCTGATGCACCGCTGTCAGGACCCCTTTACTCACTACCTTGCTTTAGTTTTCTTAAAAGCACTTTTCATTACCTTAAGATTTACCTATGTATGGAAGTCCTTGTGTATCTGCTCATATATGTACTGTCTATCTCCCTCCGTATAAGTACCATGAGGCTGGTGACCTGGTCTGTCTTGTCACCACAGTGTCACCTCAACACCAAGATGAATGGTAGAAAGTGGGCACTCAATACATATGTATTAAAAGGCAGTAAGAAGCAGAAAGAAGTGACACAAAGATAAGTAAATTTGCAAAAGCAAGGAACCCAGTCATAGCAGCCCAAAGAGGGGCAACCTGATGTAAAAGAAAGTAAATTTAGACCGCCAGGACTGTGCGCATTCGAATTATCTGGGGAGCTCTGCAAAATACCTATTGCAGGTCACATCAAATGAATGAAATCAGAGAATGGGGTCCAAGTATTGATCATTAAAGTTCTCCAGGTGATCCTAGTGTGCAGTCAAGATTAAAAACTACTGAGGAAATGGAACCTAGGCTTTGGAGCTGTACCTACTTGGGTGAAAATCTTGGGCAAGTGACATAACCTCCCTCTGCCCCAAAAATCTCATCTATAAAATGGGAACAATATATACCTCCCAAAGACTGAGATTCTATATAAAGCTCTAAGTAAATGTTAATGTGCCTCTCCAGGGCAAGCTTGATGAAATCTTCATTGCTTGGTATGACAAATGCTAATTCAATCATTAATTCATATCTTCCATTGTTACCTGATTATTGAAGTGAACATTTGCATTGGTGAAGTTTAGAAATGCTAACTTTATCAGTGTTCTGATGATAAGATGCCACCTGAAGCTATGTCCATTTTAAATCTATGAGTAACTAAACTTTGAAGGGAAATCTAATTTATTATTTATACCAGCGATTCTCAAACCTGGATGCAGGTTAGAATCAACATAAGCTTTTTTAAAAATAACCCATACCAAGTGTCCAGACCATGCGAAAGCCCTTAAATCAAAATCCTTGGGGTAGGTCCAGAGCATGAATATTCTTTAAAAGGCTAATTGATCTGTAATTCTAAAACACAGTCAGGGCTGAAAAATACTTATTTGCACTAATGACACCCCATGCTAACTACATATCCGAGTCATTTGTGGAGCTCTCAAAAAAAAATAGATGGATTCCAGAATCCTGCCATAACTTAGTGATTCCGAGTCCATGGACATGGAACTTGTCATTTTGCAAAGCATCATAAAACTTCCCCCTGGTGATTCTGACAGAAACCCGCAGGGAAACACTACTTTATACTATGAATTTACTCTCCCTGTTGTGTACCAGCAAAGGTCATTTAGAACTTTCCTGGCATGTTTAGAGCTTTCATGGCCGCCCATGCCAAGCCTTCTCAGTTTCTTTTAATCAGTAACTGATGCAATACATCACAGCAAGTCTAAAGTCTACAGACCTTTTCAAAACATTTTCATGTGCAGACTACTGACCCACATCATTTACCACACACTGTGCCCAGCACCAGCTATGCAGTCCGCTGGCCTTTCTAACCAAATCCCATTAGGCTGCCGATTTGGGAATGGCAAAATGGAATGCCCAGGCCTCATTTCCCTTTAAGTGGTATGTGATACCAGGACTAATGACATTAACCTCACTGGTCAGATGAGTCTGAATGAAATCCAAGTTGTTTTCTGCACCTAGAGGCAAACTTAAATTTGCTTCCCTCGGACATAATAAAATCTAAGGAAAGGTGATCTCTTAATTAGGAGCATTAACAGAGTGCCCTGTAATTTTCAAACTCTACTAAACCCAGCAGCAGGACCCTTAGTGAATGATTTTAGGGGAGTCAATCAGTACACATATCACCCTGGCTGCATTACCAGACAGATGGTAATAGCATTTAAACAACCAGGCATTATTCTTAAGCTTATTAAATACATAAATCATGTGATCCTCAAAATAACCCTATTAAGCACATACTGTACTTTTATTATTCCCATTTCATGAGTTAAAAAAAAAAAATGCACACGGAAGTTAAATGAGTTGTCCAAAGACACAGAGCCAGTAAGTGGCAGTTTTTGAACCCAGGCAATTTGCTTCAGTCTGTTACCTTAACTAGTAGATGAGTGATGGCCAAACAATCTTTAAAAAAATTTTTAAAAAATGTTAAGTTAGTCCGCAGCAAACACTGGATATCAGACTATGTGTACTGTGGGTAAGTGACTTAACCTCTCTGTGCCATTTCTGCACATGAAAAATAGAGATGACAGTACCTGCCTCAGTGAGTTGGGGTGAGGATTAAACAAGACAATGCATGTGATGTGCTTAGAACGGTACTTGATTATTTTTAAGAGCTGTCAATGTCAGCCATTATTGTTATTTGTACCATAATACGGCCCAAGTGGTTGGGGAGAAATGACAACCTACTAAACTGAAAATCCTCTCTGGTGATCTTAGATCTGTAGATTCTGTAAAGTCCCAGTATATCAGACCCGATAGGAAACGCAAAACAGACTTTCACGAGAACTTTGTAACTGTTACTGTGACAAAGCCCCAGCCCATCCAGGCCAAGACTGAATGAGTCTGCCAGGGACAGCCCCGTTTGCTATAGTTTAGCCTTTTTTAGCCAACATCCCCAATTATCAGGCTATATAAATACAACACACTAGGAGACAGACTTTGAAATAGCTGCAAACAGTGGACTCAGGTTTGAATGGAGAGGACCCTGTCAGTTGCTAAAGGTCAGCACCCCTCCCCTGGTTATATTTGCATAAACCAAAAGAAAAACAAAACAAGAGCTCAAAAATAGGTAACATTCATCATGTGCTTGCCACTTATTAAATGTTTTCCATATGTTGCTTCATCTAATCCTCAAAACACCGTTCCAGGGGCTAACATTCCCAGAGAAAACCACACAACCCCACTGGTCGATCTCACTCTGAATTCATTTCTACACACCTCGAACAGGTATTCAACACTGCCTGACAGTCCAATCCCATTTCCCTAATCACTTCACTTCTCCACTCTGCGGAAGGACTACGTCACATGCGTCTCCTCAAGAGTCTAACACCTCTTCTCCTCTCCCCTACTGTCCTTTCAGTCAATGACTGCATTACAGACAGATGGTGCCACTACCACCTGCCTGCATCTGCACCTGTTGTCTCGGCTTCCCCTCTAGTGATACTGGAATATGTGCTCCTGATCAATTCAAAGCCAACCACCCACCTGCTCTGGATCTCCTCCCCTCTCAGATACTCAAGACCTACCCCTGCAATGTTCCCCTCTCTCATCTGCATCATTTCTCCCTTTCTAGGAGTTCAATCCTACTGGCATATAAATATATTCTAGTTTCTTCTATCTTAGAAAAAAAAAAAAACCCACTTGACCTAAAGGCCCCTCTAGTCCAAAAAGTTATTCTTGTTAAAATGATTAAAATCCTAATTCCAAATCCATCTTACACAGCGGCATTCGCCACAGTTAACCACCACTTCCTTCTTTTTTTTGGCTTCCCTTTTTCTTTTCTGGGTACACTCTCAACCTAGGTGGTTTCAGCCAGTCCCTTAGTTTAAATACCATCTATGTGGTAGTGATTCCAAAGCCCTGACATCGCGCAGGACTTCAGATACAAATTTCCAATGGCCTCTCTGGCATCTCAACTTAAAAATCTACTAGATTTGTCATGTATATTTCACCATAATAAAACAAAATAAATCTACAAGGTGACAGATGGAGAGAGGGATGGAGAGATAAATCAATACGTGAGGAAAAAAAAAAAAAAAAAAACAAGAACAAGTGTGGTTAAATGTTAGTGGTGGGACCTAGGTGGCGGGTATAGAGAGTTCAGTGGAAAATTCTTTCCAACTATGTTGTTTGTATGTCGCACGTTGGGGGAAAACCTAGTAGGCATCTCAAACCTAACATATTCAAAACATTAATTCTTGGTTCCACCCCTTCCAAAAATGAAACCTACACCCCACCTACATTTTTCCCCATCTCATTAAACAGCAAGGCAAAAGAGTAGGCGAGGCAAAAACCCAGGACTCAGCCTTGACTAGCTATCTTCCCCCCTGGACTATAACTCCATCAAAGCAGGGGCCCTGCCTATCTTGTTCATGTATATTCCCAACTTCGAAAGCAGTGCCTGGCACACAGGAGGTGTTCAAAACTAGCTGCTGAATTAACTGATGAATCAATGCTCTGTTTCTTGCTAGGCCCCTCAACCCTCATTGGGCCTTGAGTGAGACCAGAGTTCTTGGCCTTGAAACCTCCCCAGCCCAGGCCAGCGAGGACCATACCATGTCTTAGTATCTGATTATGGCTTCTTACCAATCATATCGGCTCCATGCTTCTCAATGAGAGTTCAAGGCCTTTCTTTACCACAGAGCCAAAGTGTTTCCTGCCCCAAACCTGTCACACACACAGGAACCACAACACATGTCACAGTACAGCTGGACATCACACTACGCAGGCTGAGTCTCCGCCCCCCCCCCCCCCCCCCCCGCCTCCTTGGCTTCTCTTTGCCCAGGGCCTGCCCAAAACCAGCACCTGCAGGCCTCCTGGGGACTGGGGCCACAACACACTCCTTCTGCCCCTGGGCATCAAAGGCATCTTCCTCTCCGGGCCACCGAGTGAGCCCAAGTCGGCCCTCTCACGCTGCTCCGCAGCAGCCTCCCCCACCCTCCCCGCTGCCACTTGGCCCCAGCCACCATTCCTCACCTGGCCTGCCCCGCCCTGCCTGGCACCAACCGCCCCCTGCCCGCCCCCAGCCCGCCTTGCCAGTTGGGTTCTCGCGGGAGCCCGCAGACCCAATCCCAGCCACGCCTGCGAGCCTGCGCACTGGAGCCTCACCCTGCGCCACCGCCCTCTGCTGGCCTGGCTGGAGCCTGCAGTACCTCCCCTGCTGGCCTTTCAAGGCCATACAGCGCTCCCTGCGGACCCAGCTGACGCCTCCCTGCGGGTCGCTGGTCCACCACCCCGCTGTACATACCCCTTTCCTAAACTAAGCCCTGACGCCAGCAACTCTCTGAGCCATGCCCACATCTTGAACCACTGACTTTGTTCCCTAGGGATGGCCTCTTGGTTCATACGTACGTCTGACTGTCCCCCTCTACTGAGTCGCAGAGCGGCCAGAGTAGAAGTGGATTTGCAGTGTCAGAGCAGGACAGAGTATTTAGGAACGTTGGACAGGATAGACTACTGCAGAAGTCACTAACCCGTGCCGGAGTGCGAGGTCGGTTGGCTACAGGTCGGTTGAGAGTTTCTGTTCGGATCGTCGGTGCAGGGGCAATTCAGGATGTAAACATTGCCTCAATCCACGAAGCTGGAATCTTTTTATCTTGGTGAGTACATCTGTCTCCATTTGGTCCTGACCCGAGCCATTCTAGCAGATCCATTTCCCTTGAAGTCATGACAAGACCTGCCTGGCTCAGCCCACGGTCGTCAGTGTTGGTCCAAAGAAGACAGCCATATCTTTAAGCTGAAGGCGGACTCAGCAAAAACGGCCACCCTCTGTCCAGGCATGGAGGGGTCAGCTTCCTGCTCTAGGAGTCACTGACGATAGGTAGCTGCCTTCTCTCCATCAGAGTCCTGGTTTTCCCTTAGCAGCCAAGGCACCCTCCAGGCAAGCTGTACCAGTGTCAGGGTAAGATTCCTCTTAAAGACGGACCCCCTTGTCTGATGTATCTTTTGTTTTTCATAGTCTCTAATATCAGAAGTCTGCCGTGGTCACCATTTCACAAACATGAACAGCATGAATGAATTGAAATGTTATGTATACTGTTATATGTCCCTACATAGAAGGCTATCTTAGGGACACACAGAAGAAAGAATTCCCACCCACAGCGTCAGGAAATCCCCGAATGGAGACTAAATGAACACTTGGTCAAAGTGGATCCTGAGGTCTCTATCCACCAACCTTCCACTAAACCACACAATAATCTCAGAGGCCACCAACCCAGAAGGCTTTTCTTGGTTGCTTCTGTGGAAAATTGAAAGAATGATGTAGTATGTTACCAAACTTTCTGCCATGCTTTGGAGGCCTTTTCAAACTCTTGTGTCTAACCAGTCACCAGTAGTGCAAAGAGTCTTGCAGGCCTAGATTTCAATCCCTGCTCTGCTACTGAATAGCTGGTGACCTGGAGCAAGTTACTTCCTAATTTCTGCCTCAGTTTCTTTAAAAAAAAAAAAAAAAGTCCAGGGGCACCTGGATGACTCAGTCGGTTAAGCACACTCTTGATTTCAGCTCAGGTCATGATCTCATGGTTCATGAGATTGAGTCCCAGCACAGAGCCTCCTTGGGATTCTCTCTCTCTCTCTTTCTGCCCCTCCCCCGCTCATGCTATCTCTCTCAAAATAAATAAACTTAAAAAGAGTCCATAAGGTTGTAAGTGCTTAATGAGACAAAGTACAGAAGCATCCAGCACTGTGTCTGGTGCTAAATCCTGTTTCCCTTTCCCAGAAGGATGGATTCACAGAGTTTGCTAGGGCTGTGGATCTTCCAGAGTTTCTGTGCTGACTGTTTCTATCTCTCATTGTCTGTTTCTCTCTAAGCAAAGGACCTGCTGCAGCCATGGTCTCTATCCTGTTGTGGGTAAGGCTGGATACCCTCCACAAATTAGACCAGGCATATTGATGTCGCCGTCATTCCAAAAGCAGGTCTAGGAGACTAGGTTGCTAATATTCCCTTTCCTTTGGGCTCCAGAACTCAACCTTACAGGACTCTTCACCACACAACCCTTGGTGCTTACTGCAGGCCTGGTCCCAATGTGGTCCTCCAGCGCAGTTCTGCCTCTCGTATTCCATCCATCCAGGTTCCCTTTCCAGGCTAGCTATGGAGTCTCTTGGTTATCCCCTCTCTGCTCCCCCCACTCCCCCCCCCAGACACCACCTCCTCCTGTCCTGCTTTGCCTGGGGCTCACTACAGATCCCTGGGAAAGCTCAGATGGGGGAATAGCAGTGACCAGCACAAAGAGGTAACGCTGACTGTGTCATCTCACAGTCTGCACCCCCACCCCTGGTCTGGACATCCAGGCTCCCTCTTGGATGCACCTGAAGGCCAGCCAAAGACCTGCTCTCTGCTGAGGTGGGGCCCTTCTGCTTCTTTCAAGTACAAGAATTTACTGACAAAATGGCCCCTCATCCCAAGCCATGGGTCTCCAGACACAATCAGAGAGGACCCATGAGGGGCTTCCAGACTCCAGTAAGCAGCGTGCACCCAGGACCTCAGAACCCAAAGGCATGTTTTCACAGTCCGCAAGGTCCACGCTCAAGTCCAGAGCTTTCTAAACTTGGTTTGACCCAGGGAAGAGCACATAACTAAGAATAAGAAACACCGGCAGGAAAGAAAAGAATCTTTTCAGCAACACTACCCTTCCGTCGGATCCGTCACGGCCCAGGCCTCTGCTTGGCAGCCTGATGTATTTTTAGATGATGTTCTTCACACCCAGCGCCACCAAGTGTGAGTGGATGGGGATCGTGAGCTTGGAAGAAGCCATGGGGCCTTTCTGTGTGTTTCTTTCTCTCTGCTTAGCTTTGAGACACTTCACATAAAAGGCTCTATAAAAATAAATTGTGGAAAGTGCAACGCCAATAAAAAGCCCAGTGGGAGCCGAAAACTGTTTTATTTAAAGAGCAGAAGGACACACACTTACCTCGTTGTGAATTCCCCACTGCCCGGTCCCTGAGCCTGGCACATGGTAGATGCCCAATAAATATTAATTGATTGACCATTAGCTGCTGCTCATCTGTTTGCAGAGTGTCAACCAGCCCATCGTTCCGCAGGCACACACCACACGGAGAGGGAAGGAACCCGGAGGCTTTGACAAGGAGAGTCGCTAAGTTGGCAGGCTCGCCTGTCACCAACTCTTGTACATAAATGCCCCGCCTTCCGCTTCCAGCTCTACTTATTAACAGTAAAATCATGATGTGGCAGAAAGTGAACTGCAAACACTGACAGATTCTAACAGGGGAGCTGGATAGATGCCTTTCAACCTTCATGTATTACCGCTTGGTCTGTGCCAAGCCCTGGGCTCTACAGCAAGAATACAGATGTCATCAGCTGATTGCATCTTATTAGCTAGACAGAATAGGGGGCACACGGAAGACAACGTCTTTGTTTCCTTCCAGTGCCATTCAAGTTCGATATCCAGATGCGTTTTTTTCCTGGGCCCTTGTATATCAATCTTGGGCAGGCCCATAACTATGAGCACCCAGAACAGTCCCATTTCAGTGTAAGATTCCCTCTGTCTTCTGATCTGTTAAGCTCTCTGCCCTTGAGGCTGGGACTGCTTTGGGTTGGAAACGGGTATGGGAAATGGACATATCAGTTTCTCCTCCTCACTCAGCTTCACACCCACATCCTACTTTGTAGACCCAGTGCCTGATCTCTCTGCAGCTGGAACGCAGCCCTGGGCCCTCTGGGCTCTGCAGGTATTTTGAGTCAGCTGTTTGTGCTGGGAGAGAATCTTGTGGCTTCCCCAACAACTCCCCTGCAAGGTGTCTCCAGGCGCAACTCCATTGCCTGGGTGATGTTGTCTCTGGACAGCTGTTTACAATGCCCTCCCTCTGCTCCCCCACTCCAGAGTACCAATGAGTTTATGTAGTCTGTGCTATGAGTACAGGTGCCAGACAAATGGGTAAGTGGGAGCCAAAATGCCAACTTGGTTTTAGTCCCCCGATGAGGGGTTTGTCAAAGGGAGAAAAGGCCACCTTTGTATAATGTATCAGCCACAGAAGGGGGCTTTTTAGGATTCTCACTGACACACCCTCTGTGTGAGCGGAGGCTCTGACACTCCTGTCTCTCTCTCTTTCTCTCTCTCTCACTCTGGTTGGGTCATGCCTACTTATTTTACAAGAGCTGTAGGCTGTGCCCCACCTGTAGGGCCACTTGACTATAAGAAAAGCTTCCACGTCCTTACCCTACCAAGTGTATGACAATTTATTCCTGGGCAGTCCTTTTTCTCTTTGCTCCCCCACCAGGCTTATTTTTTCTGCCATCACCTCTCACCTTTACATGGCTCAGGCATGGATTAGACACGAAGACTTTTGTCCGGTACGTGCTGGATAGCTAGCTTGTGCGAGCACATTGTGAGTGTCCATGTTCATCGCTATCTTGAGAATGCAGAGATCCCATCCTCCTTGTATATTCCCATCAAGCAGAATATGCAGAAGAACATGTTGTTCAGCATTCAAGGTCAGGGGCTCTGGGGGTAATCAACCCGAAGCGTCTCCCTTGTAATGAAGAATGTCCAGACAGCAGGCCTTCATCTCCTTGGAATGCTGGCCATGAAGGAAGGAGAGGCTACAGATAGTTGCTAGGCTAGTTACTACATTATAAAAGCTTGCTGCATGTAGATCCCAGCAATGGTTGCTTTGTCCAGTCAGCCACTTACGGACTCCTTGTATGTAAGTTGCAGGAGTAAACCGATGTCTTGACATCTGTGTCTGGGTCATTTCTTTGGCCTCACTGGACCGTCACCCACACTTGGCTTAGAGTCTATTGAGATGCAGCTACACACCCGTGTGTCCCCCCCCCCCCACCACCACCTCCAACTTCAGGAGACACACATCAAGCCTTATAAATTATTCTCTTAAAGTTCTCTCATACGGGGAAAAGCACCACCCTCCCTCACAGGTATGGAAGGGAAAATACCATAGCATTCCAACATCTGTTTTCAGGGGAATTGTCCATTCCTGGCCTCCTTACCCTCTAAACCCTTATAGGCTATGGGTGGGTGATCACCAGTGCTGCTGGCTTGCCAGGGGAGGTGACTGGAGTAGTTCACCAAATGAAGAAGGGAGACCGCTGCATGGGACTGTCCCTCTGCTGCTGCTCCCTTTATATGTTAGCACCTCATAGCACTGTTAGCCTTAGGGTCTGTTCTACAGAAACTCTTGTAGGTAAAACCACACCATGGCATTACCTTGAGCCCTCAGTGATGGCGCCCTTTGCAATGGAATTCATGATGATCCCATCTTAATGAAAACATCCTTCTGGGGTACCTCAGATCCAGAGACATCTCAAATTCAGAATGTATAAAACCAAACTGATCACCAAATATGATACTCCTTGATCATCCCCATCCTAGTTGATGGGCCCACCATTCCTTCTGCTCTGGAATCAGCAGTGGTCTCCAAAGTGATCTGATTACTTTTTGTCTCTCCCTATACCAATCCTTCCTCCACCCCACAAACCAGACTAATCTTTCTGATGAGAGTTCTTATTATAACAAACACTGCTGAAAAGCCAAGCTTAGTTCATAATCTGTCCACACCCCATCCTCGGCTCCTCTCCTGCCTCTCAGCCCCCTGCTTACTCTGTCTTTATGCTGAATCATTCCCATGCTCTTCAAGGCTTATGCCTCTCCTCTTAGAGGAACATCTTGCTACCCCATTGCAGACCCTCCCCTCGGGTAGCATTAATATTTACTTCTGGGGAAAAAAAATCCCTTTTCTCTCTACATTACTTTTTTCTATACCATCATTCTAGCACTATTCCCATTGATAGTAACGTGTCTGTGTTTTATCTCCTTCACAAGACACAAGCCCCCAGCAAGTAACTGCCATCCATGGTCATCTCTACCCCCTGGGCCTTGCCCAGAGCCTGCTATATGGTAGGTACTCAGTGAATGTGTGTCAAATGGAAAATGGGGCAGAAACATGTAGAGCTGTTCCGATATTCTTCCTGATGATTTCTCTCTAGGATTGCTTGACTCTGAAGCTGAGTCACTTATTCGGCAGCCGAGATTTGTGTAGCTGAAGGATGAAATTGCAATTTATGAAAAAAATATATATACTTGAAGTGTCGCAGCAATAGCATGATGTAGATGTACTGTGGGAGAGTCAGACACAGACTGGCGGCAGAAGCTGAGAGCTCTCACTCTTGGTCAATGGATCTATGACTTAATGCAGAACCCGCGCTGCCAGTACGTGGAGCAGCCACAATATGGTTAAAGCAGAGTTGAGAAAACCATTGTTTTTAATTAAACTTTTTTATTTTGAGGTAATTATAGGTTCACATGCAGTTATAAGAAACAATACAGATGATGCCCTGGACCTTTACCAGTTTGCTCTAAGGATAACAACTTTATTATTATACAACTAGTATAGTATCACAACCAGGATATTAACATTGATCTATCTCTCAATCAGATAGATTGAGTGTGTGTGTGTGTGTGTGTGTGTTCTGTTCTATCCAATTTTACCATATGGGTAGGTTTATATATCCAACACCACAGTTGAGATATAGAACCATTACCATCAGAGTCCCTCCTGCTGCCCTTTTATGACCACACTCACATACCTGCCCCCTCTTTCCCTGCTCCCTCCTTAACCTAAGGTAACCATAAATCTCTTCTCCATTTCTAGAACTTCGTCACTTCAAGAGTGTCATACAAATGGAATCATACTGCACACACTTTTGTGACTGGCTTCTTGGCGGAATTCTCCAGAGAACCATCCAAACATGCATAATTCACCCTTTGGGGTATGGATATACCATGGTTTGTTTAATGATTCGCCTGGTTGAAAAGCATCTGGATTATTTCCAGTTTGGGGCTATTATAAATCAAGCTTCTCTGAACATTAATATACAGATCTTTGTACGAAAATGTTTCCACTTCTCTGAGATAAATGCCTAATCTCAAGTTCTGAGTCTCATGGTAACTGCATACTTACTTTTTTATAAGAAACTGCCAAACTATTTTCCAGAGTGACTACACCATTTTACAGTCCCACTGGCAATGCATGAGTGGCCCAGGTTGTCCACATCTTCACCAGCATTTGGTGGTGTCACTATTTATTTACCATTCTGATATGTATATAGAGATACCTTATTGTGGTTTGATTTTTGCATTTCCCTAATAGCTAATAAGGTTGAACATCTTTTCCTGTGCTTGCTTGTCACCTGTATATAATCCTCAGGGAAATACCTGTTCATACCTTTGCCTATTTTCTAATTGGATTTTGGCTTTTTACTGTTGAGTTTTGAGAGTTCTCTGTATATTCTACATACTAGTCTTTGTTGGATATGTGGTTTGCAAATACTTTCCCCCACCTTTCTTTTTTTTTAGAGAGAGAGAGTGCAAAAGAGAATGCACACATGAACAAGAAAGAGGATCGGGGGGTGGGGAGAGAGAGAGAGAGAGAGAGAGAGAGAGAGAGAGAGAATCTTAAGCAGATTCCATGCTCAGCATGGAGCCCAACACAGGGCTCTGTCCCACAACCCTGGGATCATAACCTAAGCCGAAATCAAGAGTCAAATGCTCAACCAACTGAGCCACCCAGACACTCCTGGTTTTTCACCCTTTTAATAGAATCTTTCACAGAGCAAAATACCAATTTATCCATTTTCGTTTTATGTGTCATGCTTTTGATGTCAAGTCTAAGAACTCCTTGCCTAGCCCTCAATCCCAAGGCTTTCTTGTTTGTTTTTGTTTGTTTGTTTTCTGAAAGTCCCATAGTTTTACATTTACATTTAAGTCTGTGATCCACTTTGGGTTCATTTTTGTACAAGTTGTGATATTTAGGTCAGTCCCCTTTTTTTTTTTTTTTTTTTTTTTTTTTTTGGTCTGTGGATGTCCAAATGTTTCAGCAATATTTATTGAAAGGCTACTTTCTCTCCATTAAATTTCTTCTGCACCTTTGTCAAAAATCAGTTGGAAATATATGTATGGGTTTATTTCTGGGTTCTTTATTCTATTCTATGGATCTGTATGTCTATCCCTCTGCCATACTACACTTAATGAAGGTAGCTATCTAGTAAGCCTTGATGTTGGACACAGCTATTCCTCCCACTTCATTCTACATGTTCAAGATTATTTTAGTTATTCTAGGGCCTGTGACTTTTCAGAACGTATTTTTTATTTATATAAATTATATTTAAAATACAAAATGCATAAAATAAATTTTAGAAGACGCTTGTCTATATCTACGAAATAACTTGAAGGGAACTTGACAGGAATCCCATTACACCTCTAAATTAAACTTTGTCAGGGAGAATTCACATCTTTGCTAAGTGGACTTGGGAAGCCCGCCTTAGCTCTACAATTTAGTGGTGACCGTGTATATGTTTGGGCAACCTCATACACATGGCGTACTGGCACATAACAGAAGCTTAATAAATATTTATGGCAGAGAGGAAGGATGGGAGAGCCAAGCAAAATCTTGAAGAGTGTGCATCCATGCTTTCCAAATCTGGCCATATATACAATCCTCTGCTGAGCTTGATAAAAGGACAGTTCTCTGGTTTTTACCCCAACCCTGCTGGTTTAGAGTCTCCAGGGGTGAGGCCAGTGAAGCTGTATTTTTAACACCCTCTGTAGTTGACTTGACTTAGGTACAGCCAGATTTGAGGATGCGCAATGCAGAAGCCAGGCAGGGAAGCAGTTTGCGCTCAGTGGTCTGAGTCCCTTAGGACTGCACTGTCCTTTCCAACATTTGCCCTGAAACAAAGCAAGTAGCAGCTGCAGTCAAGTCCACCCAAGGCAAATTAACATGCTCTTCATGAGATATGGCTCAAATGGGTTAACAGCCCTGGGGGGAAAGGGGGTCCTTTCCCCTAAGGAGGAGGACTAGATTCATTTTGAACCTGTAGGCATCCATTTCTTTTCCAAAAAGGAAATAAGCAACCAGGGTTCAGCAGAGCACAAGCAGTTCCAAAATTGTAAATACTGTTATTTATTCACTTCATTGCATGCTTGATTAATTCCCTAAACTTGAGGTCTGTGAAACCGTGTAATAGTGCACCGAGGAAGCTGGCTCCAGCCCTGAGTGCATTTGAAACAAGACTGTTCAGATGCCCGGAATTTCTCTTTAATTAATAACAAAACAAGGCAATGGATCTATCAGACTTCTCTCATAAAGAAAACAAGAAATTAGGAATCAAAGCACATGGAGAAGAGTTAGTAAATTAAATTTTAGAACATAGGCTTTTCTAAACCTTTGTGTTTGTCTGTTGTCTCTCTTTTTTTTTTTTTTCTGGTCCAGTCTTTTTATTTTCAACTTAAAATTCGTTATACAAGTAATAAATACAGAAAAGTAAAGGTATTTTTTAACAAAATGTATTCTCTTAATCTATCATCCAACCCCTGGGTGATTTCTACTCCCTCACTATACTAGTCTGTGTGTATGTGCATATGCCTTTCTGTGGATGTCATCAGTACCCCATTTCAACTTGCAACTTGATGTTGTTATACCAAACACTGCTCTAAGTCGTGACTTTCCGTATTTGGTTTATTGTCCTCTTCGCTACATAATATCCCATTATGCTACCATCCCATAATTGTCTCACTTTTCTTTTTCACCATACTGTCTTTAATATCACCATATTTTATTCTATTCAATCTTTTCACCATGCTGACATAACTGTCTTTAACATTACTGTATTCTAAGGGATTTTCACCATTTTCAAGTTGTTTTCAGAGAGAGCACTCCAATGAACATCTTGAAATATGTGGGTATTTTTTTCTTATTCTGAATTATTCCTTTGGGATAAATTCTGAAGACTGGCACGGTGAGGTATTGGGCATAAGCATTTATATGGCTTTTGGCATTTCTGATTATACCAATTTCACCCAAATTTTGCCAAAATTGGATAGGATTTTTTTTAATTTTGCAAATGTGAACACAAACTAATCCATTGAGATTATTTTGATTAGACTATATATTTGTCAGGGTGCCTGGCTGGCACAGTCACTTAAGTGTCCAACGTCGGCTCAAATCATGATCTCATGGTTCAGGGTTCAAGCCCCATGTCTGGGCTCTGTGTTGACAGCTCAGAGCCTGGAGCCCACTTCGGATTCTGTGTCTCCCTCTCTCTCTGCCCCTCCCCTGCTCACACTATGTCTCTCTCTCTCTCAAAAATAAACAAACGTTAAAAAGAACTTTTTTGGGGCGCCTGGGTGGCGCAGTCGGTTGAGCGTCCGACTTTGGCCAGGTCACGATCTCGCGGTCAGTGGGTTCGAGCCCCGCGTCAGGCTCTGGGCTGATGGCTCGGAGCCTGGAGCCTGTTTCCGATTCTGTGTCTCCCTCTCTCTCTGCCCCTCCCCCGTTCATGCTCTGTCTCTCTCTGTCCCAAAAAAAAAAAAAAAAAAAAAAAAAGTTGAAAAAAAAAAAAAAAAGAACTTTTTTAAACAGAATATGTATTTGTCCACCATTTGCATTTTTATTGTGTACACCGGCTACTGAAATCCTTTATTAATCTATTATAAACTATAATGGGATTTCTAAATATTATAGGTATTAATCTTTATTCACAATTATGTAAGTGCTTCCCCATCCATTGCACCTATTTCTACATTAATTTTGTCATCGTTGCTGCACAGAAGTTTTTACGTTCTTTATACTGTCAACTCTTTAGTTCTTCCTTGTTATGCTTTTTTATTGCTGTAGGCCAGAAGAAGTGTGTTATTCCTGTGTAGATCTGGTGAGACTAGAATCTGCTTTCACCAGCTTTTCTCTGTGTTGCTTTTTTTTTCCTAATCAAACGGTCTGTAATTGTAATAGATGAAGTGAGATTTGAATCAAATCCTCTTTTCCAGTTATGTGTGTGAAGGCGTCTTCCTTCCCCATGTTGAAATGTTGACTGCCACGTATCCCCTCTTGCGTCATGCTATGCGTGTTCCTTGGCGCACACTGTGTCCACCAGCTAATCCCACGTAATATTAGCTTCTTATTATGGCCGTGGCTATATATCATAATATCTGATAATGCCAGATCTACCACTTTGCTCTTTCTTTTTTATTACATGTTCCCATCTTATTTTTCCTCCATAGAATCTTTAGGATCAGGTCGTGGAGTTCAAAAGGAAAATGCTTTTAAAAGAATCTACAACCATATGGAGTTGCACAGGAGGAACACAGAAAGATGTCAAAACACATTACTCCCATGGCTTTTGAGCCGTCTCTCAGCAGATTCCCTTGAGGGAACTGACAGCACTTTGAAGGCCATGGAAACTCCTTCAACCAATGGAGAACTAAAGAGTGGAAACTGGAACACTGCATCTGTCCCAGAAGGTGTGTACCAGGGCAGCAGCGAGACCTCACCCTGGGCTGGCTTATCTTGACATAGGTGGTTGGTTCTCAAATCCTTTCACAAGGGGAAGCCCTTGTGAGCGCACTTGTGCACGCACACACACACACACACACACCAAGCTTTATTGGACATAAACCCCAGAACCGAGGAGAGGTCATGACCACTATTCAAAATGAGTCTCAGAACTGACAGGCATGATCTTCTTGAAGTTAGTTCTCAACTGGGCCAGACCCTCCATTCCATGTTGCCTTCTCGGGGACCCACAGGCTTCTTTCCTGGTTGTAGAGCTTGTGCATACATTCTCCGGACCAAGGGCACCTGAGGCCTCTTCCATGTGATCACTGTCAAAAGGATGTGCATGCAGAAACCTTGGGTTCTGCCTTGGGTGACTGTCCAACTTTCTCTGTTCACCTAAAACAATAGGCAGCTTTTACTGGTTGGCCTCACCATTTGGCCCTAGCCTTTCCCAAAGAGAACAGTTTAATTGCCTTCTCGATCCCACCAGACAGCAGGGATTGTTTTAGCCTCCTAAGAGAGAAATATTTTGTGACAGAACTAGTAGGACTCATGACATCTGAGGCAAAGACATGTGTGTTACACAAGTGCATGTGGAACACACATTCTAGAGGAAATGTAAAAGTGCACCAAGAGTTCAATCAGACAGATGCAGCGTGAATCTGCCCCTTCTGGCTGTGTGATTTTGGGCAAATTAAATAAGCCTTCTAAGTGCCATTTATAAAAGAGGAATAAGAATATCTTTCAAAGTTGATATGAGGGCTAAATGAAATTATTTATTATCTCATTGTCTAAAAGGACCAAAGAAAATAATCTGTTATATGGTTTTAAAGAATGCATGACTCCATCCATAAGGAAAATCCTCTTTATACCCTCCCCACTTCCAGGATGAAAGAGAGAATATATACAACAGAGATCCTTAATCTTTAGGGGATTGTGGACCACTTAGAGAATTTAAAGAATGTTAAGAGTTGCTTTTTCAAACAAAAAAAAAGAGCTGCTTTTTCCAAAAGAAGCATGCAAGTCAATATTCTAACTGTAGAGATGCACAGATGCCTTGAAGCTCATCTGTGGGCTGCTCCAAGGAGCCCAGGCTGAGAGCTCACTTAAGCACTTCCCTGCAGGCCTGCCTTCTATCAGCAGGGTGGGATAAGGGGCTAATGACAGCCTAGGCCTAATGACATCCCAAGCCACTGTCATAGCAGAGAGCTATTCAGTCTACCCAGATCCTGGCACCCTTGCCATGGACCAATACTTCTTCCCGCCCCTCAAGTTAGAGGGCAAGTCTGACAAAGTTGCCCAGTTCCTTTGTCTGCACAGAAAAAAAAAAAAAACAACCAGTATTGAATGGATTCCTAAGGTTGCACCATCTCACTGGAGAGATAGTCTCCTTTGTGATTTATGACTAAAATGCACTAACACTTCTTGAGTTCTTCCTCACCAGGCAGTGTGCTAAACCTTTGACACGCATTGTCCTCTCTTACAGAATGAGGTAGCTTTTGCTATCTCCATTTGGTAGTCAGCTGAGTCTTAGATGGTTTAAAAGTCGTTTGCTGCAGGTTACCCCCCTAGTAAGTGATGGAGGCAGGCTTGGAGCCTGAGCCCCTCCAACCAAAAAGCCCTATTGTCTCTTCTCTGCTACCTGCTCCAGTCTCCAGAGGAACAGCAGATTTCCTGGGACATTTCATAAGTACCGACACTTGGGGTCCTTACTTGTTTCCCCGTAGGTCCCAAAAGCATTGCTTACCCCATCCTCTCTTAGCTCCCCAGCCCTGAGGAGCCCACACTGGAAATATTTCCCTCCACATATAAGCCACACCCTGCCTGCTCCACTTGTATGAATCCATCATTGCATCATCCCCAAAGCCGTCAGTGTCCAACTTTCCCATGGATGGTAGGCACGGTCTTCAAAGCCCCCACGTGATCTCCTCTATGAACTTGTTGCTTCCTATTTCAGATAAGAACCAGTCCTTTTGGCATATTTAAATTTCAAATAGCCACCCACCTTATTAGCTTGCCTGCCATTGTCCTCTAAGAAATCCAGGTCAGTCATTTGTGGTGAATATGTAGCTATGACACAATGGGCTAAAAGTGAACAAGACTGTCTCAGGTACACCCAAATCTTCATGAGCTGATGCCTCGGTAAGTTTCAAGGTGCCTTGAAAATGTGTTTATATGAAAGTTTCTTGAGTATTTAGCATTTTTTAAATAATGGAACAATTCTCTGTCTCCCTCTCTCTGCCCCTCCTCTCTCTCTTTTTTTCTCTCTCTCTCTCTCACACACACACACACTCAAAAATGAATAAATGTTTAAAACATTTTTTTAAATTTTTTAATGTTTATTTATTTTTGTGAGACAGAGAGAGATAGAGCACGAGCAGGGGAGGAGAAAAGAGGGAGACACAGAATCTGAAGCAGGCTCCGGGCTCTGAGCTGTCAGCGCAGAGTCCAATGCAGGGCTCGAACTCACAACTCACTTCAGATCATAACCTGAGCTGAAGTGGGAATGCTTAACCAACTGAGCCACCCAGGCACCCCTAAAAAATTCTTTTAAAGAAAAAGGGGCACCTGGGTGGCTCAGTCAGTTGAGCATCCCACTTTGGCTCAGGTCATGATCTCCGGGTTCATGAGTTCTAGCCCCACGTCAGGCTTTTTGCGGATAGCACAGAGTCTGCTTCTGATTCTCTGTCTATCTGTCTCTCTCTCTCTGCCCCCCCCCACTATCTCTCTCTCTCTTCCTCTCTCTCTCTCTGTTTCTCAAAAATGAACAAACATTTAAAATAATTTTTAAATAAGTAAATAAATAAATAAATAAATAATAAAATACTGGAACAACATATGTTATAGGCACTTTACCAGAACGTTGGGTGGGTTTACCAACCTGTCAAGAGTTTAACCCGCTCTGCTCCTAGTCAGAGGATTTTTGTCATATTTACTCTTCCCTCGTCTTCATCGGTACAATCTGCCTCCAGCTCTCTGACCCAGTCCCAACTTCTGGTGGCATCCTGAGTTAACAGAATGACTTTCTCGATCAAAAAAGAGCTCGCTGTGAGCCACAGAGGCTGTCGAGAAGGACTGCACTACAGGGCACCGAGACACTTCTCTGAAATCTATGTAGCCCAAGGGTAGGCAAGAGCACACAAAAGAGGAATGAGCACTTAACAAGCAGCCCTCCCAAAAGAGACAGGACACTGGGCCACATATAGATGGCAGCAGAGGAAGGCCCCGAACATGTGGTCCATGGAATAAAAGAGCTAGAATGATTTATGGCTGTCACTTACCCACTGTGTGACCTTGGGAAAGTCCCAAATGGGAATGACAGTGACCCTATCTTACAGGGTGTTGTCATGGAACATGGGCAGTGGTGAATGCCATGACGAGGTGTGACCGCCCCCCTCCGAGGCGATGCAAGGGGAACGAGGTGATGCCCATAGACCATCACCCAGCCAAAGTGGACTGAACACTGAGCCCAGCCTCAGTCCACCCAGAGTGACACCCACCTGAGGGTGCCATCTTCCGGGTCCACAGCCTCCTCCAGGTCTTCCCATTCACTGTCACTCTCACAAGCCTCTTCTGCAGGCAAAGACTCCGAGAGGGCACTCCAAGAACAGAACTGTGGCAAGGGAATGGTCCCTGAATCTGCCTCCAAACATTCTTCACAGAGTAGCTGGCCTTCCCATGCAGAGTTGATGGTAAGATAGGCTTCATTTTCCACAGTGGGAGAAGTGGCTTCAGGTAGATGGCACATGTCCCCTTCCTCATCATCCCTGTCCAATTCAGGACTAGAAAACAGAAACCCATGTGTCTTCCAGCATTGATAAGAAACTCCTCTCCCCATCTTGCCTTGCTTTCAGGATGATCATCACAGCACATCATAGGAGAGCCAGCCAGGGTCCAAACAGCTCCTGCCAGAGACTGTTCTGAACATTGGATAAGATATGGATGGCCCCTGTGCCTGAGGATCCCCTGATTTAATGGGAAGAGTGAGTGGTGAACAAATGTTACAATCCAGGGAGAAAGTGCTATAGGAGCGGCAGCACAGAGCATTATGGGAGCAAGGGGAGCTCCTTACGGAGGCCAGGAGACCATGGGGGACTTGCCAGAGGACATGGCATCAAAAGCAGAGCTATGCCTCAGTTCTGGGCCATGACTTCGGTTCTCGGGAAAGCTTATTAACTTCTCTGGGACCTCAGTTTTCCCATCTGAAAAGTGAGAAGGTCGAGAAATTTATAGGATTTCTGAGATGCTTAGAATACATAATTCTGGTACATCCATCCATGGCTCCTGGTGCAGGGTAAGTCCTCAGTAAATAGGAGGGGCTGTTATCGCTATGACTATGAATGCCGTTTCAACAGAGGGGTTAGAGGGAAAGGGCCAAAGCGGGAGGCTGGGAACAACTCAAGCAGGTGACCTTCAAAGCACTCTGTGCAAATATCGAGTCCTTTTCTGAGCGCTGAGAAAGTGCCTATTTGGAAAGGCAGCCAGCTGGAGTGACATTTACTCCCGGTGTGACACAGGAGGCAGATGAACGGTGAGTGGGGCGCATTGTCTGGCGGTGAAGACGCAGACACAACATGAAGAATAAGCCTTCCAGGGGCTGCCCAAAGGTCACCACACACGCCTTTTGATTAGAAAAAGCAGTCCACACAGACGGCAGAGCATTTTGTACAGTGCTTCAAACATGCAGAGAATGTGCTCAGAAAATATCTGTCGAAAGCCTGGTTAGAGAGGGTGAGTAGGAAAATCTAAAAAAAAATGCACAGGTTTAGCTTTTCACCAAACACGCAAATCCTCATTTATCAGCCTCTGTCCCCACACCCAAAGCAATGGGTTGGCTTTATTATGTGCCCGCTGTCCTCCCTTCCCTTTCTCGAAACGCCTCTTTCTTGTAAACTCAGCTCTGGTGCCCCTCAATAGCTACAGGCCCCCAGACCCCCAGAGAGCCTGTCCTCCTCCCTGGGAGAAGTGGCATGTCTGTCCCAACCTGAGTTTCACTGTCAAAAAGACGTTATTTCTGCTCAGGAGACCTACAGGTATATGTCAATGTGTGTTTCATGTAAATATATGCACATTCACATGCACAAAAAGGAGACTGTATGCTACCAGGAATAAAAGGAGGACACTCACTTTAAGAAAGTAATATTTAAAATCACTATGCACTTTGAGGAAAAATCAGTTTAAAACCTTAAAGCACTTGACCAAATTGTGTAGAAAATGCATTTTCTTGTAAACATGGAAGGGGACAATGTGGAAGTTTCATCAGAAAATGGGAAATCCAGCCTGCTGCTGAGGTCCAGCCCACACCACACCCCACCCTGTCCCGAGCAGGAACCTGCCCCCCTCCTCCCTCCAGGCAGAGGACAAGCAGGTGGCAACACGTGCCCATGGGCCACTGCAGTGCCTGATAGTTCACCCTTTACCGCCCGCCACCATCTTCCTCCAATCTTTCTAGTAAGCTCCTTGCAAGAGGTGAGGGGGTCAGAGTGTGTAGAGAGGGCGTGGTAGCCCCTAGGCCAAGTGGAAGCCTTGAATCTGCCATCCCCATTCATTCCTCTGAGTCCAGCATTTAAAGATAACCATTTGGCAGACAGCAAGGCCCTTCACCTGAGGCTCAACCAAAGAAGAGGTGATCTGTCCCCCTACCAAGGGAGCAAATAACATTGCGCCTTCCAAAGTGATGTTCCAGGGAGATGTGACTTGATGTGATTTTTGCCTTATGCCCTAACTTTAGAAATAAACCTTGCATAAGATGCAACTCTAGCCAAGTGCCAAGCCATCCTTCCAGCAGGCACACAGTTCTAACCTTCCTCCATGGAAATATACTGTACTGCTTTATTAACATGCTTTCTAAAGATCTACTGCGATATGGCAGTCTCCAGATATACAATTGTAAAAGAAAAGAGAAAGGAAGGAAGGAAAAGTAAAACCTCATCTTCTATGAGTACTCTGGGCTTGCTGGGGTGCCGGCAGCCACCTGGCTTTAAGAGTAGCCACCTGGTAGACGGTAAATTCTGGCAGTTTGCTGGGAATTTCAGTTGACAGGACCTGTTCTTTAGCTGGAAATAATTCAAGAAAGAGAAAGAAACTGACTTGTGTTAAGTTCCCGCTGCGAGCCAGGAGCCAGGCGCTGTGATAACACTCTGCCTGTGTTACTTCTTTTGACCCGCGAGGTGCCCTGTGGGGCTGTTGTGGTCTTTGTTTACATTTGAGAAACCTCAAGCTCGGAGAAGTCAACACTCCAGGCACACACAGTATGTGGTAGAGCTGAAGCCAAGGCTAGACAGTCAAGGAGTCCATGCTCTTTTTGTTCTAAACTGCAGAAAGAGCAGTTGCCTGGGACAGCCACCTCAGAACTGAGGTACAGACACTTCTAAAAGGCATCTGTGAAGAGCCACAACCCCACCAGGAACTGGTGGAATGTGTTCAGAGACGGCTGGGCATGTGTCGTGCTTCTCTTCCCATAGGAGACAGTCACTATATATGCATCTAGAGCAAGCTAGTGTCCCATTAGAGGAGAAGCTAACGTGGTTTGAGTCCTTCCTTCAGAGACAGAGAAAGGTCCCTGAATAGGGGGAAGAAAACATGGTAAAAGTGAAGTAAGGAAATGTGAGAAGACAGAGCATCGTCATTACCAGGACCATCACAGGAAAGGTCAAGTGCAAAGGGGAGGTGTTGACCATGGAGGGAGCCAGGACAGAGAAACAGTAAGACTGTCCTACTTGTGGCTCCCTGGACCACATCGGCCTGGACAACAAGCATGGGCAGCAACCACAACCAACTGAATATCAAAAGCGCTCCCAGAATGTTCTGGAAAAGCCCTCAGGATTCTTGTGTAACTCTAGGAGAGAAAAACCCCCTCCAAAGATGGAATATTTTGGACATCAGGTACACCCTTTCAAGTAGGAACACTAAGTCAGATTTAATTTGATTC
Source organism: Panthera tigris (assembly GCF_018350195.1). Lineage (NCBI taxonomy): Eukaryota > Metazoa > Chordata > Mammalia > Carnivora > Felidae > Panthera > Panthera tigris. The sequence continues at coordinate 45,422,722 of NC_056670.1, forward strand.
AGAAAAATAATATAATGTGTTATTTCTTGCAAAAATAATGACAAAAAAGATAGGAGGACACAAGCATCTATGTATAAGTAGAAGACAGAAAAAGGCAGATTTCACTTTAACACAAGGAAGCACTTTCTGATCAACAACCACATGGTGATAAAACGGGCCACTTTAAGAGGTAGCAAGTTCTGGGGTGCCTGGGTGGCTCAGGTGGTTGAGTGTCCGACCAGCTTAGGTCATGATCTCACAGTTCATGGGTTTGAGCCCCGAATAGGGCTCTGTGCTGACAGCTCAGAGCCTGGAGCCTGCTTCGGATTCTTTGTCTCCCTCTCTCTACCCCTCCCCCACTCATGCTCTGTTTCTGTCCCTAAAAAATGAATAAACCTTAAAAAAAAAAAAAGAGGTAGCAAGTTCTGCATCCCTGGAAGTATTCAAGCAAAGCAAGCCCCCTACTGCGGGGATATTACACAACAGATTTCACGACGGGATATGAGGTTGGATTAGATCATTTTTTATCGAACAACCCCCAGATTCTGTGACTCCATGAATGAAACAGTGACCAAACTAACAATTAGTAAAAACAAACAAGCCAATTATTTTTTTTTTTAATTTTTTTTTTCAACGTTTTTTATTTATTTTTTTTTTGGGACAGAGAGAGACAGAGCATGAACGGGGGAGGGGCAGAGAGAGAGGGAGACACAGAATCGGAAACAGGCTCCAGGCTCCGAGCCATCAGCCCAGAGCCTGACGCGGGGCTCGAACTCACGGACCTCGAGATCGTGACCTGGCTGAAGTCGGACGCTTAACCGACTGCGCCACCCAGGCGCCCCAACAAGCCAATTATTAATAGCAGATAACTATATCAGATTACAAGCACATGGCAAGTTAAACCCCAGTATTGTACCTAAACCCACAGTCACCTTATAATCCAATGCTTGCCATTTCCATCCATCACCCTGAACTCTCTGGCAGTAAAACTTTTAAAAATCCAAAAGAGGAGCTTCATGCCTACAAGGAAGTACAGTTCCTTCTATATTTCCTATAAGATAACACTAATAGTTGTCCTTGGATAAACCTTTGTAGATTATTTCCTTTATCATGTGATCAAGTGTATCTATTACTGCCTAGAATGCAATTGTAAGAAGCTATAAATACACTTGTATTTATGCATTTTCAGACAATGAAAATGAATTCTACTGGTGAATCGTGCTTGCCCACTCTGTTCTACTTGGCACACTAGTTTTTGTTTGGCGGGTGCAGTATACTTATAAAAATTGTGTCTGGATGCTTTTAGGGAACACATGCCTGGCACCTGTTAGTCACAGATCTCGCCCTGCCTAACTGCATTCATTACACCTGCTGCCTCAGACTTCATGTCACCTATCAGTCCCTACAGATCTGCCCTAGTTAGTCTTCCAGGATGAGCAACAAAAAAGAGCCATTTCATAGCAGTGGGTTTATACAACGTCAAACACAAACCATTGTTCCTCATTATTTGCCTGCTTTGTGCCTGTGTATCTAGCTAGCACATGCCCCGAAGTAGTATCTCACCCTTTCTTAGTATTTGTACCTTCTCTCTGCTCCTAACAGTTTCCCCTGCACCTTGACTCTACATGATAAATACCGTCAAATTGAATCAAAGAGAATGTTTTTCAGCAGAACAGGATGGAAAACTGGAAATACTTGTGGGGGATGGGCACAAAATGAAGCCTGAGTTAAAATGGCTATTAATGGGGCACCTGGGTGGCCCAGTTGGTTAAGCATCGACTCTTGACTCTCACGGTTCGTGGGTTTGAGCCCCTCATCGGGCTCTGAGCTGAAGGTGCAGAGCCTACTTGGGAGTCTCTCCCTCCCTCTCTCTCTGCCCCTCCTGCCCCCACCTCTCAAAATAAATAAACGAACTTTTTAAAAGGGGCTATGAAAATGAACGTTTCAGTCTAGTGTTTGAAGACATAGATTTTTTTTAAGCTGGTGTTGACTATAAAGTGTAACATTAGCAATAAAAAATGGTGATGCATACCAGGGACCTTCTTTCTTACCACAATGCTTTAAAAGGCCATGCAGAATGTACCACAAAGGTTTGTGTGCTGGGAAAAAACAGAGGCCTGCCATCCGCAGGCTCCAAGGGTACTAGGGGACCATGGGGTGAGGGTAGCTTTCCCAAAAGCTCACAAACTATGGTTGCAGCCACTCCAAACCTTATGCTTCTTTTTTTCCCACCTCCCCTCCAAAGGCCTAGCAGAGTCCTGGGCCCAGTAAGCATCTGAACACAGTTATTAACTGATTGCAATTTCTAGCAATGAAATGCATACCATTTACAAAGTGTCTGCGAACGTGGTGATTCTTACCTTTCAAGTCCCCTGATATCGCAAACTGAATAGCAGTTTTGCCTCATATCCCTTTCCAAAGAGGTGGCCAATGTGGATGCATCCATTTCTTGCTGAAGTCTGCACAAATGAGGGGGGGAATCCTGAGGACGCATAGAGGAAGTGGCCCAGGGTCTCTCTATGTCCTGGTCCCATTGTGCCTTGCCAGCGGCCTTTTGGAAAGACTCGGGCCTGGGACCCAAGCTTTCCCCTGTGTCTGGGGAGGCACTGTCCCTCCGGCTGTCCTCTTGATCCGGACTCGGGCTCTGCTCAGAGTCAGTGCAAGTTGCCCTGGTGAATTCTTTGTCTGCTGAGAGCACAGGTGTCTATTAAAAGAAATGCTAAGGGTTATTGGATCAATGGTGCACACTAAGCAAAGTCTAAAAAGTGCTTCTTTTAAAAATAACCATTTTTTTTTTTGTGATTGTAGGGCAAAGCAGTTAAAAGATGGACTCTGGGGTCAGTCTCCCACTGTCAGGACCCCAGCTCCCACTGGGCCCGAGATGACCCAAGTAACCATCTCTAAACCCCTTAGCTTCAGGCATTGGAAGCTCTTGATAAATGTAAACATTATTTTTAATAATTTAAAAACTTCAAAAAAACATGGAAGCAGAAGTAACACTGACTCTTTCTCTCACTTTCCAATAAGAAATGAGTTTTGTAAACTCTTGTCTTTATCTGTCCTCATCCATGATGGTTCCTTTTCACAGCCTCATCTCCCTTCCCATCCTGATTCCCTTCCCTAGGTGTCCCCCTCACTTCTCCAAACATTACTTGATTGCTCTCAACTGTTTACATCCCTGTTGGGCCTTTTAGGTTCTGATTTTGATGACACACTGTGCACATTAACACCGTTCAACTTTCTATTGGAGAAAAAAATCTAGACGTCAATGGAAACTATGCATTGTTTACAGCACAACTTTCTGGGTTATCTGACTGTACTGTATTTTCCACTTTGAGCTATTTCATAACTCTGTATAAACAAATTTGTTTTCCTTTGAAATCTCTTTCGAACCAGTTTTAACATCTACCTGGTTCCTTCACTGAATGAGTTAGATAAAATCTTTAACATATATTCATTTTTACATCTATGTGAGAGTCATGATTTTACCTTTTCCTGAAAATTATCTTTTAGCACTTCCGTCCCATGACCTACACCCCTGATGTGACAGAGAACACAGACTTTAGAGCCAGACAGGGCTGAGCTCCCATCCCTGCCTTCACCTGTAACACAGATACTATTACTCTGCCCCCGACACTGGATATCTCCTCGCCTTGCCGATTGCCCACTCCTCCAAACGAGAGGGGGCTATGTTTCCAAAGCTACACTTTTATTTAATTATAAACCATGAATTCTTATTAGTCTACTGATACACAATGTAAATTATAAGGGATATACCAAAAATTAAAATTTGAAGTGGATGAGATAAGAAATAAATAGTAAGAGCATTTATATTTTCTCTTGTAATGAGACCTCCAAAATCTCATTTTCAACCATTCCTCTCCCGCCAACTCATCATCCCCAGTACTCACTCTATAGCGATCCTTCACCCTCTTCAAGGCTTCCAGTCCATGGTACATTACCACCACCACTCCACCCTCTTCCTCTGCTAAGATTCCATGGTTCTATCCCATAAACACTCCCTTAAAAACCAAGAAAACCCCGAGTTCCCATTCTGTGTTATGTGCCTCCATTTTGCCTCGATTCAGTGTTATATGCAGGTGCCATATTGTAATTCCAATTCCTAGTGACATTCTATGTGGGCTTTATGCCTGCTTCTGAGCCACTGACTAATGCCAAGCATATGGGCACAGGTGTCAAGTGGGCACTCAAGACTTCTAGATAATTGTTCTCCACTTCCTTTGTGAAGTCAGTTTCCTGTTCTCTCCTGTTCTCTCTCCCTCTACTCTATTTCTCATCTCTCTCCTCAACCATCCCCCTGACCTTGACAGTGAAAATGGGCACATTCAGATAAGAACCCTTCACCTCCCCACAGCAATCAGTTGACCAGCTTGCATCCCTGTCCCAACCTCCTCCAAGCACCAAGCCATTCATTTCTCTGTTCTTTAAATGCGTGCCTGTACTCACTATTTCTGTCAGTGTCTCCCCACTTCTCCTTGCACCCACTCCACCCAGGCCTCTGCCTACATCATTCAACTAAAGGAGCTCTGATCAGGGTCTCCAGTGACCTATGTCTTCTAAAGCCAAAGGACAATTCTCTGTCTTCACCTCACTCTGTCTCCTGGCAACATAACTGGTTTCTCCGTCCTTGAGAGCATCCTTTACTCACTTACTCTACTTGAGTTTCCTTTGAACTCTGCCCTTGCTGGTTTTCCCACCACTCCCAGGCCCCTACTCTTCTGCTGTCTCATTTCTTTTTTTTTTTTTTAAGTTTATTTAGTTTGAGAGAAAGACAGTGCGAGTGGGGAAAGGGCAGAGAGAGGAGACAGAGAATTCCAAGCAGTGTCCACATCATCAGCGTGGAGCCCAGTGCAGGGCTCAAACTCACAAACTGTGACATCATGACCTGAGCTGAAACCAAGAGTTGGATGCTTAACCGACTGATCCACCCAGGCACCCCTGCTGTCTCATTTCTTTGAATTGGACCTTTCAGTGTTTGGGCAGATCCCATGGCTTACTTCTCTGCACTCTTTCCCAAGGTGATCTCATCCACGTCATGGCTTCAGATAACATTATTTGCTGACAATTCCCAAATCTACCTTTTCCAGCCCTGACCTCATGCCAGGTCTCCATAAACAAATGCCTAATTGACATCTCCCCCTGACTGTTCTATGGCGTTTCAGTTCTAGATGCTACTAAGAACTACCACTTCTCTGATGCGTACTTTAAGCTGCATTCTGTAAATACATTCCGTTTTGGCAAGTAGTATCGTCATTCAACCAGTTGTCCAAGGCAAACTTTGCTCTCTTTCCATCTGACCACATCTAAGCCAAAAGTAATCCTTTGGGCTCTACCCCCCAGATGTATCCTACATCTGACTACTTATTATCAACTATTTGCCTCCAACCTGATTCCAAGCTGCATGCAGTATCTTACTTGAATGACTGAGGGCTTCTGTGCTCCAGTCCATCTCCAGCTCAGTGGTCTTTCTAAAGTATAGACCAGACGAGGGTATGCTCCTGCCTAACCCTTCACCCTCAAACCACTTCCAGCCCCGTGGCCTCCCATCGCAGCCAAGATGCAATCCGCACATGGCCAAGACCTATAAGTCCCTACACGATGTGGCCCCTGACTCCCGCTATAGCTTCTCCCCTTCCACGTTCCCCTCCATTAACTGCAGTCCAGGCACACCTGTTACTTTTTGTCCCTCAAATATCCAGGTTCATTCCTTCACACCTGCTATCACTTCTGCTTGGATTGACTTTACTCTAGATTTTGTATGACTGCCTCCTTTCCATGATTACTTTATTCTAGTTATGAACTAAATGCTCCCTTCATTGGTCTTCTATCTGACCTCTGAAGCCACATGAATGAATGAAAATTCCTCTTCCACTTGGCCTTCCAGTCTGAGGAGAGAGAAAGCATGCCTACCATACCCCACTCCAAGCCCTCGCATGGGACTTTTCTGGGTCCTCCTAGGTGGATCTATTCTCCAGAACAGAAGGACCATTTTTTCCTGGCATTTCCCAGATACCTCAGCAAAAACACAAGACACAAGCCCTGTGGCCTGATCTTTGTGCATGTGAAGCTTGACCTTCGCACCCTGGTCAGTTTCTCAACACAACTGCTGTACCTACCTTCTTTTCCAAACTGGCAGCTTTCTGATTTCCTTTCCCTGGCAATTTTACACACCAAAGTGTATATCAAATGACCTCTTGGGGTCCAAGAATCAAAAGGAACTGGGTCACAAAATCCCCTGTGATATCTCTAGTGACTGTCACCCCAGTGATAAGGGACCGATTTTACCCACATCTTATAACTGAAGACTCATGAGACCTAGAGAAGTCAGGCAATTGTCCCAAGGTCCATGCAGCCAGTGAGTGGCAGAACAGGTGCAGGTGATTGCAGGGTACCCACACAGATCCCTCCCCAGGACGAATCCCTCATCTCCCAGCTGCTGGGAATGCTGGGTACTGACAGCTCACAGCTAGCCTTTCCGCAGGAATCATGCTCAACTCAAGGGAGCTGTCTCAGCCAAAGTCAGGTCCCCTCTGGGGCAGCCCCACTCCAGCGCTGGTTGATACAAAATGCAAAGGCACAGGCTCTCTTGCCCTAATTCAAGATGGCTCAGAGGGGCCATCCCAGCTCCAAAGCTCCCTATGGCATGAACACAGGCCCCCGTTGCAGCTGCACACAGTAACTTCCCTGACTGTCCAACCCTGCCTCCCTCACCCTCACAGGGGTGTCCCCAAGAGCTGGCTCCATAAACCTCCTGCACTCAAATCTCTGCTGCAGAGTCTGTGTCCCGGGGACCCCACAAGTGGCATTGTGATCAATTTTATCTGTCAACTTGGCTAGGCCACAGAACCAAGGCACGTGGTCAAACAGGAGTCTGGATGTTTCTGGGAAGGCATTTTTTAGATGAGATTTGCATTTAAATCAGCAGATTTTGAGTAAAGCAGATTACCCTCCATGATGTGGGTCAGCCTAATTCAATCAGTTGAGGGCCTTAGGAAAAAACAACTGAGATCCCCAAGAAAGAAGGAATTCTGCCTCCAGTTTGCCTTGGGATGCACACTGCAACATCAACTCCTCCCTAGGTTACCAGCCTATTCTTCAGAATTTAGACTGCAGCCCCCACAACCACGTGAGCCCATGCCCTAACTGCCCGCCACCTCCAACTACCCATATACCCACACACATACACACCCTGTAGATTCTATTTCTCTGGAGAACCTAATATAGGTATCAAAGCAAAAATTCTGAATTTTCCTGATTTCGATACCTCTTCTTTGCACTAGACCATACATGTCTAATTCACGCTTTAGGAGGGTGGACATACATCCTGTTCTCCATTTCATTCCTCACAATGGAAATTCTTACCTTCCCTCAGTCTGGTTTTGTATGTATTCCCCTTGATCCTCGTTTCCCCTCTCTGAGGCTTGGGCTGCCAGAGGCCCTGGCTCCAGAATATTCACAGACAAGATCTAAACATGTTACTTCTCTACAGGAAGACCCAAACATTGAAGAGGCAGAGTAGGGAGGGCAAGGAGAAGAGAGAGATAGAACCTCATGAACTTCTCACAGACTGACGTTTGGAGGCCAGCTATTTTCCTGCCCCAGTGGAAGAAAATGGCATTGAACCCTACCTAAAACAAAGTGGGGTTTCTCAGGACCCACCAGACAAGAAAAGGGGTGCTTGAAGGCACCAGCGGGTACCACCCCATCTTACCTGCCACCCCTGGTCTATCTCAGGCAGTGCACCTGGAGGGGGTCGGCAAAGTAGGAGCGTGACTTCCTGTGATGCTCCTCGCAGTAAATGGAGCACCTCCTACGAGAAACCAAAATCTGTGGTTAGATGTGGGAGTGGCATGGCTGTGACAGCTCCTCCTTTGGGCTCCCCACTATCTCTCTGGCACCATCCCCTTGATCTGTTTCTCGCCTCCAGAGAATTCTGGAGAACACTGCTCTGGGCCTGACTTCCTGAAGGGAGAGAAGCCAAAGCCACGGGCCTGAAGTTCCCATGCAGGCAATGCAGACGTGCTGGGCTAGAAGCGGCCAGGGTCTGCCCAGGGTCTTTTCATGGCAGCACCTGCCAATACTGATGCCTTTTCTTCACTGAGAGAATGACTCAAGCAAATAGCTATTCATCACTTCAACCTCCCTTTCCTCTCAGCACCCCCTCATCTCAGGGGCCATCAGTCATGTACGCTCCGCCACCCCAATCTCTAAAGCTTGCCCCTTGGCCCCGAGCTTCGCTCCACTGCTCAGCTCGGCGTTCAGAACCTCTCACCTGTGAAATTGCAGTGCCTTCTTCTCTGCTCCCTGCCTCCTCCAGTGTCACCCACCTCCCTTCCTCCACATTATTCAAGAGAGCTCTTTCCAAGCACAGATATAACCAGCTCCTTCTCCTGCTGAGCTCCCCCTCTGGCTCACCTCACACTCAACGAGCTCTGCAGCCCAGCACGCAGGACCCGTTCTCACCTGCCTCTCGCCCCCACTCTCTCTCCCACCTGTCCCCTCTGCTCCCATATCCTAAGCTCCCACCGTGCTGAGCCTCTCCCTCCAACCCACTCTCTCAGAGCCCAGGGTGCCTTGACAGCTCCTGTTTCTTATCTAGGCCAGGATTTCTCAGCCTCTGGGCATTACTGACATCTTAGTCTGGATAACTCTGCTGTGGGGCTGTCCTGTTATGGTAGGATGTTGAGCAGCATCTCTGGTCCCTGCCCACTAGATGCCAGTGGGCACCCCCCAGTTGTGACAACCACAAACATACGTGGATTTTTTGCCAAATGTCCCCTGAAAGGTAGTATCATCCCCACTGGAGAATGGCTAATCTGGACGCCACATAATACCCGCCCCCCCTCCCCCTTGGCGACAATGGACTTCCACAGAATGTGTTTCTTCCCTCCCTGGTTCCCCGGGGCAAGCAGCTTTGTCTCTCATGACACTTTTTTCCACAGTCGGGTCTGTTTTCTTGTTTGTCCACCTCACTGCGAGCTCTGAGACCACGTGTATGGCCCGCCTCTGTGTCTTTAGTTCCCCAGAGAGCTGCTGACCCAGCACTGGTTCTCTCAAAACAGCTGGCTCCCACACTAGATAGATGAAGGTATCACCACCCAAACATACGTTGTCCCGAGGATTCCCCACCTCTCACCACCCGGTCCAGAGTGACTAATCCACCTTGCTCTGTGCTCTGGAGGTGGGCCTGTGCAGACTGCAGCCACGATTCTTGTTGGGCTCAGCCAATGGGAGCATGGGCGGGGATCAGAGACAGGAGGAGAGGGAGGTACTTCCTGTTGGGCTCAGCCAATGGGAGCATGGGCAGGATCAGCGGCAGAAGAGAAGGGAGGTGGATGTCTGTTTTTCTGTCTTCCTCCCCATGGGGTTGTGCAGAATGGCTGGGTCTGCCACCTAATATCACAGCTCATGTCACCACGTCCACTTCACCAGCTCTCTCAGTTTCCCGGGTTGTATAATTGCTCCTTCCCATATGCCTTTGGACTTGAGAGGGGTGGACAGGGAAACTGCACCCATTGTTCCCAGCCCCAGGGCTCTATACTCTCCCTTGAGCTTCTTAACAACCAGCTCACACCTTTATTAAACTCTCCTCAAGTGACTCAATTTCCGGCCAGGACCCTGACTGATATGCATAATACTTCATTGAGATTTTGTGCATATGCATAATATTTCATTGAGATTAAGAGAAGTGTCCACTTTTCACTCTCTCTCTTCTTTTAATTACATTTTTGATCACATACAGGACAACCAATGCAACACGACACATCAAAAACTGTAAATTTAAAAGAGAAATGTGAGGAAGGGCAGAAAAGGACCTACTGTAATCTCTTCAGCCCATATATCCCCCTTCTGGAATTTAGGTGTTCTTTAGCCAGCACAGAGCCAGGGTTTTATCTTCACTTCCATTATAAACCTAATTAAAAGCAAGGCTTACTCAAGGTCAGATATTTAAGAACTGAGACAGAAAATTAAATGTGAGAATGTTCCACCAATTGCTCTCTTTATCTGATCCAGGCCCCTGGTGTGACTTTCGAGAGCCCAGGGTATTCCTTATGTTAGGTGGGCCTGAAAGAAACATGGGTGGTGTCAGTGTTGCACACAGGGCCAGATGGTCTCCTACCTGGAAGACGAGGCCTTCTGTGGGCCTTCCATTCACCGCCAGGATAATGTCACCAACTGCAATGGCCCCGTTCTCCTCAGCCGGCTGCCCTGGGAAAAGCCTCTTAATTCTCACCAGATCATTCTTGAGATGGCTGCAGCTCTCTCTCCCCATCTGCATGAAGCTGAATCCCAAGCCACTGGCATTCTTTTTCAGAGTGACTTCAAACTTAGGACCTGTATTGTGGGATGCGAACAAGATAAATCTGACAGCAGATTACGAACGAAACTGACCAGCCTTAAAATGCAAACTGTCAAGCAGGCAAGAATTATTTCTGCTTTACACAAAAAGATTTCATTTTGCTAATTTTTATGACAGAGTCCATTACACTTAGATCCATTAGATCAGTGCTGTCCAATGGAAACAAGGTGAGGTGCAAATGCAAATGACGAACCATGTATGTAATTTCAGTTCTCGAACAGCTACATTTTAAAAAGTAAGATGGGGCACCTGGGTGGCTCAGGCCCTTAAGTGTCCGACTCTTGATGTCAGGTCAGGTCATGATCTTACGGTTCGTGAGTTTGAGCCCCGCACTAACAATGCAGAGCCTGCTTAGGATTCTCTGTCTCCCTTTTTCTCTCGCTGTCCCTCCTCCACCTCTCTCTTTGCCCCTCTCCCACTTACACTCGCTCTCCCTCTTTTTCTCAAAATAAATAAGCTTAAAAAAAAGTAAGAAGAAATAGGTAAAAATAAACTTAATCATATAGTATACTTAACCCAATATATCTACAATATTACCATTTCAACATGTAATCAATATGAAAAAATATTAGTGAGAGATTTTGCATCCTTCTTATGAACTAAGTCTTCAAAAACTGAATATGTGTTTTATCAATTTGGATTGGCTATATTTCAAGTACTCAATAGCCACATGTGGCAAGTAGCTACCATATTGGACAAAGCAATTCTAGATAATCAGCAAAGTTTATATGTAAAGATATAGTTTATAGACAGACATAATATGCCCATATTGTTTAGTAAAACGTATATCATATATATTCCTACTACTCCTTTAGAACCTCAATCACTTTTAGCACACTTGAAACAAAATTTTGATCACTAGACCATGGAGAAAATTATGGTAAACTCTGTGGCAATTTTTTAGCTGCTGTTTTGTTCAGCCATGTGGATGGACCATAAGACAAAACAGCTACCTCTGGGCACCAAAGAGGGACACAGCCTCAGGAACCTCCATAGTCTAACAGCAAAAGAGGTCTCTGGGTCTCTCCTGGTCTGCCTTCAACTCAGTTGGCAATCGATCAATAGGACAGAGCACTGGCTGGTAAACCTTAATTTGGGGCAAGAATGAAAGCATCTAACGCTTTTAGGTTCAGGTGTATTGTGCGACCAACTTCACCATCACTGCCATTAGGCCCCTCCCCTCATCTGATAGTCAGTTTGTCAAAGGGCCTCATTTGAGTGAGCAGAGGAGCAATGAAAAAGGAAACAGACTCATCTTATGCACATGTGTCCCCCTCCACCCAACCCCATCACTCACTATGGCTACCTTATATTCAACCTGACTTACACTTTCAGGAAAATCTCTATAAAGGGATTGAAAAATGGCTAAGCTCCAAATCATGAAATACAAAAGAAATACATGTTTTCCTAGCAGGAAACAAAGTCACCAGGGAAGTGCAAAGAGGCCACCTCTCAGAAGATATGCAAATGATGTCCCTGCAAACCTATGGAGGTTTACGGTTTGAAATGATGCTAATAGCAAGGTTAGATTTCTGAGCACCTTCCTCTCCTAGCCTGCCTCATCATTCCCCAGATCTTTTGTTACAAATATCTTGGCTGGAATGTGGAGACCTGGTCAGGAAATGCATGACCCTTTCATTCCAATTTCATTCCTACATATTTACACAGAAGCATTCGGGCAGCTGATCAAGAAACCTCAGAAAACTTGGGGAGAATTATGCCTAGCAATTGTTTGGGGACAATATATTTTTTTTCCCAGAAACATATTCCATCAGATTGGCTTCCACTGCATCCGAAAGCCAGCCACATTGTGCTCACTGTCCTTTGAGAACCCAGAGGAAGCCTTCCTGCTCTCTCTTTTGAGTTGAGAATTCAAAGGCAGCACAGGATGACATAACAATAGTAACACTCAATTCGCTCTTCTCTCACCATCTGTCGCTGAGACACAGCTCGCAGGCCTGCCGGGCAAGGCTGTTGCCAAGGAAACAGCCGTGCATCCGTCTGCCATCCTGCCATTAACAGAAGGACACGGCTGTGTGGTCCTGGGGCCTCTTCTCTCTAAGACCAGTCTTGCAATCTAGAAGATGGGTGGACAAGCTCAGTTTACACTTCATATAGCCACCAGGAGGCTCTCCCTTCGCCCTGCAATTGCTTCTTAATTTTCTGATACTTCCACCAGCTGCTTCGTTTGAATCTCAAATGAAAATCTTCAATCTAGCCTCCTTGTTAGGATCCAGAGCCATATTTTCAAGTGCCTGTTAGACAAATGTTCCTGGAGGTAACACATGTACCTCCATTTCTGTGCATTCAAGGCCACATTCATCTTCTTCCTCTCTCACATCCTCACTACCCTCTCCCCATACTGCCTAAAACATTCCTCCCCCCGCACCTGCTTTCTCAGAACATGGAACCATCCCTCAATTAATTCCTAGAGGCCACACTTGCAGTGATCCAGCTTGCCCCCTTCTGCCCTCCAAATGTCCATCTGCTTTCTAAGACTTGCCTGTTCACCATCAGAAACATCTCCCCCCAGGGCTCCCCCTCCCCCATTTCCTCCCCTATTGCCAATGCCCAGCTGGACTGTGGCAAAGCTCCAGCTAACTTGGCTTCCTGGACCCTATCTTCTCTTCCTCAGTCCATTCTGCCCTTGGCTACCCGTGGATTAATCTAAGACACAAACTGAACATGTAACACTTTTTTTTTAACTTACACCCAAGTTAGCATATAGTGCAACAATGATTTCAGGAGTAGATTCCTTAATGCCCCTTCCCCATTTAGCCCAACCCCCCTCCCACAACCCCTCCAGCAACCCTCAGTTTGTTCTCTATATTTAAGAGTCTCTTATGTTTTGTCCCCCTCCCTGTTTTTATATTATTTTTGCTTCCCTTCCCTTATGTTCATCTGTTTTATATATTAAATTCCTCATATGAGTAAAGTCATATGATATTTATCTTTCTCTGACTGACTAATTTTGCTTAGCATAAGACCCTCCAGTTCCAACCACTTGGTTGCAAATGGCAAGATTTCATGCTTTTTGATTGCCCCGTAATACTCCATTGTGTAGATATATCACATCTTCTTTATCCATTCATCCATCGATGGACATTTGGACTCTTTCCATACTTTGGCTATTGCGGACAGCACTGCTATAAAAATTGGGGTGCATGTGCCCCTTCGAAACAGCACACCTGTATCCCTTGGATAAATACCTAGTAGTCCAATTGCTGGGTGGTAGGGTAGTTCTATTTTTAGTTTTTTGAGGAACCTCCATGCTGTTTTCCAGAGTGGCTGCACCAGTTTGCATTCCCACCAGCAGTGTGCAACACTCTTGATCAAAAGATATTTGAAAATGACATATCGGATAAAGGGCTAGTATCCAAAATCTATAAAGACCTCACCAAACTCCACACCCAAAAAACAAATAATCCAGTGAAGAAATGGGCAGAAAACATGAATAGACACTTCTCTAAAGAAGACATCCAGATGGCCAACAGGCACATGAAAAGATGCTCAACATCACACCTCACCAGGGAAATACAAATCAAAACCACAATGAGATACCACCTTACACCTGTCAGAATGGCTAACATTAACAACTCAGGCAACAACAGATGTTGGCAAGGATGCGGAAAAAGAGGATCTCTTTTGCATTGTTGGTGGGAATGAAAACTGGTGCAGCCGCTCTGGAAAACAGTGTGGAGGTTCCTCAAAAAATGAAAAAATAGATCTACCCTATGACCCAGCAATAGCACTGCTAGGAATTTACCCAAGAGATACAGGAGTGCTGATGCATAAGGGCACTTGTATCCCAATGTTTATAGCAGCACTCTCAGCAATAGCCAAATTGTGGAAAGAGCCTAAATGTCTATCAACTGATGAATGGATAAAGAAATTGTGGTTTATATACACAATGGAATACTACGTGGCAATGAGAAAGAATGAAATATGGCCTTTTGTAGCAACGTGGATGGAACTGGAGAGTGTTATGCGAAGTGAAATAAGTTATACAGAGAAAGACGGATATCATATGTTTTCACTCCTCTGTGGATCCTGAGAAACTTAACAGAAGACTATGGGGGAAGGGAAGGAAAAAAAAAAAAAAAAGGTTAGAGAGGAACGGAGCCATAACCATAAGAGACTCTTAAAAACTGAGAATAAATTGAGGGTTGATGGGGGGTGGGAGGGAGGGGAGGGTGGGTGATGGGTATTGAGGAGGGCACCTGTTGGGATGAGCACTGGGTGTTGTATGGAAACAAATTTGACAATAAATTTCATATTTAAAAAACAAAAGTTTCCAATGATTCCCATCACCTAGAGTCCAAACCCCTAGCAGGGTATCCTCAACCTCTGCCAATCTGGCCTCCCTTTTCTTTCTGGTTTGATTTCCCATCCTTCCTCCCGACACACTCTTTACTCTTGTTACACAAAGCATATTTCAGGAACCAGTGGCTGGACATCACCTGGAAGCTTTTTAGAAATGCCAAGTTTCCATTCAGGGGCCTTGGCCCTGCTAACATTCCTTCTGCTGCTATTGTCATTCAGCACCAAGCCCGTGATGACAATTCTTACCTGTTATCGCTGCCAGCAAGATGCCAGCAGCAAGCAAGTACCTTTTCTAATCACGTTCATTAGAAAAAGTCTAACAGAGAGTACTAATAAATTATGACTCTGTTCTCAAGTTAGGTCAACCAAGGTCACCAGCATAAGTTAATTGCACTACAAACCAGAAGACTGCTTTGGGAAAAGAAGCAAGCAGGGGCCCTTCTGCTCCCTCAGTTTGCCAGAAGGGCCCACAAGAGTCCTTCCTCTCTCTGCCAACTCCCCAGTTACTTAGAGGGCAACGCCAGCTCTGTGGCTTACACACTGAGACATGTAAAGGCTCCCACCTTCAGGACGAGAACTGAACACAGCATGGTAACATCCACATGCTGTTTGGGCGCTGCATAGAATAACGGCTTCATGCCTTCGGCTCAGGGTGTCTTGAATTTCTACTTCACTGGGAAAAGAATCCCAGGACAATGTGGCCTGAATTTACCCAGGGTGATGGGAATAGCATGAACTGGGAAGAGGGTGCCTACAAGTGCAAAGGCCAGCTGGTGACAGGTCCTGAGAGCCG
The DNA here is from genome assembly GCF_018350195.1 of Panthera tigris. Classification (NCBI taxonomy): domain Eukaryota; kingdom Metazoa; phylum Chordata; class Mammalia; order Carnivora; family Felidae; genus Panthera; species Panthera tigris. Next base: position 45,438,198 of record NC_056670.1, read on the forward strand.
ATGGAAGAACTGGTCAGCTCAGGCTGGAGCTGTGGAGAGTGTGAGAGGGCAGCCAGAGCGAGGCGCAAGAAGTCACTCCAGCACATCAGCTCTGTTAAGCTCTCTGATTCTAGAATCTCAGCAAGGGAAAAGCAAGTTTTTCAAGGGTCTTTGCAGGGGTGAGGTATTCCGCTTGGGAAATCTTTCTGCTTCCTCCTGGCTTTCACATCACCATAGAAAAGTGAAGAAGTGAAAGAGAACAAAAAGACAAAGAAGAAAGTCTTGTTTGGTTTCCTGCCTGTCCACCTCCCACCCAGAAGCAACTGCAGCTTCTGATGTTGTCCAGGAAAGCTCTGGAAGGAAGAACAGCTCCCAGTAATGGTGCACTCACCTGCCCAGAACCCTTGAGGCACTGCACAGCCTGCTTGTGGGTGAGGCCACACAGACTCACTCCATCCACCTGCAGGAGCCGGTCACCTGGGAGGGGGACAGATGTCATGTCTCTGAGCTCCCGAGGCTGCAGGAAGCACTCCTCTGGGAGGCCCTTGCCCAGCACCCTTCCATGCAGCCTCAAGGAGGGACAGGAAGCTGAGCTGTGAGGAGCCCAGATAGGTCCTGGCTGCCAGCCACCTCTCTGGACATCTTTATAGATCAATGATACAGAAATCTTTCTATTATTGGCTCACAGAGAGGTTGAGCCAACTCTGTAGAGCCATATCCTTTCTCCTGTTTTCCTCCGAAACCATTTTTGAAAGTATTTTCAAGTCACTTAGGGATTGTATTTATATCCCGAGGATGTTTTTTATCTCAAAACAGGTCAGAAAGACCTGGTTGATGCCAGAGACAGAGGAATTCTAGAGAAATTAGAAATAACTAAGATCCGAGGTGCCCTTTCTAGCTCAACTGGCCATTTTGGAGAGCAACAAAGGCACCCCCTTGCTTCAGTGTAGTGACTGTGAGGAAGGCCAGAGAGGAGGCTTGCCAGTGTCCTCCCTGGATACAAAAAAGTGGGGTCACCAATGCATGCTCTGTCCTCCATGGGAAGCACTACTTTCTCCCATGAAGGCCAGCAGCAATGGGCTTATTTAAAATCTCATATTTTAAAATCACCTTTTGCTTCCCAATGTGCCACTACAAACATTTGATCCCCTTGTTAACTTATCATGCAGGTGGAACAGGTTAAATCAGCCCCTTTCCCAGGTGAGGAAACCAGGACCTGGAGAGGCCATCATTTGCACAAAGTCTAGGGAGGGAGTGAGGCAAGGCCTGGAGGCTGTACCCCCCAGGCCAGGGCTCATCACACAACTCAATGCAGTTCCCAACATACTCCGTCCCTTACCCCGCAGGATCTGCCCTTCCTTGGCAGCTGGCCCTCCAGGAACTATGGATTTCACGTAGATACCCCCATAGGGCACGCTTGTGTTAATGCCACCCTGGAAAACACAATGAAAAATTCACCACCTGTCTGCCCCCTCCTGAAAGAGCCTCCCCAACCTCCCTAAGAGATTCCCCCATCTGCCTGACACTCTATCCCAATACCTCATTTCCATGTGACAACGTCTTATATACTCACTTGTTCGTCCAGACTACATCATTCGCTGTGCGGCAAGGTTAGATGCCCAAAAGGACATGAGGGAGCTGTGCCCCACACCCAGCCCAGCACTGACCCATGGCAGGTGTTCAGAAATTGAAGTCACATCAACGCACCACATCATCTCTCCATAAGTAGCAAACAGCATTCATGGATGCAGGCACAGGCCCAAAGGTGGGCCTGACACATCCTGTGTGCTTGAGTTTTTATTTGTAGGTACAAACTTAGAATTAACTACACAGTGTTCTATAACTTACGTTTGTTTTTCTAACTTAACAATAGATCGCGAACATCCCTACAGGTCACGAGATGAAGATCTAAGTTTATCTTTTCTTCTGATTTCTTCACACACGTATCCAGCAGTGGGAGTATATCATTTTTGTGCAGTTTTTTTTTCCCCTTCCCTCCTCCAGGGTCTGCAGATAGAGCTTAGAAGCCAGTGCAAAGTGATCACCCTGGACCCCACTCTGGCCAAGATGACTCTGTTCTGTCCTTGGAAGCGGGAGCACCAAGCTTCACCGTGACGCCGCTCTGGATGACCATGGGTCACCCCCACTCACCTTCAGCTTATGTCCCTGCAACCCCACTCTGCTGCCCCTTCCTGGTTGTACAGCATGACCACAGAGTCAGGACCCCATCACCCAATCCCACCCGCACTGCTTGGAGTGCCTGATCATCCTAAATCTGCCCTGCATCTCCCAGTTTGTCTTTGAACTCCTAACCCCACCCCAACGGAGGCCCCAATGACTTTCTTGGCTCACCACTTCTCATGTGCTTCTTGTACCCAGGACCACATTATCAGAGGTTGCTATATGAGTGGAATTCCCACCAAGGCTACAGATGAACATCTTTTCAACCGTGTACTTCCCGAGCTTGCCTAATAATTCTTACAGTCACGCTGAATCCAAGTGTCCCATCTTCTTTAACCAGTTCCACAAAGTAGATTTCACTGGCATTGATTTCTGAAGGTGGTGGAGGACAAGACGAACCAGCATCCTGCCCCTAAAGAACACAAAAATAAAGAAGGCATGAAGGCACTTGCCCTAAGTAAGCCAACAGCACCTCTCAGCTCTCACCAGGATTACGCACCAAAAGAAGCATGAATTTCAGCTTCAACAGGGATCATTTCCAGCTTTACCAGATCTTCCCTACATGACCTTGGCCCAGTCCCTTGGTCTCTCCAGCCTTGGTTTCTCAATCCACAGAACTGGCAGGAGAGATCCCCTTCTCACTGTGACTATGAATCACACCCAGCACATAGCAGGGCTCAACAAATATAGGTTCCCTCCTGTTTCCACTCAAGATGCAAATATCATTTTGAGAACTAAAGCCATCTAGGCACTTTCTGGTAGCTTCACGCATGACCCCAGCTAAGCGATGTTGGATACCAGATATACAGTAGCTTCTTGAACAGAAAAAACCTCAGGGGAAACTCCCATCATCCCTAGCAAGAGTAGCTGCACTGGAGCTCTACTTAACAGTGGTTGAATGCCTGAGGAAAGGTCAGAAGACAAGAATTATCTACCACGTGCCAGGGATTTAACTCCATACTATGACAACTATCGTGTGTGATTTGTTTGGTCATTCATCCAGTCATGTAACAACGTTAATTGAGCACCAATTATGTGTCAGGCATTGCGCAAGTTGAGGGGACAGCAGTGATAATACGGACCTGACCCTACTGAACTACTGTTTAGTAGGGGAGAAACTTTTAATGAACTGTACCCACGGGTGGAGATAGAGCCACGGGCTAGAAGCCCAGACTTCTGTCGTGTCTGCCCCCTTTACTTAGCTGCTTTTGGTTCACCATATTGGAAAATACCATTAATACCATAGGAAAATAAACAGGCTGAAGTAAGCTAGAAAATTATCAGTCCAACAGAGGAGGTTCCAAAGAGACCGGCATAAAACAGACAAAACTCCAATTGTTCCAGAGACAGTCCACCCTACAGAGTCTGGCAAGATGTTTTGTCCAAACTTTAAAATCCAAAGAGTAAAGCAGCCACTAAGGGTGAAGTCCAAAGCAAGAGTGTAAACCCCACTAGGCCACTGAAAGTTACCTGCGCACAAAACTGGCCTTGTAGCCCAGAAGAGCCTGTCTTGCACAGATTCCATAGCCTGTACCATGGTCAGCTGTGGCCTTGGAACACCATCACTCCTGTCAACTGCTCACCAAAAACTAACTCACAGGTTTGCAGCCTCAGAGGCCCCAACCTGAATCCCTCTTGGCCCTGCTTCCTGCCAAGGAGGACCTTCTGAAGTACAGCCCTATGGTGAAAGCTTCTGCTCTACAGTCCCACTTCGCGGATTCAAATCCCAACTCTACCACTCACTCCCTGAGAGACCTCGAGCATATTCCTTTCCTCTCGTGCCTCAGGTGCCACACCTATAAAAAGGGTTGATGATAATAATTATTATCTCATAAGCTTGTAATGGCATCTACGGCCATACCACCCTGAACGCGCCCTATCTCATCTGATCTTGGAAGCTAAGCAGGGTTGGGCCTGGTTAGTACTTGGATGGGAGACCACCTGGGAATACTGGGTGCTGTAGGTTTTTGCCTTTGGCCTTTGGCCTCCTTCACCTCTCCTTTGGCACCCTCCCTCCCCAGGGAGCATGGCTCCGGCCAAGCTTATGTGATATAAAACATATAGGTGCTCAGGATCCTGCCTGACACATGGTTAATTACCCCATAAATGTCCGCTGTTAAGATTATCCTCATACTGACCCCTTATCCCTGCTCTTCATGGGGTGCACTGTCCAGCTGAGGCACCATGACTGATTAGGAAGGAGCTAACATTCCTGGAGCCCTACTGCGAGGCAGATCCCCGGCACTTCTGTCCCCACAGCTCTGTGGATAGACATTACCTCTACTCATAAAGGATAAAAATGAGATGGAGAGAAGTGAGATAACTTGTCTGTGTGAACCAGACTCCCAGCAAGAAAGCAAAGGTGTACAGGCTCAACCTGGGCCATGGATGAGAGCCTGCGCGAGGCCTGCTTTCAGAGGTAGTGGCATTTAAAGAAACCAGCAAGGAGGGCTAAGGACACTGGGGCCAGAAACAGTAGGGTCTCTTACTTTCTCTGAGCCTGAGAAGCAAGAGGAGGGAATGAGTGATGGAATCTACAGAGTAGTTCTATGGTGAAGAGCACCTCATACGAGCTGTGCTTTCAGGAGAGGGACGAGGCCAACCTGAGCACAGGCAGGGTGGCAATATTGCCCCCACCCACCCCCAACTACTGGCTCAACCAGGGTATAAAACAATAGCATATACATATATTGGTCTCTCTTCGCTTCCTGGCACAGAGCTCCTACCCTTGTAATTTCTTAAGTCTTAAGAGACTGGGAGAATCTTTTATACTAATTTTTGGTCTTTGACCCCAGTTCCTGACACAAAGCTCTCAAATCCCTTGGAATTTCTTGAGTAATAGTCTTTTGTTCTAAAGGGGCAGCTCTCGGTGGGTTTCTGGATAGCTTCAGGATGGGGGCCAGTTACCAGAAAGACCAAGCCATGATTAAAAGCATGGAACTTCCACCTCATTCCACCCTCCATCCATGGCGGGGGGGAGGGTGAGAGGAGCTGGAGATTGAGTTAATGATCCACCATGCCTGTGTGATAAAATCTCCATAAAAATACCAAAAGCATGTATGTGCTGGAAGGATGGCATACCTCAACCCCACGAGGACAGAAGGTCCTGTTTTCAGGGCCCTTCCAGGCCTTGGCCTATGCACCTCTTCACTGGCTGTTCACTTGCACCCTTTCAAACATTCTCTGTAATAAATTGGTAATACCAAGAAAACTGTTTTCTTGGGTTTCATGAACTGCTCTAGGCAATTATCAAACCCAAGGGGGAGACATGGGAACCTCCAATTTGTAGCCAAATTTGGACAAAAGTGTGGGTAACCTGTGGATCTACTACTTGTGATTGGCTTCCCAGATGGAGGCAGTCTTGTGGGACTGAGTCCAATCCCACAAAACCTGTGGGACCTGGTGCTAACTCCACTCAGTTACTGCCAGAATTGCTTCTGGTGAGAAACCCACACAACGGTGTTGTAAGTGTGATGTCGTAAGTGGGGTCCTGGTGTGAGAGTAAAGGAAAGCAGAGAATTTTTTCTAGACACAGGGCCTCTCCTGGGCACAGCCAATGAGTGGAGAGAAGGCTGACATCGTCTCTGAGCATCAGCTTCGTGGGGCCCAGAGCAGAAGGGAGAAAGTTCTGGAGGGCAAAAGGAGACCTTTCTACCAAGTGTCCAAGGAGACACAGCTCAAGGCGGTGGCACTGGGACTGAAGCTCATAGCCCTCTGTATCCCAAAGGTGGCTTGTCTTCTTCCTCCCTGGCGTTGTCAAGAGCAAAGCCATTGAGTTGGATCTCGAGGGACAACTAGAGGCCAAGAATTACGGAATGCCTGATTGTCCATACATGGTCCTTGGTAACAGTCAATGTTATTACCAGTAACAATTATAATCAGTGACTGAGGACACTGAAGGTTCAAAGACTGAGCCCTACAGCCCGGGAACGGCCCAGGCATGGCTTTGCCTTTTCCCCTTTATGTTCTTCTCCATAGCCATGCAATGCAGCCATTTATTTCCATTTTGCAGATGAGAAAGCTGAGGGTCAGAGGGAGTAAGTAAATTCTATCTAGCTAACATGGCAAAAAAAGAGCAAAGAAGGAATTTGGAGCCAGGACTATTGGAGTCCACACTGTTCTCTTTTCTCCAAATTCTAGAGAGTGAACCAAGGGATGATTACCATTAATGACAGAGGGGAAAGCTAAGGCCTCACCCTGGGCAGTAAGCTCTGAGTCTGAGCCATTTCTAGTTCTTCAGTATTTTTCTCCTGGTCCTGTGTGCGTGATGAAAAACTTCCCAGGTGCCCGTTGCTTGGGCTGTCTGTAGAGAAGACCCCAGAATTGGCTGGGCTATTCTTTTCCTCACTTGGGGTATTTCCACAAATACCTATGAAAACAAGCCAAGAAGTCAACAGCTTGGAAAGGCTGGCATTTCAGTGGCATCATGCTACATGGGGTACAGTATTTTCCTTCAATGACAGAGAGACCTTTTATAGCTGCTGGGAACGATGTCAGTTTAGCACCTCAGAAAGGATGATGCATTTAGAATAGAGGAAGGGAAGATTCTGAGTGTGATTTAAAAACCTAAGTAGAGGTTTGTGACCCAACTATGAAAATATGGGAGCAAATGGAGAGTTAATAATGCCAGCTCCACCTTATTAATTTATTGCCATGTGATGAGCAATACATCAACACACACATAAGCACACATATGTATACACACACACACACACACACACACACACATCTTTTCGACATATCCACCAGGATGGTGTTATCCCAGTTCAAATATGAGAAAGCAGAGTCAAAAGGATTAAGTAGCTTGCCCAGGATCCCACAGCAAGCATGTGGTGGTGCTCTTAAACTCAGCCTCTTCCAGAGATCCCGCTGAGCGTGCCTGTAATCACCATGTGATCCAAAGACTAACATGTTAGGTCTTTTGGGGAAGATTTGGTAATAACAAGATGGCGGACTCCTTGTGGGTGAAGGCTAGGCAACTAATTCGTATTTACCCCATGTCTGACCCTTGACCTGGCACAAAACAGGGGAAAGAACATGAGGTCAGGAATCAATAGACAAAATCTTGGGCAAGGTACCTAACATTTCTGGACCTCAAATTCCTTATTAGTTAAAATATAGATAGTATCAACTACCTTTTGGGGTTGGTAGGGCTTAGAAGTTATATATGTAGAGAGATCTTTCATATAGACGAGAGAGATGAAGAGAAATTAGTTAAGTACATGCTAGAGCCTCAATAAATGTATTTACTATTTTTTTTAATGTTTATTTATTTATTTAGTTAGTTAGTTAGTTAGTTATTGAGAGAGGAAGTGCAAGTGTGTGCAGGGGAAGGGCAGAAAGAGAAGGAGAGAAGGAATCCCAAGCCAGCTCCACACTGTCAACATGGAGCCTGACCCAGGGCTCGATCCCATGATGGTGAGATCATGATCTGAGCCCAAATCAAAAGTCTGATGCTTAACCCACTGAGCCACCCAGGCACCCCAATGTATTTACTATTAATATGTTAATACTAGCTGCTTAACAAATAAATGTGGGAGGAAGGTATACTAGTCTGACTTTTTTTAGATCTGTATATATAAACACACAAGTAGGTTTACTTTTGATACAGACTCATTAGCACACAGGGAAGTACCCAAACTCACACATTGAATGAACTGTAATTTAATGAATTAGATTGGAAGTTATTCGAGCATAAAGGTATTCAGTAGGGAATGGTGGGGCCATTGTTCTTTAATGCCTTATCCCTAACCATTTCATTCACAGATTCTATTGTCATTGTCCTCTGGCAATGTTGTAAGCATCTGTTCATTTTCTTCCACACACTCCATGCGAGATGAGGACAGGATTTATGATTGAAATAAAAAATTAAGCTATATAACGTTAGCCTGCCTAACGGAAATACAAGCTAGGAGACCTTCTGCGGAAATTAAAACTCAATCTGTCGTAGAGAGCGATGACTCCCATGATGGGAACGTTATCTGTCTTGTCCTTGACCTCGGGTCCAGAGCACCTGCCCCCAACAGCAGCCTAGCCACAGACAAATGCACAGCAGTCAAGGGGTGCCTGGGTGGCTCAGTCGGTTGAGCATCCAACTCTTGATTTTGGCTCAGGTCATGATCTCGAGGTTTGTGGGATCAAGCCCCATGTTGGGCTCCGTGCTGACAGCATGGAGCTTGCTTAAGATTCTCTCTCTCTCTCTCTCTCTCTCTCTCTCAAAAAAAAAAAAAAAGGAAAGAAAAGAAAAGAAAAAAAGAAAGAAAGAAAAAAAAGAAAGAAAGAAAACTTTAAAAAAATGCACAGCAGTGAAGCCTTGGCAGCTGTGTGAGGAACGCCAACTGTGGTGATTCACACTTACCAACAGGTAACTGGGGCCCTAATGTGGAAAGACATGCAATTCACAGGCATTATGGGAAGGCTGATGTCCAAAATTCTAGTGTGAAACTGTGGTCTGAGCCTCACAGACTCTGGGGGCCAACTGCTGACACCTCCCATCCCAATAGCCAGCCTTGAACGATGCCGAACCGATCCCAACCCAGCTGCATCGTTTCCTGACAAAAAAAAAAAAAGGATGGTTCGGTTCCTCCTTTCTGTCCTAGTCCTGTGCAAAATGTGGAAGGGAATGAAAGGAAGCCTAAACTAGGATGTGAAGAACAGGGACAGTGCTGGGAAATCCAGCAGACAGTGTGAACCGGGGCTGGTGTCTCACAAGTGCTGGGGCCGAGCCCCCAGGTCAGCTCCAAACACAGGGTAGAAAGCAAATGGCTGATGCTCCAGCTTTGCTGCCACCTCCCATCCCCTGTGGCTTCTGTCCAGTGGCAGCTACCACACCTGGGAAAACCATCTGGCCACGGGGGTCAACGTGTGCAAGACTGAGAGAACGCACGTGCCTTTCACAGGGCAAGGCAAATGGGGTGCCTACGTTTAGGACCAAGAAAACGTTGGCTGGTGTGATGTGAAGCATTTCTGTACATACGGGGAAACTGTCCAGAGAACCGGGAGTGTGAGAAAGAAATCCAGGAGCTGGGATTTGCGGGCAGTCTGCGGTTCAATTACAGGATCGTTCATCCCAAACACAGTAGTGATTCCAGGTAACTGGGAGGGAAGGGAAAGTTAACATCCCTCCTTACTTCCACTCATCTCCCCAAACCTGCTCCAAAAAAATAGCACATAATAATATTATTCTTTGATGTGGGAAATTGTTGCTCTCTCATACTTACCTAAAGGATAAATAAAAGTGTCTCTTAAAAGAATTTGACTCTCTAGGTTGATCTCCAACATGCCAAGTCTTAGCCAGTAAGACCAGTGCACTTGCTATACGAGCTCACCTTCAAGAACAGCTCTCCAGTCTCCTCCCCAGTTGATTGCCATATCCAAGCCCCAGCTATGTAGAAACTCTGGAGCAGCCACTTTCCATAAGGACTTGAGTGACAAAAAGAATGTCCTCCCTGTCACGCAAGAAGAGTGAGCAGGAAAACACACAATGGCTGTATTGGTCACATCTGGTAAAGAACTCGATGGAGGAGACCACTCCCATTGGGCAGACCAAGCAAGAGTAGAGCCCATTCTGCCCAAAGAACTACAGAATTTAGTGCTTTGTGCCACAACACTGCCTCTCTGCAAGCCACCAGCATGAGAAAAGCGACGCCAAACCTATGTAATCTCAAAGATCTAGTACCTCGAGGTGATAACAACCTCCTGCAAATGGGGGAGGTTCTCCGGCTTCTGAACACAGATGAAGATATACACACCTTTTGACTGAGAAATGGTTAATTCTATGCTCTCGGGAGAATTCTGAATCATTCTAACAGCCATGTCGAACGTGAAGCCCTCCAGACTGATGTGATTCAAGGCTAGAATCTGCCCTCCTGGAAAAATAAAGCATCTTAATAATACCATCAAGGAAAGAAAGAGACATTCCTTAAGGTAGTGTGTCTGGCAATTTAAAAAGACATACCTGGTTTGATCCTTTTAGCTTTTTCAGCTGGTCCCCCAGGTATAATAGAAGATATGAAGATGCCAGGGTCAACTTTGCCAACATCTTCTCCCTCATTGATGACAAAACCTATAATCCAATGGTATTTAATAAGATGATACTTAATGATTTTGCTGCCCAGAGAGGTTAGGTTATTTGCTTGAGATCACACAGTTACCAAGTGGCACTGCTTATATCTAAGTCCTCTGATTCTCAAATAGTTCTTTCTACTCTGCCAGACACATGGATAAAAGTTGACTAACCCCCATTAGTAAGCACAGCTAAAGCTGGGAACACGACCCATCAATGGGCACTGAATTTTGCCCCAGTAGATTCAGAAATAGGAAAGAGATGTTTTTTTTAATTTGGGTGTACTGGAAACACAATGTTACATTAGTTTCAGGTGTACAACATAGTGATTCAACAAGTTTATATATTACGCTATGTTCACAAGTGTAGCTATGATCTGTCCCCATACATCACTATTACAGTATCAAAGGAAAACTTTGACCCAGAAATTCCATTGTTTGTTAGGGACACTTAAAGGGAAGAAAAAGAAGTGATCACTGAAAAAGGCAAGTTGAGAGAGAGGCAGGAGAGGGGAGTAGACAAGTCAAAAGGGAAAATGGCACAAGCCTCCCTTCTGCCCAGAGGGAGAGGCTGGGTCTCACCTACCAGAAGCCCTCTTACCAAAACCGCGACGTGGATCCCGGCGCAGTGTCACATGCACGATTTCTCGTTCCGGCTCAGCTATAAAGCTCTTTCTCCTGTTACTTTGTGGCTCTAGAGGTGGAAACAAAGCCCCACATTGTGCTTTTCCTCAAATTATCTGAGACCTAATACAAAAGGGGTAAACAGTGTTTTACAGACACAGGTCCACATGCACACACAACACTGGGAATGGATCACTGAACACACACTTCTGATTACCATCACTGGGTCAACACGCTTGCTTCATAGAGCCTCACTGGGTCAGTACAGGCTCATGACGAGCAGAGACAAGAGTGGGGGTGGGGGGCATGGTACTTGTTTTCTATACAACTTCCTATAGCTAGTATCTTTCTGCATTGGTCTTGGGACAAGACAGAATTTGAGCAAAGATGTACTTGCGGGCAGTGAAAAGTCAAACTAAAGTTAGAGCACGGACATGGGACAGCAAAGCCTTCCCCTCCTGGGTCTCTAATAATCGGGGGTGACATAGTCCCATAGCTCAGTAAGGGTACCCTGGAGGGCTTCCCCCAGAGCCTGGGTCTTAGAGGGGACCCAAAGCAGAGCTCTGAGGTTGTTCTGGATGAGCTGGAGTCCTGGGGTGAAGCGCTCCAATTCAGGCCACAGAGCACAAGGGAAAATCCCCAAATATGACCCACAGCTCAGAGCTGTCCACATCTCTCCTCCCCCCCAGGGACCTTGGCAGACCCTGCCGGACAATTATGGTACAGAGCAGCCCAGAAGGGACTGGGTGGCTCAGTCGGTTAAGCATCTGACTCTTGATTTCGGCTCAGGTCATGATCACAGGGTTGTGAGGTTGAAGCCACGTTGGGCTCCATCCTCGGTGTGAAGCCTGCCTGCTTAAGATTCATTCTTTCTTTCTCTCTCTCTCTCTCTCTCTCTCTCTCCCTCCCTCTCTCTCTTTCCCTCTCTCTCTCTCTCTCACAAAAAAAAAAAAAAAAAAAAAAGTGCTGCTCAGTGGGATTCCCCAGGCTTAGGGGGAATTGTCAAGCCTAAATATCTTCTCTAGTTCTGGAATCATTTTGTCTTTACTTTCCCTAGGGTTTCCCCAGAGGATGTACGACAGGGAGAATGCTGTCTGGTGATATTCGGGGTCGGGGAAGAGTTGTAGCTGAAACGGACAGTGCATTTCTGACCACAGCACTCCACAGGTCTTCTTTGTGTGGGACCAGAGCGCTGAGAACCTTCACCAGCACTGACACATTTCAGACCCACATGCCCCCGGCCCAAGCCAAAGTGGGACTGCAAGGGCTCTTCCTGACCATAAGTCATTTTGACATTAATTGAAAAATCACAAAGACTGTGAATACGACTGGGAAGGCAGCGTGCAGTGGTGGCAAAAGCTTTAAAAGCAAGCGTCACGTGTAGGATTGCCTTTTTCCCAAACCTAGCCCACGCCCTGGCCCATACCCCTGTGCACGCTGGGAACAGGCGGCCCGGAGAGACGGTCACGAGTCGTCGGCTTCTGGATCAAAGAGATGGTCTCCAGCTGCTCCCGACCCATGCAGGGGCTGCAGGGAAAGGCCACCAGATGAGAAAAGATGACTCTAAGAGGCAGTTTCCTGGCATTTCTGAGTATGGTTCGTGGGGAAGGTAGCCGCATGCCTGGCCAGCCAGCAGACCCGCAGACACACCCCATCACGGGCTGACGTGGCTGTCAGGAGTGTACTAGAAAGAATAGCTTTGGGGTCTTTCTGACTCAGAGGGGACCCTAGAATCACCTGGGCCCCCTATAAGCCTCCTACTGTCTCTCCTTTGTGTTGGATATGCGGCCCTTCCAAACCCCCGTTTTCTTAACCATATAATAGGAATAGTATTCTTATTTCCCACACTCGTGAAGTAATATCACACGTTTGGCTCCAAAACAAAGTAACGAGTATGAAGGGTCCTGATTTTTTGTTGTTTGCTTTTGTGTTTAGTCCAGCCCCCCCCCCCACTGTGATGGGCCCTGAGGGCTCCACACAGTAACTCACCTGCCTGACCCTTGCAGGCTTTGGGTGGGCTACCCCCTAATCATACCAAGCTAAGAACAAGAACTTCTCATGCAGGCATCCAACTGGCCTTTGCAGAGCCAGCATTCTAGAGAACAAAGAATATCCTATGCCCTAGGGGAACAATGAATTAAGCGGTGACACTGCCCCACCCCCAGGGTCAGCTGCACACACGATAAGCTACCTTGAGCGGTGAGCAAAGTAGAGAGTAAAAAGGAAAAGTAGATGCACAGCCATGGGGGGCTCAGAGCCCTGGAAGAAGCCGGCGTGGGCCTCATCTGAAGAAAGGAAGGCCAGGAAGGCCAACCATCTGAACAGATTTGGCCCTTGTTCCCCCAGACTGTCCCCAGCCTCAGTGAGCTCACAGCCGCCCCACTGTTTCAGGCAGCCAGACTAAGGCAGGGATGCGGGCGCAGGCAGCTTCCCACGGAGCCTCTTGCCTTTCCCTTGGATCAGTAATGCCAGGTGCTCTTGGCATGGAGCCTGGCACCGCTCTGTTCAGACAGGCCAGAGCTAGAAAGGGAAGGACAGGAGTGAAGGGGGAGAGGAGGCGAGTGCGGGGGCCAGGGGCAAGCACAGAGCCATTCTTCAGAGATTAGGAATGAGGCCTCGCTCTGGCTTGGCTTCTGTTTGTACTGTGCATTTCAGCAGGTTCAACCCTAGTCGACTGGGCCCCCGCCAGGTGTCAGGCCCTGGGCTGGCAAGACACTGAGGGCAAAGGTGGATCGGAGGTGGGCTCCGCCTTCCGGGAGTCCCCAGCCCATGGCAGAATGTAGAACAGGTGCATTTCGCACCACGTGGAGCCCACCAAAGTGCCCAAGGAGAGGCACTGCGCAGCGCTCCTGGGTTTACAAGAAGGACACTCCCAGGAGTCCTGGAGGGGCCAACAGAGGCTCTGAGGACAAGGTCACTGGGGAGAACCTTTGGAGAAAGGGAAGGACTTTCATGCCCCAGGTTTCTACGGCCTGCCTGATCCCGCCACACGTGCCACTGTTGTTTAAAAAGGATAAGGGGCTGGCACTTCCTGCCAGTCCCACGAGGACAAAACGCTGCATGATTCCATCCCTAGGAGGCAGCTAGAGTGGTCACAGGCATAGGGACGGAAAGTAGAATGGTGGCTCTCGGGAAGTCAGGGGTTGGGGGGGGGTGGGGATTGTGGGTTTGTGGCTAGAGCTTCAAGTCTGCAGGATGAAAACGGTGCTGGAGATCGTTCGCACAACAACGTGAGCGTGCTTAACACTGCTACTGAACCATAGCCTTAAAAATGGTTCAGATGGCGAATTTTATGTCATGTGTATTTTACTGCAAACCTTAAAAAAAAAAAAAAAAAAGACCATTTCCTGGAAGCCTCCACACGCTGGCCACAGAGCTGAGGAAAAAGCAGAGGTGCTACTGTTCTCTGGAAGTTCACTGTTTAACAAGCAGACAGGTAGATACATGTGGATGTCAGGGTAGAAGGGCATGAAGGGCATGGGCGGTTGCTCTTTTTTTTTTTTATTTTTTTTAAATGTTTATTTATTTTTGAAGGGGAGGGAGACAGAGCGTGAGTGGGGGAGGGGCAGAGAGAGGGAGGGAGACACAGAATCTGAAGGAGGCTCCAGGCTCTGAGCTGTCAGCACAGAGCCCAACACGGGGCTTGAACTCATGAGCTGTGCGATCATGACCTGAGCCAAAGTCAACCGACTGAGCCACCCAGGCACCACAAGGGCGGCTGCTCTTAAAGGAGCCAGTGACATCAAGGAGCCACCCCTTTGCAGGGACAGCCAGGAAAGTTTTCACAGGAAAGGTGATGTGAAATGGGGAGCCGGCTTCTCAGGGGAGGAGGGTGAGGCAGGGGTGGTGTGTCAGGGTTGATGCCCCCACTGACATCTCCATTCTAAGGCGTGCTGAGCAAACAAGTCGAGAATGGCGCCGGGATTGGGGTCCCCCCTCGCCTGTGTGAATGCCGGCATGCAGTGCCACCCTTCCTGTCCCGGCTCCAGCCACCAAGCCACAAGCTCCGGGCTGCAGGCCAATAGCACAGCCTGCTCCTGCCCACACAGGCCCCTGGGCTTGTCACGTCTGTGAGTGCCACGAGGCGGGGACTGTGTCTGTCCTGCTCATATTGCATCCTCCGCCACTAGCCCGGGGCTGGCACACAGCAGGTGCTCAACCAATTTTTCCAGCAAGACTAACTTGGGCCTTTACTCAAGGAATCCTACCCTCCCTCTCCCTGTGCCCAAACCCACCAGCCATCATGACCTGGTGTCACATGCCCCATGCAGCCTTCTCCAGCCCCCTCATTTGGAAATAACCACATATGTTTAACCCATTCTATCCCTCTAGGGGGTGTTCCTACCGTGTCCTCTAGAGACGAGGAGAAGGGACCCCCGTTAGGACACTGACCACAGGCCCAGCCCATGTTCAGTGCTTTCCAGCATGGTCTAATTCCCACAGCCATCCAGGGGGTGGGTGTGTTATCACCATGGACAAATGAGGAGGCGGAGGGACTCATTAAATAACTTGCTCAAAATCATACAGCAATAGATGGCTGAGCAGGCAGCAAGATGCTGAGCTGGCTCCAGAGCCCCGTCTGAAGGGGCCCCTGGCTGAGTCATCTTTGCACCAGCCACAGTAGAAATGCTGAACATCTCATTCATGTCACGGAGACCAAAAGAGCCAGATGGACGCCCGCCCTCAGCCCACCTCCTCTGACCACAGCAGCGGTGAGCAGTCCCACGGGAACTCAGGCTCAGCTCGTGCTGACAAAGTCCAGTGTGGTCCTCCTTCTGCCCTAGAGCTTGTCGTACATCTCGGCTGCCCTCTGCCCCTGCTATCCCCCACTTGCCTGAAAGCATGGGGGAATTCGTGCCTCCCATGGACAACGTTCCAGCAGAGGGGGTAGGAGCCAGTCCGGAAGTGTCCGCCTGCCTGTCCTTCAGACAGACAATTCTGGGAGGCCTTCTGTACACTTCTTATTGGGAAACAGCCCTGGTTGCCCACACCAGCTACTCCGATGGCAGTGCCCTCCTTGGTTTGATTTCCCCCTCCTGTCTCACCCTGCTCACTCCTGCTTCCTGGCACCATCTCCACAAACCACTGCAGTCATTGTCTCTGGCTGTGCTTCTGGGGCCTTCCAGATGGCCAAGGACCCCGTTTCCCTTTTCATGTAAGGGCTGCTAGTAACCTCCAAAGCGAGTTGCCAAGATCTCTGAACATTGGGCATTTGTGAACTAAGATGGAAGTAGTAGCAGGGTTTGCTGAGGACTCTCACCCGGCTTTCTCTGGAGTAGGCTGGCTGCCATGGAGTGCTGTGAGGCCCTACTGTGCGAGCCCGTGGGCAGATCGCCGGAAGCCCCTCATCCTCAGGAAGGATCCTTTGCAATCAACACATTCTCGAGGTGGCCTTGAGTCAATCATAGCTTCTTCTGGCTTTTGAAATGTTGTAAAGCACTATTAATTTAAATGCCAGAGTAAAAACGGCCACAAATTCTTTGACACTCCTGCATCAAGAGGTGAAGTCTGTTTGTCCTACCCTTGAATTTGTGCTGACCTGTGACTGCTTTGACCAAAAGAGTATTTCAGAAGCAACACTGTGTCGGCTCCAGGCCCAGCCTTTAGGAAGACTGCCAGCCTCCCCTTGACCTGTTGGAGTCCTGAGCCGCCATGGAAAAGCCTGGCTACCTGGCTGGAGGCACCATGTGCAGGGGGGCGGGGGGGGGGCCTGAGACCAGATAGGGAGTAAGAGGTGCCCAACAGAGCTCACCTTCCCAGCCATCCCTACCAAAGGGCCACACGTGTAAGTGAAGTCATCTTGGAGCCTCCAGACCAGTCCTGCTGAGTACTGTCCTGCTGAGTGCTATTGTTAAGTGACCCCAGCCAATACTGCATGAAGCAGAAGAATCACCCAGCCAAAGCCTGCCTGAATTTCCATCCCAGAAAACTGGGAAACAGAATAACAAAATGGCTGATGTTTTAAGCCCCTGTGCTTTAGAGGAGTCTGTTACGCAGCACTGGGTACACTAACAGTCGTGTTCCATCATTGCTGATTTTGTTTGTGGTGCACGGTGATGCATATCTGCATCAACAGAATTTGGGGCGTGAATCTAAGAATTACATATATATGTATTTATATGGAAAAGAATTATAGATAGATAGGTAGGTACATACATACATTGCAGTTCGGACGAATTATCCGTACCCTCTTGCTGAAGCAAATGTATAACTCATTCCAGAAAAACACCTCCTCCAGAAAACCTCCATTGGTCATGTGCTGCCTGTGAATCCAAGCTATTTATATAACTTGCCATGTAAGTGTAATCCAACTTCGAAGCTATTTCTACATTTACGGATCCATGTGTTATAATGTAAATTTGTGTTTAGAAGCTCATTATTTTCAGTTGCAAATCAAATGACAAGCAATCCATCAGTAGAGAGACAGCGTAGTATAAAGGTTAGGAGTGTGGACGCCAGGGCCAGATGGGCTCAAAGCCCAAACTCTCCATTTTGTCCCCTGTACACCTGGAAAAACCACAGAAACCTCTTCGCAGGGTGGTGAGGGTAAAATCAGTTGATGTGTGCAAGTGCTTAGAACAGTACTTGGCTCATGATAAGGCCAAACAGGCTAATGACAACTTGTTTATTTTGTCCTCTTCGATTTTGTTCCATCACCTAGTTCTTTCTCCACCAGAACAACATAGAGCAGCCCAGGGGGATGGTGTGTCCGCCCTGTGACATTAGCATAGACTTTGCCCAGAGCCGGCCTTCAGGAAATCTCCATGGAACTGGCTGATAGTTGAGTGAGCATATACTCCCCTTAGATATCCGACATCTTTTAAGTAACTTCTTCAGGTACAGAGTGCCCCGGAGGGCCAAGTACCAGGTGGCATGGGCTTAGAGAACAGATGTGTTAAACCCACCTGCCTCGGATCCCCCAGGCCGCAGTCTCCTTGCTGGTTTCCAAGGTGAAGTTATCCAGAGACAAGCGCCGCAGGCCCCCTGCAGTGGCTTCTGGCCCGGGTGCGGGTGTGAACAGCGCGTTTTCCGAGTCCGACAGCCGCTGAATCCAAGTGAGAGGCTGAGACTGGGCCAGGTGTGCAAGACTCGTACTGGCCATTTGCACACACTTATCATGGTCTGAAACTTGGAAGAAAAAGATAAACAACATAAACACACGCAAGCATGACCCTCGATCTATCACTCTCAGGGCAACAACACATCACAGACCCCGGTTTCTATTGTTGCTTTTCTTTCTCCACAATTTATCCTCAGGCTGACTCACGGGGTCCTTGCAGTTAGCCAAGCCTTCCTAATTAGCACTCACTAGTGAAAGCGACCTCGGAAACACAGCAAGGGTAAGAGGATTCTCTCCCTCCCCCTGCAGCTGACAAGCCCCCAGCCAAGGGTCTGATGGGTATTAACACTCAGGGCGATGTCACAAATGTCAGCAGAGCCTTGTGTAACATCTGCTGTCACCATCCACTCTGCTCAGTACCTTTACAAAACTGTCCTCCCAAATGTAACAAGTGGGTCTTCAAATTACCTGGGCTCCAAGACCAGGCTCTGGCCCCTGGATTACAGTCTTTAATCTCTACACAGTTTAGTTTCCCTGGTAATATTTAAGATCCAATATTCTGCAATATGAATACGTATCAGATGTATTGAGCCTCCCAGCCTCAAACTTCCCTTTCTCCTTCACGTGGAAGGATGTAATAAATGGCTCTGATGAATCCCCTGACTCGAGACCATGCATGTAAGTGACTCTTACCACTTCACTATTCATGTCATTCATAAGAAATTGAGATTTGATTGATAGAGTTCTTAAATTAACTAGGCTTTATAAAGCCAAGTTTGTATTTTGAAAAAGGAAAATGATGACTATATTCGGGCCATCTGCTCCCTGCTAAAACGGGGAAGGAAAAAATGCTTGGGCACATGGCGCCTGTGTGGCTGCAGTCTTGTCTGTCTGCATATACGCGTATCTAAAGCACGGTGAAGTGCTTCCACTTTGAGGGTGTCCGTGAGCATCGATTTTTCTCAGGCAGAACCCCCTTTGCTACACTCGTGTCTGGTTCCTTGCCAGGGCTGTGCCCCCTGAACAAGGTAGCCTTTTACAAATATTTCTTGAGAACTTTCTGTGTCCGAGACGTTTGGCACTATTACTCACCCACAGTGGGCAAGAAAGAACAAAGGACTATAGTCAAGTTAAATATGACCTGCAGCTTTTGCACAAGTCGTATAGTATCTTCCTCCAGAGCCCGGGCCCATTCAGACACGAGGCAACAAGAACAGTAACATCAACACCAACAACTCACATATGCTGAATGCTTATTATGTGACAGGGACAGTGGTGAACATGTTCGCTATATGGCTTATTTAAACTCCACAATAACCCTGTTGGGGTAGATATTATTATACCCATTTTATAGAGGAGGAAATTGAGGCTAAGAGAGAGCTAATGATTTGCTCAAGGTCTCAGGGCTTGTAAGTGGTAGGGCAGGACCTACACTCAAGTCAGCTGACTCCACAGTCTGTACTAGAAATGGAAGTGCCCAGGACACAGAGACAAAGGCAGCAGCATGGGGATGTACCCGAGACATGCTCAGCCTTCTGATCACCAGGGCCCAAAGGGACAGTGATCTCAGGCTTAATTATGCACGTGAGATAACTTCATGTGTTCAGCAGCCTGCAAGACAACATGCAGTGTAGCCGGAGAGCAAAGAGAAGGACTCAGGACAAGACATAAGTGAAGGTTCAGGCCAGGCTGGGAAGAGTCTGACATGCCATCCTAAGTCTGGGCTTTTCCCTGCAGACAGTAGAAAGCCCCTGCAAATTTTCAGCATGAAAGAACACAATCATATTGGTGCTTTTAAAAGGTCACTTTGAAGGCCAAGAGCAAGGCAAATTAGAGGGACATGACGGCCAGCAGTGAGCCCAGTTGAGAGCACTTGGGGACAGGTGGGATGTGATGAGAGGATGCGGGTTCAGGCCCCCTCCCCCACCCAGTTTCTTGCAGAGCGAGTGGGTGGTCTCAATTGAACAAGACAAAGATCATGGTGGAGAGAGTTGTATGGGAGGATGAGATTAATTATGGACACGCTGAGTTTGAAGGCCATACGGGGCCGTTAGATAGATAGATGGACATGGCCGGTTCCTAGCTGGATGCGATCACTGAAAATGGCATCTGCAGACAGAGTTTCTAATGTGAAGAAATATTTTTTTTTAATTTTTTTTAACGTTTATTTATTTTTGAGACAGAGAGAGACAGAGCATGAACAGGGGAGGGGCAGAGAGAGAGGGAGACACAGAATCTGAAACAGGCTCCAGGCTCTGAGCCGTCAGCACAGAGCCCGACGCAGGGCTCGAACTCACGGACCGTGAGATCATGACCTGAGCCGAAGTCAGACGCTTAACCGACCAAGCCACCCAGGAGCCCCTGTGAAGAAATATTTTTAAAGGCAAAGAAAAATTGTCTAATTTTTCCAAAGAAGACATACAAATGGCCAACAGGCAAATGAAAAGGTGTTCAACATCACTCATCAACAGAGAAATGCAAATCAAAACCACAATAAGATGTCACACGTGTCTGAATGGCTACTACCGAGAAGACAAGAGACAGCAGGTGTTGGTGAGGATGTGGAACAAAGGGAACCCTGGTGCCCTGTCGGTGGGAATGTAAACTGGTGCGGCCACTATGGAAAACAGTGCGGAGGCTTCTCAAAAAATTAAAAATAGAGCTACCGTATGATCCAGCAATCCCCACTTCTGGGCATGTACCTGAAGGAAATCAAAACACTACATTGAAGAGATACGTGTACCCCGTGTTCACTGAAGCGTTATATACAATAGCCAAGACATGGACACAACCCAAGTGTCCATCAACAAAAGAACGGAAGAAGCAATGTGTGTATATGTATTTTTATATATGATATATTTTATATATGATATAATATATGTTACATAATGTGTGTATATATACCTCATATATGATATTTATACATCATATATATGATATTTTTTAGCCATCAAAAAGAAGGAAATCCTGCCATTTGAGACAACATGGATGGACTCTAAGGGTATTATTCTAAGTGGAATAAGTCAGACAGAGAAAAACACATATTGTATACTCTCATTTATATGCAGAGTCTAAAAAGCTGACCCAGCAGAAGCAGAGAGGAGAATGGTAGTTGCCAGGACCTGGGGGCGGGGGGTGGTAAGGGAGATTAAGGGAGATGGGGAAATGTTGGACAGAGAGTACACACTCCCAGCTATAAGATGAATAAGTTCTGGGGATCTAGTATATAGCATGGTGATTATAGTGAACAATACTCTATTATATCTTTGAAAGTTGTTAAGACAGGAGCTCTTTTTTTTTTTTTAATTTTTTTTAATGTTTATTTTTGAGACAGAGAGAGACAGAGCATGAATGGGGGAGGGTCAGAGAGAGAGGGAGACACAGAATCGGAAGCAGGCTCCAGGCTCTGAGCTGTCAGCACAGAGCCCGATGCGGGGCTCGAACCCACGGACCGTGAGGTCATGACCTGAGCCGAAGTCGGACGCTTAGCCAACTGAGCCACCCAGGGGCCCCAAGACAGGAGCTCTTAAACGTTATCACCACACACACACAAAATGTAATTATGGGAAGGGATGGAGGTTTTAAGTACGTTATTGTGGCAATCATTTTGCAATATATAGGTGTTCAAACAATCATATTTTACACTTTAAACTTACATATTTATGTCAATAATAATGCAGTAAAAGAAAAAATACAAGAGAATAGCATCACCTCAACCCAGCTCAACAAAGAAAAATTGTCTGAAATAATCCTTTTAATGCAAATGTTAGATTCCTGAAAACTCTTAGGGTGGTAGTATTTGCAGTTTGAGAGAATAATATATTATGAGCAAAATAAGCCTAGAAGGTCTAGTTTCGCAAGGGAGCCTGTGGATCTGTATAAATTTTTTACATTCAGTGGTATTAGGCAGTAAAAGCAATATTGATGACGTTTCACGCTGTATCTCAGCAATAGCAGGTAAAATATAATTAATTTACATTCATTATCTCCAGCTCCCTGCAAACATCCTAAAACTGCCACTCTGTGATCTCAGTGAAATATTTATAGTTTATTTTGGTTTGCTGCTAATATACCCCCTTTGTTTTCTATGTTTCGTTCTGCATCAAAACACTCAGTGATTTCGTTTCCTGGTTGATGCCGTGTCCCAGGACCACAGAACCCAGCGTTCACAGTCCCCACATGAACTGGCTAGCACTGAACAAAATCCCCACAAGCAGAAGCTGCTATTACTTCCCACACGGAGCCATGAACATGAGACACGGACGTAGAAACACCATACATACTAGCCCAAGAGATGCCGGTGTGCTCACCTGAGGACACCAAGGCTCAGAGAAGGCAAGTGAGCTGCCCAAAGTCACACAGCTAGTAAATGTCACCGCCCTGAGTCTACTGGGCTGCAGGGGTCACATTCCAAGCCAGGGATTCTCAAACTTTTATGTGTATCCAAATCACCTGGGTTCTTTGTCAAGTGCAGACTTACTCAGTAGATCCATATGGTGCCTGAGATTCTGGATCGCTAGCAAGCTCCCTAATAATGTGCATGAAGAGACCACTGGATGAATATGAAGGCTGAAACGACTATATTATATTGTTCCCTTTCCTAAGTAAAGAATAAATAATGCTTAGAGATCAATAGCAAATGTGATCAATCCAACACGCAAAGCCAAACTTCTCTAGTCCGAAAGTCCCTGTTCTGGCAG
Source organism: Panthera tigris (assembly GCF_018350195.1). Classification (NCBI taxonomy): domain Eukaryota; kingdom Metazoa; phylum Chordata; class Mammalia; order Carnivora; family Felidae; genus Panthera; species Panthera tigris. The sequence goes on from NC_056670.1 coordinate 45,460,806, forward strand.
GTTATGAAAGGCTGTACTGCAGAGTGAAATGCACAAGCACTAGGCTAGGGGAGCCACAGGTTCAAACCTCAGCCCTGGCACCCAGCTGGCATGTCACTTAACTTCTCCATGCTTCAATTTGCTTCCCCCAGTAATGCTGGTGCCTGCCTCATTCAGCTGCCAGACAATTGGGGTTTAAGGAAACAGTGTATTACGAGCATAAATGAGATAATTCATGGAAGGGCTTAGCATACTGCCTGGGAAAGTACTAATAACAGTAACAAATGGTTCCCTACCACTTCCTAAATATTCAGTAAATATGAACTAGCCTTTTGTGATGTGTGGCCTCATTTTCACTAATAGTCTCTTTCCTAATTAAAGCAATAATACATGTGCATTGTTAAAGTTTGGTGACTATTGAAAAACACACAAAAGGGGAAATAATCATGCCTGTGTGCCTGACTCACAAAGGGAATAACAAGCCCCCAAAGGTACTTTGGTGCAGTTCATTTCCATATTCTTCCTTTCTCATTTTATAACACATTAACACCGACCAAATTACTATCCTGGTGTTTATGCCCGTGCTATCCAATACAGCAGGCACATGTGGCCATTTAGGTTTAAATGTAAGTTAGTTAAAATTACATAAAAGAGAAAATTTAGTTCCTCAGTTATATTTGCCACCTTTCAAGTGCTCAGGAGGTACAAATTGGTAGTGCCCCCCCATAGAGAACGGTGTAGATAGCCCATCATTGCAGAGAGCTCTATCCACGCCAAGATACGGCTTCGAGTTTTGCTCTCCCTCATTGAGCACCATATTATGTACATTCTCACGTGTCATCAGTCTCCAAAACTGACTCTAATGTCTAACTTATAGACATGTGTTGTGATTTATTTCGCTAGTCGTCCGTGTTTGGGGACTTAGCTTGCTTCCAAATGGTCACTATCACAAATAATGTTCTAGTGAACACCCATGAGCCCATAAACAACTGTGTGTTTCCATATTTATCACCTTTGGATAAATATTTGTCAACAAGCAAAACTGCAGGGCTAGTGGACATGCACTTTTTTTAAAAGGCTTTTGATATATGTTCCCAATTGCACTTCAGAAAGATGGTATCCATTTACCCCACCCACCACCATTTACTTATTTCAGCATTTACCAAAGAAAAACAAAATGTATTTCATTTTAAGATGGTATTTCTTGAGTTGTTAGAGACATCTAAAACTTTGTGGAAGTTTCTGGGTCAACTGTATACATTTATACAAATTATTTTATGAAACAACAAACTTTCCGACCTGGAGGTTGAGAATATAGTGTCTACTCACCAGCTGCAACTGGCAGGAAGCTCATCTGGGCATTAAATCCATGCTGGGCAGAGCAGAGTCCCAGTAAATATTTACAGGTCTTGGCTGAATCAGTGACAAACGTGTGCTTTTTCCCAGTGATGCCACTTGTGATGGTGAACTTCTTTCGCTGAAGGAAGCAAACACGGACTTGAATGTATTGGTCATTTTGACCATCCTTGAAGCACAAGTGTCCAGAGAGTTATCAAATGCTGGAGCCCTCCATTCAATATCAACGTACTAGGCATCCAGAAGTGTGCGACAGGTACTGTCTGTCTGACCATGGCCTGATATGTTTTCTTAGATTAAAGAAAATCCCTTTTTTTTTTCTTCATTCACAAAGCAAATGTTTGTTTATCGGGTCATGGCTATCTGTCAGGAAGTACGCTAAAATAAAATACGAAATGAGCCAGGCACACACGTGGCCCTCGGCAAGGAGTGAACATAATCCCCCGTGTGCATTTTGAAAGGCCATTAAATTACCTACAGTTTTCATTGCACAAACTCCCAGAAGGTGCAGACAAAATTTCAGCTGGTAGGGTTAGAGAAAAGATAAGATCGCTGTATGTATCCTCGTATTACTTACTGTATGGACAAGGCTCTGTTCTAAGTGCTTTCTGGGTATTGATTCACTTCATCCTCAAGGCTACAGAATGAGGGAGATCATACCATTATCCTCATTCTACAGATGAGGAAACACACCAAGAGTCCTCAGAATGCAGCAGGAATTGAAGCCACATCACCAAGCAATCCTTCTCCTCATTTATACCTTCAGGGTCCATATACAAGGTGATAATATTGTTCAGCACAGTGGGAGAAACTGGAGAGGATTATCTACATGGGATTATCTATATGGAGCTTTGTGGAAAAGATCCATAACTATTTTCAATGCACGATGTTATTAAAAACAATCAAATACAAAGTAAATAGAGATGATATTAAGTATGGATTTAAATATAACTTCTAAATAAAATCTCTAGTCTATGGGGCACCTGGGTGGCTCAGTCAGTTAAGCGTCTGACTGAGGTTTCAGCTCAGGTCACAATCTCATGGTTTGTGGGTTCGAGCCCCACATCAGGCTCTGCACTGACAGTGCAGAGCCTGCTTGGGATTCTCTCTCTCCCTCTCTTTCTCTGCTGCCCCCCCACTCTATCTCAAAAATAAATAAGTAAACTTTAAAAAATTTAATAAAATCTCTAGATATCCTAGGTATTTCAGTAACAACTTGGAGCTTGCTCTTAGAAAGATAACTTTATAAATACAGGGCTTATGCTTGAAAGGGTTCCCTGAAACTCCTGATCCTGGCTAATGCTAATCCCTTTTAATTCATAGTAGTTAGCATTTCCAAGAAGCTCCATCCACACTGTCAAGTATTAACAAAAGGCAGATAATTATTCGTTACTTTTCCTCTGAGAAACTTTTTTGCCCATAACCTAATTTTAAAAATCTGAGCATTTTCTAAATATTCTTTCACTGTATTGACGCATGTAATGTTGAACCTCCTTATACTAATGTGAGTGGACTTGGAATCCAATCAAACTGTACCATATCTAGCATTTTTTTAATAATGTGTTTTCTCAAACACTCAGATGCTTCCCTAACATCCTTGATAATTTTTTCTTAATATTCCAATTATAATGATGCCTGAACTCCAGCAGTCGAATATTTGCTTTTCCAAACTTGAATATTTGCTTGGAATCCATCCCTTTGGTCAGTACATGTTGATATGCTCTCATATAGTCTTGACAATGTTACATTAAGTGCACCCAAGTATTAAAAAAAATTTAGATAAGTATTGTCATTTTGTAAAAATCTAATACCTACTCCTTGACAAATCTGAAAAGAGAGAATCATCCACATCCACACACACACGTTTCTTTCAACTCATAAACTCTTGGCAAGACTCTCCTTTTAGACACTAATGCTTTAAGGTATTACACACCACAAAGAGTGGAATTTCCTGTCAGAAAGCTGCAAACAATCTTGACTTTAGTAGTCTGGATTTTTTTTTTCCATGTTGATAACGTCATTTAATGAGACACGCACATCCGCGAGCAAACTTTCACACAGGCGAGCTGCTCTGTGAACAATGTGATGTAAAACTTGAATCTCAGAGTTTTCCGTACAAACAAGAAAAACGTATTTACACCCCTGTCATTGCGGCACAAACACACTCAGTGCTTCCATAACATCACGTTCGCTTCAAAGCATGGTTTTACCATTTTGCCATTGGAGCTAATGAAGTTGAGGGTCCTGGAGGGGCTCTGGCCAAGTCTTCACGTGTTCTTGCAAAGCGTGGAAAGCAAGCTTTGAAATGTTCAGAGCCAGAAGCCAGTCTGACAGAAATCTTCAGTTGTAAGAAATGAAAAACTGTAGTTTAATTCTTAAAAACACCCCTATCAACTGGCATTTCCATCCGATCAGGGATATGCTTTATAACTGTATATACTGCACTCTCAATACATCACACGATATTTTTCCTTTATGGATAGGAATCACATGAAATAGAATTTACTAGATTCCCTTCACTTGTTGCACAGAAGCCCACAGCGGCACTGCAAAGAGCAAGTGCATCTCTGCAAAGCTGCATGTTTTATGCATCTTACCAATAATAAAAATAACTTTCAGCCAGCCATGCTAGAAGAAAGTCTGAATTATATTTCTATTGCCTCTAGAGAAAATACTACAGAAGTGCCATGACATGGAAACATAATCAGAGCACATGCCACCAACATTTGAAAGAAGAAAGAAATTATAGCTCATCAGGGAGTTCATTAATAAAAGTAGTACTTTTTGGCTTCATAGTTTTGCAGTATTTGTTCACTTCTTTAAATTCACAAGCTTTGGTGATTTCTTTTCTCACTCCAAATGAATATTCACTTTCATTTCATAGTTTGTACTCAGAACTTCGTTTTCTTTTTTCTTTTTTTTTAATGTTTATTTTCCTTTTTTGAGAGAGAGAGAGAGCATAAGCATGAGTGGGGGAGGGTCAGAGAGCGAGAGGGAGAGAGAGAATCCCAGGTCCCCAACACGGGGCTCAAACCCACAAACTGTGAGAGATGACCTGAGCTGAAACCAAGAATCAGACCCTTAACCAACTGAGTCACCTAGGAGCCCAAAAAGGACACACTAAATACAGAAAACAACATTTTCTTTTTTAAGGAGAGAGAGAGAGAGAGAGAGAGAGAGAGAGACTCCCAAGTAGGCTCCACCCTCAGCACGGAGTCAACTCAGGGTTCCATCTCACAGCCTGAGACCATGACCTGAGCCAAAATCAAGAGTTGGAGGCTCAACTGACTGAGCCACTGTATTCTTTTTCTTAAAGAGAGCCCTACAAAGCCTGTATCCCCTCCTGCCCTCGTGCATTTCTCTTCAAGCATTTTAACTACTGCTAATCACCGAGAACAGTTGCTAACTCGGGGAGGTTCATCATTCTACAACCAACACTTTCTCAACTGAATAATCTGAATTGATGTTGTCTCTGTCACAGACAGGCTGCCAACACACCTATAAATCACAGTCTTTGAAAATGACGTCTTTTTCTATCTCGATTGCTACTTCCCTGCAGGCTGGAAAGATGAATGGTCTGCAATTATTTGAAGTATCTTGGCTTCTGCTATTAGGCAAATCTCAAACCAGCTGCTGGAGCTCACTCCTGTATTGTTCATAGAGTTCCCCGTTTTCTGTGCAAGATGCCTAATTTGTGGCAAGCAATTGGTGACATTATTTCATGGGATGACTTTTCCACAAAAAAGACATTCATGCTGAGGAAGAGGATGATCATCAGGGCATGGAAATCCTAATTAGTGGCAAGGTTGTTTTGTTTTGTTTTGCTTTGCTTTGCTTTGTTTTATTATTTTAAGCTACTAAGTTTGTCTTGTAAGCCTGATGACTTTCCAGCTTTAATCAAGAAATTGTCCCTGGCCATGGGAAAATGAGTATCTATAAACATTAAAACAACTTAAATATAAAGCATTTACTTAAAGGGATTGTTCAACTTTATAATGTCAAATTTCTACTTTTCAAAATTATATTTTAGGTTATCTGCCTTTTTACAGATGTTTTAAAACAAATTTCTTTGAAAATTTTGAATTAACCATGACCTAAAGAAAATAAGAAGCAATGCAATAGTATAGAATTAATTTAATCATTAAAATTCCTCAAATAATCTTTCAATTGAATTAAAGTAAGTCGAGTCATTAAAATTATTTTAAAAATTACAAATATAAATGTTGTTTACTTTTAGATATGGTCAAAAATATTTGGGAAAAAGTCAATTTCCTGATAGTGTATTATAAGCCACTTTAATGAACTCAATTAAATTCTGTTCAGGTATTACTTTTAGATATAAGCTTTTTTTCTAAAGACAAGCAATTTTTTTCAGACAGAGAAAGAGTGCATGCACACGCAAGTGGGGAGGAGCAGAAGGGGAGAGGGAGAGAGAGAGGGGATCTTAAGCAGGATCCACACTCAGCACAGAGTCCTATGCGGGGCTCCATCCCACGACCCTGGGATCACAACCTGAGCTGAAATCAAGAGTCATACAGATGCTCAACCAACAGAGCCACCCAGGTGTCCCAAGACAAACAATAATTTATCATTAAATACTATCAAGAGTGGTATTTGAACAATATGTTATCTTCAATGGCCAAGATGGAAGAAACAATTAGGTTCCACTTAGGAAAAGCTAACATCAGATTGCTGATTATTAAAACAGCAATCTAATCAGTAGGAAAATTCTTAAAGCCCTAAAAGAAAATTAAATGGAAAGAAAAAGCCAATTTTTTGCATGGGCCAAAAGACAAAGAACTTCACATTTGATAACGAAATCATCGCTAAAGTAATGGCATACTGGCTTCAGTGACCCACAGGACAGGCAGGTAGATTAGGGACCAGAACACTCTCATGTGGGGACACACATAATGCTTTGGGTGGCAGAGTTATTGTAACTAAATTCAGGAAGTATATAAATACTCATGCAAATGGCGTTGAAATACAGTTTCAAACATTATACATTTAACAGGGATTTTTTGTTTCTAAAAAAAAAATGCTCTTCAATTTTCAATGGGTATCAAAGGTTTGCAGTCCCCAGTGTCCTGTAGCACACCTGTAGTTCACAGGAGACAGGCCAGATGCCTCAGCATGCTGCGTGCAGGGGAAAATTTGAAACACAAGGGAAATGTTTCAAAACCTTGCAGATTTCACCCCACCTACAGCAGACTCTCCCCTCCCGTCTTCCACCACCAACCTTGCTCTCAACATCAGTGGATTCCCCAAATTAAGAGATCTCTACACAGAGGAAGGGCGTAGTAGCTCTTTTGGCTGATGGCTGATGGCTGATGGCTGATGGGGGTATAGAGGGACTGGGCAAGACATGGTGGGGAGAAATAGCCCCCTGAGAACTCTCCAGGCCCCCAGTAGGCTTCTTCCAAATGTGCCACAGTACCTCGGAGTACTGGTTAGTACTGGTTAGACAGGCTGTGAGCTTATCTGGTCGGAAGATGATCACAGGACCCCACTGCTCCTTTAAAGGGGCAACAGATCAAAGGAAATTGAAACCTTTATCAACTGAGTGATACTCACACAAGTAGAAATCTTGCCAATTTCTCTCCACTGAAAGCGTAAAGTTGCAATTCTGCTGTTGTTTTTCACTTCGTACACTATGATGCCCTTGGCACAGATCCCCAAGGCCATCTCCCTTTCTCGTGTCATCTTCTCTGGGAGGACTCGGTGAACCAGCACACCATATTCTGGGAGTTTCTGAGTGACCTACAGCAAGAAAAAGGCCAGTTAAGAAGAGACAAGTTACACTAATCCAAAATAATGGACTCCAAACCAGTTCAAGAAAAACATTTTAACAGATGCCTTGAAAAAATTTTAAAAAGAGTAGAATTGCAAACTGAGTTTAGGAAACACTGAGTCAAACAGATCTCCTTACTACAAAATTTCTCACCTCTAATATGATAGCATTTCCTATCTTATTAACCCTAGGAATCCTTTTATCATGGAGTACCTAAAACAAAACACTTGGAACACGTTATTATGAAAATGATACAACAGAGTAATAATATTCTGAGCAAGTTTTTAGAATGCAGACTCTTCTAGGTCACCTCAAGGTAAAGGATTCCTTTTCATAATTGTGTCCACCAAGGCCTATTGCAATATTATCTCGTACAAACCCTTCATTTTATAGATTTTTACAGAAAAACTGAGTCCCGGGCACAGAAAGCAACCTTCCAGGCGGCTAGCATCACTGTTAAAGCAAGATAAGCCATGAACATCCTGCAGAAAAAATGAACAATCACTGGAATTTCTCACCATGTGGCAGTGCCTTGGCCAGGTCCCTATAGCCCAAGGTCTGTCCTCCGTTTACCAGGTCAGGAGACTGAATTTTGTCAGAGCCCTGAGGGTCAATCAGAGATGGGGACTGCATCAGGCCCACCAAACTCTTAAGAGATCGGGGTATAAATCTGATGCAAATCTTTTTATGTCTGATTGGTAATCACCTCTCTATCCTGGGGTCTACCACCTTCGTCTTCTCCTGAAAGATTCCAGTCCTCATCAGAAGGCTGATGCACCGGGACTCACAGCAGGGACTTCTTGCTCCAGGAATTGGAAACCCTCTCAGAAGGGTTTCATTGGTGAGATCTGGTATCCCATCCCTACCCTGCAAAAGAGAGCAGTCTGCCCTGGCCAATTTCTCCCACTGCCACACGGGGTAACAAAAATAGAGAGAAATTACGACTTCTGAGGGCTCCTTTCTCAGGATCCTTGCTGTATTTTTTATTTCTGTTAATAATCTCTGCAGATAGGGGCACCTGGGTGGCTCAGTTGGTTAAGCTCCTGACTCTTGATTTGGGCTCAGGTCATGATCCCAGGGTTGTGGGATCGAGCCCTGTGTCAGGCTCCACACTAAGTGTGCAGCCTGCTTAAGATTCCCTCTCTCTCGCTCTCTCTCTCTCTCTCTCTGCCTCCCCTGCTCACATGCACTATCTCTCTTATAAATAATAAAATAAAATAATAAAAAATAAATAATCTCTTCAGACAGGTTCTGCTGCCTGCAGAGCCTACAGCTCTTCACATGACCTTGATTAAGTTTCTGGGCCCTGAGCCTGCTTGTTTTAACTTTGGAGACACTGTTCATCACCATCATTGTCATCAGCAGTAGCATCCAAAACACTATCTATTGAACACTGGGGCTGAAATATCCAATGGCCAGGCTAGGCATGCGCTTAAGATACTAGAGTCATCCCAAACCAATACAATAAAATTCTTTTAAATAATTTGATGTGATATTTCTAAAAAAGTGTAAAGCCTTAAAATGGTCTTCACTAGAATAAAGAGGCCTTTGCTAGACTTGCCTACATTTTGAAATTGTTTAGTATTTAATTTTATTTTTTAAAGGACGTGATCCTCAAGTACTTAGAGGGACAAAATTTTTAAGTGGTGAAGCGCCATCCTAAACGTTTCCCCTGGATGATGTCACTTAGTCTTGACGTTAACCTTCACAACGATCACAACAGACAGGAGTAGCTATCTCTTTTCAAATCAGAAACCAGAGATACACTTCGGAGTCACAAATGGAAGTACTAGTCTGATTCCTTCCGCAACTCCACTCTTCACAACTAAAATTCAGAGTTTCTGTAAAGTTTGGAAACATGGGTGCATATGTGTAAGATCCTCGGGGGCGTTTTCAATCTGTAAAAAATAATGTTCTCTATGTCTCCATGCTCTACTAGGGAATTTTCTGTAGTGCCTCTCCTGGTCATTCCATGTTGCAGTTGCCGATTGCCCTCAGAGGGTCACTGTATTTCCAGGTGCTTAAAGGCATCTCACTATTTTCTCCTGCCCCCTATAGCAGCAGCCAGGTTTAGACCGGACCCAGGCTCTCCTGGCTCCCAGCCTATGCAGCACCCTTGCTGTACTGAAAACTGTTGAAACAAACAGACTTGTCCGTCAAGAAATTCATAACAACTCATGATCCTTTGACCCTGTAATTCCATTCCTGGGGATCCGTCCTAAGAAAATATACTGCATAATTAAGACAAACCCTTCTCAGGGTTGGTGTCGACTAGCGAGGTTGGGTTGGGGGACCAGCTGCCAGAGATAAATATTTCCTAAAGGCAATACTACTTTAAAAGGGATCATTGGGCAGCCTTTAGAAAGGATATTTACAAAGCATTTGTAATTATCTGGGGAACGCACATGTTACAATGCTAAGTGGGGTAAAACACAGGATACAGCCAGTATGATTTCAACTGCTAAAAAAAAAAGTAAGAAAGAAAAGAAAAGAAAATGTCTTAATAGAATATCGAAACCCCTAGTTAGGTGGGAAAAAATGGTTCCATGGCTGAAGAAGTCTGGAAAACATTGAGTAAACTTTGAACAGGTTGTTCTGGGATTAATATGCTAATGTAGTTGTGAATCTTCCAGAGTATGTTATTCAGTGTTACCCAAACTGGATTTCTGCCAAGTCTTCTAGTGTGAGATGATGAACTAGCAGAATTAGTCATCGGTGAACTGGAGGCCAAGAGGCACCATCTGATAATAGAAAAGAGGAGCCACGAGGAACTGTAATTAAATAATCCAGTGACTGTTCGTGAAGTAACTGGGCTCTGTGATGGGCTCTGAGAATTCAGGGCCCTGACATTTACAGCCTAGTAGAGGGGACAAGAAAAGTATAGAAAGGACTAAAACGTAGAGTGTCTTAGTAATATTTGTCAACAACATTTACAACGTTCATAACCTGAGACCTGGTAACTCCACTCATGAGATTCTATCCCTAAGAAATTAAGCACCAATGCAGCTAAAGATTTACGTAGAAAAAGTGCTAATCTCAGTATTGTTTAAGATAGTCCCCTATTAAAAACAATTTATGTGCCAAACACCAGAGTATTGAGAAAAAATTTAGGGTACACCGTGTGCTGATTTAAAATAAAGTTTCAAAATGTTGGTGAGAGGCAATTATAAAAATACACAAAACTGCATATATAATATAAACCCAATTTTAAATGTGTATGTGTATACACAGTGTGAACGCACAGAACAAAGAATTAATGCAACAAAATATAACTGTGCTGTCTCCACAGAATTCCGAGCAAATTGTTACTTTTATCATTATGGGGGTGGGGGGATTTTGCTTAACAAACACTCACCCAAAAGAGAAGGGTCGCAAAGTGCTCTGGGGGTCACAAAGCCCTCTCGTGTGGGTGTCTCACGCCCCAGGGCTGGCACACAGCCTTAGCAAGCCCAACCAGCCACCACGGGGAACTAAAAGCCAGTATTCCTCAACACTGATAAGATGGCATTCGAATGAAGCCAAATCTATTCACTGTTTTCCAGCAATGACTGAGGCAAAGTCTTCCTGTATTTCTGCTTATGAGATGGTGGCTTCCTTCACAATCAATTTCCATCAATCAACCAGGAGAGGGAGGGACACAGAGCCAGGCAAACAAAGCTGGAGCCTCGGGAGGGGGGATCAGGTGGGCATTCTCGGTCCTACAGGGGCCCCCGCGGGCCCTAGCCCTTGGCTTCCCCCCTGGTTCTGTGGTTCTGTGGCCACCCTCCATCAGATGTGCACTGATGGCTTTGAGGTGCGCACTTGTCCCTCATCAAAGGAAGGCCGCATCCTCTTACAAGCAGCATGCACGAATGCTGGGTTATAGAAAGCGGTGAGTGCCTTGCCATCAGGGCGTTTCAGATGAAGTGCTTGTGGACTCACATGTGCAAGGTGTTGCAGACAGTCTATTAAATGACACCAAAAAGAAAAGGCCAGATCTCCCCTGGGCAGGTCTGCTTTCCAATGCCCATCTCTATTAAAGGCAAAAAATAAGATAAAAATAAACCATGGACATGTTTCTATCCATCTTGAGAGACTTTTGCACAGAGAAATGTATAAATTCGGAGCTTCTTTTGAAAGAGCTCCTCAGCTGTAAAGGCCAGCCAAGCGTCCTGCCCTGGGAAAGCCAGGCTGGAGGGGGTGGGGGCTCCCATGTGCCCCCCTCCCAGCTCCATCTGCCCCCAGCAAAGCACCCCTCCCTCCTCTCCTGACACATTGTTATTGTTTTCATCAGATAGCACACTATGCAAGTCTCTGGGTCCCTGTCTTTCCTCCCCAGGAGATGTAGAACTCCCTGGCGGGCAGGGAGCAGGTTCTCTCTGTCTCCATTCCATGCAGCCCTCGGCCCAGAGCTGGTATGTTGTGGAGTGTACAAAGGCTATCCATCCTAGGCTCTGTGTGTACCACAGATATCAGGGACCGGAATGCCACTGCTTTTGCTTGAGGGCTGAAGAGAGTGTGGACCAGAGCCATACCCATATGCACGGACCACACCATCTGTGCTGTGCGGAGGACAGTTGCCTGGAAGGCCGGAAACCAGAGGTCTTCCCATGGCTTTGCTTTTGGCTCATACCCCAGTTTTGTACTTGAGTGTTCTCCCGTATGTCTCTGTGAGAAAAGTGACTGTGAACTCTGTGATTAAAGAAAGGCCCTACCATCCCCACCCCAGCCCACTAAATTTGGGGGGATCATTTCCAATATGCCACCTGCTCCCAGAACAGTCTCCTTGCCCTGCAGGATGTTAGAGCTTCCTTCCTCCCAGTCTCAAGTCCCTCGCTCATACCTCCTTGTGGGTCTAAGCACATCCAATCCCCAAGAGAAAGCTCCAGAGGGGAGGGCTGGCTGCATTCCCTTAAACACCAACACCCCCTCTCAAGAGTACAGAGCTCTTACCCTCAAGAACTCCAGCTCGGCATCCTCTCCCCAGAGCACAGGACTGAGACGGTGCATCTCCGAGACTTCAACTTGCAACCGGAGAGCAGTCATCCTCTCAATTAGACTCGCTGGGATGTAATCTTCAACTCGAAAATAAGCTTTACTCTCTATCTGCTGGAAAGATGCAGGAAAAAAAAGGGGGGGGGCATAGTCAAGGTGCCTTTTATGGAACTCTGAGCACAGCAGAAGCCTCTGCAACCCAAACTCCAGTTAGGGCGCCAGGGCAAGGATGCTCCCTTGAAGTGCCCACCAAGGGTAACATTTTACACTGTATCAGAAGTTGGCCCAAACTATATGACATGAATAGAAGGGAGAGAAGAAAGGAGCCACCTGTTTTTGAGACCTTCTGTATGCCAGGTGGTCCTCAGAACACATTAGCTCCTTCCATCCCACAGCAATCCTACGAGGATATTTCTATTGCCACTGGCAGGATGAACAAAATGAACAAGGAAGGAAGTCATTCAACAGGGCCGAGATCACACCACTTAGTGACAGAAACAAGATTCGGTCATCCAAAGCTCTCACACCCTCCCCGATGCCACACCGCTTCCCAAAAGTCACAGCAAAACCCTAGCCCCAAAACTTTGTTCCTTTTTATGCATTTAGCATTTCCGGTCTGCATATGCTCTTAGTACACTGTCACATTCTCACAAAGGAGGTCTTGCCTATGCCGGCATCTCACCACGAGGGGATCAAGATGTTGTCTCCTGAACAAGCGATCTGAGAGCCCCACCTTACCCCAAGCCTGAACCTCCATCCAGTCTTTAGGGAACCTGAGGCTGCCACCCTACAGTGAGCAGCTAGGAGATCAGCATCACTCGCCATCTGATGCAGGGTTCCCTGATAAAGACTCTGGGGCAGAGAGGTATGCAGAAGTTTTGGAGGGGTAATCTCAGCTCAGGTCATGATCTCACAGTTCGTGAGCTCGAGCCCCACATTGGGTTCTGTGCCGATGGCATGGAGCCTGCTTGGGATTCTGTCTCTTCCTCTCTCTGCCCCTGCCCCGCTTTCTCACGCATGCACATGCTCTCTCTCTCTCCCTCTCTCTCTCTCTCCCTCTCTCAAAATAAATAAGCAAACTTAAAAAAAAAGTTTTGGAGGGGTGGTCTTAGGGTCCACTATAAGGAATGAGGAAGACAGAACTTTCAGAGGAAGCTGAAATTGCACTTATACTCCTGAATCAGCATGTCCTGGTCTTAGACAGCCCCTCCCAGCTTAAACTTGGCCAAGTCATTTCCCCATAGCTGAGGATAATTACCCATGAGAAAGGCAGCTGGGAACTGGGAGGATCTTGCCTTCTCAGGGCTGGTGATGGGCAGGTCGGTCTGGTGAGGGGATCTGAAGGGAAGCATCCCCATTTCCTGGTATGGCACAGACCTATCCCCATGTGGCCATGGACTAAGAATCCTCAACTGAGAGCTAGCCCATGCCAGTTTTGAGCTAAGCTCAGACACAAATGGAAAGAAATTGCTCAGCAATCTGCTGCATAAAAAAGCATTCAGAATGCTATTAGCATGGCCAAAATCCAGAATACTGACAACACCAAGTGCTGGTGAGGATTTGGAGCACCAGGAACTCTCATTCGTTGCCGGTAGGAATGCAAAATGGTACAGCCACTTTAGAAGACAATTTGTCTTCCAAACATAGTCTTACCATATGATCCAGCAATCATGTTTCTTGGTATTTACCCAAGGCAGTTGAAAATGTATGTCCACACAGAAGCCTGCACGTGGGTGTTTATAGCAATTTTATTCATAATTGCCAAAACTTGGAAGCAAAAGATGTCCTTCAGTAGGTGAAATGGATAAATAAACTATAGTACATCCAGACAACAGAATATTTTTCAGAGCTAAAAAGAAATGAGCTACCAAGCCATGAAAAGACATGCGGGGGGGGGGGGGGTAGGGAGGCGGGACTTAAATGCATATTAACTGAAAGAAGTCAATCTGAAAAGGCCACATGTTGTATGATTCCAGCTATATGACATTCTAGAAAAGGCAAAACCATGGAGACAATAAAAAAAAGATCAGTAGTTGCCAGGGGATGGTTGGCAGGTGGGGGTGGGGGAGAAGGAAGGACAAATATATGGAAGACAGAGCATGTTTAGGGCAGTGAAACTACTGTATGATACTCTAATTGTGAACACATGTCATTATAAATTTGTTCAAACCCATGGAACGCGCAACACCAAGAGCGAACATGAACGTAAACAACGGATTCTGAGGGACGACGACGTGTCGATGTAGGTTCATCAACTGAAACAAATGACCATGTCGGTGAGGGATGTTGATAATGGGGGAGGCTGTGCATGTGTGGGGACAAAGGAACACACGGGACATCTCAGTACCTTCCACTCAATTTTGCCATGAACCTACAAGCACTTAGGACCTTTGACCCAGCTAGGAATATGTCCAAGAGAAGAAGTCAATATGCAACTAAAAATGCCCTAGCAGAAGCATTTATTTCTATGTCATTCATCACAAAGAAAGATCGGAAGCAACAGGAACAGTAACAGCAGTAGTTACCACTTACGTGGCACTTCCGGGTGATGCCTGACAGGGGCGGGGTTGGAAAGTGAGCAGAGGTCCAGCCCTGCTAAGGCTCCCACTGTCATCGTCGCAGATGATGACAAGGAAGGCCGCAGGAAGGCGCGTCAGCAAGCAGGAAAGCGGAATGCAAATGCAGGCGGCAATGCTTACACCTGTATAACATCCCCACGTGTAATCAAAGGCTGGTAGGGGAGACACCCAGAGGAAGAGCTGTTCTGTCGCACTGATGTGATGAAGGAGATTTATTTTTATACCAACATGTCTTTGTCTCCCTTTCTAAAATGCAAATGTAATCATGTCACTTCCCTGCTTAGAATTCTGCAGCGGCTCCCAGTCTTTCACTACAGTGGTTTCCAAATTAAATTTCTCCCCCCAGCCCTAGAACCATTTATCCAACAAGATATAAGCCCCTTAGGGGGGCACATGAGGTTTTTCCTGGATCTGGCTGGTGGTGCCGCCTAGCCTCACAGCCGCCTTAGCTAGGGCTGCAGGGAAATGCCTGCAGCCCTCTCCTCCTGCCACACCGCCCCCCGCTCCCCATGACACGGACACAGGCGCAGGCCCTCCTTTCTGCGTCTCCCCAAGCACCCTCTGATGCGCCCACCGCAGTGCCTGGCTCACAGTGAAGCGAGGCCCTGAAAGTGAGTCCTGGCTGTGCTCTCACCAGCTTACCTAAGCTCACAGAGGCGCAATTTGCCTCAACTGCCGATGGAAGTAACACGGACTTTGCAGGGTTGACATAGGGCTTAGATGATACCAAGAGTAGAGCAGGCCCTCCATAAATTAGGACTGAGGGTGTGGGTGCCCAGATGAGTGGGTTTGTGTAATCTGTTGCCTTTACACATACAAGAGAAAAGGAAAGTGTCTGCCTTTGGGAGCCCATGTGGGGACAGCAGAGAGCGTCTTGGAACTGCTCTCGTCCACAGCAGTGAGAGAGAGCGAGGCTCCGTGAATCTGGGGGAGGTGCTGGAGGTGGAGGATGGCTGATAAATGCGTATACCACGCAGGCGGTGGTAAATGCTCTGGAGAAAAATGCGGCAGGGTGAGGAATAAAGAGGGCCTTGGAAGACTCTGGACATGGCTGTCCCTTCTGAAGATCTACTGGGAAGAAAGCAAAACGAGAATGCTACGGGCTAAAAAGTGTTTTTCGAACTGCAGCTTGTAACACATTAGCGAGCTAATGGTTAATGGTTCATAACCAGCATGAACTACAATAGGATAGGAAACACCAATGTGTAACAGGTACAGAAAGGGTACATCTTATTTCCTAAACTTTTGTTTCAGTTCTGTTCTATGTACATACCCACGTGGGTTGGGTTATAATGTCTACCTTTTTTTTCTTTTTCAAACCTGGGTCACAGCACAGAACATTTGAAAGCCACTGCTCTTGAGAACCATTTTAACTTTTGAACTGGTCCTCGCTCTTAAACCCAGCTACTGAGGCAAACAGGCACACTATCCACCCCACACTGTGTGAAGACTAAAGACACAGATCTCCACCAAGGCGTCCAGACTCTCTGGTGGTTGCAGCTTCTCCCTCTCCGACTCCAGGTGCGTTGGCCTGCTGGGATGCCATAACCGATGCCACCGGCTGGATGTCTTCAATAACCGACATTTATTCTCTCACAGCTCTGGGGGCTAGAAGTCCAAGATCAAGGTGTTGACAGGGGTGGTTTCTTCTGAGGCCTCTCTCCTTTACTTGCAAGTGCTTATCTTCTCCCTGTCTTCACCTGGTCTCTCCCCTGTGCTCCAGCATCCCTCGTGTCTCCCTGTGAGTCTTAATCTTTTCTGATAAAGACTCCAGTCAGAATGGACTAAGACCCGACCAGAAAGCCTCATTTTAATGTAATCACCCCTTTAAAGAGCCCGTCTCCAAATACAATCACATTCTTGAGGTACCAGAGGTTAAGGCTTCAACGCATAAATTTTGGAGGAACATTCCTCAGCCCATAACACAAGGCCAGACCAAAATGACCCCAGCGGACTCAGAACTTCGGCTAAACGCAGCTCCTTTGTTCACCAAGGATGTAGCATTGCCAACCGCTAAGTGCTCACTGGTAGGTAGACATATTTTTAGCCATGTGCAACCATTTCCTCTCTTTCTGGAAATGGGAACCATCCTTCCTTCCCCTCAGTCCGTGTATTTGCATAGTGTGAACTCCACCCTGGTTCTTGGGGTGGCCATGTAACTCAAGTCTAACTAATCAGAGCATGGCATCTCCCTGCACAGTGACTGGCTTGAGTAGGCACATGACCCCATCAGAACCAATGAGACAGAACTGTAGGATCTCCATGGCATTACTGACAGAAGAAGAGAGAAAGAGAGAGAGAGACAGACCCTCCCTTTGGTGCCAGGCTGCAACCTGGAGGGTAGAATCCGGAAGCCACCGAAGGCAAAACTGAAAGAGGAGAGCACGGCCCAGAGATACAGAAGCCCAAGTCCTGTTGATGTCATTTGAATCCCTGAGCCCAGCAAGCCCTAGGCATGGTTAGGACCCCAGGCCTGGAGGCTAAAAAGAGATAGCAAGAAGCTACCAGGTAAGCAGTAAAAGGACTAGAAGCCTGTCATAAGGGTAGGCAGGACCTGAACACTTCAGTCTTGCAAACCAGTAAATTACACGTTTCATTCAAGCCAATCTGAGCTTGATTTTCTGTCACTTGCTATCAAGAGAGTGCTGAATCATCCCTTCTTCTGGCCAAGGGGTGTGGAGGAGATGTCAAAAAGGACCAAGGACCAGAGTGGGGTTCCTTCTACCTATGGGGAGGCCAGGAAAGTTGTGAGGTTGGGGTTGGCTTTGGAGGGTACATGAGGTGGGGATGGGTGTACAGATACTTTCCGGAAAGCAGTCAAAGGCCCCGGGGAACAGGGATTAAGCCTTTTACATTTTTCCCTTTGAGCAGTGGATTCTTCCTTCACGCAGTTCTCAGGTTCTCTCTTGAGCGTAGCTTCTCCAAGGTAAGCACTTCCTAGAGGCACCCAGCTTATGTCACATAATGATGGCAATACCATCCAAGAGAGAGCCCAGTGGGCTGGTGGGGAGCCCACCTTGCTTGCTCACTTTTCCCTCTCCATTTCTACCGACACAGCCAGAGATGGCCTCCACAACTGCATGCCACGTCACACTGCTGGGTCGCACGACTCAGTCTCAGTTGAGGTCTGTGGCCAAGCCCCTTTCCCCTCATCTGGAACACGGGTAGGGGCTTCCTGAACCCAGAGCAAAGTTGCACTGCTCTCTGTCACAGCTTACCTGGCTGGTCCCTCCTTCCTGTCTTGTGTCCCCACTTTGAATCCTAAATAAGGAAGTAAATCGCTTAACATCATCTCTCCTTGCTGTGATGCATCTGCAAATTAAATAGCCAGTAGCCTCTACTAACTCCCTGAGTACTGTAATACGAGACCATCATAGGCAAAATCAGTCAAAGGAATATATGTGTGATTCTGCTGCAAGGACAAGGGTTTGGCCAAAAAGAGTAAAGCTCTGAGAAGCAATGTTTCCAGCAGAATCAGCACTGGCCTTGGAGTCAGACACACCTAAGCTCAAATTTAGACTTTACCATTTTCTAGCAAATGAGTCTCAGACTGTTCTTCTAGAAAATGTGAGTAATACAATGTTGCTATGAGGATTGAGTGAGTTAACACTGTGGGAAAAGTCTAGGTCAACGGTAGGTACAGAGTGATCTCTTAATAAAGGTTGTCTTTTCCTGTTGGTGATGATGAAGGGGATGGGAACTTAAGCAAATTATTATTTTTAGGAGAAACCTCAAATTAGAAGTACATTACAATGTAGACACTTGATTTGTCCATCTTTGTACCCCCAAAACCCAGCAAAGCACTCAGTGAAAGCTTGTTGGATGGATGGATGCATGCATGCATGCGTGGATATATGGATGCATGGATGGATGAATGGATGTATGGATGGGTGGATGGATGGATGGATGGGTGGATGGATGGATGGATGGACACATGCATGGATGCATGGATGGATATATGGGTGCATCGATGGATGAATGGATGCGTGGATGGGTGGATGGATAGATGGATAAATGGATGGATGGATGCACGCATGCATGGATGGGTGAGTGGATGGATCCCATTTACCTCAGTCTCAGTGGTAGAGGCTGAAAACTTCTCAAAGTCTCAGTCTCCACATTTCTAATAGTTCCCATAACTGCTTCTCCAATGACCCCACCACAGGCCCCAAGTTTCCACCCTCACCTCCTCGGGGTAGTTGCCAAACTCAGCCTGTAAGGCAAGGACCGCCAGCTGCAGCAGCGTCTCATCATTGCAGTACAGCTTCTCCTCCAGGATGTCTTTCCGAAGCTGCAGATAAAATTGGTGCCTTGTATGGCTGTTCCTGGAAAAGAGACGCAGGAATAAGGGTCACTGGAATGCTGAGGGGGGGAAAGAACACTAAAACCAGAGGGTTTTCTCAGTCTGGGAAGCAGGGCAAGGAGAAAAGATGGGGTACAAGCTAAAAGAACCCAGAGGGCGATGCCAGCAAGATGAGTGTGGTCTCCTTTACCCACATCATGCCTCCTGCCACAAGTTGAGGGCTAGTGTGTGCCAAGCACTTGACACAACACCCACGGAGATGTTTGTTGCCGTGGTCCAAGTGAGAAAACTGACGCTCAGATGTTGTTTTCAGGAAGCAAAGGAATAAAGAGGCAATTACCCAACTCCGAAGCCACACATAACCCCTTCCTCCAACCCTCATCTGCGGCTCGGGGAGGGTCATTTTGGGGTCAAGGGAGAACTTTGGCTTTGAGTGGACCACGTTTGAAACAAAAGGGCAAGTTCTCATTTTGACTGGGACCCAAATGCTGATTTCCCCCTGTTCTGTCATATTGGAATCTAACCAGCAAGATCGACCACGATGACTGTTGTTATTTATGCGTAATTTGCCATTCACCAAGCACTTGTCACCCATTATCTCTAACATCAGCCAGCACATACACAGGTCCCTGAAGGAACAAATGAAAAATTTTGGAGCACTCACCGGAGCTGTGCACAGCAACTGACAAAGAACTTTATCCTCAGAAAGAGTGTGAAGGTATTCGAGGAGGCCTTCTTCTGGGGCTGCTCACTCCAGCCTTCGGGGGCTATTTTGCACAGCCTGGTTTCATCGTCCAAGAAAAAGAACTCTTTGTCTGAAACAGAGAGGGAAGGGCAGTCAGACAGACTCCACCCCTTCACACCCACAGCCCTGAGCTCTGCCCAGAAGGGTCAAACAGGAGAAAAGCAAGTCATCTGGACACCTGCTGCCACAGGACCTTTGCTGGGTCTGTGGAGGGGCCAGGAGTCAGAAACAGAGAGGAGAGAGTCAAAGAAGAACTCAGGCCAAGAGGAGAAATGTGATTATTTATCTCAGAGAAGAAATCACTTAATAGCTGCCTTCCAGCTATTTATCTATAGAGATAAAGTCAAAAACAAAGAAATGACTATTTATTCTGCTCTTTGCCATGGGCCAGGCCCTCTGCCCCAACTGGACCATTCTTAAACTTCCCCAGCCATGGGCATGAAATGGACTGAATGTCTGTATCTCCCCAAAGTTCTTACCCCCAATGTAATGGGGGAATGGGGAGCCTCTGGAAGGTAATTAGGTTTATCATGGGGCCTCCATGATGGGATTAGTGTAATAAAAGGAAGAGACCAGGGCTCACTTTCTCTGCCATGTAAGGACACCATGAGAAGGTGGCCATCTGCAAGCCAGGAGCAGAACCCCAAACCCGACAAAGCTCAAACCCTGATCCTGGACTTGTCAGTCTCCAGAACTGTGAGAAATAAAGATCTGTTGTTTAATCTCCCCAGTCTATGGTATTTTGTTCTAGCAGCCCCAGCAAACTGACCGGGCTTAAGTGGAGTCATCTTTGCCTTCTGACCTGAATGTTGCCAGCTTGGAAACTCCACTCCAAGCTCAGGACTTCAACCCCTGCTGAGTTTGTCCCCCAACACTGCCAGGAGGGACGGTGAATCAGCCCCAGCCACTGCAGGCACTGCCTCCTCACCTCTGCTCTCTTCACTTGAAGCCTGACCCCCTCCCCCACTCCTTCTGGGACCCCCACAGGCCTGCCCCAGCCCTGCTCTGCCCACACCCTTCTCCATGCGTCAGTCTCTCAGCCCAGAGGCACACTACAGCAGGTTCCTCGGGCACAGGAGTTCTGCCAAGTTTTGGAAGGCAGACCCTTTAAGTGGATAACCAGCCCTTTCTCTCAAAAGCTGCGTGTGCTGGAGAAAGGAAGGTCTCCAGAGAAGATAAAATAGCATTCACCACACGGCGCCCAGACCCCTGCCCCCTCTGCCCTCAGCCCTTGCTCCTGAATCTGACCACTCACACCAACTCACCCTTCCCTTGGGGCCACTTCTCCCCAGTTGATACACAGGTGTCCATTACTGTTTGGCTAGCAAACCCTCCCAGTGGGTTTATTTCCAAGCCCCACACTGGGGACTTTTGAGCATTTTACTCAGAACATCCCAGTTAAGCGGCTCAAGAATGCCCACATGGAGGGGTCTAGGACACACACCTGACTGGGGGGAAACAGTCCAGGATACACACAAGGTTGGGACTCAGAACAAGCACACTGGTTTTCTTTAAGTTGCATGTTACAGATCAATAAAGAT
Source organism: Panthera tigris (assembly GCF_018350195.1). Lineage (NCBI taxonomy): Eukaryota > Metazoa > Chordata > Mammalia > Carnivora > Felidae > Panthera > Panthera tigris. The sequence goes on from NC_056670.1 coordinate 45,482,074, forward strand.
ACAGTGTTTCCTAAAGATTCTTCTTTTCACACTTTACAAAAGATCGAGCCAACATCAGTCCATCACATCGAAGCATATCGTGCTCGTTCTTTTACTTGGGAGAGGGGTCTCTCGGAGGTCTATGGAGAGCTATGGAGAAAGGACACCCCCTACCCCATCCTGTCCCCCCGCCCCATTGGACACTAACCGACCCCACAACAAGCTCCCGAGCCCCTCCCACTGGGGATGGGAGAATAGAGAAACACCAAGATTACGATTCCTAAGCAAGAGGGGCTGGCCAGGATTGAACCTGAGAGCCCAAATAATCCAAACTCGACCTCCTTTCCATTCTCCCACACAGCACTTAGCGTCAACTACAGCAAAGGTATAATTGCATGGCTGGAAATAGGAGTCCCTAATGGAAGGGCAGAGCTGGTCAAAGGGAAGAACTGGGCAGAACTGGGAAAGGGGAAGGTCTTCATAACGGCTCCTGGGTGGGGTGCTGAGTTCCCGTTAGTCCTGTATGATTCGATGGAAATTAAAAAAAAAAAAAAAAAAAAACTTATTGTGGTAAAATACACATAATAAAAAAAATTACCATCTTAACCACAGTTGAAGGTACAGTTCGGTACTGTTAAGTATATTCGCATTGCCATGCAGCTATCTTCACCACCCACCTCCAGAATTCTACTGGAACTGCTACCCTGTACCCATTAAACCACACCCCCTACTCCCCCTCCGCCCTGCCCCTGGCAACCGCCATTCTTTCTGTCTCTATGATTTTGCCTCTTCTAGGTACCTCACCCAGTTGGAGTCCTACAATATTTGCCTTTTTGCAACTGTTTTATTTCACACAGCACAACATCCTCCAGGTCCGTCCGTGTTGTGGCATAGGTCAGAATTTCCTTCCTTTCTAAGGTGGAATCATGTTCTATCATACGTACATACCACCCTTTGCTTACACATTCATCTGCCAATGGACACTTGGGGGAGCTTCCACAGTTTAGCTACTGCACACAATGCTGCTACACACATGGGTGCAAAAACTTCTCTTGAAGACTCTGCTCTCAATTATTTTGGGCATGTGTGCAAAAGTGGAATTGCTGGATCATGCGACAAATCTATTTTTAATTTTTTGAGAAACCGCTCTGCTGCCTTCTGCCGTGGCTGCACCATTTTACATTCCCATCTATATGGAACTGCTTTTTTTTTTTTAAGTAGGCTCCAGGCTCAGTGTGGAGCCCAGAGTCGGGGGGACCCGACCTCACAACCCTGAGATCAAGAACTGAGCTGAACTCAAGAGTAGGACACTTGGGGCACCTGGGTGGCTCAGTCAGTTAAGCGTCCTACTTCGGCTCAGGTCACGATCTCACGGTTCGTGAGTTCGAGCCCCGCGTCAGGCTCTGTACTGACAGCTTGGAGCCTGCTTTGAATTCCATATCTTCCTGTCTCTCTTTCTGTCCCTCCCCTGCTCACGCTCTGTCTCCCTCTCTTTCATATATGGATAATAAAACATTAAAAATTAAAAAAAAAAAAGAGTAGGACGCTTAACTGACTGAGCCACCCAGGCATCCCTACAAGGAGATGCTTTTAACATTCACTTATCTAGCATCAGTGCTTCGAGACTGATCAACCAGATCAACCAGACCCGGCAAATCACAGAAACCCATAGCCTCTTACATATACGATTTCATTATAATCTCCTGCACTCCCTTGACACTTTGCAATGAGCACTTGAAGCTTCACCATGCTAACTGATGTCTAAATGCGCAAGGTGAGGCATCCCAGCCTCAAGCAATTTTCGTAGAAGGAAGAAGGTTCAGGTAACCAGGTATCTGGGTTACGTGAGGCACCAGGCCAGCAGTAGGTTATGCACACACGCTTACCTTTCATGTAAGCCAAGCCAAAGCAGGTGAGCTCCCCAAGGTTGACAAAAGACATGACAGCACTGAAGACAGCTCCTGCCGTTGACATAATGTCACATTTCACCTCCAGACACTGCCCACTCAACAGCACCACACAGAGGGCCCTGAGAGCCAAATAGGATTTCCCTTTTCTGGTCTGAAAATGATAATAGTATCAATTGTAACAATAACTTACGAGACAGGAGTCTTGACTGTGGGCTAGCTACTGTGCTAAGCACTTTATACGCATTGTCTCACTTAATGAAAAACAACCTTATGAGATAAGTATGTTAGGGTTCCCATACAGTAGATGAAAAATGAGGTTCAAAGATACTAGTTAAGGGATGACAAGCATAGGAAGGGACGGTGCCAGAATTAGTAGGAGGCAGAACTGGACTCAAGTCCGCATTCTATAAGGCTCTGCAGGGACTCTAAAGGCTGGGAGGCAGGTCCAGTGGATGTCTCCCCCTTGCTGAAACCCCAGCTGACCCTTGGGCTCCGCTTCCTAGAAGGGCTTAGGCTTCTCAGGGACCTCATCCATGGATCATATGTCCCAGGGGTGTCAATCACCCTGAATCTGTTCCTCCCGCCCCCACCCCCACCCCCAGTGCACAGCAGAGAGAATAGGGGTGGGCACAGATCCAGTGAGGAGATAGGAGTTAAGGGGATTGTTCTGAACCGAGAAGTTGGTCAGCAGAGCCACATCCAAAGATAAGCAGCAGCCAGACTTCTCTCTTCACCCTGCTGAGATTAATTCTAGATTCATCTGCTACCACAGCCCCACCCTGACCACAGCTGCCACCGCTCAGCCACCCATCATTCTGCCCCCACATGGGCTTGTTGCCTGTGTCTTTGCATGCAATGTCCCCTGCTTAGAATACTCCTCCTCTCCTTCCCCACATGGCGGGTTCCTACCAGTCTTTGAGGTCTGGCTCAAAATCCTTGTCTGTGGCCTGGAGGGCAGAGCCACCCACTCCCTTTTCTACTTCCATGGCACCTTGGCTCAGAGCCCTGGCCTCTCTAAGGACATAGGCTGAGTATCACCTGTGTCCAAAGCCCAGCCAGGGGTCTGGCCTGGACCTCCATCCAGAAAGTCCTCATTAAAGGACAGTCATGGATATGGACACTGACATGTGTGACTTTAGTGTCATGGAGACCATGCCTGTGACCACATCCCAACCCTTGTGGCACCCAGGGGCAGCCCCCACATTCCAGGGGCCAGTGTGGAACTGAGGTCCCTGTATGAAAGGGTTCCTACATGATCCTGGGCAGGGCTGATCACACAATACACTCTGAGGCACTCTGGTGCAGAGGCTAAGAGAGAGAGGTGTGGGGGCACCCATGTGCTCTGAAGGGCCCTCTGCTTGGGTTTAATGTTCTACAAGGGCCCCCTTGAAATTCTTAATAGTTGTGCCTTTGAACGTGTGTTTTCTAAGTGGGGCCCAATGGGACAATGAAGCTTCTGCTGCCCACCTGCCAGGACAGGTCCTGGCTGCAAACTCCCTTACACCCTGGTGCTCCAGCCCAGCCCAACCTGTCCCTCCCGCTGCCCCTTTCCACTCTCCAGGGAAGCCTATCTCTCCCCTCCTCTGCAGGGGGCTGGCTCAGGAAGGTCTCAGTAAAGCACACATACCCCCAAGACATCTTGGAGCAGGTCATGGCAGTGGCTGTCCCCACTCTGGTCTGGTATCACGAAAGCCCTTTGAGTGTATATCAGCAGGGACAAGTGTCTTGCCCACCCTCAATCCAGACACCGAGTGCCCCTCCAGACAGAGGCTGAACCCCTTGGGGCCCCACAGTCTTCCCTGGGCTGGGGCAACAGAGCTAAGGGAAAGGAGATTGACTTTTCCACCTCAGCAAATGGACAAGTATGAATATGCTAGAATGAAAGCTCCAGGTGGAAAGGACTCCATTTTGCTCACATTACATAGATCTGGGTTCTGGAGTGGGGCCTGGCCCCGACTAGATGCTCAAACAATATTTCCTGACTCATTAAGGTGACAAAGTTGAGCTGCATCTGGAAAGCCAAGCAGGATGAGCTGGAAGTAGCAGAAGGCTCGTCTTCAAGGAGAAGAGGAAGTGCTGAAGGACGGGAAGCAGGAGTGGGACTTGGCAGAGGGCTCTGGCAGGAGCCTGGAAGAGAGAGTGAGCACCACCCCCCCCAGGGCCCTCCCAGCCTGAGACCCCACTCAGGGGTCAGTCGGCCTCCAGGCCTTCCCAGCAGTGTAGCTCCCTCCCCACCCTCCACCCCTGCCCAGTCAACCCAAAGGTTACCACAATTGATCCAGGCAGGTGCACAGTCACTGGGGCCTCTCCAGCCAGCAAGACGAACTCCGGCCTGGAGAACTGTGGGAAACACTCGGAGTCACTCGTGGTCAGAAGAGAAGTCACATTCCAGGGATCTGGGCCCCCCCCCCGATTCTGGGACTGGGCTTCCCCCATGGGCTCATCTCCCCTCATCCCCTATCTATTCCCCCTTCCCCACAGCCAGCAGGAAATAGACTCCAGGGAAATGGGGCCCAACTGGGCTGAGGCCCCAGCTAGGCTGGACATTTCAAAGCCAAAGTCTTAATGGTGAGTATAGTGCTCTTATGGTGGGTGTCTCCTTCGTTACATGTTTCATAATTCACGCATCGTTACATAATCTTTTATATGTATCAAAATCATAAAACACATTATATGAGACAAATAGATATTAAACGCAAGAGATTTTCTAAAGTAAAAATACCTTTAGATTTAAGTTTGAGGAAACATTTTCCTAGCTCTGCATGTTGAGTCACTAAGGTACATGGGCAGCTCTTCCCAATTGCACATTATTTATATCACGCTTGTGACCGGGAAATACTTTGATAACCATTGCTGTTTAGACCTAGCCATCATCCTGTGGGGTGATTATTCTCGAGGCATTGGGCAGGAAATTGAGGCTCCAAGAGGTTAAGAAACTTGCCCAAATCTAACACCAGAGAGTGATAGGATTGGGTGGGCCCACAAATGTGTTCCCCAAAAGAATCAACAAGACTCCTGTCTCAAAAGGGCAGCTGGCACGTGACTTGCATCCTGTAAGAGTTTCCAGTAGAAGCGTCCTTAGTGAGTGATCATGAAGAAAAATCAAAGAAGGTGAAAAAGGCCTCCTTGACCCTGTCTACACCCCCCCCCCCACCAACCAAGCTCATGAGAACCTGCGAGTGGCCTCTGAGGGCATCAGGGCCTGGCGGAGAGTGTGGGAGCTGAAAGTCATAAGGGGGAGGATGTCCTGAAGCTGCTCTAGGCTCAACTACTCTCGAATTAAAGAGCTTTAAGCAAATCTCTCTGCAACAGACAAAGGTTTTCTGGGGGCACCTGAGTCTGATCCCCAAAGGGATCTAGATGCACAGGCAGAACGCCTGGCAAAGGCAGCCTCCTCAGAGAGCAGCCAGCCCTGCGGGGGTGCATCCTTGCTCCAGGGGGCCCTGATCCCCTCGGGATCACTGAGGGCTTGTGTGATTATTAGGACAATTTTTCAGCTCATGGCAGTGTTGTTCAAGGAATGGGAGTGCTTCTCTTCTAACCACCACAAGTGGCTCTGCTGGCTGGTTCCAGGGCTGTGTCCGGCAGAAGGTGCACCCTGGACCACCCCTGATCTCACCTTCCAGCGCAGGCTTAGTAAGCTGGACCCTCAGGAGAGACCGGCCTGCCTGCAAGGAGACACTGTTCCCGGAGGCATGAGCACACTGCAGGGACCACTGGACATCCATCCCCCCTGTCAACCTGGACGTCAAGGCCAAGGCATCCTGGCCTGGCTACCCTGTAGCCTCTACTCCTCACACTTGCCCAAACCCTATTACCCTGTGTACCAAGCAGAATGGAGAATCTCCCTTCCCTTTCTGCTCACCCAAACCTTTGCTCCTGCCTTTTGCCTGCTCACAAGGCCCCCTTCCAAGTACATTCGGCCTTGTCAGCCCTCTTATTTCATATGCCTTGTTTTGCCACTACCCCACATTGATGGCAGTCAACTTCCTGAACAGCTGGACCTGGCTACTTCAACCTTCTATCCTACACAGCACTTACCACAGCAAGGCCACTCAGTAAACACCTATTGCCCGGATTGCAACTATAAAGTTTATTTTAGTTTAGTTCTGCAAATCTCAGCCCAGGGGGCCTGGCCACCCCACCCCCAGAGGAACCTGCCCACTTTCAACTACTGTGTCAGCCACACACAGGTCCCCACTCACATCTCTCTGGAGAACGTCCTTTGGGCCCCTTTTGCTCACCTTTCCTTTCCTTTGCAGAAAAGCCCTTTGAGAAGGAGTTGCCGGCTGTGAGATTTCTGCTGCCACAGACAGAGCGGCGCTGGAGCTGAGCCGCGGTCCCTCCTGAAGATTTGGGGGAACTTCAACTGGAAGAGCGCTGGCCAGTGGTCAAGAAGGGGAGAGATGGTTAACAACGGAAACAGCCTCCAGCAGTCAAAGCCCACACGTGCAGGTGCTCAGCTGGACAGGGTGTGTTCGCACTTAGCCCTGGCCCCAAGCCTATGGGAGAAATTACCGTGTCCACTTTTCCAATGAGGCAGCTAGGGCTGCATAGGGAAGGAGCGGGGCAGGGTCTGAGGTTCAAGGCCACAGCCCACTTCTTCCCCACCCCCAAGACCCTGCTTTGCCTCACTGTGCTCAGGACAGGCAGGTCCTGTGACGCCAGCTCCTGAACACCCTGACACAGGTGATGGGATCGCAGGAGGTTCTGACTTTCCTGCTTAGAATTTAATATATTGTTCAGGGGCGCCTGGGTGGTTCAGTAGGTTGAGTGTCTGACTTTGGCTCAGGGTGTGATCTCACAGTTCGTGAGTTCGAGCCCCCTATCAGCTCTCGGCTGTCAGCACAGAGCCTGCTTCAGATCCTCTGCCCCTCCACCACATAAGCACACACACGCTCTCGCTCTCTCTCAAAAATAAATTAACATTTGAAAAAATAAAGGAAGTGTTTCAAGAAAAAAGAATTTTATATATCGTTCAAAATGTTTTGGAAGTAGGGGAGCCTGGGTGGCTCAGTCGGTTAAGCGTCCAACTTCGGCTCAGGTCGTGATCTCACGGTTCGGGAGTTTGATCCCCATGTCGGGCTCTGTGCTGACAGCTCACAGCTTGGAGCCAGCTCTGGATTCTGTGTCTCCCTCTCTCTCTGCCCCTCTCCAGCTTGGTCTCTCTCTTCTCTCTCTCTCTCACACACACACACACACACAAAATTAAAAAAATTTAAAGGAACAAAATGTTTCGGAAATAAAAAAAACACATTGTTTCCAGCATCAGAAAAAAAAAAAAAGCCGTTTTCATTGGGCAAATAGAAAATAAGAGTTTTATTTTTTTTAATGTTCATTTTTTTTTTTTGAGACAGAGAGAGACATAGCATGAATGGGGGAGGGTCAGAGAGAGAGAGAGACACAGAATCTGAAGCAGGCTCCAGGCTCCAAGCTGTCAGCACAGAGCCCAACATGGGGCTCGAACTCACGAACCGTGAGATCATGACCTGAGCCGAAGTCAGACGCTTAACCGAGTGAGCCACCCAGGCGCCCCAAAAATAGAGTTTTAAATAGCAGGCAAAATCACTGTAAGGTGAACTCGACTGCATCCTGTCAAGCCCCAGCTCTGTATTGGACGTCAAGTACTGCCACAGCCCTTGGCCGAATCATGGAAGGACAACAAATCGATACATAAAAAAATAAACACCCAAGTTACAAAATTCCTAATGTTCCAGATGCAGGACGATATCGTCTCATGTGGTTTCGAGCAGATTTAAGCATCTATATTACATTCATCCCCAAACCAACCGCTTCTCCCTGACCCCTGCCCTTTGCATCTCTCTGTCCCTCTGTCCTTTCCTCCTTCCCTCTCTCTATTCCTTCCTCCCTCCCTCCCTCTCTTTTTCTCAGCTCTGCCATTGTCATGAGAACAATCCCCGGGCAAGCCTGCTGGTGAAGATCCAGGGCGCCCCCAGATAACAACCAGCCACCCCCAGAAGTGAGGCTGACTAGCCAGGCTGCAGCCAATCACAAAGGCATCTGGCAGAGTCCAGAAGAACCTCCCAGCAGAGCACAGTCTGAATTCCCAACTCCCATAATCAAGAGCTAAGTAAACTATTATCTTCAGACAGCGTGTTTTGTGGTTGTTTGCTATGCTGCCTCATGGGGCAACAGAAAATCACAACATGGAAGCGTGAACTTGGTTCCCAGGGGAGACAGAATGGCCCAAAAGCACACCTGCCATCAGGCCCCTCATCACCTTGGCTGCATATCTGCTTAAATGTGGGTTTTTTTCACCTGCCAATGGAATAGGGTCAGCTTTTTCTGGAGAAGCAAAGGGTTTTGTATCAGTAATCAGTAAAGAAGCAAGACACAGCGGTCCCCACATGGATGGCCCACCCCCTGGACACCTTACTGTTTACCTGCTAACAGAGAGGCTATGGTGACTGGGTGCTGAGGTGCTCAGACCGGGCTCCAGGGAACTCTGGGTCTCTGTGCTTCTCTCTGAAACTAACCAAACAGCACAGTACAGGGCATGAGAAGAGGCAAAGAGCATGGCCTTCTTGAATCAAGTGGATATCAGCAGCATGACTTACAGGCTGTGTGACTTATTTACCCTCTCTGAGTCTATTTGCTCACATGTGAAATGGAAATAACAGCTACAGGGGGTTCAGAGGAGTTTCTTTCTTTTTTTTTTTTTTTTTTGAGGGGGAGAATAAAACCTAGTGGCAAAGAGTACCTTGTCTTAGGGACAGAAAACAGTAGTATTAATTTTTTTTTAAACCTCCGATTCAGTTGAAGAGTAGAGACAAGATTATTCTAAAAACCATTCCTTGGACACGCCTACAGCAACAACAGAAACAATCTTTTACAGATTGCTTTTCCTTTTGCTCCACCTGGAAACTAACGAAAAGAAAGTCTTCCATTATGTTGTGTGTTGAAATTTGTTCTTATCAGCTGGGACAGTTAAAACTCAATAAAAAAAAATTTATGTGTGATCTATATCACACAAAATTATAGCTCCAGGTGAAGCTTTCCTCAGGACCCAGCCCCTTCCCTGTGGGGGCTCTCTGGAAGAGGGGAGTTTGCCCGGGTTTTCTCTGCCACCACGGCACGGACATCCGGCCCACTCGGGGCAGGAAACAGTAGAGTGGGAGTCTCAGGACACCATACCCACCTCTGCAGGGGTGCAGACGCTCCAGGGCCCATACTGTTGTGTTCTCGCAGCTCGCCTGATGCAGCCTATGCCTGAGCAGGCAGCTTCTGTCCTGCTGCGCCAAGGAGCTTTCTTCCATGAGTCTCCTCTCCACCTGAAGGTCAAGTGCATCACACATCCACACCCCAAAGTCAAGAGGGGACATTTATATAGACACATACAGACTGGCTGTCAGATTAAGTCAGTTCAGAAGTATCTGTCCACACAGTGAGAGCCTAACAGTGGCAACCAGAATGTGCTCTGGACCCCACCACCCACATGCGCCCTAGAGGTAATTCACTCCCCTCCCCCCATATCAGCGCACTCAAGCACAACCGTGCCTTTGCTCATGTGCTCCCCCGATTGGCTAGGGTCTCCCTGCTAAGCTCCTCTGTGCCTTCAAGACCCAGAACTATGTTCTTTGTACTTCCAAAGCTCTCCACTTCTGCCCTGAAGGCAGAGGGAAGTGTCCTTTTGTCACTTTCCCTCGTCACATCACTCACATCTCCTTCAATGACACATTATATCATGTTTGCTTGCTTGTCTGTCTGCCCCCACCCCCACCCCACCGACCTTACTGTGTGCTTTATGCTTCATTATAGCTTCTCCGGCTCAATGAACAGGGGCAACATGTTCAGATGCCAAGAAAAAAGGGATCCAAGAAGGAGGACAAGACAGAGCAGGCATTTTCTGATTGACTGTGGACGGCATCCACCCCAGCAGTCCCCTCCTCTCCATCCACACTGCCCCTGTGTTAGTCTTGGTCTCAGTTCTCCAACCAGCCCCCTGGACTGGTGCACAGGTGCCCAGCCAGTCTCCAGCCCTGCCTCTCTCTGGTTCCTCTGAAATGCAGACCTCCTTGCATTTCTATCATAGGCACCTCGCTTGCCTCTCCCCAGTCCCAGCACTGCCCCGGCCTCAAGGGGGCCAATGCTGAAGTAATTTCTGCCCCAGAATCCCCACTCCACCCCTGTGCGGTCAGGTGGAGGCTGTCTCCACCTGAGACCACCTTCTGGCTGGGCTTATTTCCCATCCTGTCTTCCCTCCATCACTCCCGCTTTCCTACGGGCACTTACCCAATAAATAACATGCATAAGCATCACCATTTCTGGCTTTGTTTGGAGGGAACTCCACGTAAGCCAAATGCCTACTATGTGCCAGCCTCTTACTAGGCGGTGAGGAGCACACAGGGCAGCAAATGTGACAAGTGCAGCAGGGGGACCCTCTGCAGACACAAGATAGCAGAAGGAGGGAGGGGCCAGGGACTGTAGGCACAGTCAGGGAAAGTTCCTTGCATGAAGCCTAGTTGAATTTTGACAGGTGACCTGACTCACGGATTACAAACATGTAATGCAATTGTTTTTGTGTAAAGAGCTTCTTTGAAAGATTCCAAGAATCTCAGCCACATTAGAAATCTGGGCTTGCTCAATCATCTTTACCAGCGCTGCCCAACAGAACTGCAAGGCTGGGATTGTTCTAGATCTTCCGTGTCCAGTATGGTCATCAGCAGCTGCATGTGGCTACTGAGCACTTGAAACGTGGTAGGTATGACCAAGGAGCTGAAGATTTTACTTGCATTTCAATTAACTATAATTTAGCTAATGTAAATGTCAATAGCTCCCCCTAGCTAGTGGCTCCTGGGTTGAGAAGCGCAGATCTACACTGACCTCCGAGATGGTGCCCAGAACCAAGCCAGCCAGCCGTCTAACGTGGAGACCGGCAGAGGTTGGGTATACGGCCACTTCTTCCCAATGAACCCGACAAGCTTCCAGAACTGACTGCAAGGGGAGCCGCCTGCGAGGCTGGTCTTCACACATGGTCAGCAGAATGGAGCTCAAGGGCTCACGGAGCTGCAGAGGCTGGAGAGAAGAGGGGCTGCATGAGAAGCCTGGACAGCTGAGTCCAATACCTTGTCGGGTGTGCGGTGGGGACTAATGGAAACAGATGATCTCATTACCACTAGACAGACACCTGCTCCTTCTGGAGCATTTGGGGACGGACACAAGATATATCACCAAGGCCACAAAATGCAGAGCAACGATCTCTACGCCAGCTGTGTGAAGTTTGCTGCTTTCTAGTCTGGAATGTTCTTTGGTACCCAGAGAGCACAAACCTGTGCTTGGAATACTTATGAAAAATAGGTGCTTGACAAAGTGGGCATCCACCCATGCCAAGTACACACATCAAACCAGGGATCAGCCTTCAACTCTCACCCACCTGGGTAACCTGTCAAATTATTTCTCGATTACTTCTCAAATGCAATTACTTCTCAAATTACTTCCTCAATTACTTTCTGCCAAATTACTTCTCAAATTATTTAGGTGGATCTCACTGGGCCTTTCCCCTAGAATGTGAGCTCCAGAAACATAAGGGCTGTGCCTTTTCATCCTTGGGCATTTCCAATGGTCAGCACAAGGTCAATGATCACTGGTTGAACTTCATGTCACATGCAGCCATGAAGCAAAAGAAAAAATATTTGCTTAAGCATTTCCCTCGTGCATTCAAGTGGCCACCATTTATATTGGGAAAGTCCTCAAATTCAGACTCAAAATCAGGCTTTTTGTCCCGCTCACCCATACCGTGAGTCATTTTCGAGGTAAGGGCTGCCCTACCATTTCCTGCCATGGAGCATCAGTTGTGAATTCCCATCTCCATGTGTAAGAGGGATGCTGCATCCCGGACTCATACAGCAAATCCCAATGCCTGAACGACAAAGTGGGAGACAGTCCCTGTCTTCAAGGACTTCACAGTCTGATGAGAAATATGGTCACCGAAAGAGACAAGGACTGGGACGCCTGGGTGGTCAGTCAATTAAGCATCCAACTTCAGTTCAGGTCATGATCTCACAGTTTGTAGGTTTGAGCCCCGCTTCGGGCTCTGTGCTGACAACTCAGAGCCTGGAGACTGCTTCAGATTCTGTGTCTCCCTCTCTCTCTCTCTACCCCTCTCTTGCTTTGCACTCTATCTCTCTCTCTCTCTCTCTCTAAAAAATAAATAAACATTAAAAAGAGAGAGAGAGAGATAAGGACTCAAGTCTTGGGAAGCACAGATATGGTGATAACACAGAGGAAAAGGTCTAACCCAACCTGGGGAGGGAACGAGGAGCTGGGGGAAAGAACTTGAACTAAATCTCCAAAAGCACACTGGTGTTAACCAGGAGAAAAGTGGGGGGAGGGACCGCAGATAGAAGGAGCAGTATATAGTAAGTATGGCATGTCTGAAAAGAAGGGCACTGTGGGCAGGACAGAGCCCAGGGGAAAATGACAACACAGGGCCCCTTGTTCAAAACTTTTAAGAATTTCAAGACGGTGACATCAGAGCATTACACCAAGCATGGGCCCTTGTAAGCGCAGGGCATTATTCGATTACACAGGCCACACGCCCATGAAACTGGCCCTGATTATGGAAGAGCTCCAGAGAGGAACCAGAGCTACAGGTAAGAGCCCAATTTGGGGCTCCAGGTATGCCCTGCTGAGAAGTGGAATCTAACCTCATGAGTAGAGTGGGAAGGTAAGAAGGGTATCACACGAGGAGGGATGAGAATACAAAGCACCAGGAAACATTGGGATGTTGAATTAGAGGGACAAAGGTGAGATAGAAGGAAGGAAGGGAGGGAGGGAGGAAGGAAGGGAGGGAGGAAAGAAGAGGGAAGGAGGGAAGGAAGGAAGGAAGGAAGGAAGGAAGGAAGGAAGGAAGGAACAAAAGGAAGGAAGGAAGGAAGGAAGGAAGGAAGGAAGGAAAGAAGGAAAGAAGAAAAGAAGGAAGAGGAGAATTCTCTGGCTCTTGTTACCCTGGTCTAAGAAATTCTTATAGTGTGAGATGAAAATTTGCACACACACACAAACACACATACTCTGTAGTCAAAAGTTTTATACAGTGCTGTGATAAAAGTTTAAAATTTTTCTATGCTTTAAGCTTTCTTGGAGTCTTTAATAAATTACTCTGCAAAATCTTGAAGAGGAAGGTAATAGAGGGAGCATTTTCCCAAATCAATTGAGCACAGAACCCTTTTTCAGGAAAGCATCTCACGTCAGGAACGGCTGCTTTAAAGCCTGTTTTATAAATCTGCATCTTCGCCATCTATAAAATCCTCTCGTTTGCCACTTCCCCTGAGCGGATAAGTCTTATTTTGCTTGCCAACCCTAAATCGTGGCTGCCTGGATGGCCATGTTGAGTAGCATTCTGCGGTGGTTTCTAAACTCAGCGGGAGCACTTCTGTAACCCATTGGCAATGCCTTCCTAGAACCCAGGAGGACGGAGTGGTGACACAGAGCTCAAGAGAAGTGGTCCCTGTCCTGAAGAAAACTGCTCATTAAATCCAAAGACATGACCTGGCAAGACTTTGAGTAACTTGTTTACAGACCTGATTTTGTGGGACATGATAGCCTGCTGACCAGTAGAGGGTCATTCCTAAAGAATAGACGTGCACCTGCTCAAGAGAAAAAGCACAAGATTAGATTTCGGTCACCTCTGGTATTCCATAGTCCTGCAAACAAATCACAATTCCATTTCCACATGCAGCAGACAGTGTTGGCCAGCTAGCCCCCCCCCACCATCTGCGACTCCCGTGAACTTCCCATCTCCCACTCTAGCGGCTTGAAACCACAGTGACCGTGACACCCCACTTTGGCAAGAGACGCAAGGGGAGTCTGTTAAGGGGCTTTTGAGAAAGCTTTTGCTTTACTGACAATAAGAACACAGTCCATGGTCCTACTTTTTCCTCAATTTTGCCTCGAATGCTGACAACGTATATGGATCATAGCTGCCATCTTGGGACCATGAGGCAACAGGCACCGGAAAAAAGACCAGCAGCTAAAAAGGGTAGAATGTAAATACACAGCCTGGATCCTCGATGACATTTACTGAGCCGCCGACCAATCCCAAGACTCCTGGTGAAGCAAATAATAACTCTATCTGTGGTGCCAGCCGCTGCACTTTAGGCTTTCTGATGGCGCATAGCTGAAACCATCTGCACGTGAAACACTATGGGACGGCCTGCTTTAAAAAAATTTTTTTTAACGTTTATTTATTTTTGAGACAGAGAGAGACAGAGCATGAACGGGGGAGGGTCAGAGAAAGGGAGACACAGAATCTGAAACAGGCTCCAGGCTCTGAGCTGTCAGCACAGAGCCCAATGCGGGGCTTGAACTCACAGACCGTGAGATCATGACCTGAGCCGAAGTCGGCCGCTTAACCGACTGAGCCACCCAGGCGCCCCTGGGACAGCCTGCTTTAAAAGCATCACCTGTCAGAAAACAAGATGAAATGGAAGAACATTATCTGACTTCTCCACCCTCACTTCCTTCATCTTCAAAATGAGGATTCTGGGGCACCTGGGTGGCTCAGTCGGTTAAGTGTCTGACTTTGGCTCAGGTCATGCTCTCCCGGTTCATGGGTTTGAGCCCCCCATCAGGTTCTGTGCTGACAGCTCAGAGCCTGGAGTCTGCTTCAGATTCTGGGTCTCCTTTCTCTGCCCATCTCCCGCTCACACTCTGTCTCTCCTGCTTTCAAAATAAACACTAAAAAATTGTTTTAATAATAAAAAGAAAATAATAATAATAAAGTGAGTATTCTACCTGAATACTCATGAGGATTGAGTAAAAAGAACCTGCAAATGGTCATGAAAATTTTTTATCATTATCGGACGTGGAACACTTACATGCCAAGCTCTGCTCCAAGCCTTTTACTTACATGAACTCATTCGGTCCTCACCACCATCCTGTGAGGTTGGTATTTTAATTGTCTCCATTATACAGAAGAGGCGATGCAAAGGAAACTTTGGGAACTTTCCCAAAGAAGACCTAAAGCCAGGCACCAGAGCCTTGGCTATGTTGCTTCTGGATTATACTAAGTTTTCAATCAATGTCAATCTGTTATTGTTGTGGGGCTTCTACTGTAATTGACAAGGCGCATTCCCCTTAGGATCACGGGAAATGACTTTTGAGAACTTCAGAAGGGACACGCTGAATTCATAAAACATAGTATGTGGAAAATACACGCTTATTTGAGCCATCCACTCAGTTAAGTACAAGTGACTTTGGTTTTGGCTTCTGACATCCCTAGGTCAAGAGCATGTGTCCAGTATCACACGTGCCAATTGCCTCTCTGACCTTATATCCCCAACCTGATCAACCAGCCCTCTGAGGAATGTGACTAGACACCTGCAGACAAGTTCACAGATTTCATCCTCACCTCTGGAGAAATGGTCTTGAGAGCAGATGCTGAAGCCGTGCCCTGAGCACTGCCAGAGGCACCGTCCACACTGGGGAACTGACCTGGATTCCAAATGCTCTAAGTACCCTTGGTGGTGCCTAAGGCCAAAGTGACAACAGGCTTCCTCCCAAATCCCAAATCCAGCCCCTTAGTATATGCTGCCTGGAGAAGGGTGGTGACAGTTTTGAATGCGACTCCTGGTGCCACGGGAAAGAACAGCATGATCGATTGTTGATGTCTGCCATGAGCACAGGATGGGGTGATAGTGGCTTGAGTGACTCATAGTTAGAGACCAGCGCACACCTTCCACCTGCACTGGAACTCGCCAAGCAGTGGGAAAAATGCCTCTGTGTGCTGGGAGAGCTGGATATTGGTCTGAGGAGAGGAGTCGGCATACATCCTCCAAAGCTCAGGACGGAGCCCAGAGCTGGGGGAGGATTGTGAGCACAGCCTCTGCTGAGACCACTTTCCTGACTGCTCACCTCACCTCCCACAGGACCTGAGCCAAGTTGGATGCAGAGAGGAGCCTGCAGTGGACGGAAGAGAAGAGCAATTAACAGAACTGAATGGTAGAGATGTGTTAAGAGGGGTAATGGCCAGGTGACCTGGTCTACTAAGCACCAGTTTGCCACAATTCACCCCCCAGGAAGCTAAGTCCCCTGCATTTCTGGGGTGCATCAGCATGCGCCCCTCTAGTGGCTGCTCAGAAAGTCAGATCCCCCTGGGGTGTCTGGGTGGCTTAGTCGGTTAAGCGTCCAACTTGGGCTCAGGTCATGATCCCACAGTTTGTGAGTTGGAGCCCCACATCAGGCTCTGTGCTGACAGCTCGGAGCCTGGAGCCTGCTTTGGATTCTGTGTCTCATTCTTTCTCTGCCCCTCCCCCACTTGTGCTCTGTCTCTCAAAAATAAATAAAAATGTTAAAAAAAATTATAAAAAAAAGAAAAGAAAAGAAAGATCCCCTGGCTCCAGCTGTGGCATGTCAGCTGACTCCAGACTGTAGGAGGCACCACCAGAGAGACCCAAACAGAGGGACTGAGAGGTACCCACATCTGTATCTAACACAGGGGTCCAGGGATTTATCCCTGAGATTCTGTCAGTGCAGGAAAGAGTAGAGGGGCTCGGGGTGCTGGGTGTCTGCCTGTGGGTGACAGAGTCAGGGCCACTGCAATGGGGAACTTGATGCTTTCGCTATTGTGATCTGACTTGGAGACACGTGGGCCCAGATAAATCAACCCTGGAAGCCACCAAGCCCGTTATCTGAGCCCGAAGGAAAAGCAGCCTCCGTTCCAGGACGCCTTCTCCTTCCAAGAGAGGCAGAATTTCCAGGCTGTACTTTTCTCCTGAAAGGATGGCAAGAAGAAGCAGAACTCGTTGATTAAGAGCCACTATGCCCTGAGTGCTGTGTGCCTGCCTTACACCACTTTCTCCTTAGATTTTCTTCTTATGGGGGCGCCTGGGTGGCTCAGTCGGTTAAGCATCCGACTTCAGCTCAGGTTATGCTCTCATGGTTCATGAGTTTGAGCCCCACATGGGGCTCGCTGCTGACAGTGCAGACCCCACCTCGGATCCTCTGTCCCCACCCACACCCCCCCGGCCCCTGCCCTCCTTACTCTCTTTCTCTCTCTCTCTCAAAAGTAAATAAACATTGGGGCGCCTGGGTGGCTCAGTTGGTTAAGTGTCCGACTTCAGCTCAGGTCACGATCTCGCGGTCCGCGAGTTTGAGCCCCGCGTCAGGCTCTGGGCTGATGGCTCAGAGCCTGGAGCCTGCTTCCAATTCTGTGTCTCGCTCTCTCTCTGCCCCTCCCCTGTTCATGCTGTGTCTCTCTCTGTCTCAAAAATAAATAAACGTTAAAAAAATTTTTTTTAAAAAGTAAATAAACATTTAAAAAAAGAATTTCTTCTTTTAAAAATTGAATATAATGTTTACTAGACCTTTTGCTATCCAGAAGCAAAACAAGTCCATGAAAAAACTAAAATTACCACTGATGTTGCCACCCAGAAATAATCACTGCAGGCATCTTGGTGTATATATTTTTAGAACTCTCTCTCTCCCCTGTGTGTGTGTGTGTGTGTGTTTATTAAACT
This sequence comes from Panthera tigris, assembly GCF_018350195.1. Classification (NCBI taxonomy): domain Eukaryota; kingdom Metazoa; phylum Chordata; class Mammalia; order Carnivora; family Felidae; genus Panthera; species Panthera tigris. The sequence continues at coordinate 45,499,439 of NC_056670.1, forward strand.
AGGGTCACATTATACATGCATATATTTAGGTTCTTTTCAAGCCATTAAATAAGCCCCCACAGCCTCATTTTAATGCTATCTTATTTACTGGACATTGTTTCCAGTTTATCACTAATGTCAACAATACAACAATGAACATTACTGCAGTTAAATCAGTCTTTACTCCTACCTTAGGATCAACTCCTGGTTGGGGACGTTTTAGGGTTTTGCTACATGGCTCATGTAGCAAATGAGCCATGGCTCAGACCGTGTACCCACAACTTTTCCAACACTTCTTTTTGAATATTTATAATAATCTGATAGATTAAGTCAAATTAACCCTGTTTTACAGGTGTAGAAATTGAAGCTCAGAGAAGGTGACCTGTCTTCATCGAATAACTAAAAGACTGGCAAAAAAAAAAAAAAAAAAAAAAAAGCCTGGGAATAATATTCTTTAAATCCATTCTGCCTCAGTGTTCCTCGGGGCTAAACTGGGAGCTGGGGATGCCACCCCCAGGACAGATCCAAGGTCCTAGGACCAGGCCTTTCCCCGGGACAGGCCCAAAGGTGCCACAGAGATGCCCCACAACTTACCTGAGATGCGTCGGGCTGTTCATCGTCACTCTGTTCCTGTAGCAGTTCAGGGGCCTTGAAAGGAGCAGCCTCTATGTGAGAAATGTGGTTCTGGAAAGAAAGACTTCCGGCTGCAGACAGCAGGGCTGACCAGGGACAGACCACATAGTCCGCGGAATCTGAAAACAAGGCCATGATGGGAGTATAGAGACATGACCACTGTCCGGAGGGCCAGTTGTGGGACTGCGACCAGCAGGTGCCCCTGGGATGGACTGAGAGCAATGCCCAGGGAAACATGAAGTGGATACAACCCCGATACATGCGTGCACAAGACCACGTGTTACCAAGGGCGACCACAGTGGTGGCCAGGAAACCAGCCACCTGCATCCAAATTCCTCAGTGCCCCAAGCGTCTCAAGGTCAGAGGTCCACTTGGAAATAAGCCCAAGTCTGAGTTCTTTGGAGCCAAGCCTGGGACCAGGGCAGCTGGTCTTCTGGGCGTACTGTAGGGGTTCATCAGTCTCCCCTCCCCCATCCCGGAACCGACACCAGGGGCAGGGAGGAGAGAGTGAAGAATCACGGGGAGGGTGAAACTGAAGGTAGAGGTGCACAGCAGCCTCCTTTATCTTCCCACACTGGGACCTGCCTGATTGCTCATGTGGTCTCACTCATGTGTGGGGAGCCTCGGCTGCGGTCTCGCGGGTGACTTCGGAGCTGACATGTGAGTGTGCGGACTCAGCGTTGGTTCCAGTTATTAACGTAAGGCTTCGCAGCTCCAAATTCACCTTTCAATACCTGCTCCCTGAAGCAAGCTCTCCCTTACAGCGAGTGCGACATGCAGCTTTCTCAGTAGAGGGCGCTAGAGAGACATGGCGGGAGGCGGGGCCCTCCTGCTGTTTCGGGTCTCAGAGCGCCGGCGGGAGGACAGTTGGTGACGCTCTGCCCTGATATAGGCCCCGTGGTCCAGCACGCACCTCCCGGCCCCAAGTGATCACTGCTTCTGCACAGACGCCGCGGGCTCCAGGCCTCCTGGCAGCACTAGCTCCGGAAGTTATGTCTCCCCGCTGCCCTCCTCCATCCAGAGGGTCACCCTCGCCCCTGGTGGCGATTCCTGTGCCTCGCTTGTCCAGTGAATGCCAGACCCTTCTGGCCCCGCAAAGCAGCGAAGTTCGCCTTCATCGTGGGCTCCAAGCACAGCAATTCCAGCAAATCTGAACCCCGATCTGGGGAAGGGGCTTCCCTTCCAAGTTTGTCCCTCACTGGTACTTCTCTCAGTCCTGGGGAACCATATCTTACAATTACTCTTCTGTTGGAATTTAATAATTCTTTATATTAACCTCCCTCCCGCTCTTTATACCACCTAGTGTGTGGGTTCTAGCCCCTGATGGGGCACAGGTGATACACCATCTGGCAGGAGACAATATGGGAGTGTCAGCAGGGCAGCCCCCTGCCTCCTGTCCCTTATGCTCAGACCGTCCAGGTGTTGGGAGAGGCCCATATAGCTGCAGCCACTGTCTCCCTAGAAGCAAGGCCTTTTTTCAACTCTGCTGCATGCCATGGGTCCGAGAGACAGGCCTGCCTTCCCAGGGCAACTCCATAGGCAGGTGTCATTTGACTACTTGATCTAATGCTTTGGACTGATAACAGATCTGAGAAGCAGCAGTCAGAGATGGCTTGGGAAGCCTTGCGTTCAACTCCCTGCGATTCATGTGGCCCAAACACCCTCTTACCTTCATGAATGTCTTCCAGGAGCCGCTCCGCAGCTAGGTACAAGAGGGACCAGATTTCCTCCTCCGACAGAGCTTCGCCCCTGACCTGCAGGGCGCTGGCCAGGGTCACAGAGGCCGGGCTCATGCCTGCAGAGACATGCGTGTGGCAGAGTCCCCACAACGTCCACCAGCTCTCTGGGCCTGTACTCACCGCTCCAGCCCAGGCACAGCCCAGCCCCCTCTGCGGCCTGGCAGCACCATGTTTTCATCACCTGCATCCCCGGGGCTGGGCGCAGGGCTAGGCACACAGAGGAAGCTACAGAAATGTTTTTTGGGGGGACCTGCGAGTCTGCCTGGCTGAATCAGTGAATGAGGAAATAAACTCCGAAATGAAAGCTTAGGCGAATGAATGAATGAATGAATGAACAAATGATCCATGAGAATGGCACCGCCCTCTGAGCTGGGCTGTGCTGTTGAAAAGAGCTCCCTTGGCCCAGGTAGCATCCTCTGCCTGCTCTCCTCTCTGTCTGGGAAAGTAGGTTAACGGCATTTTTTTTTTAATCTCCACTACATGATTCATGGCTTTTCCCCTGCCACACGCCGAGTCGGATGTGGCGCCAGCACCAGCCCTGTCTGTAATGATCACGACGCCTGCCTGAGGAGTGAAAATCACTGGAAGGAAGGCGAGTCCTGTGTTTTGAAAAAGTGCAGGCTCAGGGAAGCGTGGGACTGACCCGCAGGAGGAGGGGTGAAGGAGGCTGGTCTTCTCTTTTCCTCTCTTCTTAGAAGGGCTCCTTTCGACCAAAGCTGACATTTAAATGTCTGTCCTCCTGACACAGCTGCCACCCACTAATCTCCAGCCCCAGGTGGGGTGACAGCAGGAAGAGGCCAGGCAGGCTTTTCCTAATCCATTTACGTCATTGATCTTTTCTGCGGCCTCAGGGAGGGCGGGAGGGCGGTGTGGGGGGCAGGGCGGAGAGCACGTTATGGCACCCTCATCCCTCTGTCCAACATGGCCAAGCCAAGCTCTCCACTCGCCGCCTGCTCAGCTCTACGTACGCCTGTAGTCCAACCTCCTCCGGCCTCAGGAAGAGAGTTGGACTCCCAGAAGAAAAAAGCCTTGCACGTCCTCCTCTCCCCTGGGGACCAGAGGTGTGCTGGAGCCAGGCCTAGGCCGGAAGCTTGATGTGTGAGATGTCACAACAAGGAGTCTGCAAAGAAAGCCCGTCGTTCCCATTGGCAGACAGGAAGGCAGTCCAAGGTCACCCAGGTAAAAAGTAATAGATTCAAAGCTAAAGTGCAAGGCCTCTCTTGTCTTTCTTTTTTCTCTTCCTCCTACTTCTTTATCTAAACTTGGCTTGAGACATATGGATTAGGCATCCCCATGCTGCCACATGTTCCCAGCTCTCTGCAGCCACCGTAAAAGGCTACTTATTAGAGAACAAACAAAGGGACAAGATTAGGACTCTCAAATACGAAATCTCTGAATCTCAAGATTTCTCACGAAATACCAAATGTGGTGTGGTTTGTTTTCCCATCACTATATGACTAGAAAAAAAATTGCATTAAAAGTATTTTAGGCTGGTGTGGTGTGGCTAGTCAAGACCATCATTTCAATATAGTAATTCAACTTTCAACAAATAGTGCTGGATTCATCATGGGAGAAAGAAAAAAAAAAACCCTCTTATCTTATATAAAAATTAACTCAGGGCACCTGGGTGTCTCAGTCGGTTGAGAGTCCGACCTTGGCCCTGGTTAAGATCTGGGGCGCCTGGGTGGCTCAGTCGGTTGGGCGACCGACTTCAGCTCAGGTCACGATCTCACGGTCCGTGAGTTCGAGCCCCGCGTCGGGCTCTGTGCTGACAGCTCGGAGCCTGGAGCCTGCTTCGGATTCTGTGTCTCCCTCTCTCTCTGCCCCTCCCCTGCTCATGCTCTGTCTCTCTCTGTCTCAAAAATAAAGAAAAACATTAAAAAAAAAAAAAGATCTCACAGTTCGTGAATTCAAGCTCCACATCAGGCTCGCTGCTGTCAGCACAGAGCCTGGAGCCTGCTTCGGATCCTCTGCCCATTTCTCTCTCCACCCCTCCCCTACTCATGCTCTCTCTCTCTCTCTCTCTCTCTCTCTCTCTCTCAGAAATGAATAAACATTTAAAAAAACTAAAAATTAACTGAAAATGAATCATAGACCTAACATAGAACATAAAACTGTAAGTTTTTAGGAAATAACACATCGAGGCAAATATTCAGGATCTAGGGCGAAGCAAAGAGTTCTTAGATTTGACACTGACATCATAGCTTAGCCTCGCCTACCTTACATGTGTTCAGAACACTCAGATTAGCCTACGGTTGGGCAAAATCACCTAACACGAAGCCCGTTTTATAATAGAGTGTTGAATATCTGATGTCATTTATTGAACACTGTACTGAAAGTGAAAAATAGAATGGTGTAAGCGTATCGGTTGTTTACCCTTGTGACCACCTGGCTGACTGGGAGCTGAGGCTCCAGGCCACTGCCCAGCATCACGAGAGAGGATTGTGGTGCATCCTGCTAGCCCAGAAAAGGATCAAAATTCAATGTCTGAAGTACAGTTTCCACTGAATGTGTGTGGCTTTTGCACCATCGTAAAGTCAAAAACTTGTAACTCAAGCCATTACAAATTGGGGTCATCTATAAATAAAGAACTCTGGGGGAGCCTGGGTGGCTGAGTTGGTTAAGCGTCCGACTTCGGCTCAGATCATGATCTCACAGTTCGAGAGTTTGAGCCCTGTGTCAGGTTCTGTGGTGACAGCTCAGAGCCTGGAGCCTGCTTGGGATTCTGTGTGTGTGTGTGTGTGTGTGTGTGTCTCTTTCTGCCCCTCCCCCACTCACGCTCTGTCTCTCTCTGTCTCAAAAATAAATAAACACTAAAAAAAAGTATAAATAAAGAACCCTCACAATTCACTGTAAAAAGACAACCTAATTTTAAAATGGGTAGAGACCTCAACTGTGCTTCAATAATAAATAAATTCAAAGTAGAATAAGAAAATGACTACAATAGGCAAAACTGAGAGTGTCACAGGCCAATTGGAACGTATGGCCACCCAAATCTTTTTTTTTAAATGGGCAAAGACTATGAACATACATTTCTCCAAAGATGTACAAATAACTGATAAGCGCATGAAAAGTGCTCAACATAATTAGTCATTAGGTAAATGCAAATCAAAACCACAATGTGATACCATTTCAGATCTATAAGGATGGTTATAACCAAAAAGTGTTGACAAAAATGTGGAGAAATTGGAACCCTCACATATTGCTGATAGGGATGTAAAATAAGGTAGCCACTTTGGAAAACGGTTCAGCAGTTCCTCAAAGAGTTAATCATAGAGTTACCACGTGACTCCGCAATTCCACTCCTTGGTATATACCCAAGACAAATGAAAGCATATGTGACACCAAAACGTACGCACAAACATTCATAGCTGCATCCTTGATAGTATCCAAAAAGTGGAAACACCCAAACGTTCCTTAACTAATGAATGAATAGACAAAATTGTATCCACATACAATGGAGTGCTATGTGGCCATAAAAAGGAACAAAGTCCTGCTACATGCTGCAAGATGGATGAATCTTTTTTCTTATACCCCTTAATTAAGGTGTAACTGACATACGAAAAGCTGTATATATTTAATGTATGCAACCTGATGAGTTTAGAGATAAGTACATATTCATGAAACCATCACCACGATCTAGGCCATACAAGACTGATGAATCTTGAAAACAATCTGCCAAGTAAAGGAAGTCAGCCACTAAAGGTCACATTTCATATGATTGCATTCGTAGGAAATATCCAGAAGAGGCGAATGAATAGAAACGGAAAGATCAGTGGTTTGGCAAGGGTTTGGGGGAAGGGCAGGTGGAGAGTGACTGAAGTGGGTATAGATTTCTTAACAGCTTGATGACAATACTCTGGAATTAGTTGTGATAGTTACACAATCTTGTGAACATACCAAAAACTTCTGAATTGTGAACATTAAAAGGTGACTTATGGTATGTGAATTACACCATAAATGTGAATAATTTTTTTTAATTTTTTTTACATTTATTTATTTTTGAGAGACAGAGAGACAGAGTGTGAGCAGGGGAGGGGCAGAGGGAGAAGGAGACTCAGAATTAGAAACAGACTCCAGGCTCCAAGCTGTCAGCACAGAGCCTGACGTGGGGCTGGAACCCACAAACCGTGACATCATAACCTGAGCCTAAGTCGGATGCTTAACCGACTGAGCCACCCAGGTGCCCCCATAAATGTGAATAATTTTTAAGAGAAAAGCAAGGAATGGAAAGGAACTTATAATTAAAAGACAGATCATGAGGTGCGTGGGTGGCTCAGTCAGTTAAGCATCTGACTTCAGCTCAGGTTGTGATCTTGCAGTCCATGAGTTCCAGCCCCACGTCAGGCTCTGTGCTGACAGTGCAGAGCCTGGAGCCTGCTTCAGATCCTGTGTCTCCCCCTTCTTTCTGCCCCTCCCCCACTCATTCTTTCTCTCTCTCTCTCTCTCTCTCTCAAAAATAAATAAACATTTAAAAAAATTTTTTAAAGACAGATCAAATTAATAAATGAGTAAAAGTAAATATAGTATCTAGGAATGTACATGTGAGAGACAAAGCTACAGAAACAAGAGGATGACTGTAAAAGTCTGGATAATGATTACCTTTGGGGGAGTGAGGGCCTGTGATTGAGATGGAGAATATGGAAGGGTTTCTGGAATGGGGGGCAAAGTCCTATTTCTTAGCCTCAGTGATGGCTCAAATAAGGTGTTCATCTTACAATGACTCGGTAAGCTGAACATTTGTTGTAACGGTTCTCTGGGTCCGTTCTTTTACAATAAGTTTAAAACAATTTCAAGCATTGCCCTGCTAAAAATGTTTTTAGGCAAATCCAAAAAATAGCACTCCATTTCCACCTCCTTTCTTGAAATACAAATCCAGCAATTTTCATCAGTTATGTTAGACTCTATCTGAAATCCTGCCAACAAATGCCGACCAGATTAAGAGGCCCAACCATTCTTTCCATCTAGGGTGGATAAGGAAACAGCCAACATCTAGAAAAGCACATAACTGCTCGGATTGGCTAGTCAAACACCCCTGTCTGTGGTTGGAACCAAGAGTTCTTTGAGGCTTGAAGTTGCCATTCTCGTTCCTGGTGTATCAGGATTGCAGCTTCCACGTCAAAGGCAACAAACCCCAAACACAGGAGGTAATGCCTGTGAACTAGTCATCAGCCTCTCCATTAAAAAAAAAAAACAAAATACGACAACTACAAACCCATCCCACTGTTCCAAGACATGTGCATGCTCCCACTGCAGAAAGAAATGTCTACGTTCTGCTTCTCTGTACAAACTCTCTCTGACCCCAGGGCCACAGATGAACGTGACATTCTGTCCACAGGAGTGAGTTGTGCCTCCAGGGAGTGCCAACAGTTGGGAACCATTGGCGGCCCCGAATTTCCACGGCAGCCCTGACCACACCCTTCCACTCTGGTAGGCAGTAACCTGTTTGGGGATACTTCAGGGACTCCATTTCAGTCCACTAGTCCTTAAGAAGCAACCCAAATATATGTTAACATTGCAATATTGTAAATTCCATTTCAGGGCCAGCTGACAACACCAATACAAGGAGACACTCCCTAGCGCTTACTGTGCACCAGGCACTGTTCCAAGGGCTTTATGTGCACCAGTCCTGGTTTATGAGACAGCCGCCATCAGCCCTGCCCCGGCATGCCGTGATGCCTCCAGGCTTGCATCCAAGTGTTTGTCTACACAGTCTGGTGGTGAGGTACCACTGCACCGTGAACTGGAAGGGGACCATTAACCATCTAAGGGACAGAGAGATCCCACCACACAGATAAACCCTGCCTTCCTGCCAGTGAGGAAGCTCTGGGAAAGCGTCCAGCCCATGGCCATGCTTCTGGGGGGGCAGCTCTGTTGTCTCTCATTCACTTCCCAGGCTCACACCTCTGTGGGCCAAGTCCTGTATGTTGACTCGATTCTCCGAACGCTTCTGCAGTCAGCTCATAACCCAAAAGTCTCCTCCATCTGAGGCCTCATTGCTGTTCAGGAGTTTCCTCAGGCTCCCTTCCGTAAGTTCCCAAGCTATGGTGCATTCTGTCTCTAGGGACTCTCCTCTACTGGCCTCCAGCTTCATAGCCCTTCTCTGGTCTGGCTCGGCCTAGAAGCTCTGCCCATGCCCTTGACATCCTTGCCTCAGCCATCCCTTTATTTAACAAATCCTACCAAGGAGTTAGTATATTTTAAGCTGTAAATAGAAACATGAAAATATAACATCCTACCCTTGCAAGTCTTACATTCTAGTGGGGATGGGCAGAGGGGCACCGATACCGAACAGGTAAGCAGAGGAACAAAATAAGTCCACAGAGAGATAGACTATGAAGAAGAGGTAGACAAGGCTATGCACTTGAGCCGGAGTGGTCAAGGAAGGCACCATATGAGCTGAGACTTGAAGGTTGAGAAGGTGCCTGCGAGGGAAGTGGAAGGGACAAGGCACACTGCCTCTGGTCTCGTGGGGACAGCCAGTGGGTGACCACTCCCTCCCTGAAACACTACCCGTTGCTTCAGATCCCGGTTTCCCGTGACTCCCTCTCGCTGTCCCTGGAATGTCTTCCCCCAGGATGCTAGCTCCGGCCCTGTGCTGGTTTCCTATGGCTGCTGGGACAAATTACCACCAGCCTGATGGATGAAAGCAACAGAAATTTATCATCTCAGAGAAATCAGTTTCACTGAGCTGAAATCGGGCTGTGGGCAGGGCCGCATTCCCTCCAGAAGTTCCAAGGGAGGGTCTGCTCCTTGTCTCTTCCTGTTTCTAATGGCAGCCAGCATTTCTTGACTTGTGGCCACATCGTTCCAATGTCTGCCTCCATGGTCTCATCACCTTCTCCTCTTTATTTTAAATCTCCCTCTGTCTGCCTGTTACAAGGACATTTGTGATTGCATCTAGTAGGGCCTGCCTAGATGATCCAGGATAATCTCCCCATTTCAAGACCCTTTAACCTCATCACATCTGCAGTTGTTTTGCCATTTAACGTAGTATTCATGGATTCCACAGATCAGGATGTATGTATCTTTTTTGTGGTGGGGGGAAGCATTGTTCAACCTACCACTAGCTCTTTTTCATTCAACAGTCTACTGTTGGCTAAAAAAAGACATGAGCTCTGGGAGGTTGAAACTCCAGCTCCCTAACTTCCTGGCTATGTGAGCTTGGGCACAGAGCGTATATATACTTAACCTCTCTGAGCCTCAGTTTTGTCATCTGGGATATAATGTTAATCATAGCATCTACCTCATGTAACTGTTAGGAAATTATATTCAAGGGCTCAGTATGTAAAATGTGATGAACACATCTTATTTCCATTTCTTTCCATCTCTGCTCTAACCACCCAGAAAGGGATTTTAAGCATCAAAGCTGCTGAGAAGTTTCCAAGTATGAGATTCTTAAGATATGGTGTTAATTGTTTCCATCTGTCTGCCAGGATTGAGGTGCTATAAACAACCCATTTTAAACCTTAGCAAAATGCCTAAAATATCTCAAGGTCCCCAAAATAGACACCCTAGGGAGGAACCAGGGAAGGATGTGGGGCTCCCAAGGAATCAAAGCTCTCAGAATGATCCTTTTGCCTTCCTCCTTTTGGTCCTTATGTCTCCCTTCATTCCTTCTCCCTTTGGACATTCATTAAAAACCATCTGCTTGCACTAAGACCAAAATCTGAGCAAAACTTTCCAGAAGGCAAATGGCATCATTCCCCCAGGAGGAAAAGTCAGCTTCTGCCTCATCTGGGCTCCACTGAAAGCCTCATCTGGGCTAAAGGTGTCAGGGCTCTTAACTTCCGGCACTCTCCTACTGGGAGATCCTTGGAAGCTGATCTCAGTTCTGAGTTCTTCACACAGATCCTGCCCTACTGCCCTATATAAATACTGGCTGTAGCACCAACGTCGTGTGACCTTGAGCAAGAGCACTCTCAAAATCTCTTCTCCCCGCTGTAAAATGGAGATGATACATCCTGCCTTACAAGATGGTTGTGAGAAGAACAAGCTAATGAGAACATGGCAACTAGCAGATGTCCTATCTTTCTTCAGTGTTCCCAGATGGAAACTTGCATTTGTAGATAAGAGAATGGATGTTCCAGTACAGAAAAACATTTAGAGGGTTTTAGAGGAGGGTTTTTCTCATCACCCATATTTGCTTACATTCGACTTACTCCATATTTGCTACATTCCTATATAACCCGTGCTGATAAGACCAGTTTTTTATTTGAGTGAATGCATTCAGGGAAACTGCATATTTTATAGGAAATGGAAAATTAGTATTGGACAACAATAGAAGGTAATTATCTATTTCTTTTAAATCCTTGAATTCTTGCCAGATAATATTGCCTTCCAATGGTCCCAAAGCCTGGTCTTTCATTGTGAAAGGAGCCATTCGTTTGAGAAATGTGAAAGCCTAGGGTTCCAGACAGACTTTCTTCTTGACATAATCGGAAGAATTTAAGTAAAATGTCAAAAATATAATTCACTGTTATTAATGCACTTCGTGTTCCACCTGTGTTCTTTGGTCCTGCTTGTCCTTTAGGAAGAGCTGTATCCTCCTTTTCTAAGGCTGCAGGGACAGTTTTAATGTAATTCATACTCAGAGATGATTGATTGAGTCCTCACCAATTTTACTTAAAGGCAATGCCTTCCAAGGAGAATAGCCCTTTGCAGCTTATAGAGTTTGCATACATTTTTGTGATTCCCACAAAAATCCTTCAAGGCAAGGCAAAATGATCCCCATATCCAGATGAGGAAACTGAGAATTTAACTGACTTAAGGTCCCCAAATTTGCATGGCTAGTAAGTGCCATTTAAGTTTCTAAAGGAGGGGATGGTGGGCTTGTAAGCTAACAAGACTAATTGAAGCTACGTATGTTTAAATCATTATTCAGTTTATTCAAAGTTGTGAATTTTAGGTGAGAATCAGTCTTGTTAGGTTGATAAGAATGGTCTGGTATTTCAGCACAGCTGCTTTGGGGCTGTAGAAAAATAATAATAATAAAATAAAATAAAGTTGTGAATTTTAACAGCTGCTGTCTTGAGCCTTCAAATTCAGCTTTAAAGTATTAAGATCCACTCATCTGGTGATTTATATATAAAAAGAGCTACTTCACATGATTTTTTTTAATGTTTATTTTTAAGAGAGAGAGAGAGAGCAGGGGAGGGGCAGAGAGAGAGGAAGACACAGAATCTGAAGCAGGCTCCAGGCTCTGAGCCGTCAGCACAGAGCCAGACATGGGGCTTAAACTCACGAACCACAAGATCATGACCTGAGCCAAAGTCGAATACTTAACTGGCTAAGCCACCCAGGCACCCCTACTTCACATGATATTTGACTAATGTTCACCTAATTTATAGTATAACTGTTGTCAGCAGTTCTCCAGAGAACCAGGTTTATTTATATATATGAAGTTAAATATATTTATTTAAATTTAAATATAAATTATAATTTTTTGTTTAAATTGGCTCACCTGAATGCAGGGTTGGCAAGTCTGAAATCCACAGGACAGACTAGTGGGCTAGAAACTTGTGTAGGAGTTGGTGTTGTTGTCTTTTTGTTTTTAAGTTTATTTATTATTTATTTTGAGAGAGAGAAAGTAGAGGAGGGGCAGAGAGAGAGAGGGAGAGAGAGAATCCCAGAATCCCAAACAGGCTCTGTGCTGTTAGCATGGAGCCCCAAGCAGGGCTCAGTCCCACAAACCATGAGATCATGACCTGAGCCAAAATCAAGAGTCAGATGCTCAACCAACTGAGCCACTCAGGCGCCCTGATGCTATAGTCTTGAGGCACAATTTATTCTCCTTTGAAGGAACCTCGGTTTTGCTTTTAAGGTTTTTCAACTGACTGGCTTAGGCTCACCCACATTACATATATTCCTTAATTTAATGTCAACTGATTATAGACGTTAACCCCATCTATAAAGCACCTTCATAGCAAAAGTCTTACCATTGCCCCAATCCAGTCTCCATCCTACAGAGAGACCTCTTCCTAAAACACATTTGACCATATGACTCTTCCACATTAAAGCCTTCAGTGGCTTTGTGTTTTCCATAGAATCATTTCCAGTTCCTGACTCCTAAACAAAGCTTATGCGACCTCCAGTCCACCCTTCCACACTGATCTCCAGCGACTTCCTCTTCCCTCCATAGCCTCTCTCCAAGTTCCAGATGCACCACACCCCTCTCATCTCCTGTCCTCCCCAGGGTTATGTGGGGACACTCCCACCTGGAGCTCCTTCTTCCCTGACTGAGTGAGTCGGGAGCTGTCTGCACTCTGTGGACCAGCAACACACAGAAAAGATACCAATACATGAAATGAATGAAATACTTAGGTGACACTTTCTTTAAAGGTCCAACACATTTCCTACCTAACCAGATACTTTTCCACACCTCTTTAACCTATGGAGAAGTAAGTTCTGACCACTTAGTCTCAAAATCTACCACTTGACTGGCACCAGCCCACCATGAACTGGTCCTTTTCCACCATTCTGTGGATCTCCTTCCTGCTTTCCTTCACCACCTACTCTGTTTCCAACGATGTTGGGCTATTATAACCATTTTAACTCAAGGAATTATAGGGAAAAGGAGGTAATTCACTAAGAACTAAGGCAAAAAAAAAGGAGAAGAGCAATTAGAAATAGGGCTACCAGTGACCAAGAATAAAATGAAGACCAGGAGTGCCTGGGTGGCTCGGTCGGTTAAGCGTCCGACTCCGGCTCAGGTCATGATCTCACGGTCCGTGGGTTCAAGCCCCTCGTCGGGCTCTGAGCTGACAGCTCAGAGCCTGGAGCCTGTTTCAGATTCTGTGTCTCCCTCTCTCTGTGACCCTCCCCTGTTCATGCTCTGTCTCTCTCTGTCTCAAAAATAAATAAACGTTAAAAAAATAAAATAAAATAAAATAAAATAAAATAAAATAAAATGAAGACCAAGTCTGGGGCAGGGGAGTTAGTCTGACTGTCTTAGGCAAGAGAGGTCAGAGAGGAAAACGGCTAAAAACATTGACCTCAGGGCCAATAAATATTGAAAGGAAAATGGAAATAGCAAAGCATAGTTGCTGAGAGGGCAGGTTCTGAGGTCAGAGTCGGGCTAACCCCTGTCTACCTTGGGTAACTTATTTTTTTTTCCTCGATACTCATCTGTAACATGAATTATTGCATCTGACACGTGGTAGCTTCTCAATAAATGCTAGCCGTTCATATGATTAACATTGAATATAAAGTGAGGGCAGGGGATAGGGTGGGGACAAACCCACAGAACTCGGGCTTGAGAGCAGAAATGGCTTTACCAGTGGGACTACAGATGCCAGCGACCCCAGTCCTTGCTACTCAAAGTGTGATCCCTCAGACCAGCCACGTGGGCATCACCCAGGAACTTGTTAGAAATGCAGACTCAGGCCTTCCCTGGGCCCTTTAAGTCAGAATCCATGTTTTAACAGGATAATCTGCACATTGCAAGTTACAGACAGAACTGCCCTAGGTCCCGTTGCTTATCTGGAAGACCCAGTTATAGGTGGGCAATGACTGCAGCCAGTTAGAATTTAGAGATAGAATTACTGTGTGAGGTAACCAGGGAGACCCCTACCTAGTCCTTGGCAATGCTCCAGGGTATTTGGGTGACTATTCTCTTAGATTAAAGGGGAGGAATTTGGTGGAAGACTTATGAACTGAGGCCAGAAACTCAGGCCGGCTGCACAGTGTCAGGTGGGCTTACATGGCCTGAACACAGAAGCCGTGATTGCAGGGGACCTGTACAAGGGGACAATAGGTGGGAGAGAGGTGACTACCAGGATCAGAAACTAAGCAAATTGAGAGGGGGAGAGATGGTGAAAAGGGCTATTTTCCTGTGTCCTCCCTTACAGGCTGCGCGCCCACCCCACACTACCCTGTCCCACCGAAAGCACTCCCTTGGTCCAGCCAGACCCTCTGAGCATGGCCTGCCCTTCCTCCATAACCTCAAGTCCAATGAGCACGACTGACAGAGAGGCAGCCTGGGCAAGGGGCAGCACCCAAGAAGGGTTGCATCACTTTCCAGACATCCCTGAAGGCTTAAAATACAGTTTGTAGAGAGCAGAATCACCTTCAATTTCTAGAAAGGCAAAGTAAACATTACCTTAAAAATAAAAGGATTAATGCAGACCAACTCGGCCAAGATAAATTCCATCAAACACAGATATCCCCTAGCAGGGGAGTGAGCAAGGATTCTGCAGGCATCTGAAAAAGTCCAGTGACTTCTCTTCAAGACTGTGAATAGCCCTCAACCTTCTCCACTCTGTATTTAAATCCACAGTCATCTTTCTTTATCAGTCTTTTCAAATTATCTAACATCGCTTTGCACCGCTGAATCCAATCCTGTATTTCTTGTTTTGGTGGCTGATGTGTTTGTCCATAGAGAGAAACACATATTCCTCTTAACTCCTTTCTTCATCCCTGCTTCTCCTGATCATCATATTCCCCGCCCCGTGGATTCTGCCTCTTTAAAACTCTCTGGGCCCCTTTGCTGTGCTGAAGAAGACTCCTACTCACCAGTGAGAGTCAATGAATGCCCAGGGATTTTGCAAGCTGGATGTTAAACATAGCCATTGTGAAAAATCAAATCACAGAAACTTCCAATTAAATAAATTATATTAATAATATATTCAATATATTTCCTAATTGTTTCACTACATTTCATTATTGTCCATGCTCTTCAGCTCATTTAAATCAATTGCATTTGCGTGGTGGAAATACGATATAATGGTGTGCTAATACACAGCTCTTCAAACTTTGCGTTCAGTGCTATCACACTGGGAGCTTGGAATTGACCATAGAGGCAGTATTCACACCACAGAAATTGACAGAAGCTACAGATCAGGGCTTGGTTTGTTGTTTTGCTGATTATCTAGACTTAAGAAAGTGATGGAGAAAATGTTAATAATTCAGATTAAATCTAAAAGTGTGTTGTGTCTATAGCTGTTATATTGTGAATAGTGCAAAAATTGAGGAACTATTCTTCCAGAATTCAAAAATTATGATCCAGTTCAGCAGTTCCTCATGTCACGGAGAAATGAGCAAAGTTAAAACATTCACGTTCATTGCTTAACTTTCTTCTGACTTGTCAACGTAAACAAAGATATCAGCCAACATTCATGTTGGAACTATACTCAGTGGTCAATTGCAAACATAGACTGACTGAGGATGTAAGAGTTCAGCGAAATCAATGTTTGCATTCTGTGTGAATCTATTGGCTGTACGGAACTTGCAAAAGAGACTATGCTGTATTTTACTACTTATAAATTGTGCAACATGAGCATCCTTCATATAAATAAAATTTATAACAAACCTATGTTATGTACATGTATGCATGTTTGTTTATCTTTCTTTGCACACTGCTGGCAGCCCTTGCTTGACAGGTCTATACATCCCCAAACTGTTTTCCTTAGGTTAGTCTATCTGTCAACTTTCCAGGCTTCATCCCCTCCAACCCAACATGTATATTACTACCAGAGTAATCTTTCTAATATTTAAATGCAATCATGACATCCCCTCATTAAAATTATCAATGGCTTTCCAGAACTTTCTGAATGAAATGCAAGCCATAGAAGGCTTTCCTTGCTCTACCCTATTCACCTATGCAGACTTCTTTCTTATCAGATGCCCACACTCACGTCTCACTACAGTTACGCCAAACTGCCTGATATTCCCAGAACATGCTTTACTTATTCATGCCACTGGGCTTTTGCACATGCTTTCCTCTGCCTGGCATAGCTTGCCCCAACCCCTCTCCTCCTACCTCCTGCTAGTTCCCACCCAGCATTCAAACCGCTCTCAAACATCATCTCTTCCGGGAGCCTACACCACTTCAGCACTTGCTGCTGCCACACGTCACCTTGTAGGCTCACCTCTTTTGGCTCCTGTGCTCACCCAGAAGAGCCTCTGAGCAGAGAGAGGTGTCCCCAGTACTTAGCACTTGGCTTGGCAGCCAGGAGATAGGTGGTAAGTGCTTGCTGAATTGATTACTTGGTCCATTTCAGCTCTAATCTGTAGCAAATGACAGGATGTAGTCAGGAGAAATATGCATACCTCATCTCTGAATTTAATTGTTACTTAAAAAACAAAAGCCAGATGAATCATTGATACTTTTATTCCCCATTGTTTTGTGGAAGTCAGCCGGATAAAACCTGAAACTCTTTACTCTAAAGCATTGACCTTCTTTAAGCATAATCAAATTACTCATTTCTGAAAGATAGTGAGTTATCACTTACTAAGAGCTACGTCTATGCCTCAAGCATGTGCTAAGTGCTTGATATATGTCACTTCGTGTATCCTTAATCGCCCTATAATGTAGGTATTTATTATCCCCATTTTACAGATGAGGAAACTGAGTCTCAGGGAAGTTGCCTTTGCTTTGAATTTGAATTCACTAAAAGATGCTGAATAGCAAAGCAATGACTTAAACAAGGGTTGGTCTGACTCTAAACCCCATGTTTCCTCTGCTGAGCCCATTCGTTACTGCTTTAAAGCAAATTCACCATTTGAATCAGGTCCCACTAGTAGCCTGGAACAAATAACACTCCAAATAATACCACAGAGTCACTAGCACAGGACTTAGTCCAGTCGTGTTCTCCTTATTCCTGACACCCAAGCCAGTGAATGGATTTGCCCTTCCCCCGACCCAGATTTACAGAAGAAAAGTGAACAAGACGGAGAAATACCTGTGTTCTGAGTCAGAGGTTGCATGTGAAATTCTCTGTGATCGTGATCGGGTCTAGGCCTCCATCACAGACAATTTTCCAACAACGAGCAGGGATCTCGTTCACCTCTCTGCTGAGCTGCCACGGCCACGGGCGCTGCCGCCTCTGTTTACTGTTTGTTACTAAGCACTTGGCTGCCCAGCGAGTGAGTCAACGGGGCCTTTCCTTTCCTGCCACTGGCTCTCTTGCCCTGAGCCCTGTGCAGTCTCCAGTCGCAGGCAGAGCCATCCCGCCATGGCTTCGTCCCCAAGGCCGGTGACCTGTGAGAGAGCTTGTAAGAGCTCAACTGGATTAGGTGCCACTGAAGACAATAGGATTGTGGCTCAGCAGGGGCTTTTACACTGATGTCACTTTATCTCCTGGTCCAATCAAAAGAAAGAGCCCTGAGAAGAACCAGGGGGCCCGCCAAGAGCCGAGTCTTAGTTTCATTAATTCAGCAGCCCTCCGTGCCCTTTAACAGAGGCAGACTTTAGACTTGTACCCAACGGGGCAGAGTAACACCCAAGATCGTGATGAGGAATCGTGACCTGGAGCTGCCAGCGGGAAGGCAAGAGGAATGCGGTTGTGATTCTTACACACACACAAAAATAATCCTCACAATAATATAAATAAATAAAGGGGCAGAAGGAAACTTTTGCAGGTGACGGATATGTTTATGGCATAGATCGTAGTGAGGGTTTCACTGGAGGATATTTATCTCCAAACTCAACAAATTAAATCCATGAAATATACACAACTCTTTTATGTCAATCATACCTCAATAAAATGTTTTGTTTTGTTTTGTTTTGTTTTTAAAAGAAGAATGTGTTTGGAGAAGGAGGAAAAGGAATTCCCACACTCTCTGGTATTTGGATGCAGAAAGGAACCAGCAGAGAAGAATAGGAAGAATTGGATCACAGTTCTGCAGAGGTAAGAGAGAAAGAACGGATCTTTGGAGCCCTCTAGATCAACAGCAATTTCAAAACTGAAATTTTTGTTTTTTTAAATTTGTTTATTAATTTTGAGCCCCAGACAGAAAGCGAGCGAGCAGGGACAGAGCAGAGAGAGGGAGAGACAGAATCCCAAGCAGCCTCCATGCCATCAGCTGGGCTCACACTTACATACTGTGAGATCATGACCTGAGCCAGGATCAGGAGTCAGATGTTTAACCAACTGAGCCACCCAGGCACCCCGCAAAACTGACTTCCAAAAGAAAATGAACATTTCACTTCACACATTGACCAAAAAATAAAATAGTGACACTTGATGAAGCCCAGTGCAGGTGAGGGCATAGTGGATGAGCAGTCCCATGTCGGTAGTGGTAATGTACGTTAGCATACCCTCTCCGTGGGGCATTAGGTAATATTCATTAAAGCTGTAATTGCACACATTATTTGCCAACCCAGTTGTGGGGAACTGACCCCGTGAACATGCTTGCAAACGTTCACCCACGCATATGAAAAAGGATACTTATTGTAGTATTTCGTTGTTGTTGTTGTTGTTGTTGTTATGGGGAAAAACTGAGAGCCACCAAAATGTCCATCAATAGTGGACAGGCAAGTAAATTGTTGTTCACACGCAGTGAAAATCCAGCTACACAGCTGTGCAAAGGAGGTGGATAGACCTGTGTGTGCTGGCATTCAACACTTGCCCCGAAAATCTTTTAAAACAACACAAGTGTGGATTCGCCCTGTATAATTCCTCTTAGTGTAAATGAATATATATATATATATATATAATGTTCTTTACATATATATTATATTATATATTCAATTATATGTATTACACATTCATGTATAGTCTTAAGGAAGAATCACTAGAAACTTAATAGTGTTTGCTTTGTTGAGACCATTTTAAATGCTGTTAGTCATTAGTTATTACTTAATCAGGAAAAATATTGTCCATGTTTGGACTTTCCCCCTATACCCTGTGTTATATAGGTGTTTTTTTAAGTGGTGAACATTATATAATATCTTACAAAATTTATGTTTTCCGGCTCAAACCTACTTGCATTCCACACTAGGCTAGTAACGCACTTTATGATCATCGCAATCATCTTGTGCTGTTTCTCCCAAACTCATCAATTCATTAGATTCAGAATGGATCTTGGTAAAATGTAGATTTCCAGCACCACCCCAGACCTGCTGACACTGAATCTCTGAGGGAGAGCCAGGGGGATCTGCATTTTAGCAAGTGTCCAAGTAGTTTTTATTAATTTGTTCAGGCCAACCATGTACAATGGAAGAAAATGAGTCCCAGAGGGAGAAAATGAATACTTCCAGTCATGGAGCTGTTTCCTGGCAGGACAGAGAGTAACATCTAAGTCCTTGACCCCCAGGAACATGCCGGTCTGCTTAAAGCCACCACTGCCTTCACCCTTTTTGTCTCAAATATTAGCACTCGGCTGCAATTTCCTCCTGTACTTATTTCTGCCAAGATTTCATTCATTCAAATTAAAGCAAGGAAAAACCCTAATTCAGTACTGAGATTTTCGAATTTGCATAATTTTCGAAAATTCAACTGCTTCACTTTCAAGAACCGTGTTTATTCATATTTAAATACAGTTCTTTAAAGTAGGATGTAGAATCGAGCAGGATTTAATACTAAGACCAGTTCCCACTTATGCTCCTTATTTTATGCTTGTTGCCAAGGATATGTCCAATGTCTACAGTGTCGTATATTGCAAATCACCTACATCTAAAGTGATAAAGTTTTATTATTCTAAACAGAATCCAAGACCTCTCATACATTGCTGGTGAGAATGTAACAAGGGTACAGCTATCCTGGAAAAGAGATTGGCAGTTTCTTTAAAAACTAAACATATTGTTGCCAGTAATTGAACTCCTAGGCATTTTTCCCAAAGCAAAAAGCTTCTGTCCACCCCACAATTTGTACATGATTGTTTGTCAGCTTTCTTTACAACGGTCAAAAACTGTTAACAACCAAAATGTCCTACACGAGGTGAATGGTTAAGCAAAGCGTGGAACAGTCATACCACAGAAACCTACTCAGTAATAAAAATGAATGAACCACTGGTACATGCCACACTTAGGTGAATCTCAAGGGCATCAAGCTAAGTGGGAAAGCCAATTTCAAATTGTCACATACGGTATGTCTCTATTCATACGACATCCTTGCAATGACAAAATTATAGAGATGGAAAACTTATTAATGGTTGCCAGAGGTTAGAGGTTGTGGAGGGAGGGGTGATTATAAAGGGCGAACACAAGGAGACCTTTGTGGTGATGGGAGAGTTCTGTGTCTTGCTCTAGGTGGTTATGGAGGGGAAGTGCAGCTCTGTCCATCCCCAACCCCCTGGCCTGACTCTATCTCCGGTAGCTTTAGCTCACCTGGCTGCCTCTGCAGGGTCCAGTTGTCTTTCTTGCCCCTCTAACCGCTTCCCTGACAACCTACCTCTTCTTTGAGACACAGGACACGATGCCCTGCTACCCCTGCTGCCATCACCTACTGACTCCTAAGTCCACCACTGAGACCATGGCAAGCAAGAAGGCCAGCTTCGCCCTCGTCTGAAGGCACCCCTTCCCCGTGAGTGAGAAGTGCATGGACCGAGGGTTCATGTTGACCAGCCCCTGTGTCAGCCCCCTGGGCTTTGTTCAAGGTGTCCTGCCCAACCAGCACTGAGCCTACTCTCAGGGCTTGTGCAGGCCTCTCCCAGTGTGGGCGTGGCTGTGGCTTGGATGGGAAGACCAAAACCCCCTCACAATGTGAGGCAGAGCCTGAAGAGGAGTGGCCGTGGCCTGGGACTAGAAATTCAAAGCAGGTGTCCCAGAGGCTCAGAACTTTCATTTCAAATTCAGTCTTGCAGGAAGTTACAAAGTTACATTTGTAGGGGTTAGAGGACAGAAATACTTCATTTAAACCTGGTGGTTTCACCTATAACTTTAAAATATTTAGACTTAAGGTATGTGGGCCTCCATTTATATTCTTTCCCTGGGCCCTGCAAAAGTTAGGGACGGGCCGCTCTTATTCACTGATAGTGTCAGCTCTGGGCTTTCTGTGGTCTCTCCTGCTATCTTTATGACCTCAACAAATCCTTGACCATGTCACTTCCCCCTCCTCACCCCACCTCAGTCGCTGCACTCACACTGTAGCCTTTGTCATTACAAGTAATGGTGTCCCTTCCAAAACTTACCTTTCAAATATCCTAGGCTCAGACACCCCACTGACACTTTTCCCAGCTAATTTCTTCAAGTTACCTCCATTCTGACACATTTTTGTGCCCCTGAAGACCTGCCATCCGTCGGCCTTACCACCTTTTCACCGATCATCAGTTTTCGTCCCTCATTATCCAGTTTCCAGTCCATGGTCCATGAGGCAGAAATTCTTGCTTAGCCATCCAACAAAATGTGTTCTCCCCTTCCTCTGCGGCATACATCTAGACTACACTTCCCAGCCTCCTTTGTGGTTGGGTGGAACCATGTGATAGAGTTCCTGCCAACGGAAAGTGAGTGGACAGGATGTGTGCACCCCCTACAGCAGGGGGTGCTGGAATGGCAGTGAGGATGACGACTTCAGGGAACTTGGAAGCCGTAGATTACAGACGGCAGAGTCCCATTCAGTCTGGGACCCCGACTTCCACCCACCTAGAAGACTTTCCCTGGTGTGCTAAGAAGGAAACAAACATGTCGTTTAAGCCATTGAGTTTTGCCACATCGGTTACATTAGTATAGCCTGTCACTAAAATTTCACATGCGTGTACGTGGAAGCATGAGCTACAACACGGCACGATGATTAAGAGACGGATTGTTGAACTAAAACCACCGGGGTTCAAATCCTGGCTCTGCCACCTACTGGCTTGGCTGCTCTCTCTCTGCTCATCTGTGTTTCCTCATCTGTGAAGTATAGATGATAGTACCTGCTCATAGGTCTGTTCGAGAGGGAAGCAAGTGGACACATGTCCAGGGTGTAGAGCGATTAGACCACTGCCTGACGCGGTAAGCGCTGTGTGTTTGCTGCTGGGGCACGCACCCCTCTGCTTCTCTGCTTCCACCTGCTGCACCCCTATGTCCACGCAGCTGAACCAGGTTGAAGAACAGCACAAACCTGTGCCAACCGGTTTCACTCTACACCGGTGGCCACACACCTCAACCGCACTGCCCAATAATCCTGCCACATTTCCCTGGCCCCGTTGCCCTCAACTCCCCCAGGCCACAGTCATGCCGTCTCCTCTCTCCCTCTGTGCAGCCGATAACCTCAAGCTACACTGAGGAGGGAGAATCTGTCCGAAGAGAGCCCCTTCATGGTCCCAGCATCAAGTCTACCTGCCTCTTGCTCTCTCCAGTCTGTTCCTCATGTCTCGTCTCCTCTTCTCAAATCAGGCTCTCCCCACACAAGAGCCCTGGAAAAGGGCTATTTTTTAAGCTGCCAAGTCCAAGGGTAAGGTCTCCAATGTTCATTTGACGTGATCTACAGCAGCACTGGATTAGTCCCTCTTCCTTGAAATGCTTTATTCCCTGGGATTCCAGAATAAATTCCTCTGACTTTCCTCCTACTTTGCTGGCCACTTCTTCCATCCCATGCCTACTTTCCTCCCTTCTACTGACCTCTAGATGTTGAAATGCCTGGGGATTGCTTCCATGGCACCCTTCTCTTCTTTTTCTACACTCACTTGCCCCATAAAATCTCAACTCCCATGTCTTTACCTGCCATCTATAGTCTGATGAATCCCAAGTTCATATTTATGAAAAGCCCTTACCCCTCCAATAAACTGGATACATTATATCCAGTATACTGGATATCCAATATACTGGATACTTAAGTTTATTTATTTATTTTGAGAAAGGGACAGAGAAAGGGAGAGAGACAGAGATAGAGATAGAGACAGAGAGAGGGAGAGAATGAGTGGAGGAAAGGCAGAGAGAGAGAGAGAGAGAGAGAGAGAGAGAGAGAATCCCAAGCAGGCTCCAAGCTGTGAGCACAGAGCCCAACTTGGGGTTCAAACTCACTAACTGTGAGATCATGACGTGAGACAAAATCAAGAGTTGGATGCTTAACCACCTGAGCCATCCAAGCACTCCTAAACTGGATTCTTTTATGCAACTACCCATATATCTTCACTTTGAGGCCAAATAACCAACTCAAATTTAAGTTTATCTGTGAGAAGATTGTTGATTTCTAAAGTCCCCTTCCCCACCAAATTAAACCCTACTCCTTCCTCAGTCTAATTATCTCAATAAATGCCACCATCCACCATCCATTGGCCCAGGCCAAAAAAAACTAACAGTCAGTTTGATTCCTCTAGGTCTTTCACATCTCATGTCTGATCAACTGGAAGGCCATTTAAAATATATGCTGGATCTGGGGCGCCTGGGTGGCTCAGTCGGTTAAGCGTCTGACTTCGGCTCAGGTCATGATCTCACGGTCCGTGAGTTCGAGCCCCGTGTCAGGCTCTGTGCTGACAGCTCGGAGCCTGGAGCCTGCTTCAGATTCTGTGCCTCCCTCTCTCTCTGACCCTCCCCCATTCATGCTCTGTCTCTCTCTGTCTCAAAAATAAATAAACATTAAAAAAAATTTTTTTTTAATATATGCTGGATCTGATGACTCATTAGAATCACCCCCTACCTTCCATCGAAACTACTATCCTCTCTAACGTCAACCAGCAAAGTAGCTTCTTTGCTGGTCCTGCTTCAACAATTGGCCCTTCCCAGAATACTCTTCACTCAAAAGTCACAGCTGTCTTTTTAAAACCAAAGGCAGATCATCTCATCATCTTGTTCAACATCTTCCCGTAAATGTCCATCACACTAATGGTGTAAAATCCGAGTATCTTACCATGGCTCACAAAGTGCAGTCTAACTCCAGCTACCTCACTCTTTCCTTGATTTCCTGTAATCTAGTCACAGTGGTATTTTTGACGCTTTTCAGACAGTCCCAGTTTGTTCCTGATCCAAAGATTTTCACATGCTATTTCCCCTGCCTAGAATCTTCCCTCAGATCTTCACATACTTACTTCATCACTTAATTCAGGTGTCTGTTCAAGTGTAACCTTCGCAGAAAGGCTACCCTTAGGTAGCATGTCTTCATCATTCTGAATCCCCTTGCTTTCTTCACTTCTCTTTATACCAATTATCTTCTTTTTTTACTTTAATAATATGTATTTCTTTGTTGACTTGTTTATTTTCTATTGCCCCACCAATAGATATAAGCTATATGAGGGCAGGAATTTTATCCATCTTGCTTACTGCTTGCAGGGTGTTTTCAGCTGCGTGTGGCAAGTGAAACAATGGAAAGTGACTCAAACACTCAAGGACATCTACATTCTGACATAAATGTGTCTTTGCCAATTCAACAGCCCCAGAGCCTTGGGTTAACATTTCTGTTCTTCTCACACTGAGGAATGGCCATTGCAGCTCCAGTCCTTACATCCTGACCCAACCATGTTATAAGGGAGAGAAAAGACTTCATTCTCTCACATTTCTTTGGAATCTTTTTCAGAATCTTAGCTAACTTCCTCTTTTATATTTTTGTCCACGTGAGGTCATGGGCTGCCACTAAACCATAGTGGAATAGGATGGCAGTGATTGGCTCTGATCAATCGTGGTTTCTCCCTAGAGAGGAGAACAAACCCATCTTTCCAGATCACCTGCCCCCTGATGTCTGCACAAACTAGGGCCCTGACACCAAGGAAGATGGGAGGGGTGTGATTACTGAGAGAGACACCAAGAATGTCTGCCACCCCCATATACCTGGAATGGGGCCCAAGTCAGAACAGAGGCTCAAAAAATACAAGCTGACTGGATGATGGAATATTTGTACTTCAGTAGACTAAAAGTGACCCAGACAGCACTCTTGATGACCTTGCAGAGATCTACTTTCTTTGGCCCAGTCTTGCTCATCTCCCATAGCAGCCCTGTGAAGTCAATGTCTATTCACTGCTTCTCAAAGAAGATTAGAGCTTGAAGAGGTTGACTGAATTATTCAAGGTCACCCAGCCAGGAAGTGGGTAAGGTGCTCAAACCCATAGAGAAGTTTCAAAAATGGCCAAAGTTGCACTCAAGAACAAGGGAGTGATTGACGATCAGTGGTCTTACAAGAGCAGGACCAGGAAATTGCTTGCTTTAGTGAGGGCCTACTGTCTGTCAAGGCTTTTTACATATGATTCCATATGCACATATACTAGAAAGTAGGGAGTATCATATCCATTTTATAGATTAGGAAACTGAGGCTCACAGAAGTCAAATAATTTGCCCAAGGACACATAGCTATAACAGATGGTAAAGTTAGGATTTGAACCCCAAAGGGTCATACTTCAAACCCTGTATCCCTTCCACTAGAAGAACCAATGGAAGAACCACTAGAAGAAAGCCTTGGAGAAGTCCGTGAAGTAGTTCTTTTTTTGAGGTGGAACAAAGGGAA
Source organism: Panthera tigris (assembly GCF_018350195.1). Classification (NCBI taxonomy): domain Eukaryota; kingdom Metazoa; phylum Chordata; class Mammalia; order Carnivora; family Felidae; genus Panthera; species Panthera tigris. The sequence continues at coordinate 45,524,865 of NC_056670.1, forward strand.
GAAATTGAGTGGAAGGACACAGAAATTTTGAGGCTGATGGGGGGGGGGTAATTTGAGAAATCTCATGTCAGATGGCCTCAGTTGTTTCAGGAAAGTAGTACACACAGTCATCCCTATGATGAGGTTCAGACTTAAAAATGGTAACAATTTGTGGCAAATCCTGGGAAGACTGAGATGGTAATCAATTTGAAGGGAATAGCAAAGCTGACGAGCAGCAGGTGGGCCCAAGGGGGTGGGAGCTGTGTAGAGGGTCAGAGAGTCAAGAAGGCTAAAGGGAGGCCCAGAGAGGGGAGAAGACGAGTGGGGCAAGGCACGGACAAGTGCCAAAGACTAGCTCAGTGCCTGACAACGCATGTCCCCTCAGTGGGGGAGGGCAAGGACTTTTACAGACCAGACACCCAGATCCCAAATCTGGAGTGGATGGTGCCTGGGCAGTTGTTGAAGAAGACTGGCAGAAAGGGGGCTTTGAATACAAAGGAAGGAGGATCCTGGTAAATATCAAGGAAGGGCTGTCCCAGGGCAAGACAGTGCTAAGCAGAACAGGGCTAGACTTTGTAAGATCTGTTATGTGATCAGAAAGCACAGGGAAGGTGGGGGAATGGGGGAGAGGGACAGAGCCCACTGAGACTGGCACACCAGCCAGAAATGTTGGGGCAGGGCCTGGGACCTGCCATTTTACTTACCTGTCCCAGGGTTTCACTTTCAACTTCTGCTAAGTTTACCTGATCAGGTGCAGGGGCATCTGATAAATATGTGTGATTTGGAATGACTGACCTTAGTTAGTGTTGCTACCACCTACTGAGATAAAATTTGGGCATTATTTTTTCTGTGAACCATAAGTGAAAGGAAGGCACATACTTTAATAAGATTCTCATGGCAAGGTTCTCTGGGCCAACTCTGTAAGTCACAAGAAGAAGGCAAAGGGAGGGTCCTCACAGTCTGAGCAGAATGAGCCACCTCAGGGTCAGACACTGTGCATGCAGACACCTTTTCCCTGCTCATGTCACCTGGTGTGGCTCTCCTTTCAGGAGCAATGATCTCAATGGTATGTTCTAGCCCAGGGAGAAAAGAAGACAAGTCTGGAGCTCAGAGACAAAGCAGCAGTGCCTTGGGGCCAGAATCCACTGAAGCCAGCTCAGCAAACAGAGGAGGAACAAAGGCCCTTGGGAGGCAGAGCAGATGTAGACAAAAACAAGTCAAGGCCACCAAGATGAAGCTTGAAGACACCAAGCTCCTGTGTCCTTTCTTCTCATGGCAACATATTCCAGTTGCTGGCAAGGTGTTAGAAAGAGACGGATAACCTCTTGTGCACCCAGCTGAAAAAGGAAGCACGAAATTCAGGAAGGGGATCCATTCTTCGATTCTTTCTCAATCACTGGCAAGGGGAGGTTGGCCCAGGCAGAACCTTTGTCATTGCTCCTGCCATACCACAGGGAGCAGTAGACTCCTTGGATTTGCTCAGTAATAAAAGGACCAAGCACACTACTTTCCCACCACTTCTTGACCAAATATTTTCCTTGATGAATGAGACAGCACTAAACCATAAATGGCCCACAGTGGCTTTGGCTCACACTCACTGGTGATGAAGGTGATGCCGATGGTCCCTGAGATGGAAGGCGGTGCTCTACAACTTTGCTCTGCAGTCCCACTCTCATAGCTATATGCCCCTACCCAAACAGCCCTGGGGAAGAGAGGTCTGCCTCTCTAGGCCTTATGCCCAGCACCTGCTGTACCCTCTGATCGACTTGAGCTTTCCATCCACAGGTGGAGGCTTGGCCTGGAAAAGCATGAGAACACTAAGGCTTCTCCATCCTTCCATCACTCATTCGTCCACCAATCCTAACACTCGCTGGCCACAGGAACTTGGATGAGTTGCTTTCCCTCTCTGTTCAAATGGAAAGATTGTGAGAATTAAATGGGCACAGACACGGATACACGTTAATCATCGTAATTTGCTGAAATCAACTCTGTGACAGACACACTCCATGGCATGCAAAGGAGGATGGTAAAGGAGGCCTGTGTACAAACGGCTTAGTACTGGAGAAGCCTACCACACTGCCCCTCTGCAGCTGCCTCTATAGTCATTATCTGCAGGAAAAAATATTTTTAAATAAAGCATTTCTTTTAGAAATCTAGGAATTCTTTACATTCTCTTGGGTCATGAGCTCAATGTCAACATGATTTCTTCCCCTGGAATGAAGCGTGCATCCGAACGTGGGCAGGAGTTCATAAAGACAGGAGTGACGTGCATTGTCCAGGATGTTTTTCTTTGCCCTTGTCAAGTTGCTGAAAAGAGAGGCTTTCTAAGAACATGGACAGCGCAGTCTCATGTCCAGCAATGCAGACTCAGCGCACTGCATCTGACCAGTGACCGTGACACCTGCTGGCCACCCCTGGAACCACACCCAACCTCCTTGACCATGACATGCCAAGGTTCTTTGTCAGGATGACTTTGAGGGCTACTTGACGAGCAACACTGCCTAATTAAGGCAACCATTTCTTAGAAATTAAAGAGGAAAACAACACATGCTTCGGAAGGCAGCAGTGGCAGTGACTGGAGCCAGACCTGAGTTTCAACTCCAGATTCTTCTGGTGAGGAACTGGGTGACCTTAGGCAAGTTACCCAGCCTCTCTAAACTGATTTCCTCATCTGAACAAGAGTCTGACTGTTACTTCTCATGGAGTCATATGAGGACAATATGAAATTTTGGACTTCAATTCACCTCTGAGGGGAACTTTGGTCTCATGCAGGTCATCTTCTCTAGGCACAATGTTGAGATCCAAGGGCACAGTATGAATGGTTCCAGGACAATTAGGGTACCCATTGTTGGTACCAACATGCCCAAACCAGGGGAAAAACCTTTCTCGGTTATGGACAGAGTTGTATACTTCCACAGGCCTGCTGACTTTATTCCAATGTTCTCTTTCTTTTTTTTTTTTTTTCATGTTTATTTATTTTTGAGAGAGAGCATGAGCAGGGAAGGTGCAGAGAGAGAGGGGGACAGAGGATCCAAAGCAGGCCTCATGCTGACAGCAGAGAGCCCGATGCAGGGCTCAGACTCACAAACTGTGAGATCATGACCTGAGCTGAAGTCAGATACTCAAGTGACTGAGCTACCCAGGCGCCCCTCCAATGTTCTCTTTCTGATCTGTGCTCCATCTAAGGACCCCCAGTCAGGAAGATGGGAAAGCAGTATTTGCTAGATACATTGGACTGGTATGGAAAACTGACTGTGCCTAGCTGCTGAAGACAAGTTCAGCGCACTAGAGGGAAAATGGAAGTGACTGGCTGGGCCACTCACCCAAGTTGTCTCTGACTCCGCTTTCCTGGGATTGCCTTTCTCACTCTATCCACCTCTTGACCCTGTGATATGCATGGAGAAGAGAGAAGTTAGCTAACCCCAAGGCTGAGTACTTAGCTAAAAGTCCTCTACCCAGAACCATGACATTTGAAGCCTGAGTGTGGGTAGTTTCTGGTCTCGAGTTCAGGCCAAAGAGTTCATATTTGTGAAGATGCCCCAGGGAGAGTCTCTGGAGACTGATGGGAAGGTGCGTGCTGCAGAGGACCCAGCACGCCCTCATGCTGCCTCTCTCTTCTTTCTTTGGCCACGGCCACGACCGCTACTTCTGCTACTGCCGCACCAACGAATGTAGTCGTGCAAACCTGGATACTTGTGAGAGTGTGGGAAGCACTATTGGTAATTACCCTGGAGCAACAGGTACAAAATGGGCCCGTCCTACACAAGCAGGAACATCTGATCAAACTCTGTGCCCAACACAAAAGACTCACCGTTTCTCGATGACTCACTTTGAGACATCCGCTTCTGGCCAACCATTCACAGCTGTAAACATACCTAGGGGCTGCTCCATGTTGGATGTAGACTGCAGTATCTCATCCAATTCCTGTCTGTCTCCCTCTTGCACCCCTTATGTGCACTGACAACCATTCTCCGTCCCAAAGAATAGAAAGCGCTTGCTCTCTGTATGAATTTTGCCCCCGTCTGTTTGTCCCCTACTGGCTTCACTATTCCTCCTGCTCAACCTGGGTCCAGAAGTCCTTATTTCAGCCTCCTTGTCCTCTATCTTTCCATTCAAGAAGCCCAGGAAACCCCCAGCTCCTGGCCACACTCCTTTAAGTGCTGTCTCTATTTCTCTCCCCGGGTTGACAAGGATTCTGGAGATAAGTCTACAGTTATGTCCTTTTGAATCCAAGCTTTTCAATCCCTACTGAGTACCATTCAACACTCCTTGACTTCACGGTTTACTCAACACTCTTAAGCATCTTCCCTCTGATCTATAAGCTGTAGGACCATTTGGAGTAGGGGGAAATCTAGTGCCTTGGCTAGCCTCTTCGGGGGGATTTTGTCTCTATGTATCTGTGTGGGTTTGTTTTGTTTTGTCTTGTTTTGTTATGGTTAATATCTCTGCCTCTGAGGCCAGCTCTCCATATTTGGTTTTCTCTTTGGCTTGCCTCTTTCAACCCTGTCCGATTTCCTTCCCGGGGCTGCAGACCTTTGAAACAATGGGGAAATTCTGCCTCCTGATGCCCCAGCCTGCTGTGAGGGCAGAGTGAGCCCAGTATTTGAATCTGAGGTCATTTTGTGTAACTCCATCTTCTCTAAATAGGTGCGGATGTGCCCTCACAAGGTAATCCAAACAGCATGGTCCCTGTATCTACACAGACACCCCCATACAGACCTTGTTTGATTGCTTAGTGGTAGAGAGAACCACTTGCCATGGCCCTGCCTTTGAGAAGAGGGTACTTGTGACATCCCTACTTTTCCTGCTGATTCCAAGGGAAGTCCTGCTTCCTGCTCTGCATAGGCTGACAGTTATCAACCTCATCTTGACTTTTAAGGAAATAGAATACTGAAGGGGTGGGTGGAAGTAGGTGGGGGTCTGGGATTGAGACCCTATTCAGTCATCATGACTTAGCAACCCTAGAAATAAATTTCTCCTCTATTTACCCTGGATTGTGTATCTTTCAAGCTACAGTTGGAGTGTAGACTGCCTTGGATTCAGGAAAGAATGCTCACTTACTTCTCTATGTAATTGTCCTTCATTTCCAATGTCATGCCTTGAAGGGTTATGGCACATTCCCCTGCCTTTTCCCATGTATAGGCACCCTCCTCTCCTCTGCCTTCTTAATCTCACAACAAACTCTGAGCTGGCCTGCCTGATACAACTATGTCAACTTGAAGCTGAGAACTAATCCTGCTGGTTTTGGCATGAGGGGCACTGGAGCCTACCCTCAGAAGCAAAGCTGCCTTGTATGGAAATCTGCTTCAGGAACAGGATAACAGGGTGTTGAAACTTCTGTATCAGATTGTCTCTTAGAGACCTCTGCTTTCTAGAAGCAAGAAGATCTTCTCAGGACTATCAGAGGGCCTCAGATTACCCCCGGAGTCAGGAAAATGGGACAAATCCTGTCCTGTCAGAGGCCCCTGGAAAGGCAGTAGCAGGGAAACATCTCTCTTAGCATCACTTTGGCTTTCTAAGGGGCTCAAAATTCTGCCGCTTGCAAGCAATGACTCTTAACCCTCCAGGGATGCCAGAATCTCTGTCCTATTACCCAATACCACCACAGAGAGCCTTTTAACATTTAATTGATAATGGGTAGGAATTCACAGGGGTCTCTCTGACAAAGGGTCATTTGTAGAATGCCAGTCTGCATGAGTTCTAGTTTTATATCTGAAGGGTGAGGGAGGGAGCCATGGAGGGGGAGATGGAGGTGGGGATAGACACTGGTCCTTCCTAAAGATGTCAAGGACGCGAGGCCAGTAATGAGGTGCTGCCTTCTCTCTGCCAGGGTCTGAACAGGTTTTCTGCAGTACAGGAGTTACAAATGGCAAGATTCCACCGGGCTGGTAGAAATTCTAGGCTAAATAGTTGTGACTGAGGCCGAGAGTTCTTGTTGAGAAGTCTGGTGGAAAGCCTTCTTCCTAAATACATATTTATTTAAAATAACAAAAAGGATTTTATTAGTTACAGGACTTCCACAATATATTCTTTCTCTCCTATTCAATTCCCTTTCTCTTTATCTCTAGGGAATAAATACCGAATATCTTCAATATCTGAATGTGGATGGAAAGAGGAAAATTTGGCAGAGGTACATCTAAGTTGTGGAAGGTTGGGTGGGGTGGGGGGGCAGGGAGGGGGGGGCAGGCAGAACATTAGGGAAAAGGGAGCCACTAATGAAAGTAAGGCTCAAGAGAGAAATTGAAACCCAAACGCTAGTGGAGGGCAGGTGGTCCTATCAATTTTGCTCTGAGATTTTAAAGAACAGAAAATATGTTGAATTAAGGCACTGGCTCTCAATCTTGGCTGCATATCAAAATTTCCTGAGAGGTTCTGAAAAACTACAAAAGCCTGATAGACCTTTGAAGAAGGATCTCCAGAAGTGGAATCTAGGCATGAGTAGTTTTAAAATTTCCCAGGGTGATGTGAACAAGCTGGCTGACTTGAGAGCTAGTATCCTAGTGGGCACCAGAAATAGTTGGAGGGCTCATTAAAACACAGATGGCCGGGGCCCTCCTTTAAGGCTTCTAATTCAGCTTGTCTTGAGTGGGTCTGAGAATCTGAATTTTCAGCAAGTCTCCAGGTGATGTTGATGTTGCTGATGTGGGGACCACAATTTGAGAACCAGTGTCTTAGAGGAATAAATGCTTACCATTTTTTCAATGAGACCATGTGTGTGTACTCAGTCTATAGATTTGCATAGCTGTGTTGTCTCTTGTGTGTATCTGAAAACCATGTGCACACATAGAGGTAAAGGGAAAGAGGAAGCCCAAGTGAAGAGGGGAGTTCTTTTGTAAGTTCAAATCAGAGAAATCTGCTTTGCTTTGTTCAAGTTGTGACTGAGGAGCTCCGTTCATTTTTGGTCCTGTCTTACCCCTGAGGAAATGACCCATCGTTCTCGAAGTCGGGACAGAGCAGTTGGCAAGGTGAACAGACATCTTTCCTCTCCTCACACAACCAGGGCCTGAACTGTCCCTTCTGGAGCCAGCAGCCTCTACCTCCAAAGAGCTTCAGAGACCATCCCAGAGCCAGGGGGTGACTGACCAAGGTGCTGAACCTCTCCCTCTCCCAGAGGGAGTAGATAGGATCAGGGGCATGGTTGGAAAACCAGACTGGGAAGTTTGAAAGTGAGGGTAAAGGAGGACAGTGGTAGAGGTGGGGTTAGGAGAGAAGGTGTGTCCTTGGAGATGTCCTTCCACAGACCTTAGTCAGTAAATCCTCTCTCCCTGACTCTTCACCCCCGAATTGAAATCAGGGAACTAGGAAGTGAGATCAAGTCTCAACTTTTGGCTTCTGTACCTTTGAACAGCTTAGTGAGATCCACCTGACTCATTAGCCAAAGGTCCAACTCCATCACAGTCTAGTGTATGTGTGTGGTCTAGTGAAAATGACAAGGGAAGAGATTCTCTGGACAGGGTGCAACTTCTTCGTGACCATCTCTCAGGACTCCAGCAGAGACTGGGTTTAAGGGGCTTGTAACCTCTCCTCTTTCCTTCCCCTCATCTCAGCCTCAGAGGGAGCCAAGAAACCGCTGTCCCCAAGGCAACTCGCCTGGGGCGAAAGTCAAAAAACATGAATTCCTTAGCTCTTCCTCTTTTTCTGAGTTAGCCCCCAATAGGTTAACAAGGGAGCATAGTGGGTTAACAAAGAACAATGCCATGAGGAGGAACGAGGCCCAGAGCCACATCTGGGTACAAAAAGCATTCTGAATTTGTAGAATATCAGAGATGATCACATTCAATCACAAGTACTGAAATGCTTTCTGAAATCACACAGATGCACACATGCATATATAAACATGTGGGATGTCCTTTCTAGATGTAGGGAATTAGAAGCTGACAGTGGTAGGCTGATGCTAACTCAGAAGCTATCTCTGTTGAATGAAAGAGAGGCTGTCAATAACATTACAGAACTGGACATGAAACTCGCAGGAGCTCTGTTCTGGCAACACCTCTCACTTCACAACTGTTCTGATTATGCTGTCTTTTGTTACCTGGGGGTCTGGCAAGGAGTAGGAGGTGCCAGCCAATAATTCCATCTGTGTGTCCAGCCATACCCATGCTCTCCCAGGACACTTAACCCTCATGCTTATTTCTTCTTTTCTCTCTCTCTCTCAACAGAGTCTTCCTATTAGATGTAAAATATGTTTGTCTTCTTTCCCTGCCTAACTCAATCAATATTCACTGCCTTCCTTTTCTATCTCCCATTCATTCCTCAGCACATTTTCATCCACTCCTGGTTCTAAGTACTCTGGGATTTCAAGTCTCTTCTTTTACTGATACCATTAAACACTCCTTTCTTCCTGAATTCCCCTTTCCTTCTACCTCCTTGGCAGCTCCTTTGCAGACTCTCCGTGGTCATTTAATTCTGAAGTTCTTCAGGCCTGGCTCCTGGTCTTTTTCTCTTCTTCCTCACTACCTGCTGTCCCTCAGGCCTAAGGCTAACTCCTCCATACCCGAGGCTTCAAGTCATTACTCTCTGTCAATGTCATTAATCTCTTCCCCCCACCGCCAGTTTTATTGGGAAATAATTGATCTAGGTCACTGTATAAGTTTCAGGCATACAGTATAATGGTTTGATTTGCATGTATTGTGAAAAGATTACCATAATAGGTCCAGCTAACATCCATTTTCTCATGTAGATATGAGGTATGATATCGATATCCAATATCTCATATGTTGTCATACAGACAATAAAAAGAAAAGAAGGAAAAAACTTTTTTCCTTGCAATGAGAACTCTGAATTTAGTCTCTCAACAGGTTTCCTACACACCCTACATCAATATTAGCTCTAGACATCATGTGGTTCATGTTCCTAGTTCTTATTTATCTTATAACCGAAATTTACACCTTTTGACCACCTTCACCAATTCTCCTTCCCCCAACTCTCAAGTTGGTAACTTGAGAGTTACCAACTCAAGTAACTCTGGTAACCCCAAATCTGATCTCTTTTTCTGAGTTTGGCTTTGATGTTGTTGGGTTTTTTTAATATTTCACATATAAGTGAGATCATATAGTATTTGCTTTCTCTGTCTCATGTATTTCACTTAGCATTTGCCTTCAAGGTCCATCCATGTTGTTGCAAGTAATGGGATTCCTCCTTTTTATGGCTGAATAATATTCTACTATACACATATATACCACAATGTCTTTATCCATTCATCCATTAATGGGCACTTAGGGGCGCCTGGGTGGCTCAGTCGGTTGAGCATTAATGGGCACTTACGTTGTTTCCATGTCTTAGCTATTGTAAATAATGAACATAGGAGTACAGACAACTTTCCCAGTTAGTATTTTCATTCTCTTTGGATGTATTTCCGGAAGTGGAATTGGCGGATCATATAGTGGGTCTATTTTTAATTTGGGGTGGGATCCTCCATACTGTTTTTCATGGTTGTTGTACCAATTCACAATCCCACCAATGGTGCACAATGATTCCCTTCTCTCCACATTCATGCAGGAATTTGTTTTCTCTTCTCTTCTTGATGATGGCCATTCTAACAGGTATGAGGTAACACTGTGGTTTAAATTTGCATTTACAGGGCACCTGGGTGGTTAAGTGTCCAACTTCGGCTCATGTCATGATCTCACGGTTTGTGAGTTCGTGAGTTCGAGCCCCATGTTGAGCTCTGTGCTGACAGCTCAGAGCCTGGAGCCTGCTTTGGATTCGGTGTCTCCCTCTCTCCCTGCCCGTCCCCTACTCTCCTTCTCTCTCTCAAAAATAAATAAACATTAAACATTTTTTTTAGATAATAAATTTGCATTTCCCAGCGAGGTTGAGCATCTTTTCATGTACCTATTGGCTTTTCATATATCTTCTTTGGAGAAATATCCATTGAGGTCCTTTGCCCATTTTTTGATTGGGTTATTTGGTTTCTTGCTATTGACTTATAGAAGTTCTTTACATATTTTAGATATTAACCCTTTATATGGTTTTGGAAAATTTTTCCCCATTCTATATGCTGTCTTTTCACTTTATTGATTGTTTCTCTTGCTGTGCAGAAAATTTTTAGGTTCTGTACTTCCACATGTTTTGCTTGTACTTTAGGTTTCACATACAAAAAATCATTACTGAGACCCATGCCATGGAGCTTTATTCCTATGTTTTCCTCTAAGCATTTCATGCTTTTGGGTCTTTCATTTAAGTCTTTAATCCATTTTGAGTTAATTTTTGTGAGCGGTATAAGTTATGGGCCCAGTTTTATTCTTTTACATGTGGATATCCAATCATCCCAGCACCATTTACTGAAAAGACTGTCTTTTTTTCCATTGAGTATTCTTAGCTCCCTTGTCAAATATTAGTTGACTATATAGGCCTGGGTTTATTTCTGGGCTTTCAGTTTTGTTCCATTGGCTGATTTGCCCATTTTTATGCTGGTACCATATTGTTTTGATGATTATAGCTTTATATTATAGCTTGAAACCAAGTAGTATGATGCCTCCTGCTTTGTTGTTCTTTCTCAGGATTTCTTTGGCTGTTCAGGGTCTTTTGTAATTCCATATAAATTTTAAGCATGTTTTTTCTACTTGTGCAAAAAATGCCACTGGAATCTTGATAAGGATTACATTGAATATATAGATGGCTTTTGGGGGGCGCCTGGGTGGCGCAGTCGGTTAAGCGTCCAACTTCAGCCAGGTCACGATCTCGCGGTCTGTGAGTTCGAGCCCCGCGTCAGGCTCTGGGCTGATGGCTCGGAGCCTGGAGCCTGTTTCCGATTCTGTGTCTCCCTCTCTCTCTGCCCCTCCCCCGTTCATGCTCTGTCTCTCTCTGTCCCAAAAATAAATAAATAAAAAACGTTGAAAAAAAAAATTAATAGATGGCTTTTGGTAGTATTGATCTCTTAACAATATTAATTCTTACAATTCATGAACATGAGATACCTTTCCATTTATTTGTGTCTTCAATTTCTTTCATCAATGTCTTGTAGTTTTCAGAGTAGAAATCTTTCATTTCCTCAGTTAAATTTATTCCTAAATATTTTTTATACTATTGTCAATGAGATCAATTTCTTTATTTCTTTTTCAGAATATTCATTGTTAGTGTATAGAAACATTACTGATTTTTTGTGTTAATTTTATATCTTTGTAATTTTACGGACTCATTTATTCAATCTAAGAGGTTTTGGTTCAATCATCAGGATTTTCTGTATACAAAGTCATGTCAAATGCAAACAGAGACATTTTTGTTTTTCCTTTCTAATTTGGATACCTTTTCTTTCTTTCTTGCCTGATTGTTCTAGTAGGACTTCCAGAACTATGTTGAATAGTAGTGAGAGTGGGCACTCTTGTCTTGTTCCTGATCCTAGGGGAAAAGCTTTCAAACACTGAGTATGATTTTAGCTATGGGCTTGTCATATATGGCATATGGGCTTTATTATGTTGAGATATGTTCTTTCTATGCTTAATATTTAAGAGTTTTTATCATGAATGTATGTTGAATGTTCAACATTTATCTCTTCTCTGCCTGAGCCCAGCTCTGTATATCCAACTGCCAATGTGAGGTCTCTTTAGGGCAGATCAAAAGCCTTCAAACTACCTGCTCATGTAGTCTTTCCACTCAAGCTTCAACCTCTGCCAAGATTGCTATCTCAGTGAACCAGCACCAATATCCATCTCTGCCCACAAGCCAGAAACCTATGAGTTTCCCTTGACGACTCCCTTTCCTTCACTACCCACCTAATCTGTCACCAAATTCTGTACATTGGATCTCCTAAATGGTCCTCAGATCCTTCCTCTTACTGTTTACATGACCATCACCCTAGAACAAGCTTCTAACATCTGCCATCTAGACCTATATCCACATGACCTCCTTAAAACAAGGAATCTTTTCAAGATGCCATTTTGATCATTCCGCTCCCTTTGCTGAAGCATATCAGGGATTCCCATTGCATTTAGAACAAAAACATGGGTAGTATGACTGCACTAAATCTGGTCTCTTTGCAGTCTTCCCAACCTCTTCTCATAGCTCTTTGTTTTTCCAGCAACACTGTCTTTTCCTCAATTTCTCCAACTCACCTTGATCCCTTTCATCATAGGACCCTTGCAGAATTTTAACAGGGAGGAGCCAAGATGGCAGAATAGCACGGAAGTTTTTTGTATGTCTTGCATCCATGAAATATAGCCAGACCAACCCTAAACCTCCCTACACACCTAGAAAACTGACTGGAGGATTAACACAACAATCTGCACAACCTGAACCACAGAATTCAGCAGGTACGTGGTGCAGAGAAGTGAACTTGGGGAAGGAGAAGGTGCAGGAAGGGAGGTGCTTTTGTGAGCGGAGACAGAATGGAGACTGGGGGGGGGGGGAGAGGATATGGGAAAAGCACCCCTCCACAAAAGCAGCTGGAGAAAAGTGGAAAATTGGAAACAGCTGCAGGGACTAAATTAAAAAGGGAGAAAGGAGAAAGGAGTGGGTTTAAATTCCATTAAGACTGTAAACAAGGGGAGTAGAGTCTGCAACTCCGCAGCTTGATGCCTGGTGGTGCTCTGGTGGGAAGGGCGAATCCCCAGGAATAGAGTGGGGTCTGGGAAGTTCTCGGGCCACATGGGGAAAAGCAGTTCCACTGCTGGAAGGACATTTTTTTTTAATTTTTTTTTTAACGTTTATTTATTTTTGAGACAGAGAGAGACAGAGCATGAACGGGGGAGGGTCAGAGAGAGGGAGACACAGAATCTGAAACAGGCTCCAGGCTCTGAGCTGTCGGCACAGAGCCCGACGCGGGGCTCGAACTCACAGACCGCGAGATCATGACCTGAGCCGAAGTCGGCCGCTCAACCGACTGAGCCACCCAGGTGCCCCTGGAAGGACATTTTATAGAGACTGTTGAAGCCTCCTGATCCCAGCAGACCCCAGAAAACGGCCACATTCGCTGGTGCTGGAACAAGGTCATTAAGGGTGAAGCTGGTGCCAGATGTGTGTTGTGATTTCCCATAATCCCTGAAACACTGCTGCTACACTATCTTGTGAACTTTTTCTGGGGCAGGCTGGCATCTGGCCGCAGTCTCGGGGCACCAGCAACAGCAGGGTCCAGCAAGCGTTCCTGGGTGCAGCCCACATTCAGCCAGTGCTCATTTGGTCATTGCTCGGTGAGACCCTCCCACGGAGGGACAGAACGGGTCAAAGCCATAGTCCTTCGGAAGTAAGGGGCCAGGGAAAATAGCCGCATCTGAGACAAAACTCAGGAGACAGGCACTGCCTGGGGCCTGGTCACAGAGAGTGAAAAAGTGGGGAGTGGACGAAAGCTGAAGACAGAGGACGGGTGAGTGATTGTTGATCCGGGAGAACAGACTGGGTGGCTGGGTGGTGCCATTTTCACCGCTCCTGCGCATGCGCATACGCACCTACCAGTGCCACAACAATCCACCCCAGTAGGCTAGCAGCGCCATCTAGTGGAGAACGGAGCCGTTACACTGAGCCCCACCCAACTGGGCCAACTTTCCTCTCAAGAACCCAAGTCTCACCCCCGGCTTAGTTTATGGACTATAAAGCGCTACATAGACTGACTTCTAGGGGAAAACGAAATAATTTCAGTCCTACTTCAATCTGTTAGCAGGTCCATCTATTCAATTTTCTATCTTCCTTTTTTTTTTTCTTTTTTACACTTCTTTTCTTTTTCTTGAATACAGAAAGAGAAAAAACTCATTTTTATTTTCAATTTTTATTAAAAATATTTTTCTTTAAATTTTATTACTATATTTTTTACTTGTGTGTAAATTTTTTCAAATTCTATTTTACTTCCATCATTTTAGTCTACGTCAAGGTATTCACCTTTTTAAATTTTCAAATGATTTCCTTTTTTTCTTTCTTTTTCTTTTTTCTCTTTTTCATTTCTTTTCTTTTTCTTGAATGCAGAAAGAGAAAAACTTAATTTTTACTTTCAATTTCTACTAAAAATATTTTTCTTTAATTTTTTTACTATATTTTTTGCTTTTATGTAAATTTTTTCAAATTCTATTTACCTCCATCATTTTATTTTAATATACTATAGTGTATTCACTTTTTCAAATTTTCAAACAATTTCCTTTTTTAAGATTTTTTAAAAATGTTTTTTCTCTTTTTTCTTTTCATTTTCTTGAATACAGAAAAGGAAATATTCATATTTATTTTTAATTTTTATTAATTTTCTTTAATTTTTTTCTACTTTATTCTCTACTTTTGTGTATATTTTTTCAAATTCTATTTTACTCCCATCATCTCATTTTAGTCTACATCAGTGTATTCATTTTTCAAATTCTCAAACGATTTCTTTGTTTTTCTCTCCCCCCTTTTTTTTCTCTAATCTGTCAAACCACTATCAACACCCAGACAAAACACACCTAGAATCTAGCATCATTAATTCGATTTGTGTGTGTGTTTGTGTTTTTAATTTTTTAATTTTAATATTTTTAATTTTAATTTTTCTCCCTCATTAATTCTTTTCTCCCTTCAAAATGACAAAACGAAGGAATTCACCCCAAAAGAAAGAGCACGAAGAAATGACAGCCAGGGATTTAACCAACATAGATACAAGCAAGATGTCTGAACCAGAATTTAGAATCACAATAAGAATACTAGCTGGAGTCAAAAATAGATTAGAATCCCTTTCTGTAGAGATAAAAGAAGTAAAAAATAGCCAGAATGAAATTAAAAATGCTATAACTGAGCTGCAATCACAGATGGATGCAGCGGTGGCAAGGATGGATGAAGCAGAACAGAGAATCAGAGATATCAAGGACAAACTTATAGAGGACAATGAAGCAGAAAAAAAGAGGGAGATTAAGGCCAAAAAGCACAATTTAAGAATTAGAGAAATCAGTGACTCATTAAAAAGTAACAACATCAGAATCAGAGGGGTCCCAGAAGAGGAAGAGAGAGAAATAGGGGTAGAAGGGTTATGTGAGCAAATCATAGTGGAAAACTTTCCTAACCTGGGGAAAGACACAGACATCAAAATCCAGGAAGCACAGAGGACTCCCATTAGATTCAACAAAAACTGGCCATCAACAAGGCATATCATAGTCAAATTCACAAAATACTCAGGCAAGGAGAGAATCATGAAAGCAGCAAGGGAAAGAAAGTCCTTAACTTACAAGGGAAGACAGATCAGGTTTGCAGCAGACCTATCCACAGAAACTTGGAAGGCCAGAAAGGAGTGGCAGGATATATTCAATGTGCTGAATCAGACAAATATGCCGCCAAGAATTCTTTATCCAGCAAGGCTGTCATTCAAAATAGAAGGAGAGATAAAAAGTTTCCCAGACAAACAAAAATTAAAGGAGTTTGGGACCACTAAACCAGCCATGCAAGAAATTTTAAGGGGGACTCTCTGAGGGGAGAAAAGGTGAAAATATATATAGATATATAGATACATAGAACTAAATACAGAAATAAGTACCAAAAGCAACAAAGATTAGAAAGGACCAGAGAACACCACCAGAAACTCCAACCCTACAAGCACCATAATGGCAGTAAATTCGTATCTTTCAATACTCACTCTAAATGTCAATGGACTCAATGCTCCAATCAAAAGACATAGGGTAACAGAATGGATAAAAAAACAAGATCTGTCTATATGCTGTTTCCAAGAGACACACTTTAGATGTAAAGACACCTTCAGATTGAAAATAGGGGATGGAGAACCATCTATCATACTAATTATCACTGAGAGAAAGCCGGTGTAGCCATATTGATATCAGACAATCTAGACTTTAAACTAAAGACTGTATCAAGGATACAGGGGGCCCCTGGGTGGCTCAGTTGGTTAAGCGTCCGACTTTGGCTCAGGTCATGATCTCGCGGTCCGTGAGTTCGAGCCCTGCATCGGGCTCTGTGCTGACAGCTCAGAGCCTGGAGCCTGTTTCGGATTCTGTGTCTCCCTCTCTCTGACCCTCCCCTGTTCATGCTCTGTCTCTCTCTGTCTCAAAAATAAATAAACGTTAAAAAAAAATTAAAAAAAAAAAGAGATACAGAAGGGCATTATATCATAATCAAGGGGTCTATCCACCAAGAAGACCTAACAATTGTAAACATTTATGCGCCAAATGTGAGAGCACCCAAATATATAAATAAATTAATCACAAACATAAAGAAACTCATTGATAGTAATACCATAATAGTAGGGGACTTCAACACCCTACTCACAGCAATGGACAGATCACCTGATCAAAAAATCAACAAGGAAACAATGGCTTTGAATGACACACTGGACCAGATGGACTTAACAGGTATATTCAGAACATTTCATCCTAAAGCAGCAGAATATACATTCTTCTCTAGTGCACATGGAACGTTCTCCAGAATAGACCATATACTGGGACACAAATTAGCCCTAAGTAAGTACAAAAAGATTGCGATCATACCATGCATATTTTCAGGCCACGATGCTATGAAACTCAAAATCAACCACAAGAAAAAATTTGGAAAGGTAACAAATACTTGGAGACTAAAGAACATCCTACTAAAGAATGAATGGGCTAACCCAGAAGTTAAAGAGGAAATTAAAAAGTATAAGGAAGTCAATGAAAATGATAACACCACAACTCAAAACCTCTGGGATGCAGCAAAGGTAGTCATAAGAGGAAAGTATATAGCAATCCAGGCCTTCCTAAAGAAGGAAGAAAGATCTCAGATACACAACCTAACCGTACGCCTTAAGGAGCTGGAAAAAGAACAGCAAATAAAACCCAAAACCAGCAGATGATAGGAAATAACAAAGATTAGAGCAGAAATTAATGCTATCAAAACCAAAAAACCAGTAGAACAGATGAAACCAGAAGCGGGTTCTTTGAACGAATTAACAAAATTGATAAACCACTAGCCAGTTGGATCAAAAAGAAAAAGGAAAGGACCCAAATAAATAAAATAAAGAATGAAAGAGGAGAGATCACAACCAGCACAGCAGAAATAAAAACAATAATAAGAGAATATTATAAGCAATTATATGCCATCATAGGACCCTTACACACCAAGTTACTTCTGTATGAAATATTTTCTGCCCAGTTAAATCTACTCTTAGCTTAAGAGGCAGTGCCTCAAGGAAGACTTTCCTAGCCTTATTAATTCTATTAATTGGTTTCATAATACCTTATATCCATATCAATTTATATTATAATGCAGTGATCATTTTGCATTTGTTTACCATTATTAATTCCTTATTATGTTCATTACATCTTTAAGTTCCATTGTAGTGCTAGCACAGTGCCTGGCACAGAATGGGTATAAAATACGTATTTACTGGAAATATGAAGGAAGGAAATAAAGAAGCCTAAAAGGAAGCAAGGAAATGGGAAGAGAATGTATGAATGATTGCTCGCATTTATTTTTCATTTCAGAATCATTGGAAACAGGCCAGCCCACCAGGACATGGGAAGATGGTGTACCTGAATTCACTCATTTATTCAACAAATATTTATATTCATTATTAATGTAGTTTTTTTTTCTGATTATGAACATAACTGTTCCATTTAGAAACCATGGAAAAAAAATTCCCAAGTATAAAAGAGAACCAATTCACCTTTCATTCCACAGTCCAATGATAAACTACTGTTAAAATAATTTGGCAGATTTCTTTCCAGGTTTTTCTATGAACACATAATATATAGGTAGGATCATTATATAGGCAGACCTCCTTCTTTCTCTTAATGATATATTGGAACATTTTCCTGCATCCTTGAGTTTCTTGAACACGTGGCATTTAAATTGATAAAATATATTCCATTGCATAAGATGTATGTAATTTAGACACCTTTCCACCCATTGTTGGATATTTAAGGGCTTCCCAATTTGTCTCTTCTGGGGTGAGAGATAAATCAGGTAATGCATTGAATTTGGCACGAGGTGGATTTTGGGAAAACAGGAGGCAGGTTTTTCCAAGGACGCTGAAAAGAACAATTCCTTCTTGTAGGTTGCTGGGCCCGGGCACGTGTCCCCAGAATGGAACGTAATGTCGGTCAATGTAATGGACATTTTGTCTCGCGGGTATGTGCTCAGAATCCGGGTGCCTCCTCCCCGCGTGGGTCCGGTCTAAGCACACCCTGCTTTCAAACCCTGAGGCAAGGAGCCCCAGCAGATCTGGCTCCCACGGGTGGACCGCCCCCGGCCAGCAGCCTAGAGTTCCGGCCACACGCCGCCACGTGCCAAGAGCAGGGCCCCGCCCCCTCCGATTTCCCCGACACGCCCCTCACACTTGGCCCTCAAAAGCTCTCCCCGCAGCTCCGCCTCCAGGCGACCTCCGCAAGTCCTCCCGGCCCCTATAGTAGCCCCGCCCCAGACTTCGAGCCCCGCCCCCGCAATCCGGGCCCCGAGGCTGCCCCGCCCCAAGAGCCGTTTGCCTGGCGCGGGGGTGGGGCCCTGCGCGATGACGTGGGCGGGCGTGCGCGGTGACGGCCCGCGTCCCTGTTACTCAGCGGAGCGGCCGAGGCCGGACGACGCGGCCGGGAACGCAGAGCCGCGAGCAGCCCTGGGTAACGGCCGTGGCGAGCGCCTGGACGGCGCCAGTCCCGCCGGCGGGCTTTCCTGTCGCCGTTCGCTGCGTTGCGGGGTGAGTGCGGCGGGTGCCGCAGGGCCGGGGCGGCCGGCGGCCCCGCCGTGTTTATGTTATTGTGCCGCCGCCACCGCCGCCGCCTTCTCCTCAGCCTTGACCCCCTCCCGGGAGTGGGGGGCGGGAGCGCGCGCCGGCTGGGGGCGCGCGGCGGGCGGGGGCGGCGCGGGAACAATAGGGGCTGGGGAGGCTGGGGCCGGCCAGGGGGCGTGGGGCTGCGAGACCCGGCGCGCCCAGGCCGTCAGCCCCCGGCCCGCCACTCCAGTTCCACCCGTCAGTCCTCGCGCGCCCTCCTCGCACGGGTCCCGCATCCGCGTCGGGAGGGGAAAATGGAGCGGGGCGGGGGGGGAGGGGGAAGCGGCGGGCGGCAAGTTCTGAAACACTTCGAGGAAGGTCCGGACGGAGGCGCCTGGGCGGCCCGCCGCGCCCTGGCTGCCTCTCCCGGCGATGGGGAGATGAGAGCGCTCCTCCGGTTGCCGGGTCCGGACGCCTTCCTGGCGCCCACGGGGTCCGTGGTTTGTTTCTCGGTGGTTTCTTTGTGCTAAGGCTCTGGGCGAACACAGGCAGCAGCTTCGAAAAAGGCTGGGGTGGCTTTCAGCGCTGGGCTGTGAGGGGGAGCCCGGCCCGCGACTTGCGTGGAAGGTGTCCATCACGCTGTGAGCGAGCTTAAGTGGTCAGCGGGCATTTCTCTTGAGGGTCACTCGGCGGTGACCTTTTGACTTTTTCACCCCACCCTCTCCTCTCTTTGTCTTGCCCTTGTGTTCCCAATCCTTAGATGGTAGGATCAAGTCCGGTTTAGAGTATTGCGATGAACGCTTTTGATTTTTATTTCTGAGAGTTCCCTATCAGATGTTTACTGTGAACTTAATAACATGTTGACTGCATGGTATCAGTGTTCAGTGGTTACTATTTTTACCTCTGAAATTCAGTAGTCTTCGGTAGAATTCTGGTCTGTCAGTCCATTGTGTTTGGAGACAAGCATCCAGCAAGTACCTTCTTGACAATTAGAACATCTGTTTATTTCATTCATTCATTCAGCAACTGTTCAGTACTGTACTCGGAGAGTTTGAAGGTAAAGGGAAATATCTTTTAATGGAAGAGGATGCTTTGAAATATAGATATGCCTTTAAATGATACAGTTATGTAAGTGATGAGTGTTAAAAAAGGTATTAGTTATACTCTCGGTCATTTCACTATTTTTTTTTAGTAGTACAATCTGGAACTTAGAGTGCAGTGTTGTATTAGGAAGTTGAGTTAGGAAGTTGGTCTAAATGTACAACAGCTTTATTTATTTCCAAATCTAACTTTTTAGTCTTAACAGCCTTACAGTCTTACAGTCATTTGTAATGTCTATCTCAGATTTTCCTGCTGTGGGTTAACCTAGGAGGTCAGATGCTCTAAGTGAACATGTTTAGTGCTGTGCCTGACAAAAGCAAGCAAGAAATCAAAATGGGACCTCCTTGAGGACAGGCCTGTCTTGCATCTGTGTCTCCAGCACCTAGCCTGGAATATAGTAAGTGTTCAATAAAAGTCTGATTGATGAAAAGCTCTTTACAGTTAATAAGATTTAAAGTCCAGTGTTTATCAATTTCAGTATCAATTTTTTTCTATCCCTTCTAAACCATTTGCTATCCTAAAATAAAACCTCGTCTAAAATGTTTTTTTTTTTTAAATATGTGTATCATGCACAGACAGTGATGTTTCAATAGGAGTCTAAAAATGATTGCATTTGTCTTTTGGTGACTATTGCTTTTGAAGTTTCTGATGACTAAGCAGAAAAGCTAGGATATGGGAAATAGGCTACCTAAAAGTTTTATTAGAAATGTTTAATTTCTAGGAGTGCCTGGTTGGCTCAGTTGGTTAAAGCATCTGACTTCAGCCCAGGTCGTGATCTCACAGTTTGCGAGTTCGAGTCGGGCTCTGTGCTGACAGCTCAGAGCCTGCTTCAGATTCAGTGTCTCCCTCTTGCTCTGCCCCTCCCTCGCTCATGCTCTGTCTCTCTGTCAAGAATAAATAAACATTTAAAAAAAAAAAAAACTAAAAAAAAGAAATGTTTAACTTCTAATAGCATTTTTAGAAATATTTAATTTAAAATTCTATCTTGGTGAAGCATATGGGCCTAAAACTCCAAATAATACCGATTTATCCCAAGTTACATCTTTTTTCCCCACTCACTGCTTAATAAATTTTAGCATTTGTTTTGGATATGAGCGAATTTGAGGTGAGCCCATTAATATCTGATGTAGAGTACAAATAAAAAGGCAATGATACTTTATTAAGATAAGGAATGAAAATCTTGAGATCCCAAACTTTCATTGCTTTGCCTAGTATGTCAGATTTCAGTAAGGTTTACTGATACAATCCTTTGGCAGTACCTCACTGTCAGGTTACATGTCAAACCAGTTTATTTTGTTTTGTTTTTGAAATTCTTTTGTTTTTTAAAATCACAGCTTTATTGAGATACAATTCACATACCATAGGACTTACCATTTAGAGTGTGCATCAGTGGTTTTTAGTGTATTCACAAAGTTTTGCATTGGTCACTATCTAATTCCAGAACATTTTCATCACCCCAAGAATAAACCCTGTACCCATTAGTAGTCATTCCTCATTCTACTCTAAATTATGTTAAAAGGAAGAGATAGCACTGAAATGGGCTCTCCTTAAGTGTCCCGGAACAGTTGGAAACTATAGCCTTTAAATTCCTTTAGATCCTGGGAGAAAGGCCACTTGGGAAGGCAATTAAAGAATAAATTCCACCCAAATTAATGATGTTAGAATATTAACTCAATGCCTAATATTATGGAAATGACCTTGTGAAGATTCTCAAGTGAAACAACTTGAAATTATTTAAGTGATTATCCTAGTGGCAGTTGAAGAAGTTGTAGAATAGAAGTCTGGTTCATGTTGTCTACGGCCATACCACCCTGAATGCGCCCGATCTCGTCTGATCTCGGAAGCTAAGCAGGGTCGGGCCTGGTTAGAACTTGGATGGGAAGTCTGGTTCATGTTAGTCTGATTTGTCTGTGAAGTGAATTTGGACACATTTGAATCGACCAGGTAGTTTAGATGCTGTGTTGCAAATACAGAAGTATCAAATAATGTCTGACATGAAAGTGCCAGCTCTCTAGAGGTCTCTGGTCAAGTCAATGGTATAGGTAGTAGCCTTTCTGATTCATGTAGTGCAAGGAAGTTATTATAGCCACATAACTCTAGGTATGAATCATTTGCCTATTTCAGTGAGCTGTGATGCTTGTCTTAGTCATAAGCTCTTACATGAACATTTAGAAAATTTGTCTTACTCTTATGCAGATTAACTTGAACTCTGATTTAAGAAATGAGTTCTGAGTCAACAGACTTTACTACCTAAAAGATGACAGGAGTATTGAAATAAGAGCTGTCCTATCATTCAGGGCAGTAGGTGAAACTAGACCTGTCCAGGAATCAAACTTGGGTTCACTTCTCAGTTCTGTCTTCTGGGCTTTGTCATTGAGTTCTAGAGCCATAGAAAAGTTGCTTAGCTTCTTTGGATTTAGAACTATAAACTGAAGCTGTTGGAACTCTTTTTTGATAGAAATGTTACCAGATAGGTTTTTCTTCAGAAAACATGCTAGGACGGAAAGAGTCCTTGGGTGATAATCAGAATCCTGTGTCAAGAACAGCAGTGAAACTTAGACTTTTGTAATTTTCAGAAGCAGAGAAAATTGTTAAGTCAAATATTTTCTGTAATATCCATTCTTTTAGAAAAAAAGCTTCACAGTAACCTAAGAGTTTTTGAATGATAGATTTTATTCATTTTACAGCACCATGCTTACTAATGAGACTTCATTACTCTCAGAGGGTTAGTGGAAGATGTGAAAATGAAGAGTTTATTAGCCTTAAGAAGCTTATGATCAGACATGGGACTAAAGGCATATCTAAACAGTAAATTTATGTTCTTTTAAAAGATTTATGAGAGCTTTCCCCAAACAAAAGCCTGCCCCGAATATCTGGACTGGCTAAATTTCATTGAAATCTGTTTTTTAAATTATATGCGAATATGTAAGAAAACTTACTAGCCGCCATTCTTTTTCAGGGTGGTGGATTATATCATAAATATAGCTAATGTGGTGTTAATACATGTCTGTCTCCTGATACCCTGTCTCCTGATACATCAGGTTTGGTTAAAATCTGCCAATTCTTTAGAAAGTTAAGGAGCCCAAACTTAATAGTGGTTGTTAACATGGGCTTTAGGGTCATCTCTGAGTTCACATTCATGCTCCAAATCTAATTATATGGCCAGGTTAGTTAAGGGTATATAACATCTTTGGGCTTGTTTTATTATTTGTCAAATGAGAGTAATAATAGCACATAATCTCATAGGGCTATAAAATTTAAGGTACTGTATGTGAAGTGCTTGACACTAATATAGTACCTGGAATACTAGATAAAAGTATTCAGGAAATTTTAGCTATTATTAACACTTAAGATTTTTAACTTGGAACAAATGCAAAATGCCAAGTAAATTAAAAACTAATTTCATGTACAGTAAACATTTGAATTCTCCAAAGTGCCAGTTGTTTTCTGCTGCATCTTTGGGGTTTGTTTAAAATTGGATTGTGTTAGTATCTAATCTGAATTGACTGAAATGATTTAACATTTGTACCAATAATCCTCTCTGCTTTAAAATTTAGAAACGTTCCAGAAACAAATATTAAAAGAAAATTATTTGCCACATTCTCTGATACAAAGTTATTTTGCCGTGTTTACCTTTACCACTGCAGAGAATTGTCCAAGCTTTCCTAGGTTGATTTTGACAGATTTCTAAAAGAATGGCAATCCAGGAACTGGGAATAGCTGTATCATGTACCCGTATTTGAAGCAAATGGAATACTGTTATATCTTTAATCTTAATTTTGACTCTGAAGATTGCAGATTTGTCAGAGACCGGGTAACCACAACAGTTCATTAAGCATTTTCTAGAGGTCTCTAGAAAAACGAGGGAAATTATTTATAAGTGGCATCTGGAAATATTTTCCCTGTGTTTTTCTGTTTTCTGTGTAGTGTTTCTGTGGTTATATTGGTACATCAAATTTCTTGCTCCTTCTTGAAGACAGCAACTATGAAATGATGTTAGTATTCATTGAGAAACCATCCACACCAATCCAGGAATTAGGTGATGTGGGGGCAACAGGAAGTAGAAGTTAGTCTTTCCTTTCAGTGAGTATAACTTGATGGGAAATAAGGACAAACATAAGTACGTTTATGTCCTAATTCAAGGAACCAGATATTGTTAGGCATTTCATTGGGAATTTCTTTCATCTTGAGGCCTGAGTGCTGGATGGTGGAGCATTTGGCGACTTCCAAACCATACATGTCTTACCTTGCCTTTTAAAATATACTTACTAGGGGCACCTGGGTGACTCAGTAGGTTGTGTCTGACTCTTGATTTTGGCACAGGTCATGATCTCACAGTTTTGTGGTGCCTGCTTGGGATTCTCTCCTCTCCCCTGCCCCTCCCCCACATGCTTTCTTTCTCTCTCTCTCTCTCTCTCTCTCTCAAAATAAATAAACTTTATTAAAAAAATAAAGTAAAATATACTCACTAGATAAACCGCAAAAAGCAAGATGTCTTCTTCCCTAATTTCTGGTTAAAGTTGTGACATGGTACAGATAAGTCAAAATGTAAATCATGAGAAAAGACAAACTTTATAGTCATCTCAAACGCATTTTGGAGCACAATAGGATATTAAAAGAAGTATATGAAAAGCAGATAGAAAAGATGCTATTCACATATTAACCAGAATCCTCAAACTCTGCAGTATTGAAGCTCTGAAGACTTAAAGCTAGATTTACGCTAGGAGCATTTTTCTTAAATTTTTCTCAGAGAAGTATGGGTTTCACTGCTTCCTGTTGCTGAGGGGCTCAAGCCCCAACATATTTTTAGGGTCACTAGGAAAGAAAAGAGCCAAGCACACCGCCTTTGCTTGGCATGAGACATTAACACATCAGGAACTTGCTGTTTTCTAAAAGCTGTTAATGGGAATGGATATTCACCCTTCTCTGACTTGCTCTTTACAGAGTGAATCGCAGCTGCCATAAGGGTCAACCAAAAATGAAATAAAGGAAAGCCATCACTGTATAGATTTCTCTGTGACTTAAGAAAGGGTTACTTTTTAGTCAAAACAAAAACCAAAGCATCTGGCTGAGAATTAAAAAAGTTTTAGTAATTTTATTTATATTTTGACTAAGTAACTTATTCATTTTGATTCAGAATTCCAAAGATTGAGAAAGATATAGTAAAAAATATCCTTCCCATTCTCTTCCTCCACATGGAAACAGTGTTAAGTTTCCTGTGAATCCCTGTAAAGAAGTTAATGTATGTGCAAGTAAATACACAATTACTTGTCCAAAACCCTGGATCCAGATGCATTTCAGAATTAGTTGTTTTTTGGTGTTTTTTTTTGGGGGGGGGGGGTTGCTGCAGAAAGGTAATGTAGTGCATCTACCATTTCATCAAAATCCCTAGTGGAGGGGGGGAAGTGTGTAGCGTCCTGTAATTAAATGTTAATATTTCTGTTCAAAAGCGTAAATAGTACACTAAAGATAAATAAAGATTATAAAGTCTTATGGAAATTTTTGTCAGATTTTGACACCAAGTAGGTTTGTACTAAGCTTATAAAAAACTTATTTTTCTGAGCTTGACAGATTTCAGGATTGCCAATGAGGAATTGTGTGTCTTACATATGTAATGTATGTCCTCTGACTTCACCTCCTTATTCATTGAGTTGTTGCATACTTTGCACAGTATCCTTTATCTTTTATTTTTAACTTAACAATATAGTTTAGAGATGATTTCCTATTAATCACATCAGTATGTAAATACCAAATTTATTTTATTTTTTAAACACCTTCACAATGTGTCATTTGTCTTAGCTTGGACAGCTATAACAAAATATCATAGACTGGGTGGCTTAAACAATAGGCATTCTAGTTCTAAGAGGCTGGGAAGTGCAAGATCAAGGTGTTCAGAGATTTGGTTCCTGGTGAGGACTCTTCCTGGCTTGCAGATGTCACCTCATTGTGTCCTCACTTGGAGAGAGGGAGTGTCTGCTTTCTCTTCCTGTTTTTATGATAGTGATCCCATCATTGAGGTCCTATCTTCACAAGCTCGTACAGTACTAATTACCTCCCAAAGTTCCAAAGGGGACACAAATTCACATCATAACACCATTTTACAGGTGTAACATTGATTTAACTAGCCCCTTTTTTGATGTACATCTAAGTTGTTTTAGGTTGTTCTTTTGCTGTCAAAAGCCACGGTCATGTGGATTACCTTAAATATACATCATTTAACACTTGCATAGAAATGTGTAGGATACATATCCAGAAGTGGAATTGCTAGATCAGAACGTATGTGCCTTTCTAAATTTGACAGACATTGCCAAAATAACATTTGTAGAAGTTGTTCCAACTTGCGTTTCACCAGCCCTGCCATTATGAGAGACATTAAACATATTTGTACTTTTAAGGGCTGTTTATAGTTTCTTTATTGTGAACTGTCCATATCCTTGCCTATTTTTATATCACTTTGTTACTCATCTTTTTAGATTTGTAGAATTTATTTTTATATTAGGGAAAATAGCTCTATGCTAATTTTTGGAAATATTTTTCCTAATTTGCTCTTCACTTTTTGGTTTCTTTATGGTGATTTTATCATTCTGAATTTTTTTCCCCAATAGTTAAAATGCTTACCAATCTTTACTGACTTCTAAATTGCATGTTATGGTTAGAAAGTCTTTTGCTAAGCTAAAGACTATGCAAGAATTCTCAAATGTTATTTTTCTAGAACTTTTATGGTTTCTTTGTTCTTTTCTCACTCTCTTTTTGTACTTTTAATTCTTTTACTTATTTGGAATTTATTCTGGAGTAAGATCTGATACATAGGTCCAACCTTATTTCTGTTACCACATAACCATCCAGTTGTCCCAACATGATTTATTGAATAACAGTTTTTGTCTTACAGATTTGAAATGCCACCTTTATAATTTACTGGATTTCCATGTGTATTTGGGACCATTTCTGGTCCACTGACCTATCTGCCCATTTGGGAACCAAACCATCCTGTTTTAATTATTGTATTTTATACTATGTTTTCTGTTAGGGCTAATTCCCTTTCTTCTTCAAAATCTTTTCTGACGTCCATCTTGTTTATATGAAATTTTGCAATCAGTCCATTTAGTTTAGTTACCATTTCTGTTGGGATGACTTGATTTTTTTATTTTATGAAGGTAAAATTTGCAGTAAGATGCACAGTCCTTAAATGTATAGCCCAGTGAATTTTGCCTATGTATATATTCTGTGCAACACCCAGATCGAGATCTGGAACATTACCATTACCCAGAAAGTTTTCTTACGCTCTTTTCAAGTTAATATCTCCTCCTGTGCACCACCCCTCCCACCTTAACTTCTATCACATAGATTCACTTTGTGTTTAGGGTTTTCTTCATATTTATTGGCAGCTTTATGAAAGTGTTGTGTCTCTCTATCCAAGAATATGGAAAACCTTAATCTTTTCATTTCTTCAAGTCCCTTTTTGGGTTCCTAATAGCATTTTTAGGTTCTTTGCTATTAATTTTTTTTCTTTCTTTTCTCTGTTAGAAATGGCATCTTTCATTTTATCTTCTACCTGATTGTATATATAAGAAAGCTGTTTATTTTGCTCATTAATTAATAATTTGTATATTTAATAATAATTTGTATGTTAAACTCCCTTTTAAAACTTGTAATTTGTAGTAATTCTGTAGTTGAAATTTTTATTATCAGGTATAAACCATGTATCCTTTTTTACTTTCTCCAGGTTTACCTCCTCTCTCCCAACTTTTAGTGATTTTTAAACATAGTTTTCTTCCACAGTGTATAAAACAAAGATCAAAATATCTGTATACCTGTTGAGTATTTAAAGGATGTGAGTGGTGAAATTCAGGAGGGATTATGAGAGTAATTAGGGCAATGTGTAGTTTTTTAACATTAACATTAAATAGACTTGAATCATGGTTTCCAAAACGTCAAGTAGACAAGCTAGTGATGATTTGACAGTGAATGCAGAATTAGTAAATAACTTTTTTGTCTCTTATTTGGTAATACTTATAGATAGTTTTCTATGTACATAGCACCCAGAGGCAGTTTCTGGAAGTATAACTTAGTCTGCTGTCTGGAAACATATAATCAAAGTGGAGAGTCAAGCTATATAGAAGTGAGCAGCAAATGAATGTGGAGAGGAAGGACTTAGAAAAATGATGCTGGCAAAAATCTGCAAGACTGGAAAGCATGGAGGTGGAGGAATGAGTAGAAGGAGTGGGTTTGATTTGACTATTGGGCTTGAGGTATCTCATCCTTGTGAAATTATGTCGTGGTTGAAGATATTTGGCTGAAATTCAATTCAATTTAATTGTTTAATGGAGATTTCATAGTTGGGTTTGTATCTTTCCACCTCTCCCTGCCCCACAAAAATCTGAGGTGATTTACTCCTCCAGGACTCACACACTGTTGAATAAGCAGATAGAAATAAATAATCAAAACCGAGGGAAAACAAGAATCCAGAATGTTCTAATAATAGCTAATACTTATTCAATACTTATCATATACCAAGCACTGTTCTAGTGCTTTACCTATGTTAAAGTGTTTGAACATCACACAACAGCCCTATGAGGTAGACTCTGTTCAGTGTTTTTTCCCATTTTATAGATGAGGAAGCAGGCACAGAAAGATTATGTGGGAAATTGCTGGTGACGTTGATGAGTTTTATTGAAGTGAAGAGAAAGAAACCAAATTGAAATCAGTCAAAATACATTGAATGAAAAGTTTTTTTAAGAGTAAATGAGAAATGAGCAAATGCAGGTATAGTATATGCAGAAAACTTTTTAAAGATTAGCCATGAATTGAAACAGAAGAGTGAATGGGTAGGTAAAGTAAAATATAGGGTCTAGTGAATGAAAAAGAGAATATACAGGAAAAGGAATGGAGAGCATGAGTAGAGAGATTGGTCTTTGTTAGAGGTCTTCCATCAAAGAGGAGGAAATGCAGAAAAATTGTGTGCCCTTGTAAGAAGTTTGGTGGTTAGAAGATGAAAGCTTATCCTTCTTGTGTTCAGCCTTTATCTTCTGTCCTGGTTTCAGTTTTCTCAGTGAAGTATGAGTTTGGTATGGGCAAGAGGGGGAAGGGAGTGTGGGAAGTTTTAAGCAGTTTGCCAGGAAGTATTGATTAATTATCCTTTTAAGGTTTGAAATCTTGAATTTAAAGTGATATTAGTCAGCCTGGTTTTGTGATCTCCCCCGCCCCCCCGCTGGCATTATTTAACTGGTTAGATACAAACACGGATAGGCAGATCAACTTCTGGGGTGAGGTTTTGCTAGGTGTATCAGATTTCTAAAGAGAGAGCATCAGTAGCAGATATTTATATATAAAGAAATTTCAAGGAATTTGCTTACACAGTTGGAGGCTGGCAGGTTGGAAATCTGTAGGGCAGGCTAGCAGGAAACTCTTGGGCAAGAGTTGATGCTACAGACCTGAAGTAGAATTTCCTCTTTCTCAGGAAAACCTCAGTTTGTCCCTTAAGACATTTCATCAGATTGGATGAGGCTCACCCACATTATTGAGGATAATCTCCTTTACCTAAAGTCAACTGACTGTGGATGTTAGCAACATCTGCAAAATGTCGTCATAGCAACACTTAGATTTGTGTTTGATTGAATAACAGGACTGCCGCACAACCAAAGTGACACATAAAACTAGGTCACTATAAAATAAGGAAAAAGGAAGGGACAAGGAAAATAAGGGCTTTTTAAAGGGAGTGCTTACAGGAGTGGTGATGAATCGTGAACTCTTAACTGGACAAGAAAAGGAGGTGAAATCAGAATGGATAGTAAGGAAGTGGTAGCATTAATGTATTGGAAATTTCAATTAGAATTGTTGGGGGTGGGTGGGACTGGGTAAAGTAATGAACTAGAAGGATTGAGTGTGTTGGTCAGAGTGGGATGCTTGAAATAGAGATTTAACAGGTATAATCGTTTCTGGCAATGATAATACCCAGGATGCTTTGGAAAATGGACTGCTAAAGTGGGATTGAATGAAAAGTCTGTGGAAATGAGGACGCCAATGAATTAAAGAGGCTGAGGTATTAAAGGGGTCAGTCAGTCTGCATGAATGGTGGTCAGTAGGTGGTGACGGCAGTAAGGATACTGTGAACGAGTTGCCAACATCCTTAATCAGTGGAGAAGAAATGGAAGGAGGGTAGATGATAATGAGGAATGGTAAACGTATAATCAGCTAAGTTTGTCACAAACTAGGAATTTCAGCCCAGTGAAGGGCTGAGGAGAGATGACGGATTCGGTAAAATGGCGGATGTACACAACCTCCATTGTACATGTACATGGAGGATGTGGCAGTTAAGAACTCAGAGAAGATGACCAGGAAGAGTTGGACTTTTTCTGGGACATGAAGCATGAATGAGATTGGTCCTGATAATAGGAGATGTGGGCATCAGTTCTACTGTTAGAGGACTCTATGGCAGTGTATCTCAAGTTGCCAGTCATGACCCATTAATGGAGAATGAATTTAGGAGGTCACAACTAATGTTGTGGTTTTAAATGAAACAGAATAGAAAATATCACAGAGTAATATCACAAGTAATAAGGGGCTAAGAATTTTTTAACAACTTCACTGAGATTTAATTTATACGCCATTACAATTCACCTATTTCAAATATACAAGTTAAAAAAAAATTCTTCTTGTTATTCATGGAATAATACTGCCATCACCACAGCCTAATTTTAGAACATATTTGTCACTCTGAAAATTCCATACTTAGGGCGCCTGTGTGGCTCCGTTGGTTGAGTGTCTGACTTTTGATTTTGGCTCAGGTCATGATTTCACAGTGGTGAGATGGAACCCTGCATCCTGCAGTTCTTGCCCTGGGCATGGAGCCTCTTTAAGATTCTCTCTCTCACTCTCCCTCTGCCCCTCCTTGCTCTCTCAAAAACAAAAACTAAAAACAAATCCCAAAACACCAAACACCTTAATTTTTATTCTATATCCAAGTTTCTTCTGTTGTCCATTTTGTAGGTAGGTTTCTCAAACCAGGATTCAATCAAAGTTCATGTGTTACATTTGTTGTTGCCTTAGACACTTTTAATCCGTGCCCCTCCCACCTCCCACCCCGCTCTGTGGAGTATACATTCCAAGACCCCCAATGGATGCCTGAAACTGCAGGTAGTACCAAACCCTACTTTTTCCTATACATATATATCTGTAATAAAGCTTAATTTGTAAATTAGGCCCAGCAAGAGATTAATAACAATAATAATAAAATAGTTCATAACTATATATTATAATAAAGGCTATGTGAAAATTGTCCCTTCCTATATATCTTATTGTACTGTACACCCGTCTTGTGATGATGATACAATGCTTGTGTGATTCATTCACTTCATCATGAGGTGAATGATGTAGGCACTGTGATGTAGTGTTAGGCTACTATTGATCTTCTGACGGTGAGTCAGAAGGAGCATCATCTGCTTTTGGACCAGTGGTTGAAATCATGGAAAGCAAAACCTCAGATAAGGGGAGACTACTGTACTACATTTGTCCTACCTCCACTTGCTCTCCCCATGGTCCTGGCTTCTGGAAGAGATCAGGACAGTTGTCTTACAGAATGTTTCACATTCTGAATTTGTCTGATTGTTTCCTTGTGGTATTTAATTTGTATCTGCAGCCACTGTGTTTCCTAAAAATAGAAGGTTGGGTCTAAATGCTGGATTATATTTAGATTTTTTAGCTTAGATGCTCTTGTGTACATTGTATTCATTCATAATATAAGGCATATAACACCGGGTTTTGTATGCCTAAAGTGTGATCATTTGGTTAAAGTGGTATTTTATAGATCCATCCATTATAAAGATGTTTTTTCCCCCTCTTTGCAATTAGCAGCTGATCAGAGGCAGTAGTTTGGTTCACCGAGAAAATTCTGTCTCCCAGAAGCTTTTTGCTTGATGTTTTTAAAGCCTTTCGTTGTCTAAATCAGTTATTTCAGGGGCGCCTGGGTGGCTCAGTAGGTTGTCTGACTTTGGTCGGGTCATGATCTCAAGGTTTGTGACTTTGAGCACTGTGTCAGGGCTTTGTGCTGACAGCTTGGAGCCTGGAGCCTGCTTCGGATTCTGTGTCTCCCTCTCTGCCCCCACTTGTGCTCTGTCTCTCTGTTTCTCTCTCTAAAATAAATAAACATTAAAAATTTTTAAATCAGTTATTTCATTTGGACTCACAAAATGTTTCTATTCTGGATCTGTTAGCCAGCTGTCCTCCATTAAAAAGACTTTTCCCTTGTCAACTAGGATTGAACCACAGTTTTTTCCTAAAAAGATGAGGTAAATGTTTATTTTCCTTTGATATATCAATCTTTTAACTCTGAAAACTCCTTGAATTCTGAATTCTGAACTTGATTTCTACTCTGAAAATTAGTTATTAGTTATCTCTGATGGTGGCAAACAACTTTATTTACCTCTTTCTTTCTCTCGTTCGGTATTACAGAAATTTGTGTGAATATTACAGAGATTTCCCATATACCCTCACCCAATTTCTCCTATTAACAACATCCTCCTACATTAATATGGTACATTTATGATAATTAGTAAACTAATGTCAATATATCATTACTAACTGAAGTCCATAGTTTATTCAGCTTTCCTTAGTTTTTACCTAATGTCCTTTTTCTGTTCCAGGTATCCCATCTAGGATACCACATTCCATTTATTTGTCATGTCCCCTTAGAATCTTCTTGCCATTGGGTACTCAGACATTCCTTCAACGTTTTTGAAGGCCTTGACAGTTTTGAGGAGCACTGGTCAGGTGTTTTGTAGATTCCCCTCTGTTGGAATTTGTCTGATGTTTTTCTCATTTTTAGACTGGGATTGTGGGTTTAGGGGAAGCAGATCATAGGGGTAAAGTGCCATTTTCATTACATCATATCAAGGGTACATACTATTAACATAATTTGTAACTCTTGATGTTGGCCTTTAGCACCTGGCTGAGATAATGTTTGTAAGATTTCTCTGGTATAAAGTGACTCCACTCACCCCCCCCCCCCCCCCATTGTACTATTTGGAAGAAGTCACTATGTGCAGCTATACTTAAAGAGTGAAGAGGTATGTTTTGCCTCCTTAAGAGTGGAATACATAAATTAATTGAAATCCTTTCACATGAGAGATTTGACTCTTTTCCTCGTTTACTAATTCAGGACTTTGTATCAATATAGATTCATGATTATTTGTTTCATACTTTAGGTTGTAACCCAATAATACTAAATTATTTTCTTGCTCAAATTGTTCCAGCTTTGGCCTTCCAGTTGGTCTTCCAGTTGGCTCCTGTGTGCCTTTGACATACCTCCATCAGAGTGGGTTGTTTTTTGTTGTAGTTTGTTTTTTGAGGCCTTCTTTAGTTTCTGTCAGTACAAGGTGGTTCCAGCCCATCTTACATATTTTCTGCTCTAATCCTAAAATCAACCACTTCTCCAAGGAGCTCTATTTCCTTTCATTAGAGAATGTTGTTGGAAAATTAGAAACCAAGATCTGGGTGCTAGGTGTGCTTATTGCTACTGGGATCTAATTTCTTTTAGGTGCTCTTAGCATTCAGCAAAGAAATGAATGTGTACGTATATTAACATACACGTATATAAATATGTGTCTATACACATATCTATAAATATTTTATGTAACCATCTGTGTCTATATTAAGCTAAACGAGTTCTTACTGTCTTCAACTCTAATCCATCACCACATGGATCTTTTTGGCATTCTCCCCTTAGTGACAGTAAATTTCCTTCCATACTGAGAAACCTGCCTCCTACCATATAGGATTCATTTACTTAATTGTTTAATTCCAGTATGTATATATGCAGAGCAGTATCAGAATTATTAACCCATACCCAAAAACCAGGAGCTTTTTGTGTATTCTTTAGGAATTACTACATATATAATCACATGTACATACAAAAACAATTTTATTTTTTCTTTCACAATCTATATACCTTTTCTTTTCTTTAATTTTTAATAATTTTTTAAAAGTTTATTTAGTATTGAGAGAGAGCACAAGCTGGGGATAGGCAGAGAGAAAGGGAGACACAGAATTCGGAGCAAACTCCAGGCCCTGAGCTTTTAGCACAGACAGCTCGAGCTGTGGCTGGAACCCACAGACCGTGAGATCATGACCTGAGCCTAAGTCAGACACTTAGGACTGAGCCACCCAGGCACCCCATACCTTTTATTTTCTTTTGTTGTCTTGCTGCAATAGCTAGAATTTCTGGTATGATACTGAATAGGAGTGGTGAGAGGGGACATTTTTGTCTTGTTCCTGAACTTAAAGGGAAAGTATCCAGTTTCTCACCATTAAGTATGATATTAATTACAGAGTTTTGTTTTGTTAGATTTCTTTATCAAATCGAGGAAAATTCTCTCTATTCCTAGTTTGCTGAGAGTTTTTATCACGAATATGTGTTAGATTTTGTCAAATGCGTTTTCTTTTCCAGTGATAGGACCATAGGATTTTTCTTCTTTAGCCTGTTAACGTGGTAGGTTACATTAATAGATTTTAGAACCAGCCTTACATACCTGAAATAAATACTTCTTGGTTGTGGTGTAGAATTTTTTTTATATATTGTTGGATTCCATTGCTAATATTTTATTGAGGATTTTTATATCTGTGTTCATAAAGAATATTGCTCTGTAGTTTTCCTTTCCTGTAATGTTTTTGTCTGATTATTAGGATAATGCTGCCCTCATACAGTGAAGTAGGGAATGTTTCCTTGCTTCTGTTTTCTGGAAGACATTGTAGAGAATTAATAATTTGTATCATTCCCCCCCCCCCCAAATGTTTGGTAGAATTCATCAGTGAAACCAATTAGACTTGGTGCTGACAGTTTGGGAAGGTTAATTAATATTGATTCAGTTTCTTTAATTAGTGTACTCCTATTCAGATTATGTGTTTCTGTGTGAATTTTGGTGGGTGTTATCTTTCACAGAATTGGTCCATTTCATCTCAGTTGCCACATTTGTGAGTATAGAATTTTTCATAGTATTCTTTCACTATCCTTTTAGTGTACTTGAAATCAGTAGTGATGACCTCTCTTTCCTTTTTTATATTACTAATTTTTGTCTTCTTTCTCTCTCTTTTTTCTTGCTTAGTTTGGCTAGATTTTCTTTATATTTTCAAGAAACCAGTTTTTGTTTTTGTTGATTTGTTTTCTTTGTCTGTTCTTAGTTTTATTGCTTTCTGCTCTAGTTTTTTGTTTTTTGTTTTTCCTTCTGCTTGCTTTAAGTGTCATTATTCTTTTTGATGCTCACATTGTTCCAGATTTGGCCAGTGGGAATTTCTTGAAGTGAATGCCCTATCGTTTTGATCTGACCTGGTTGGTCATTGAGTGCTTCGTGCAGAACGAGATATCTGCGTTTCAACTTGTACTTACCCTGCCTCAGCCTGGAACACTCCATTCCTTACGAAATTGGTTTTAACCTTAATTTTACATGGTTGCTTACTTCTTTCATTTAAACTTTGAACAGGTCTGCCACAAAGGATCAGCCCTTTTGTTTTTCTTTGGTAGGCTACAGAGCAACTGAGGTATCCTGTCCATTCCTGTATTTGTTGAATTCTTCCTTGTTTCAAAAACAGAACAGGGGTGCCTGGGTGGCTCAGCCAGCCGGTTAAGCGTCTGACTTTGGCTTAGGTCACCATCTTTCAGTTTGTGAGTTCCAGCCCCGTGTTGGGCTCTGCTGACAGCTCAGAGCCTGGAGCCTGCTTCAGACTCTGTGTCTCCTTCTCTCTCTGCCCCTCACCAGCTTGCACTCTGTCTCTCTCTCTCTCTCTCTCTCAAAAATAAATAAAACATTTAAAATTTTTTTAAAAAACAGAACATTTTCTTGTTCAGTATGTATAGGCGTAATGATACTTTACATATAGCCAAACTTCTTCTATAAGTCACTGAAAGTGACTTGAACTTCAGCAGTTTGAGCTCCTGCTATGTTAAGAGATAACTGAACACACTTTCTTAAGAAGGTAGAAAATTAAGTATGCAATTTTCTGAATTACTTGATTTGGCTTTTCTGCATCTCTAGAATTGTTTCATCATTTATATTTGAAGTGTTTGAACTTTAACTTTCAAGGTTTTTGCTATTTTTTTTTTCACCAAATATTTACTGTCTGCTAGCACTTCACAATTAACCCATTTAATCCTTCTAACAACCTTTTAGGTAGATGTTATTATTCTACCCTGTCTTCCATTTTATAGATGGGGAAACTGAGGCAGGTAAAGTTAAGTAAATTGCCCAGAGTGGTGGGGCCAGAATCTGACCCAGATAATCTGTTTTAGAGTCTGAGTTTTAATCACTGCTCTGTGTGGCCTCTCCTGTGATAGTTACATGGATGAGTTGTGATTTTGCATCACAT
This sequence comes from Panthera tigris, assembly GCF_018350195.1. Classification (NCBI taxonomy): domain Eukaryota; kingdom Metazoa; phylum Chordata; class Mammalia; order Carnivora; family Felidae; genus Panthera; species Panthera tigris. The sequence continues at coordinate 45,560,872 of NC_056670.1, forward strand.
TCTCCCTTTCTCTTCCTGTTAATTATGGTGTGGTGGGTGGCACTCATATTACTGTAATGACTTGGTGTGGCATTGTAGGCACCAGTTATATAAGCAGTAGAGTTTTGAGATCCCTAATTGGAAGAATTCAGAGCCTTGTATTTCATTGCTTTGTACTATTGGCCCTTTGCTGCAATTCTTTTTGGCCAAAAGACATTTTCTTTAATAGAGATAATCTCTAAAAAGATTGCATTCTCCTTAAAAAAAAAAAAAAAAGTTTACTAAATCCATTTAGAGTATGAATTTTGAAGTACTATATTCTGTGATGATGTAAGATCAAAGGAGAGTAAGTAAAAACACTTCATAAGGTATGGAGAGCTGAATATTTGTAACAAGTTTATTGGTGTACGTAGTTTGGCCGGTACTGTATATATAGAAAGGATTATTATTTTATGAGGACATCTTACTGGAAATCTGAGATTCTTAGAATTCTAAGTTTCAGTTCTTTGCTGTGTTAACAAGGGATCCACTGCATCCCATTTTCTCTTTAATTTTCTCCTCTTTCTGTGCCTCCCTGCAGTTACTAAGGCCTGCTAGTTCCCTAAGGTTAGGAAGCACCCCTTTTGGAAAGAATGTTATCCAGTGCTAATGAGAGGAAAAGAGTAGGCATTTGTTTATTTTTTTTTAAGTTTATTTTTATTTATTTTGAGAGAGAGAGAGAGAGAGAGAGCGCGCACAAGGAGGGGAAGGGCAGAGGGAGAGAGAGAATCCTGAGCAGGCTCCCCGCTCAGTGCAGAGCCAGACGTGGGGCTCGATCCCACTGCTGTGAGATCATGACCTGAGCCGGTATCAAGAGTTGGATACTTAACCGACTTGAGCCACCCAGGTGCCCTTTTGTTTATTTTTTAAAAATTCAATGCAAATACATACAGAATATTGGGGAAAGTAAAGATAAAAAGATCAAAACTGCTCATAATCTTGCTAATAATATTTTGGTATATTTCTTTCCATATATTTTGTGTATGTGTGAGAGAGATCATTATTTATATACATGAGCTCACACATCAGGTATATGTTTATAAGGGATCCAAGAGTAGTGTTAACATGTATCAATTGGGAACTATCATGGTGATAAGTGCTTTGATCTGATTAGGAATAAAGCCTGAAAAAATAGATTTTTCTCTAAAAGAAATGTGTCCTTAATGGAGTAAGAACTTTTATAAAATAAAAGAAAATTTGTAATATTGGTTTTCATACCTTAGTCTGCTAAGGTTTATTAACATCTCTTATGTTAATATTAATATTTCTTTGACAGTAGAAAATATAGGAAGGGGTTTCAAGGGTTCCATGAAGTGAAACATTTTATAATAATGATAATAATAATAAGTTGTGGGGTGCCTAGGTGGCTCATTCAGTTAAGTGTCCAACTTCAGCTTAGGCCATGATCTCAGGGTTCGTGAGTTCCAGCCCTGTATTGGGCTCTCTGCTGTCAGCATGGAGACTGCTTAGATTCCTCAGTCCCATCTCTCTGCCCCTCTCCCAATTGTGTTCTCTCTCAAAAATAAATAAACATTAAAAAAATAATACTAAGTTGTTATTTGCCTTTTTCATGCTTGTTCTCAAGTTTTCCAGAGGCCATGTGACCAGACCTGTGATGTGGCAACAGAGTGAGTGCAGAAGCACATAAGAGAATCCAGCTGTCCGAAATTAAGCCAAAAAGAAAGGAATTTGTAAAAATGTAAAACAGAGGCAGTCTTCTCAATAGTGTTTAAAAGAAAAAATGTTTTCCAGCAAAATGCTAGTTACGTTAACATGTAATAAGTTTTATTATTATATTTAAGTAAGCTTTAAAGTTTTTAAATGGTCAATTTTAGCATCAAATGTAGTACATATTAATAGCTATAACCAATATAAATTATAAATAAAAGTTGTCTGGGATCTTCAATTTTTTTTTAAATGTTTATTTTTGAGAGAGAGAGATAGAGCACCAGCGGGGGAGGGGCAGAGAGAAAGGGAGACACAAAATCCGAAGCAGGCTTCAGGCTCTGGGATGTCAGCACAGAGCTCGATGTGGGGCTCGAACTCATGAACTGTGAGATCATGACCTGAGCTGAAGTCAGACGCTTAACCCACTGAGCCACCTAGGCACCCTTGGGATCTTCAATAATTTTAAAGAGCATATGGGGTCCTGAGACCAAAAAATTTAAGAGCTGCTGCGTTATAGGATATCAAGAAATCATTTGTTCACGTGACTGCTTATTTTATCAGAAATATCTTGGGAAGCTGCCAAGACTCACAGGGACAGGTTTAAATTTTCCAGAGTTTTAATTTTCACTTGAAACCTTGAATTTTATCATTGGCAGTAAATGCTGTCATTTGTTTTCCTTGAGGTAATTGACTGACTTTGTTCATTTTCAAGAAAATGTCTTCCAGATACCCTACTCCAAATTAATAGTTGTCAGTCATTCTTTCAAGTAAAAATGGTATTGCATAAAATTGATTATGCATAAATATGGGTTCAGTCAGGTCTGCAGATCTTCTGAATGTTGAAATATTTCAGTATATTGTTATTGTCATAGTGTCTTAGGACTCACTGGGCTATCACCAAAAACCCCATCTGTGTCAAGTATTTGAGGGCTAAGATTTATATAATTAATAATTTTGGGGAAAAATTATTAAAATTGTTATCTGGAGCCAGACTGGTTACTATAAAAAGAGAAAGGCCTCAAATTACCAATATCTAAAGTAAAAGAGGGACATGACAACATATCCTGCAGACAAAGGGAATATTATCAACAATATATACTAATAATTAAACAACTTAGATGGAATGGAAAAACTCTTTTTAAAGACATGCATTACCCAGATTGACACTACAAGAAAGCAGTGTATTTATTACAAAAAAATTGATTTTGTAATGAAAAAGTTTCACCTGGGCTCTTTGGCATCACAAAGGAACACTAATTCAATGGGGCCACTACTCCTAAAGCTGTGATTCTCCCAATTATTTAGTCTTGAAATGTCTTTATGTCTTTATGTTCTTAAAAATGATTGAGGATCTCAAAGAGATTGCCTTTATATGAACTATAGGTATCAAAGTTTACCTTATTAGAAAACTAAAATTAACTTTAAGAAGTTTGTTTATTTACAAAATGATAAACCAATTACAAGTTAACATGAATAGCTTTCTTTTTAACATGAATAATGTTTTTGTGAAAAACAACTATTTTCCAGAAGAAAAATAGTATTTGTTATGAAATCACCGTCTTTTAGCCTCTGGAAAATGCCTGTACATTTGTGAATGAGATTGAAAAATATAAATGATTTGCATTTCTAGATTGACATTTGTGTCAGTGTCAAAACTTTAAAGTTGTAGTTTCCTTGTCTCGACTCGCGCAGTTTCAGAGAAGCCTGTGGTCATTTTTATCCCTGTTTCTATGTGAATTCTGGGAATTGTTCATCTTAACAGTTCCCTGTACCTCACTTGGGGAGTTTGCCTTGGGCATGTATAGATTAGTATTCAGCCAAAGACACAAGAGGACCCCATGGTGATTTCTGGAGTTCTTTCTGCTCTGAGTTACCTCCCTTCTTTCTACTCCACCCTCAAGATTCTAGATACCTTTGCCTTCCTGATGTGGCTTCTCAACTCAGTGAAGCTGCTGTGCTGTGTAGTGTGGCCTGTTCCACACAGTGGTCTGGAAGGGGCCCCCAGGCAGAACGGTAGGACAGTTAGAGGGTTTACTTAACTTTGTTTTCCTTTTCTTGGGAGGTTGCAGACCTAATCTCTGTCCAGTGTCTGATAACAGTGTTGTATTTTCTCTACTTTTTAGTTACTGAAAGTGGGTAAATCTGATGCTAGTACTCAAGCAAGCCAGACACAGAAATCAGCTTTATTAATATGTATTTTTAGAGCTGCTTTAAGAACTTTTTTTTTTTTTTTTTAACGTTTATTTTTGAGAGAGCACAAACAGAGGAGGGGCAGAGAGAGAGGGAGACACAGATCTGAAGCAGGCTTCAGGCTATGAGCTGTCAGCACAGAGCCCAACTCTGTGAGCTGTGAGCCCAACTCTCTGGGCTCGAGCTATGAGATCATGACCTGAGCCAATGTTAGGTGCTCAACCGACTGAACCACCCAGGCACCCCAAGAATGATTGTTTTAAAAGAACTGAATCATATTTAATATAAATATTTAATATTTATAAATATCCATGTTTAATATAAAATGGATAATACTGGACAATGAAATATTTTTTTCTTTAGGAAGCTCTAAATATCTGTTACCTGGGTTAAAACATACTACAGGTCCCCACCCCCCTAATCTGAAAGAACATTCCTATTTCACCTTTAGTATGCTAAAATGATGTTAAGCAAAGAAGCAATCGCCGTTAGTGTATTGGAACAATTTTTTGAGCATTCCCAGACCCCAACATAACTTCTCTCAGGCTTTTCTGATACCTTAGGACACGGCTTGCTAGTAAATGCACAGAATAATTAAGCTAATGCACACATGCTCACAGGCAGAGTTCAAGGCTATGGTGGTTTGGTACTAAGATACTGAGTGTAGTTCCTGGGAAGGAGCTTGGCAGTGCACTCTTCCTGCTTGGAGTGTGCACTGCCTTTATAATGGCTTGCTGCAATAGGGGCACTTGTACCCCAATGTTTACAGCAGCACTCTCAACAATAGCCAAATTATGGAAAGAGCCTAAATGTCCATCAACTGATGAATGGATAAAAAAATTGTGGTTTATATACACAATGGAGTATTACGTGGCAATGAGAAAGAATGCAATATGGCCCTTTGTAGCAACGTGGATGGAACTGGAGAGTGTTATGCTAAGTGAAATAAGCCATACAGAGAAAGATACCATATGGTTTCACTCTTATATGGATCCTGAGAAACTTAACAGAAACCCATAGGGGAGGGAAAGGGGAAAAAAAAAAAAAAAAGAGGTTAGAGTGGAAGAGAGCCAAAGCATAAGGGACTCTTAAAAACTGAGAACAAACTGAGGGTTGATGGGGGGTGGGAGGGAGGGGGGGTGGGTGATGGGTATTGAGGAGGGCACCTTTTGGGATGAGCACTGGGTGTTATATGGAAACCAATTTGACAATAAACTTCATATATTGAAAAAAAATAATGGCTTGCTGCAAAACAAGTGCTGAGTGCTATTTTTGTTTTTTGCCTCTTTTTTGTAAAAATGGAGATCATTGGATTTCTTTTGATTAGTGAAAACAGGTACTAATGTAGGTAGGTCTTTTCTAAAAGTGAATTGGCATAATGTAAACTTTAAAAAAGCATAGATACATGTAATAGCCTCAGTAACTAATTGTAAAAAGTGTAGGAGACTTCCAGGACACCCATATTTGAATCAAAAAATTTCAGTTTTCATTTATTTATCAAATATTATTTGGTGTTTCCTAAATACCAAAGCAGACACTCTGCTTAGGCTTTCAGGATATAGAGTGAAGAAAATAAAATAAGCATTCCCTGACATCTTGGAGCTCATAGTCTAGTGGAGAATAGCATTAATCACAAAACTAAGTGAACAATTAGAACTCTGATAAATGCAGTAAAGAGAACTTGGTGTCATGGAAGCATATAAAGACACCCAGTTTAGATTGGAGAGTGAGGGAAAGCCCACCTGAGAAGTTTGCAGCTGAGCTGAAATCTGAGATTTGAAGGGTGTGCAGATGCTCCTCAATTGTGAGGGAAGGAAGTAGGTTGAGTAGAACTTGGACAGAGCAGTGTAGGCTGAGAGAATGCATATGCAGAAGCTATCAGGAGAGAGCCTTACATATTCCAAGGAATGAGGGAAGGCTAATATGGTGATTGAAAGGCAGAATATCATTTGCTGAGACAAGGAACACTGGAGGAAGGACCAGATTTAGTTTTTAGAAGAACCGGGTTTTGGTTGTTGAACTGGAGGTGCTTTTGGAACATCCAAATGGAAATATCATGTAGGCGGTTAGATTTGAAATCAGAAGAGAGATCAGAGTTGAAAATACGCATTTGGATTGTTGGATCAAGGTGGTGACAGCTGTGGATGTGGGGTGAAATTCATCAGAGCAAAGGAATAGAAGTCCTAGCCTTTGAAGATTTTTTTTATTTTAATATCTAGGTAGAGAGAATGACTAGTTCTTAAAAGCCCAAGAAGAACTGATTTCAGCACACCAGGACAGTGAATTATTAGAGAAACTACAGTGTATTAGTTTTTTGTGGCTGATTTAACGAATCACCACAAGTTTAGTGGCTTGAACCAGTAGAAATTTATATTCTTTTATAGTTCTGGAGGTCACAAGTCTGAAATCAGTATTACTAGGCCAAAATCAAGGTGTTGACAGAGCCATGCTCCTTCTAGAGACTATTTCAGCTTCTGGTGGCTGCCAGTATTTCTTAATTGTGGCCATGCCACTTCAGTCACTGCCTCTTGTGGTCACATGACCTCCCCCTTTCTATTTAATCTCCCTCTACCTTGTAAGGATATTTATGATGGCATTTAAGGTCTATCTGGATAATCTCATCATGAAATCTCATCTGCCAAAGGTTTACCCTGAGCTGTTTTTACCTACTCAACACTGATGACACCAAATGTGTGGGCTTTTTCCTCATAGCAACCAATTCTCTGATTCTCTGGACACTACATGGGTATTCTACAATTCAATACTGATACTAACTACCAGAGTTAATGCAGACCCCACCGGTTGAAGGCCCAGTACTTCAAGATTGCCCACACTCCAGATGTCTGTTGTAAGTCTGGATCACCCCATAGTTCTGACTAAATGGCTGTAAAGTGGAGGTGGGGGGAGTCCCATGACCCCTCACCTCAGGTTTGATAATTTGCAAGAAATGACTCAGAGATTAGAGAAGCACTTTAGCAACTATTGCCGGATTATTGTAAAGCGTGCAACTCAGGAATAGCCAGGTGGAAGAAATGCATTGGACAAGTCACGGGATGAGGAGTTTGAAGAGTTTCCATGCCCTCTCCAAGCATGTCACCTCCCAAGTACTTTAATGTGTACACCAACCTGGAAGTTCTCCAAACCCCATTGTTCAGGATTTTACTATGTAGGCACGATTGATTAAATCATTGGACGTTGGTGATTTACTCACTCTCCAGCCACTCTTCCCCTCCTTGAAGGTCAGGGGATGGAGCTGAAAGTTCCAACCCTCTAATCATGCTTTGGTCTTCCTTGCAACCAGGACACATCTTGAAGTTACCTATGGCCCTTAGCTACCATCTAGCCATCCAGTTAGCATACAAAAGACACTGTTACCACTGCAGAGATTCCAAAGGTTTTATCTTAGGAGCTGTGTGCCAGGAATCAATACATTTTTTATTGTGTCACATTTAACAAATAAGATAACCTTCTCAGGTTCCAAGGATTAGGACCTGGTATCTTTGGGGAAGCATTTTTCAACCTTTCACACAGGAGAAGAGAATGCTTCAAGGATTCTGTTGATCAGCTATGTTAGGTCAAGTTAAATGTGAATTGACAATATTCTGTTGGTCGTCTCGGAGACCTCTTTGATGGAAGCAGAAGCCAGATTGGAGTGTTTTAAGGGTGTAGGGAGGCTGTTTAGTACCTAGAAGTTGCAAAACTTCTTGTTTGATAGCTTTTCTGTGAAGAGAAGGATGTTCTAGGATTTGGCAGGTTGAAGAGAAGGGAGAAATTTTGAAATGAATTTTGTAAAGAGTAGGAAGTAATTTTAAAAACATTGTGCACTCATTGAGGTTTATCATGAAATGATAGTTGTATCCGTCATTTTGTGTTACTTTTTCTACTTGCACTTGAGTGTGAGTATGGAGAAAGCAGATATTTGGGTTCCTCTGGGCTTAGGATTTTGCAAAACAGGAATTTAAGGTATTCCTAAGAGTTTTTTTTTTAACAGGATGGAACATGGAATTTAAGTTGGCCAAAAAAGCCCAAAACCAAAAAGAATATAGTAAGAGGAGGATAGATGGGGAGAAGAAAGTCAAGGTACTAGAAGACCATTTGAGTTCAAAGATTGCTTATTACGAGGGTGGTTTATCAGTAGGCCTCCAGGAGAAGAGATTATGGTTAGAGTGGTATACATGAACTATGTTTTCTACAAGTGGGTCAGTTTCAGATGATGACTAGATCCCAGATAGTGACCATGGGAAGAGTTAGCTAGGGTTAAGTAGAGAGATAGATTGTTGTAGATGAGGATGTCAGAAAACTGAAAGAACATAGTTTTGGACAGTGATCTCAGGGATGTTGATAATCTTTGAGGGTGATAGGGTTTAGGGTAAAGGGGAAGACTTTAACTAGGCATGAAACTCCTCAGTGAATGAGGGAGGTGCGAGGAAGGCTGGTAGATCACAGCAGTAAAGATGGGAATAGGTGTTGCAGCTGAAACATGAACTTTAAAGGAGCAAGTTTTTGTGTATATGTCTCCTAAGAGAGTTTGGGAATCATAGTAGTAGTGGGGAGCAAGCAAGATACCTATACCACCATTTGAGAAAGCATGGGTGGTGGTTTGAGACAAGACAGGGTTTCATTGAAAGCAAACAAAGCAAATGTTTGGAAAAAAGGTTGACAATATAGGGGAATTTGGAGCTGCAGATTTAGTGGCTTTATAGAAAGGTTTGGGAAGGTTAAGGAAGAGTGGAGGTCTTGGTCACAGGTCAGAGGTATAGAATTCCATGGAGATGATGGTGGGCATTTGGTTAGGCATTAAAAATAATTGGTTTTTGCTGAAATGAGAAAGGAGAGGCATTATGATTTTTTTCACCTTTTTCTTTGAGATGGTGGACACTGGGCCCAGTTCTCAAAATAATTGACTAAAATTGACCTAATGTGAAGGCTTCAGTTGATCTCAGTCTTAACTTGCTTCACAAGGCAAGTGTTTCAGCTTTTGTAGGCTTTTATTTCTACTGTTTCTAAGAGAAGGCAGTAGAGGTCAAGGAGCCAGAAGGGAAGGAGACAAAAGAAGGTGATGCTATCCATAAAAATATATGGAAATATGTGCTATAAATTTATTATTTACAAATCTGGATTATTTGATATGTGGGTTTGTAGTATTTTAATTCTAGAAAGATTACCCATTGAACATAGCACATGTGTATCTTCTGGTGTACCTCCAGTCACTTTCATTTAGTCAAGATACACTTAAGGAATGCAAGTTAAATAGTTGGTAATATAGAACAATGTCAGAGTAAACAATGATATTTTGACTCTAATTATGGGTTTCACCAGTGACCACAGATAATTTAAAAGCGACTATAGTTCATCACCTTTGAAAATATTACAAGGAAATATGGCCCAGATGAATTTTAGAAAGTTTAGGCTAAAAGATTTGCTTCTCTATATTCATTTTGTAAATTGCACATATTTTATGAGCTACTTTTGAGTTTACAGATTATGGTACTATTTATAACTTACTCTTTTCATTCCTAAAGAGCTCCCCCCATTTAAGATTTGCCAGATTGGCCATCTGCAGTTGTTTCCCACTAGTCATTAGTTTTTCATCATGTACTTAACCAAAACAGTTCTGTTCATTCCTATGTTGGGGAGTTTCACAGCAGGCCACTGTTGGGTATCGTCTTCTTGGTGGCCATTGTCAGTGTACATTTCTAAACTGGTAGACTGTTTATTAGGATCTCATTGTTGATATATTTTCTAGCCTCATAATGCTGTAAGATTAATCTTCCTGATTAAATTCAAAATATACGTTATATAGCTTCTATGAACAAGGCAATGTGTTAATTACTTTGGAAAACTTTAAAAAAAAGTAACAAAAATTTTTCTACCCTCCAAATGTCTGCAGTCCATGGAGAGGTAGCATGTATGTAAATATACCCAAATTGTGTAGTTAAATTGCTATGAGACAGGTAAAGTTAAAATGCTGTAGAGTTCAGGAATTCTAGGTGATTGTGATATGATCGAGCTCTTTAGGAGTGAAAAGAGTAAGTTATTTTTTCCTCTCTGCCCACTGAAATCCAGATGGAGTCAGAAAACAAAAGGTTGGTAAATGCTTCCTAAAAGAAAATCACTTAAAGTGATGCGGGAAGGTTAAAGGTTAAAAATCATGAACTTTTTAAAAAAGATTATGAAGTTTTAAAGGAAAGTAAGAATAATAATATCAGGTACGTTAGAATTTGAGGAATAGACATTAACAGAACAAAACGGGCCTTTTTTTATTGATAAATCATAGTGGAAGACTTTGACATCCTTATCTCTGAGAGTAAAATATACAGAGAATAAACAAGACCATAGGAAATAGTAGAGATTCAGATAAACTTGTCAGGGATTCCCAGTTTCATGGCTTGATCCAATATTTCTATGAATTCCCCACTTTATTTCCTTATGGTTGACTCACTCTTAACTATTGGGTGCCTTCTCAATTTGGCTTGTGAGTCAGCAAGTATACAAGCCTTGGCTTTTTTTTATATTCTGCTAGAAAACCAATCCTAAATATTTTGTGAAATAAGTGAAATTACCAAATATTTGTAGTGTCAAGGGGAAGTGTATGAATGAAATAAATCAGGATCATCTCTTTGAGTTCAAAATCTGATTTTTTTTTAACACACACATGCACCCTACACACCAACACACACACACATGCACACACAATCTGCCCCTCTTTACCAAGCTTAACCCTGAAGAAAATATAAAAGTAAACTTAAAAGTGATGCAGTATAGACTTCTGCTTCCAGAAAGATGGAATAGATACACTTTTCCCTGTTATTCCTAATAAGTACAGCTAAAACCCTAGACATTATGGATAAAACAAATGTAAGAGTCCTGAAAAGTTGAGAGAAGAAGGTAGATTGGCTTAGGACCTCAGGACCTAAATAACATGATGGTAAAAATCCTGGGTTTTCTTATTGCCTCATATATTCTAGAATGAGTGTGGAGAAGTTGGCAACCCTGAAATGTCGGGCACAGACCAATAAAACTCTGAGAAAAGTCTATCTTCTTTTTAACCAAGGACTAGAAAAGGAATAGCCTAGTGGGAGGAAAAACTTTTAGGCAATAACTGCTCGGCTCCAGCCAAATACACAGGAAAGACCACCTTGATTAGCAAAAGCCAAGTAGAGACCTAGACTTCCACTCTTCTCGGGCATAACAAGGCAACCCCTCCCCAGTGGTGTCAGTGGTGGTAATGTGGGGAACAGTGACTGTACACTTTTCCTAGCCGGGGCAGTATTGAGGATCATGAGCTCCCACCTTCAAATAGCAAGGAGTTCCTCCTTCCCTCCCTGCCCACTTGTGGTCAAGAAAAACCTGATGAATAATCTGGACTACCACCCATGCCAGGCAGTAATGAGGCTGTATTCTTTCCTCATCAGAGCATTCTTAGAGAAAGCCTGCTATAACAATATTTTAAAAGATCCAGAGTCTCATAACATAATACCCCAAATATCCAGGTTTCAATTGAAAATATATCAAGAACCAGAAATGTTTTAATTCAAATTAGAAAAGACAATTAAGACATGCCAACATCAAGACAGGATTTTAAAGCAGCACCAAGAAAATGTTTCAACAAGCAATTGCAAACATATTGAAATAAATGAAAAAATAGAAATTCTCAACAAAGAGTAAGTGTCAGCAACTTTGATGAAATGAACTGACTGCTCAGAAAGCACAAGCTGCCACAGCTCACACAGTATGATATAATTTGAATAGCTCCATAACTGTTAAGAAATTTTGTAATTTTAAAGAAAATTTTAAGAAAATTTGTAATTTTAAAATGAAAACTAGACCCAGATAGTTTCACTGGAGAATTCTACCAAATGCTTGAAGAATGCATACTTTTTGTACACAGTCTCTGCCAGTAAGTATAAGATGAATGAACCCTTCCTAATTCATTTTATGAAACTAGTATTAACTTTGCCACCAAAATCAAAGACATTACCAAAAAAACCCCACAAAACTGTACACCAGTATCGCTCTCATAAGAATAGGTGCAAAAAACCTTTAAACAAAATGTAAGTAAATATAATTCAGCAGTGTATAAAAAATTATACACTGGGACCAGGTGGACGTTATTCCAGGAATGCAAGGTTGGCTCAAGTGTTTGAAAATCAGCCAGTGTAATCACCCATATTAACAGGATAATGAAGAAAAGTCACATGATCATATCAGTTGTTGTAGAAAAAGCATTTGACAAAGTTGAATACCATTCACTACTAAAACCTTCAGAAAATTAAGAATAGAGGGAAACTTCTTCAAATTCATAAAGAACATATAAAGAAAGCATGCAGTTGATGTCATACTTGATTAAAGAAAGAATACCCTTATTATTGGAAATAATATGTCAAGGATGTCCATTTTTACTACTCTTATTCAGCATAGTGTTCGAAGTTTCAGGCAGCACAATAAGAAGGAAAAAAAGGGCATACATCCAGATTGGGAAGGGAGAGAGGAAACTGTTCCTATTTGCCTGTGATATGATCACGTCTGTAGAAAATCCCAAATAATCTACAAAAAAACCCTGTAGAACTAACAAGTGAGTCCAGCAAGATCACAGGACACAAGATTAACATACAAAAAGCAGTTTCTGTACTCCAGCAATGAACATGTAGAAACTGAAAAAAAAAAAACAAAAAAAACAAAAACAAAAACAACAAAAAAAACCCACTACTGGGGCACCTGGGTGGCTCAGTCAGTTGAGTGTCTGACTTTAGGTCATGATCTCATGGTTTGTGAGTTCAAGCCTGCATCAAGCTCTCTGCTGCACAGAGACCACTTTGGATTCTCTGTCCCCCTGTCTACATCTCCCCTGTTCATGCTCTCTGTCAAAAATAAATAAAAATATTTTAAAAATACCAATACCATTTGTAATTGCTTTAAAAAATGAAATACTTATATATGAAACTAACAAAATGTATAAAACTTGTATACTGAAAACTATAAGATGCTGATGAAAGAAATCTAAAATCTAAATTAATAGAGATACTTTGTTCATAGGTTGGAAGACTCAACAAAGTACTGAAGTCTGTTTTCCCAAAATGGCTATACAAGTTTAACAAAAGCCCTGTCAGAATCTCAGCAAAGTATTTTTGTGGGTATGAACAAAATCATCCTAAAATTTATATGGAAAGGCAAAGGAAGTAGAGTAGCTAAAACGACTTTGAAAAAGGAAGAATAAAATGGGAAGAGTTACTGTACATGATTTCAAGACTTATTATGTAGCTAGAATAATCATGACTGTTTGGTAGTGTCAGACAGACCTATAGGTCACTGGGACAGACTAGAAACAAATCCACATAAGTAAGGTCAATTTATTTTTGGTAGATGTGTAAAAGAGAATGGAGGAAGGATAGTCTTTACAACAAATGGTGCTGGCACAACGGAGTATACATTTGGTGCTGGCAACCAAATGAACTTTAACCTAAACCTCATACATGACGCAAAAATTAACTCAAAATAGATAATAGATTTAAATGTAAATCCTGCAGCCATAAATCTTCAAAAAGGAAACACAGGAAAATCTCTGAGACTTAGGACTTGGTGAAGGGTTCCTAGACATGACCCCAAAAACACAATTCATATAAGAAAAAAAAATCAAAAAAATTAAAAATATTTGCTCCATGAACGACCATGTTAAAAAGATGAAAAGACAGACTACGTAGTGGGAGAAAATGTTAGCAGCCCACCTATGTGACAGAGCACTCATAACTGAAATAAGTAAAAAATTCTTAAATCCCAATAGTAAAAAAGCAGTCCAGTTAGAAAGTGGGCAGAAGATGTGAAGAAACATTGTAATGAAGAGGATATATGGGTGGCAAATAGCATATAAAAAGATGTTCAGTACTACCAGCCATCAGCAAAATACAAATTAAGATTATGAGATATATCTACCCAACCAACAGAACCATTAAAGTAAAAAGTAACATGTATGTTGACATAAAGAGTAGCAACTAAAAGAAATAGAAGGAATAACTTTGACATATAGGGTAGGGAATTGAATAAGGAAGAGTATGAAATCCTAAGAAAGAAAGAAACAGGCAAAAACAATTTACAGAATAAGCAGAAAACAAAATGATGGACATAAATCCTACTATATTTGTAAACCATGTTAAATATAAAATGGGCTAAGTCTCAATTAATTTAGGACTGGATTTTGAAATTTTTACTATACAGTCTACAAAATAAAGTTGACAGTAAAAGGGTGGAAAGGATACATCGTGCAAATACTAGTACATATTTTTAAGTGGAAAAGCTTTACTAGAGATAAATTGGGTTGTTTCACATTAATAAAAGATACAGTTTAATACAAAAATTAATTCTAAATGTTAGATACCTCATACTGTGACCCCCAAAAATATGTAAAGCAAAAAAATGCAGAAATAATACAAGAAGGAAAAAAAGACATAAGCATAATTTTGAGAGTTTTCAGCTTTCTCTCATTGACTGATAAAACGAGCAGACAGAATATTGACATAAAACCTTATAGCATCTTTTTAGCTATTGCATGTCTGTAGAATTTGTAGTCACATCCCTTTTTTTTCCACCACTCTTATTAAGGGGAGCTTGTGCTGCCTTTTGCTCAGTCTTGCCAGAAATTCATCAATTTTTGTTAGTCTTTTTTAAAATTTTTCAATTTTTAAAATACACATAAAATTTACCATTGGTCACGTTTACTATATTTACAGTGTTGCACAACTGTATACTCTAGTATACACTACTGTGTAGTTCCCAAACATTTCACTACTCCAAAAGGGGACCCTGTACGCATTAAGTAGTCGCTTCTTCCCCAACTCCAGCCCCTGGCAACTTCGTATCTACTTATTGTCTCTATGGATTTGCCTGTTCTCAATATTTCTTATAAATGGAGTCATACAATATGTGGCCATTTATGTCTGGCTTCTTTTATTACCAGTGTTTTTCAGTTCAGATCACTCATGTTGTAGCATGTATCATCACTACTTTCTTCCTTTGTATGTCCGAATAACATTCTATTGTATATATGTACCACATCTGGTTTGTTCATTCATCAGTTGATAGACATTTGGGTTGTTTCTACCTTTGGTAATTGTGACTAGTACTGCCATGAATATTTGGGTAGAAGGACCTATTTTCATTTCTTTTGCATTTATGCCCAGGAGGGGAATTGCTGGGCCATATGTTAATTAATTCTATGTTTAACTTATTGAAGCACCCACCAAACTGTTTTCCACAGCATTTGCACCATTTTACATTTTTGCTAGCCATATACAAGGGCTAAAATTTCTCCACATCTCACCAGTGCTTGTTATCGTCTGTGTTTTTGTTATAGCCATCCTAGTGGATATGAAGTGCTATCTCGGGGTTTTGATTTGAGTTTGCCTGATGGCCAGTCATGTTGAATATCTTTTCATGTGCTTACTGACCATTTGTATTTAATCTTGGGAGAAATGTTTTTGCCCATTATTTAGTTATTTATTTATTTATTTTAAGGTTTATTTATTTATTTTGAGAGAGCAAGAAAGTGTGAATCAGGGAGGGGCAGAGAGTGGGAGAGAGAATCCCAAGCTGGCTCCACACTGTCAGCGCAGAGCCCAACATGGGCTTGAACCCACCAACTGTGAGATCATGACCTGAGCCGAAGCTGGTTAACCGACTGAGGCAATTGTCTTTTTGTTACTGAATTGTACGAGTTCTTTATATATTCTGAATTCTGGACCTTCGTCAGATAATATGAGTTGCAAATATTTTCTCTTATTCTGTGGGTTGCCTTTCACTTTCTTGATAATGTCCTTTGATGTACAAAGTTTTTAATTTTGGTGAGGTCCGTCCAATTCATCCGTTTTTTTTCTTTTGTTTAGTGTGGTTTTGGGGACATATCTAAAAAATCATTGCCAAATCCATGGTTAAGATTTACTCCTCAGTTTTTCAGGAGTTTTGGCTTTTGTATTTAGGTCTCTGATACATTTTGAGCTAATTTTTTAATATGGTATAGATAAGGGTTTCATTCCTTTCCATGTTGTTATCTAGCTGTCTAGCACTGTTTGTTGAAGAGACTATTAGTGCATAGAATTATCTTGGCGTTTTGTTGAAAATCAGTTGACCATTGGTGTGTGTGTATTTCTGGACTCTATGATCTACTTGTCAGTCCTTACTCTAATACCATACTGTTTTGATTACTACAGTTTTGTGGTAAATTTTGAAATCAGAACGTGTGAATCTCCCAACTTAGTGTTTCATAAAAAAATTCAGCTTTTTGCTGATCCCTGTAATGTTTGTTTCATTAATTTGTGCTTTCATCTTCATTATTTTCTTCCTTTTACTGTACTTCTTGGACTTATTTTGATACTCTTCTTCTAACTTTCTTGGGTTCACATTTGGCTTATTAATTTTTACTTTTCTTAAGTGTGAATATCCTTCCATCATTATACTGCATAACTTTATCCCTCAAGTTTTAATGTTTTTTTTTTCATTAATTCAGTTCCAGGTGTCACTTTCAGTAGTTTTCTGTTTATACTTTACTGTTCCATTAAGGTAATTTTAGTTTTATCATTAAAAAAAAACCCTGTTACACGAGCTTTAAAGAAATGTAAACTAAAACTACATGAGATACTATTAGTTTACATTAAAAATTTTGTCAATTCCAAGAGTTGGTGTTAACCATTTTGGAAAATAATTTGGTATCACCTAGTAAAGCTGAACATGTGCTTAATGACCCAGCAGCTCAACTCTTAGGTAAATACCCTAGAAAGAGCATAAGCCAATGTGTATGGGGGATATCTACAAGAATGTTCAAAGCAGTGTTTTTCATTACAGCCCAAAATGGGAAACAACCTAAATCTCCATCGTAGTAAATTGGATAAATTGTGGTGTGTTCATGTAGTGGAATACCATTCTACAGGGACAATGAACTACAGGTACACAAACACATGCACTCTCTCTCCCTCTCCCTCTCTCTGTCTCTGTCTCTCACATATCATAGTTATAAAATTAAATGAAAGAAGAAAAAACAATATGTTTGACTGTGATTTCTTTTATATGAAGTTCAGTAAGAGGCAAAACTGAAAAATATGACTGGGATAAATGACTAGATTGTGAAGCTATAAAGAAAAGCAAGGGAAAGATTCTCCAAACTTGGATAAATGGTTACCTCTTGTGGATGGCAGAGATGGCATTGGGGAGGAATTTCAAGGGACTGGCAATGAGTGGTGGTTACACTGATGTACATACACTTTATTCTTTAAGTGTGTGTATATATATAATACACTTTTGATAAGTGATAGATTTTACAAGATGAATTCTTTCTACATTTATGCACCAGTAAATCTATATTGATGAAATGGTTGATTTTTTTTTTAGAACATATAAATAACCAAAATGAGATCAGAAGAAGTGAAAGACTTGAACTGATCAATATGAAAATGATATCAAGCTGGCTACTTTTATATGTGAAATGGGAACCTGACCCACTTTTTAGAGCAGTCTGCTTTTGTATTTCGAAACCTAACTCTCTTAGACACTACTACCTGATCAGACTACTAAAATCTCAAAAATGTCATTTCTAAAACCAATTTTTTCATCTTTCTGCTTTTCTGGTGTTGCCAGCCTCTTTATTTATTTTCGTTGACTGCCCTTATTTGACTTCTGATCACCACTGAACTTACTTTACAATGTTTTCATTTTATTCACTTTCCCAAGCTTTCCCCCTCTGTTCCCAATCTCTTACTGTTACCCAGGACCTTATGTTGTTTTCAGTGCCAAAACAAGCCACTGAACATGAATCCTTTCAACTTCCACCTAGGCTTAAATGTTTCCGTATTGCATATAGAATAATGCTTACCCTTTTCAAAAAGGAAATGTATTAGAGATATCACCTCTCTCCTTTTTATCTCCTTTTCAGTTTTCAAGCCACTCCACTCTGCTCACATTGCTCTCTCATACTTCTCCACGTTTTCCTTCTTACCCTGATTGCTGCTGTTTCTTCCTTACTCCTTCCCTCTCTCCCATTCTCCTTTACTTTCTTCCTTAACTTTCTCTTCAAACAAAAAACAAACAAAACCCTTGTAAGTCTTTCCCAAGGAGCACTTCTTAGCTTCCATTTTTCATCTTACCAATTCATATGTAAAACAATATGTTACATGACATAATTGTGTTTTCTACTTGGGTTAGTAATAACCAGTACATTTCCTGGCACACACATTAGATTGTCTTCAATCCTAGTAGCCTCTTCCTCATGCCTATATATTCAGCTGGTTAACAAAAAACCCTATTGATTTTCTTTCTAGTACTCTTTAAGTCTTCACTCATTTCCATTGACCTGGCCAGGTTCATTTGCCTTTCATAAAAGCCCTTAGATGGTTCTCCAAGGTCTGCAGTGCAAAAATAAACTCATCCCACCTTTCTAGTCTTATTTCCAGCTATAGATCCTTCATGAGGCTTGTATGCCCCACAAAACGGACTATTTTTTACTCTTTCTTTACAGTTGCTGGTTTCGCCTCCCCCCCCCCCCTTTTTTTGGTCTTTTGCCTCTTTTTATAATTTATTCTCTTTACCCACATACCCATCCCCTCCACCTCCTCTCCCTCCCTGCCTAAATCTCAGAAAGAATGATACATAAGTAAAAGTTGTCTTTTTTCAGGCTAAATTCTTAGCTTCAAAGATTTATGTAGCACTGTATTTGTATCTTTTCTGACTCTTGTTTTTCTGTTTTGCATTAAAATGAACTTGAGTTGGTGTCTTATTCCTACTAACTAGTGTTTCTGCATCTTGGGGTCAGGCAGTCATCTTTACTCTTTGGAGCTTGGAACACAGTTTCCATTGTTAAATGTGAGTTAATTGTAAAAAACTTCAAACCAAAAAAAAACCCCACATTTTCTTTTAATTAACCTCCGGGGGGGGGGCACCTAAAAACCCATTAAAGTTTAGAGTTAAAATCTTGCCTCTTATTCCAAATTTAATTGCCCAGTATCACACTGTTCAAGTAATTTGTGGCTTCTGAATCTTTTACATTTTCACATTCTGACTTTTAGAAGCAGTGCTGTTGATTTGAGTACTTGGGAGAGTTTAATCCTCTTGTCCTTCCTGGGGCCTGGAGTTTATTAAGTCTTAGACATTTTCCTAGGGCCTCCTGCTCTGCTAGGCGGTGCAGGGAGTGAGTGCCAGGAGATCCTAAGTGAGCTGGGGTCCTCATAACCCTAATAGCATGGGAATCCTCAGGCAGAAAGGTGGCATCATCTGTTACTCTGTTCCCAGTTCCCCCCCTTTTTTTTTTCAACCAGAGGCTGCCATCTTGTTTCTACTGCCTATAGCCTTTCCACAGACCTTTGTAGCTGGAGGAAATCTTTCTTATTTTATCTTTTACATACTTGCATGTATTCTGATGATATGGTTTTAAGAAAAATTCAAGGATGAGTGTTTGTCTCTGTTAATCATCTGTATCCATAAAATCTGAATGACATCCAGATAAACTTGTTACCCCTTTAATTCTCTTCATCTTTCTTCAGTACCTACTTCTTAGTTCTCTACTTTCTTTTCTAGATTGTCATTTACTGTTCCCCAAAACATACACCTTATTGTTTTCTTCATAGAAGAGAATTGGGACAGTAGGCATTTTTCTTACAGAAATAAACTTATTTTTTCTCATATCCACTAGATGGCTCAGGCGTACCACTTTGGCAGCACATACTGATGTTTGCCTGCTATGCCTGTGATTTCCGTTTTCTGAATACTGCTTGCTTTTAAGGTGTCTGGATGGGCTCTTATCTGGACCAGTTATTCCAGTGCTTTACTTATACCTAATTGCAAATTCCTCACATTTTCTGATTATTTAGAAACATCTGAGAAGTAGCTGAAGTGTCCTTCATATAAAAGTAAAGAAGGTAAAGTATATTTTACAATTCTTAGAAGATTTTATATTTTACTTTGAAGAGCTGTTCTGGACCTCAGTTCACTTGCCAACAGTCTGTATATAGATTCCCTCAAACTAGGCACACAGTTGGTAACTCATCCTTTTCTTCCTGACTCATAGTCTTCTGAGGCATTTTGCAGAATATGGTGGTACTTTATAAGGTTTTGAGGCACATTAGGAATATTTGCTTCAGTGCAGTGGTAATATTTATTGAGTGTTTATGTGTTTGGCACTGTACTAGGCAGTGAGGGGGAAATACCAGATGAATAAACAGGAAATGTTTATCAATAAGAAGCCCATTGCATTAGTTTTTTTTCCTTGAGTTTCTGAAGCCAAGTAAGGTAGAATGAAATAGCTGAAGGAAGTTGTGTTTGTAATCAGTCATGTGTATATCATGAGGAGAATTTTATCTTGTTTTGACATTGTCTGTGTTGATATTGTAGAAGATTTTTAAAAACTATTTTTTTTAGAAATATTTTATGTTCATGGTTAGTTTTAGTTGTTAAGTGGAAAGGAAAGGGAACTAAGATTGGTTGGATGCTTATCATGTTCCAATTTCTTATTTAAAAAAATTTTTTTTAAACGTTTTATTTATTTTTGAGAGAGAGAGAGAGAGAGACAGAGCACGAGTGGGGAAGGGGCAGAAAGGGAGACAGAATCCAGAGCAGGCTCCAGGCTCTGAGCTGTCAGCACAGAGCCCTACACGGGAGCCCTACACGGGGCTTGAACCCACAAACTGTGAGATCATGACCTGAGCCAAAGTCAGAGACTTAACTGTCTGAGCTACCCAGGCGCTCCTCCAGTTTCTTATTTAATGTACAGTATTTAATTTGATTATTTCCCAGTAGCCTGGAAGATAAGTACAAATATCTCCATTTTACAGATGTAGAAACAGAGGAATCAACTGGGTTAAGTAAATTGCCCAGGATCAAACAACTAGTAAATGGAGAGGCAAAATTTGGATCCATGCCAGACCTACTTCAGGGCTTTTGTTCTTTCTAGGCATCTGTGTTGTCTCCTGGAATAATGGTCCTTGTGCCTCTGGAAAGGGAACCTGGGACTCTGGCATGTCAAGGGTTGCTTTTATTCTTTTGACCAAGAGAAAGCTATTATTTCCTGAAGTATCAGAACCAATTTTAGTGTTTAACTGGTTAGATCCTTCCATAGTTTGACAGAAAGGGAGATACTCCAGTGGATTGATGGCCTTTGACAGTTGATCTTTTAGCCACCTTTGATGTTATAAAGAAGTGTTTGGGAAACTAGAGCAATCACTCATACTATCTTTGACATAATCTTATAATGATAGTAAACTTTGTGTAAAAAGTGATTTATCCAGAGAAATTGTACCTAACCTTATTTTTCAGGTATTGTATATGTATATATTTAGTACCCATGGTAATAACTACGAATTGATTCCATTCAGTTTGAAATGATACGATTTAAAAGAAAATGACAAGTGACTGAAATAAAAGTACACAACATATTAACAGTATTGTAACTAGATAACAGGTTGTTTCTTTTCACAAAACTCCCTTGTATTCTCCATTCTTTAAGGGTCATGTAGCTGTGTAAAACAGGAAATATAGTCATTGTCTAAGGTTCTTAAGTAAACAAGACTGAAATAAAGTAAAACAAACTTAAAAAAAATTACATAAAACAGGTATTTAATTTCTCTATGGTTGTGGTATCATTTTTCTTGGTTCTGTAGTCTTCGTCCTTTTCCACTTATTAGTAAACAGTCGTTAGGTACATATCCTTCAGAGTTTTCAAAGTTGATATTGTACCTTCACAACTATGAAAACAAAAATAACTCCTGACTTGAACACATTGATGTTATTTTATGTCATCAAATTGCAGTTAAACAATGTCATCCCATGACCATGAGTAATTTATACTCTGTCACCTTGTAAATTACCCTACACACTGCTTACATTGAGATTTTTATTCCTTTTGATGTATTATTGGGCATTGACAGTTACTGTATTTATAAAATGTTGCATTGTATGGAAATTCCAAAGCATTGCTAACTCTTGATAACCAAGATAATGATAAGCTAAAGAGAGTCTTAATTCTATCTTTCAAGGGGAATGTATAATTATCTGTCTATAACGAAACTTTGGCAAAGTTAGAGCTGAGCCAGAGTCAGATGCTTAACGACTCAGCCACCCAGGTGCCTTGGCAAAGGTGTTTTAAAAAGTGTGTGGAATTTCTAGCCATTTTATTATCGATAGCTATGTATCTGAGTTATTTTTTAGATATAAGGAAGGAATTCTAAGTTGTCAAGGAATGTGCATGTTCAGTGAGTTACAGTGGTGGAATGACAATTGGATAACAATTGTATCTTGCTGAATCAACTTACTCTAAATCTTAATTGCATATTTTATTGTTTAGTCACTTCCTGATTCAAGGAGAAGTCACAATAGGTAGAATTTAATAGCTAGCATGTTCTACTTCATATCTTGTAGAATGTTCTTGGCAAGTAAAGTCCACAAGAAATAAAAAATAAAATGAGAATTCTTACAGACTACAGTTTATCTAATCTGTTTTCCATAATTTGAAGTGTCTATGTCTTGTGTAATAAGAGAACCCTAGGTATAGTCAAATATTTAACCCATTATAACGTATTGTTAGTTGGAAATGAACGGATTTTTTTAAATGAATATTTTTAATGTATATTTTATATCCCTGTGTCTTGTAAATGTCATTGGTTTGCTATTTTGACTTTTTTGATTGTGGTCCATAACCAATATCTGGTCCATAAAAACATCACAAAAATACTGATATAGTATACACTGTGTGTGTGTGAAAGTAAAAGTTTCACAATTATTAACACATGAGCTTCTCTCTCTGATACTCTGTTCTCTTCTGTTTCATTTGAAAAATCTAATCAAAATTGATTTCATGATCCATCAGTGGGTTGGGACACATAGTTGGGGAAAAAAATGCCATATAGGATTGAAAAGTAAATTTTTCGCCCTAAGTATTGGCAGCTAACTATTCTGAAGCAGCTAGGATATTTGGAAAGCTTTCTTACTGCACTTTAATGGCTGGCTTCAAAAAAAAAAAAAATCTTGCTTTCTTGAATCCTCTCTGCTGTGTAATCACAAATGTTATTTCACTTTGTTTTTCTGGATGTGAATATTTAACTGAGTGACAGAAGGTGTTAAAACCAAAAAAATCTTACTTTCTTGACTCATCCCTGCTGCATAATCACAAATGTTATTTCACTTTGTTTTTCTGGACTTGAATATTTAACTGAATGATTAGAAGGTGTTAAACCAAGCCCACAAAGGAAAATTTAATATTGACTGAAATACCCTTGTTAATTGTATACTTTTACAATTAAGACATTTTAGTTAATACAAAGTAAGTTTCAAGTTAGTTTTTTAAAGGGATGTCATTAACCAGGACAAAACAACAACCCTTGGTAACGAAAACATTTTAAACATGAAAAGTCTATGTTGTAGACAAATAGAATTTTATTACTAATAAGTAGTCATTATCATATTCGGGAGCATTAATAACTCATTCAAATCATTTACATTGAATTGCTTTACATGTTTTATCTTTGCATAACCAAGAAACTTGACATTTTTTGTTGACATAAAATTTTACAGTTGGATATATAGGTAACTTTTAGTACAGTATAAAAAATACTAATACTAAGTGTCATGAAAGGTATAGATAAAATTCAGATGACAAGTACCATTTTCTGGCCTTATGTGATGGCTTATATTTAAACACTTGGAAATGATGGAGAAAGGTGTTTCACAGAAGAGAACAGAGACGTAAAGGCAGAAAAGTTGGATACGTTCAAGAAATAAAAAGAAGTACAGTTGAATAGGCTTTGTTCTAGAGGTAGTTTTTAAGCAGAGGAGAGAATTGACATTTTTTAATACCTAGTTATAGGAGATAGGATGGATTTCAACGGGGTGAAATTAGGCGGAGAGATTAAAAAATTCATTGAAATAGTTTAGAGAAGAAGAAATGAGATTGAATAGGATAGTGTCTACAGAAATAAAGAATTTATCCAAGATACCAGAGGAAAATCAACATGATTTGTCAACTCGTTAGATTAATTTATTCATAAGTATTAGATTAATTTATTCATAAGTATTAGATTAATTTATTCATAAGTATTTAGGTATCTGCTGTGCGATTCTGAGAACACAACTGTGAACAAAACAAATGCTATTTGTCCTTACAGGGTTTTTATTAGTCCAATGGGAAGCCCAAACATTTACAAATACAGTAATACATATGCTGCCATAGAGGAAAGCTGCTGTGCCCCGAGAGTGACTGCACTGGCCACTAAACTCAGAAACCTTACTGTTGTGTACGTCTTGACCAGGGAAAGTGAGTGGGGAGAAGTACGTTGCAGGTAAAAAGAAACCATGTGTCACCTTGTAGGTGAGAGAGATTGTGGTACATTGTGGAACTAAAATAAATTAATTGTAGCTGTATGCTGGACGCTGGGGAGGCCAGGGCTAAATCATCCATAGCCCTGAAAACCCTCATGAAAGGTTTGGGCTTTGTCCTACGAGCAGAAGGAAACCAAGGTATGATTTTAAGCAAAGGAGATGCCGGATCAAATTTGCATGTTAGAAGGATTATTTTTGTTAAGGATGCTTTAGTTTTAAGTAAGAAACTTTGGCAAAACACAAAGTGACCTAGAGACATTCAGCGTATGCAAGGGTAAGGAAGTACAGCACACCTCAAAAAGGTCTGGAACCAAAAACACGTCCTGAATTGGTATCAGGTGCTCTTGCTTTCCTTCTCCCTCACCTTCACCGCAAGGTGTCTTGTCTCTAGCTTCTGTTTTATTGTCTTTTTTTTCTGTACTGGCTTCTCGGTTTCTTTTACCTACAAAGCTAACCCACAGCCTCTTAGTTTTTCTCCCAGTTCCAGATTGCGTAGAGAAAATCCAATTGGCTCATTAAGTCAGTTGTTTCCCCTAGGTATAATCAGCTATGGCCAGGAGAGCATACAGCAGAAGCATAACTGCTTCAAAGCCCACCCCTCTCATAATTAAAGGGGTGCAGTGAGTTATGGGCTGGGCAGGTTTCTCGGAATTAATCAAATTTGGAAGATCAGTCTGACAGTAGAATGAAGAATTGAGGGCAGGGAGACTAGAGGTCTTCTTTAGGAGAATACAATAATTCAGACAACAGATGTTAGCCAGAGTTGGAGTGGTGAGTTCGAAGAGAATAAATTTGTGGTAAAAAGATTGAATCTCTAGAACTGTATGGTAAATTGGATATGGGAGGATAAAGAATCAAAGATAATGTCTGTGTTTCTGACTTGAAT
Source organism: Panthera tigris (assembly GCF_018350195.1). Taxonomy (NCBI): domain Eukaryota; kingdom Metazoa; phylum Chordata; class Mammalia; order Carnivora; family Felidae; genus Panthera; species Panthera tigris. The sequence goes on from NC_056670.1 coordinate 45,585,977, forward strand.
ACCTGAGTTCACCATGATAGCACCCAGAGCTAGAAAGAACATAGAAATAGGTTTGGTGGGATTGAAGGAGATGGAATGAATTCTTCCTTATTGTCCATTCAGAGCTTGAGGTAGCTTTGAGACATCTAAATGGAGATGTTTAATAGACCATTGAATATATGCATCTAGGGCAGAGGAAAAAGCTCAGTGGTAGTTAAATATTTGAAAGCTAGTTTTAAGTATTAACTGAAGCCATGAGAATGGATAAGATGGCCCTGGGAGAGATAACAATAGAAGAAAGCCAGGACTGTGCTGAAGACAATCCTATTTGAGGGCTGGCAGGGAAAAGGAGTTTGTAAGGGAAGACTGATAAGTGAGAAAAATCAGAAAACGCAATGTTTTTAGGAACCCAAGGAAAGAGGAGAATGTGGTGAACAGTGCCAGATTCTGCTGAGTAAAATTAGGTTGACTTGCAGAGCAAGGAGTTTGTTGATCACCTTGGTGAATGAGTTTAATGGAAGTGGTGAAAATGGAAGCAGAAGGTTGAGAACTCTCTGAGGGGTAGAGATCAAAATAGCAAATAGTGCTTGAGAAATTTGAATGGAAGGAGAGAGAGGGGCCTATGGCTAGAGATTGCTTTTGATGGTGAAATAGAGTTTTTTAAGCGTGTGTATGTATTTTTTTTAAATAGTAGGGCCTTATTCATTATTGAGTGCTAGGAGAAAGAGTGATGATTATTTGAGCAATAGTAGTTATTCAGAGCACTGTTACATTGTCATAACGAAGGATGAAGCAAAAGTAAATATATGGATATTAGTTCGGCAAGAGATTTTCTGACTTTGGTTTTCTCTAGGAAGAGATTGTTATTATCTGCAAGTAAGGTAAGGTTGAAGATTTAAAGAGCAGGGGGACTATTTGAAATAGATTCTGTTGACCCTTGAATAATGTGGGGGTTAGGGGTGCCAGCCTTCATGCAGTGGAAAATCTGCATCTAACTTTTGACTTCTCCATAACTTAACTATTTACAGCCTGCTATTGATGGGAAGTTTTACTGATAACATGAATAGTTGATTAATGCATATTATGTATATGTATCATATACTGTATTCTTACAATAAAGTACGCTAGAGAAAAGAAAATGTTACTAAGAAAAATGCTATTTAGAAAATCAGAAGAAAGAGAAAATAGATTTATATAATACTGTGCTATATTTATGAAAAAAATTCACATATGAGTGGACCTACACAATTCAAACCTGTGCTGTTCCTTGGTCAACTGTACTGTAGAAATTAGAAAAGACAGCTGACTAGGGAAATCTAGGATTATCTGCCTGGCTTAGTTTTCAGGCCTTGAATTTAAAAGCAGTACCAGTATGCACCATTGTGTTTTTTGTTCAGCAGCTTCTGTATAGACTCAGGAGACAGCCAGTTTGGTCCACACTGTGTTATTCCAAGTTAATGCATCAGGAGAGAGCAGAGCAGGGATGTTGGCTTAGTGGTGGTCTAATGGACTGTGGAATTTAAGATGAGGAAGGAAAAAAGTAGAAGCTTTAGAAGCCTGAGGGTCCGTGTGTGCAAAGAATAAATGAGAATAACTCTGTAAGGGACTGATCCTAAGGTGAAGGTGACACTAAAGGAAAATGAACCAATAGTTTTTCTAGAAGAATTGTACTGCTGGTAAAAGAAATAGATACAGAAGGAAGAGTGAGTTTTGGAAGAAAGAAAGGTTCGATTTTAACTATTTATAGTTTGAATACCTATAGAACATACTCAGATGACTAAGAGACAGTTGAATATATAGGAGAGAGTTCTGGTCTGGAAATAAAACTGGGAGATCATAATTGAAGCCATGAATTTACCAAGGAAGAGAAATACAGTTAAACCGTGGATTGTGAGTAACTTGATCTGCAAGCGTTCTGCAAGATGAGCAAATAATTGTTTAAAAAAATTTTTTTTTAATGTTTTATTTTTGAGAAAGACAGAGTGTGAGCAGGGGAGGGGCAGAGAGAGAGGGAGACACAGAATCTGAAGCAGGCTCCAGCCTCTGAGCTGTCAGCACAGAGCCCTGTGCGGGGCTCAAATCACGAACTACAAGATCATGATCTGAGCTGAATCAGATGCTTAACCGACTGAGCCACCCAGGTGTCCCAAGATGAGCAAACATTTCTAATAAATTTTAACTTGATAAACAAGTGATGTCTTGCAAGATGAGTAGTTGTGATGCCAAATATCACATGATCACAACTGAGTCAGTGGTTCTTGAAATTTGCTTTGATATACGAGTGCTTTGGATTACAAGCATGTTTCCAGAACAAATTATACTTGCAAACTAAGGTTTTACTGTATATAGAAAGGTAAGGTCTTTTTAGGTACTATATGCATTTAAAGAGTGGGAAGTAGATGAGAAAAGTTGCTTGCCAGGTTTGAGCAATTTGCAAAGTGGTTCAAGAAGAGTTGACTGAGCAGATCCTGGATTTGGGAAACTTGTGAATGGTTTTTCCAGGGGTTCAAGAGATAGTGAAGCATGAAAGGTGATTGTAAGGATTTGAGAAGTAATTGTGACTTTTTGTAACATGTTTATTGCCAGTGAATGATGTGTATTATATGTGATTGTTTTTTTCTCCTCAATATACTAACATTTAAAAACCATAACTTTGATTAACTTCCTTATAAAAGTTTTTGGCCAGGTTCTGGCTTTCCGAAATGGAGTACACTGGTCACTTAATTTCTTAATGCCTCAGGAGTATCATAATTATTATTACTCAGGGCTATAATACTCCTGGGGCCTTTTGAGCCCTATTATCAATTCATTCTTGTACTGAATCTAGCATGCTTTGTTTTGTTTCCTCTGTGCCATTTGTTGCATCAAATCATTTGACATTATTATTTAAGGATCTTTTTCCTTCAAAGCACTTCATTGTTTTATGGTTTAAAATTATTAGAGGCCCCTTTAGGGATAAATAAATGCTCTTAAGTTAGCTAGCATTGTTGACTTTCATGAGTCAAAAACTCCAAACCAGAAAAGCCATTTTATCATTTCTGCCATTTAGCATGGGGACACCCATGTTATGTTAAATTGCTTTTTAAGAGATTCCATGAGCTTTTTCCTCATGTAGGTTATTGGACTACTCCAAGTCATAAATCTTTTGGGGAAGTATGGGGGAAGGAGGATTAGAGGAGAAGTACTTAGTATCTGCTATAAATTTATGCAGGGGAAAAAAAAATCTGTGTTTTTAGTCTTTAGCCTTTGTTGTTGTTAATGTGTTATTAGTGAAAAAAGAGAGATTTTTATGGTTGGTACAAGATAATAGATCTTACTCTGTGAAGGGCATTTTGAAGATGAGTTAGAGCTTAAAATTGAAGCTCTTTCTGAGTGATTGATTATAGGTTTGTAACTGGGCGATTAAACCTTTTTATTAATCTTGCAAATGTTCAGCTTAGATTTGTTATATCTGGTTATCACAATCAGATGGAAATGCTGCTTTTGTCCTCCATCTTGCTGAGCTTTCAGATTTTGAAACATGGTGTAATTTACTCTGAAATTCAATGATTATTTTTTTTCTCCTGGGAGCAGGCATATTTAATTACAGAAAGCTGTTTGTAATGGAATCACTTTCTTGTAACACCTACATAGCACTTTTTCAAAATTCTTATCATAATTACACTGCTGGCAAGATAACTAGTGGTAATTATATGTAGAATTAACTAATATGAATAAAATTCCTCGTACAATGCATCTGGGACACTTCTCATTTGCTACTTGTAATTTGTGGTTTTAGGAAGTGTCTCTGGTGGTGGTTGAATGTGATCAACATTTTCTTCTCTTGTGAGCCTGAGAATCTTATTACTACAAGATTTGGCAAAATTATAATTAGAAAGGGTCAGGCATTTGAATCTGTCTCAAGGAATGAGTTCTTTCGTATGATCAGTTTTTTTGAAAGCAGAACAGTTAACCCAAGCTACCACATTGTACAAAGATGCCCTTAAAGCTATAGGTATTCTTTCTTGCCTAATAACTAAAAAAAAAAGAAAAAAAGAAAAGTGACAGGAATTTTCAAGTATAAATTTTTTTTAGCTTTAAAATGAAAATATTTTTTGAGTACCTTGAGGAATAGTATATTCTTACAGATTAGGTTATTTTTATTGAAATGAATGTCATTGAGAAAATTCTCACTGCATTTTAACCACTAACATAAACAATGTACACACAGTTGAGCAGCCCAGAGCCAGCTTTCTTAATATCTTTGAGATTTTTGCCATTTTGAGTACAAAGTAATTTGTAGAAGCTTGGATACCAGCTAACTAAAATGTGAATGGTATTAGAATATATATTGGGTTGTTATTGTTGTTGAAAGGTACTTAGAAGCATCCTACTTTATTGCTAAGGACACTGCTATAAAGTCCTGAGATTGTTAATAAATAACTTGAATGTCTGAAGTCTTGGAAACTAATTCTGAAGCTTAGTGTTCATGTGGCTGCTGCTATTTTAGTTAAAGGCATCTGCCTCAAAATACAGAAATTGTGAAGGGACACTGATGTGTTAGCATTATTTTGTGGTTGGAATGTAATAAACCTAAAAAAAAAGAGGTTAGAGTGGGAGAGAGCCAAAGCATAAGAGACTGTTAAAAACTGAGAACAAACTGAGGGTTGATGGGGGGGTGGGAGGGAGGGGAGGGTGGGTGATGGGTATTGAGGAGGGCACCTTTTGGGATGAGCACTGGGTGTTATATGGAAACCAATTTGACAATAAATTTCATATATTAAAAAAAAAAGGAATGTAATAAACCTACTCAAATAAGCTCAATTAAGAGATATATCTATTTTATAAATAAGTCCTACAAAAGCCGATTGCTGAAGTACAAACTGAGCCTTATTTCCTCTGCTCCCTTTGTGGGGGAGGGTGGGACTTTTCTAGAAAAGAGGGCATACTAGGTATGATTGTTATATAGTAAAAAGAATCACTGGTGGCCCAGACATCCAGGTTATCTTTTAGCTGGAATACTTTCTTTCTGCACTCAATGGGTAACTAAAGACGCACATTAATGTTTAAAGGATAACATGTTTAAAGGAAACATAGCTAATGCTTGAAGGATTTACCTTCTAGTTTTTTACAGAGGATCTGTGGGAGTAGATCCTATCCTCTTCATAAATGAGTAGTGCAGAAAAGGAGGGAAGAGATACCACCTCACACCTGTTAGAATGGCTAAAATTAACAACTCAGGCAACAACAGATGTTGGTGAGGATGGCGAGAAAGAGGAACCCTTTTGCATTGCTAATGGGAATGCAGACTGGTACAGCCACTCTGGAAAACAGTATGGAGGTTCCTCAAGAAATTAAAAATAGAACTACCCTGTGACCCAGCATTTGGACCATTAGGTATTTATCCAAAGGATACAGGAATGCTGTTTCGAAGGGGCACATGCATGTACCCCAGTGTTTATAGGAGCACTATCTACAATAGCCAAAATATGGAAAGAGCCCCAATATCCATCGACTAATGAATGGATAAAGAAGATGTTCTGTATATATACAATGGAATATAACTCGGCGATCAAAAATAATGAAATTTTTGCAACAACGTGGATGGGACTAGAGTGTGTTACGCTTAGCGAAAGAATGTCAGAGAAAGACAAATATCATATGACTTCACTCATACGTGGAATTTAAGTTACAAAACAGATGAACACAAGGGAGGGAAGCAAAGATACAAAAACTGAGAGGGAGACAAACCATAAGAGACTCTTAAATACAGAGAACAAACTGAGGGTTGCTGGTGGGGTGTTAGGTGGGGGGGAAGGGCTAAATGGGTGATGGGCATTAAGGAGGGCTCTTGTTGGGATGAGCACTGGGTGTTATATATAAGTGATGAATCACTAAATTCTTTTCCTGAAATCATTTTTACACTATATGTTAACTAACTTGAATTTAAATTTTTTGAAAAAAGTCTCAAATTTAGAGGGGCATTATTTCAACCCTCAGGCAGGCCCAGTTAGCCTCTTTTTTTAATAAAGTCTGAATAAGGTGAATTAATTCTTTTAAGATTCTAACTTCTCCCTAGAAGCTTCATTATTTTAATGCTTAATGGCAGTGATATTTCATCTTACACAGGTTTAACTTTTAAATATCCAACTATGCATATCTTACCAACAAACTGAGATCAGTGACAGTTTAAATAGTACAGACAGTTCTGCCCATCCCAGTGAGCTTATGCCCTTGGAGGCAGGAATCTGTGTTCTGCTTTAATTAGTCCCTATGTTTTCCATAGGGTGAACATCTCATATTCAGCCCTAAAAATTATTGTACTAAATATTATTATTGTATATGCTGATTTAAATAATTTTTAGGGGTGATTTTGTGCAAGTTTTACAGGTTATTTAGAATGGACTCTTGTGCACACTGGACTTAAGAGTTTAAAGTCAGTATGTAAAGCCAAAGTCAGAATCACTCTTGAAAGTTCCCTAACTCATAAAAGACAATATAAAATCTTCTGTGCGTGCGCGTACACACACACACACACTTCTGAACATTATTATGCACCTTTAAATTGGAGAATCACTAAACTAGAGTAAAGTACTCTAGGAAAAAGAAAAGTACACAAGTGTCTGTATGTTCAGCCCATTCGGCTTTGGAGATGGTAGATGAGTAAATAATTTTGCTTCTTCTTGCCTGTTGGTTTTATGTCATTCTGTTTTAATTTTCTTTAATGTTTTATTTAGTTTTGAGAGAGTGTGAGTGGGGGAGGGGCAGAGAGAAGGAGACACAGAATCCAAAGCAGGCTCCAGGCTCTGAGCTGTCAGCACAGAGCCCAATGGGGGGCTCGAACCCATGAACCGTGAGATCATGACCTGAGCCAAAGTTAGCCACTTAACCAACTGAGCCACCCAGGTGCCCCTACTTCATTGTGTTTTAATAATGAGCTTAAGTCTTAATACTTACTAATAATTTTTGGCTGTGAGGATTATACTAGCTTGTTGAGTTTTACTTTTCTATAGGATAACTTCTGAAGTTAACTGGTTAAATTCTAAGCTTAGCTATTAAATAGATTTGTGATGCAACCAGAGTTACTTCGGTTGTCTTTGAGGCTTATCTGTATGGCTGCATTAAACTCATTCTTTTTTTCCCCTAAATACTTCTAATATAACTATTTAGTTTAACTTGTTTGTCTCCACATTCAGGCTTACCAGACCAACCATTTTATAGGTGGACCAGCCTGATAGCAGTAGTTCCTTGTGTAGACGTCATAGAAATTGAGTCATAAAAACCTAATTTAATCTCCTTTTCCCCTGCTAACAAAGGAAAACATTGGTGAAGATAAACAGAACAATTTATTAAGTACTTTGTGACTTCATATTCTTGGTTAATTTTTTTAGCAGTTATTATTTAAATAATAACTATACAGAGAGCTGATATGTTTTGGAAATCTGAAAACCTAGGAAAGTAATCCTTACCCTCAAAAAGATCACAGTCTGGTAGTAAAATCTGTATATCTAAATATACAAAGTGGTTTAGATAAGACATTAGGTTCAGGCTGGTTTGAGTGGCAAAGGGTTCCTGAACATCATACTTAAACTGGTCTTTGGTAGATATAGTGGGATGGAAAAAATAAGTGAAAATGTTTCACAAAAAGGAAAGGGAAAATAAGCAAATTTCAGATGCATGAGAGATTTGGGGGTTGATAATTTAGCCATGTTTACATTGTAGTGTTCTCAACTGTAGGAATAATGAGAGGTGAAATTTGAAGGCTAGAGCTGAACCTCAAGCTTTCCACAGCAATTGATTGCATGTTAGCTTTTTTGAACCTCAGTTTACTAATCTGTTGGATGGGATAATAATGCCTGTCTATTCTCTGACTCTTGTGAGCCTCAAAACCAGTCACATCTAAATTCTACAACTGTAGTTTCTTTGTTTTTAATCCAAGAAGAGGCTTTCCTGAGTAGGGGCATGAGTGAATCAGAGTCCATACCATTTCTTCCTCACACTTGTGCTCATCCAGCTTCATCATGGAGAGAACAGGACAGCAAATGCATTCTCCATAAATGTCACCAGTAGCCTTAATGCCCTTATCTTGAAAATTGATCCTTCTGTCTCAGTCACTTGATGGTATTTTCTGATGGCAGAGCGACACCAGTATTTCCATCTGTATGGCCACACGTGTTCTGGATCCCATTCCTTTCTGCCTTTTCAGAGATCTTGTGCTACCTGAAACTTCATTTTTTTTCATTCCCCTATTCTCACCCTTCCTCTATATATTGGATCCTTTCTATTAGTAGGTAAATATGTTCAGGTTGTCTCTGTGTTATATATGCTATGCTATACTATGTTATATATTATATAATCTAATCACCCTCCCTTGACCATTTACCTTTCTCTATCAGTTTCCTCTTTGCTAAATTTCTCTATACAAGTACTATACAAGTACTGACATCTACTTAACCTGTGTCTAAAATCATATCCTTCTCACCCCTCAGCTCATTCCAGTCTAGCTTCTACCCTCATTACTCTAACTCAAGCGGTTTCTTTGATATTTCTGTAGCATTCAGAGCTATTGACCACTGACTGTTCTTTAAAAACACTTCCCTTGGCTTCTCCAAGGTGTTCTGTTCATTTTCTATGTCTGGTTCTCTTCTCTAACTTCTTTGTTGGCTTATCTTTAATTGCTCATTAAATGTCGGTGTTTACAAAGCTGAATCTTAGGTCTCTTTCCCTTCCTACTGCACTCCTTTTGAGTAACATCATTCTCATTGGTTCAGTAACAACAACTCCTAAATTTGTACCTTTCACCCACACTCTCCTCTGAGGTCCAGTTCTGTATCTGGCTACCAACTTGATATTTCCATTTAGATATCTTGGAGATATCTCCGACTCAGTGTATTTATAACTGTTCCTCTTCCTTCATATCCTTTTTCACCACCAAGATTTTTTTTTTTATTTTGGACTCTAGTATATGGGTGAAGGACTCAAATCTTCCTTCTACTCCTTACTAACTTTGTAACCCTAGGCAATTAACCTTTCTAAGACTTAATTTCACCATCTGGAAGATGGAAAAACAGTAATTCCTATTTCAACATAAGGAAACATCAGACAAAATGAGTATATGGGATTTATGCTTCCAGCCAAATAGTAGTAACAAGAACTGAATTTACCCTTAGCCACAAACAACTAGAAAACATCCATAGGCCTCTTGTGAGGATTAAAAGAAATTTATAAAGCACTTGAAATAGGACCTGGCATTAAGTAAAGCCTATTCAAGTGTTTGTATTTATTTTATTATTGAATATGGATATGATGATAAATTATGGGTAGAAGCTAAAGTGGTGAGCAAATTATGGTATTAAATGTTTATATTATTTAAAAAAACTTTTCAAACCAATACTTTTAAGCTTCCATTATAAGAAAGTAGAAGAGCAATCCCAAAACAAGCAAAAAGAAGGAAATAAAGACAAGAGCAGGAAGTAGTGAAATAGAAAAGTATAAAAATACAGAAAACCAGAAATTAAATTCTAACTTTTAAAAATGGTCAATAAGAGTGATAAAATTCTAGCCAGATTAATCAGGAAAAAAGAGAAAAGATGGATTATAATAACAGGGATGAAACAGGATACATGATTACAGATCCTGTAGACATTACATTGGACAACTTAGATGAAATTAGCAAATTCCTTGAAAAACACAGAACTACCAAACCTCGTTTAAGAAGAAATCGAAAGCCTGAATAGTCCTCTGTATGTGTGTATTAGTTTTTTTTTTTTTTTAATTTGCAATGAAAACCTTTCCACAAAAAAACCCTTGTCCTTGAAGGCTTTCCAGAGACATTTTATCAGACATTCCAAGATCAAATAATACCACTTCTACACAGAGTCTTTCAGAAAAAGAGGAGGGAACACTTCCCAACTCATTATATTCACCGTGAAAGAAAACTACAGACCAGTATTCCCTATAAAAATAAATTGAAAAACCTTCAACACAGTTTAAGCCAAGTGAATTAAAATAAAAAGGATACTTTTGACTAAGTGGGATTCATTGCAAGAATACAGGTTGGTTCAACATTTGAAAATCATCAGTGTAATTCATCATATAAACCAACTAAGAAGGCAAAACTATATTATTATCTCAATAGATCCAGAAAAGTCATTTGACAAAATTCAGTACTCATTAATACTAAAAACTCTCAGTGAAATAGGCCATAAAGAGAACTTTCTTATCTTGTTAAATGGCATCTCGTAAAATCCTGTCATTTACATCATACTTAGTGATGAAAGACTAAATGCTTTCTCTAAGATCAGTAACCAAGGGAATGATGTTTGTTTGCTCTTGCCACTTCTATTCTGGATTGTATGGAAATTATAGTTAGTACAGTGGGGCAAGAAAAGGAAGTCAGAGGCATCCAAGTTGGAAATGAAGAAATGAAACTGCTTGTGTATGTAGGACATCTCAAAGAATCCACAAAAAAGGCTACTAAGACTAATAAATGAGCTTTGTACAAAGTTATTATACAGAAAACTTAATTGTATTTCTATGTGCTAGCAATGAACAATTGAAAATTTAAAAATAAATTAACATGAAAACATTTACAATAGCACCCAGAATATTAATACTTAAGGAGAAACTGAACAAAATTTTGCAAGGCCTATATATTGGGAACTGTAATATATATAAAGGATTACATATTATGTGATTCCATTTATATAACATTATTTAAATGAAAAAAAAATGATAGTGGTGGAAACAGATCAAACTGCCAGGGGTAGGGTTGGCAAGAAAGTGTGATTATATACAGGGATAACATGAAGGATTTTCTTTGGTGAGATGAAACACTTCTGTATTCTGATTGTGATAGAGATTACACTAATAGGTGTATGTGGTAAATTTACATAGAACTGTACACACACACACACACAAAGTGCATATAAAAACAAGTAAAATCTGAACAATGTCCGTTTCCTTGTTGGCTAATAGTATGTACCAATGTCAACTTTCTCTATCAAATATCAATTTTTGATAATTGTACTATGGTTATGTCAAATGCTCTCATTTGAGTGAAGCTGGGTGAAGCATTGCCAGGAACTCTGTACTATTTTTGTAACATCTGTGTTGGTTTAAAATTATTTCACGGTAAACAGTTTTAAGAAAAAGACACTGTTAAGAAAATAGAAAGGCAAGCCACAGACTGGGAAAAAATGCTTGCACATCTGATAAAGGATGTATATCCAGAATATATAAATAAGTACCAAAACAATTATATTTTTAAATGGGCAAAAGAATTAATTAGCTACTTCACAAAAAAAAGATGTAGCATATAAGCCCATGAAAAAATGTTCAGCATCGTTAATTATTAGGAAATGCAAATGTAAGCCACAGTGAAATACCACTGTGCACCCGCTAGTAAAATGTAAAGTCACAAGAAATTGGCAATCACAAGAAGGTTACTTTGCTTACTTTTGCTTACTTTTACTTTGCTGGTAGGAATGAAAAATGGTATGGCCACTTTGGAAAACAGTTTGGCAATTTCTTATAAAATTAAATGTAAGAGTCAAAAACCCCATTCCGAGGTATTTACCCAAGATGAATGGCAGGGGGAGTGTGAACGTTTATACTAGCGTTATTTGTAATAACCTCCAGACTGGCAACAATGCAAATGTCCAAATGGTATATCCACACAATGGAATACTATTGGGTTGTAAAAAGGGATGCAGCATAGATTGTTCTGCCTAGAAAACTCCCTTATTTCCGTGTCTGGTTAACTCATAATCTGTGTTCGGATCCTGCTCAAACATCACAGCATAAAGGGAATTTTTTCTTGAGCCCAGACTAGCAGGCTTGCTTCTATCAGCATCCTGTCCTTTCCCTTCACTGCTCTTATCACAACCATAGTGATACACCAGCAGATTCTAAGCAATGTAAGGTCTCCTTATCTGTCTTAACTGCAAGTTCTGTGGATGGCCAGATGCTGATTACTATTGTGTTGGTACCCAACATAGCTCAGGTGTGCCGGTAAATATTGTACAGCTGATAATGTAAGTGAGTAGAGTTTTCTATTTCCTTTTTGTAGGAGTGGCAGCTGTGGCTTCTACAGAGGTTACTACTGGCTGGGTCTGCCTACTTAACCTTGGGTACTCTGTCTGCTATCCCTGCTCTGTTCTGGGGTGTTGTAGCTATCACTGCTCAGCTGCTGCCACAGGTTAGTCTAGACTTCTGCGTGCATACCACGGGCACTCCTGCTCCTGGGCCCTTCCGTTCTGAGAATAGAGAGAAGCCTTTCCTTGCCATTAAGGAGGCCCTGTGCTCAGCCTCTGGCCATATGTGCAAATTACCAGAGAGCATTATTACTGTCTCCAGGCCCTGGGGAGACCTAGTTTCCAGGATAAATGTCTAGAATATTTGATGAGGGCCCTGACACCCAATGTTTCCTTCGTTTCCTCTTTTCACTTCTCTATTTCCCTACTCCAGTAGACAAGAAGGAATGCAGGTTAAGAAATTGGTCTGGGTAACCAATACCTATATTTGATCAGCCTACGGGTATATCTAAGTGTTTAAATCATGAGCAAACTTTTTCCTTTAAGCCTCTGGTTCCACTTAGGTAGATTAATGACACTTGTCATTTCAGACACTTCTCTCTGGAGCGTTAACATGACTAGTTTTAGTTACTAATTTTGGAAGTGTTTCTCTGGCCCCTCTTTAATTTATCCAAATCATTGATCCGACTTTTCAATTGCTCTCAATTTATTTACCTTCTTTTTTAAAGCTTACACCGTTTGGACATTTTTGTTTAGTTTCTGTTTAGTTTTAACGCCATCACATCTAAGAATTCTCATTAATTTTAATTTTTTCTCTTATCTGGATTGGTACAATACCTTACTAGTTTTCCAACTCTTGCTCCGCCTCCTCTTGGAGTGTAATCTCCAGGTAGCAGCCAGGGAGCTGTTCAGTGGTTTCTATCCTACTCTGGGAATTAAACTGTTAGAATCCAGTTCATGAGCTTCTACATAGTCTGGCTCTAGGGCGCAATACAGTGCCTGGCGCAGGTTGGACACTTAGTAATTCTTAGTATTTGTTAAATTGATTCTTTGCATTGTAAGTCTAATCAGGATTTTGTTTTTGTTTTTGTTTTTGTAGGCGTTGCCTTGCAACCACACACACAAACAGTAATTCTTTAGACTTAACTGGTTTCTAGTCTTATTGTGGGATGTGGGGAGTAGGTTGGAGCTGTCTTGCATGCATTTTGCAATAGGCCACTTCTGTCTAGAATGAGTAATAGGTATGTCAATAAATACAGCTCAAACAAGTAGAAAAAGACTTCCTTGGCTTATAATCAGTCATGTGGCAAAGAACTGTGGTCAGAACTTAGGTTATGCTTCTGAGGCCCCACAATTCATAACAGTATATTGCTTTATTTCATATCCTAATATACTAAATGCTTTTCTCTATATATTTTCTCATTTTTAACTTTGTTATCTTTTTATTTTATCATATAGTTTCTACCCTTCTTCTCATCCTTTCAACCATTCTAACAACATATGCATTACACCCTGGGTGTTGCTGTTGGAGGTCAGGGGCATGGTGACAGCACTGTACTGTGTTTGTTAGTTAGGGGTGATACATGCTAACCAGCTTACTTGCCTGCCAGTTGGTTGTTTCTTCCATGTCACATCAAATGAGTTTGCAAATTATGATAGTATCAATTAAGTTTTCAGTAATCTATAATAAATACATAAAATGACTGGTTTTAAATTTTCAACTATGGAAGTGACCTTAAAAGCATGTTTAGTTATAATTATTTGCTTTTGTTAAAATGTTTTTACAGTTTTCCAATAAGTTAAGACATGTATGCATGTTAATACTAGTGACTTACAGTGAAGAAATTGTTTACCCTTGTAAAAGCTGTGTTTTGTTTTTAACTATCAATCCTCTCCTTAAGTATGGCAGATGCTAACCAAGTTCTGAGGTATTTTTTCTTTCTATTTGTGTTTTAATGTATTTTAATGAAGTAGCTCTTTTACCGTGCTGTAGCAGTCTGTGTTATACTATCAGTGAACAGAGTGAAGACTCGAATTTTAAGATTAAATACATTCATTTTGTTAACATCACATTTTGTTCCATTTTGCAGCTTCTCGGTGAATATTTGGATGAAGCCATTAAATTAATTGTTTGCCATCATGAGCAGAAGCAAGCGTGACAGCAATTTTTATAGTGTAGAGATTGGAGATTCTACATTTACAGTTTTGAAACGATATCAGAATTTAAAACCTATAGGCTCAGGAGCTCAAGGAATTGTATGGTAAGTTTTACTTCCAAAAATTAGGCAGAGAATCATTAACTGCTATCTTTTCTCCTCTTGTAATATAGATACCTTGGTAAATATTTAACTTGCTTCAAAAAAGTTAAAATAAAACTATGTTATTTAAACTAAAGCTATAACATGGTAATAATTTTGTTCTGGGTTGATGTTCTTTATTATTCATTAAACACAACTTTATAAATCAGCACTGTCATCTTTAAGTATAAATTATGATTAAATACGTGGTCATAAGCCATGTAAAGACAAATAATCTATATCAGGAAAGAATAAGTGGCATGCTTGTTAATTCCATGTATACATCTATTCCCATAGCTAGTTTAATAAGAAGCTTCACTTAATCATCATTTTCACACTACAATGAAACTCTGGAATTTCAGAAATCTTATTTTATACTGGGGAATGAAGTGAGCTCATTTTTCATTGTGTGTTTCAAAAACTCATACGTATCTTTAAAACTGATTTACGAGCTAATTTCTGCAGTGGGTGTAGGCTTTATAGATCAACATAATTCTTAATAAACTGAAGTGTAGAATACTTTTTGGGACAGTTCTGCTAATGATTTTAGATCACTAAGTTAGCATAATCTAGTGCTTTGGGGAATTCTTAGCCTCGCTCTAGCGTAATTATATCTTTATTACCTTTTCTTGACCAGATTTGTCTCAGAATCTATTAAAAATCATAAGTGTTTATGACCCCGCAGGTCTCCCCCAGGTTCCAGAAAAACACTTGCACATGTACCTAAAGAGACTTTTCTTTGCAACACTGTTTATAGCAAAAATTCTTAATAGCAGTGAGTCTATCCATGAGAATAAAAAATTGTGATATATTCATACAGTAAAATACTATACAATATTTAGGATGAACTGGAGCTGTGTTTCAACAAAGACAGTCTCAGAGTTGTAGTGTTGTTGAGTTTAAAAGGAAGATGCGGAATACATATACCTTATAATACCATTTATATATAGTTGAAAATACACAAAATAGTACCATACATTTATGGATGTATATGTATGTAGAAAGCTATAAAAACAATAACACCAAATTCTTCAGAATAATGTCTACTTCCAAAAATAGAGACAAAGAAAGGGGACTTTATCTGTGAATTTTTTAAAAATTCAGAGCAATTATGGTAAAATGCTAAAATCTCTCACATTTCTGTAATAGGAACAGTAGCATTTATTCTCTTTTTTGTACTCTCGAAATAATTTATAATACCAAAAATTACAGAATTTGGGTAACTTTTTTTTCATTTTTAGTATTTTGGGTAACTTTAAAAAGTATTATTGGCTAGCTGGTTGTCATTTTCACCAACCACATTTAACCAACCACAAATTCATTGTAAAGAAAAAATGTGGTATAGTCAATACAGGAAGGATTCTGAAATCCAGCTCATGGTTCAGATTCTAGCTTTATGGTGTACTAACTTTGTGATTCATGGCAAATTAATATTGCTAAGCCTGTTTTCTCACCTGATTTACATTATTGTGAGGAATATGGTATTTATATACATATATATGCACATACATACACATATATATGTAATACATGAACATATATATAAAAGTATATATAAAAATGTTTTTTCTGTACCTTCACTTATCCTCAGGTAAGTACATTTTGAAATTTGTGTACCAGAATTTAAAAAAAAAAAAAAAAAAAAAAAAACTGCTTTGGAAGGGACCTCAAGCCATCTTAACCAGCCTCTGTTTTGTCCTAAGGAATAAGTGTCTTCAAATATTTTGCTTATTCTTTCACAAAAGATTATTATGAAATAGACAAATATTAAGCTAAAAAGTTTTTAAACTCACTGTGTGTGTTTACTATCACTGTCAACTGAAGAAATTAATTTTTTTAAGGCATTATTTTGGACCCCAGTGATAGATGGTAAGATTCATTGGGATCTGGATTGATCTCTAATTTGTACACATTTAAGTATCAACAATTAGAAATCTAACTTCCTTGGATACAAAATAGTACAACCTACTCAGATACTTTTGAACCTCTATAGTTTAAAATGTTACTTTGATTTAACAAAAAATTAATAGGAATGAATTTAATGGTTAAAAGTAAAACATATTTTATCTGAAACAGTCAAAACTTTTAATCATCTTTAATGACCGCTAATGTTGTGGGTGTTGTTTTTTAATTTGGGGAGAACATATACACAAATATGGTATTTTCTAACTAAAGAGTATAATATTTATGTCTGTTTTGCTATGTGTATGCATATGTACATATATAGGAAATAAGTTATGTCCTATATATTATGTATAGATGCGTCCATTTATGCCAAAGTGCTCATTTCTTAATACATATTTTTTCAGTACATTTGATATAGTGAGGTTGGATGAGAGAATAATTTTAGTCAGTAGTGTGCTAACTTTCCAAATATATAAACAGAAGTCTTTAAGTATGTTAGGTAGTCCAGTATGAAAAGCATAACCTCATGTCTTAGTCTTTTGGTCTCCGCTTTGCTTTTAACTTTCTGTCTAACCTAGGGTAAATTACTTATTAATCTCTGGTGAATAAGTGGTGAATTCAAATGATTTTAAAAATTTCTTTCAATCATAACATTCTATAATTTTAAGATAATTTACCTTATTTGTGCTTTACTGTCTCTGGTCTGTCATTTGTAAAACATGATGTTTAGTCAGTATCATATGGTAAAGATATGAAGAGTAATGAGTATGGTGTTGCTGTATGTCACAGAATTATGTGTTTCAGTAACAGTTATGAAGCATCTTCTAATGTCCTGAAATCTAGCATTCATATCTATAGGCTTGATTTTTTAATTCCCTTCTCCAAAACAAATTTTAAATACTTTTACATTGTAAAATAACCCTTTGTATAGCTCTGTATGTATGTTCCTTCCTCTTTCTGTATTCATTTTGTTGTGTCCAAAGAAGTTGGAAGTGATCTACTTATGTAGAATTCTTCAGAAAGTATTTTGGGTAGAATTTATGACCACATGTATTCTTTAATCCTGTCTGCCCTTGGTGTAGGTGCAAAGTGAAGGATTCATCAGACTTTAAGCTATGTATTGGGCCTGAATACTCATTAAACATTTATGCATTGAGTGCCCATTGTATGCTAGGGAGATCTTGGAGGACACCCAACTAACAAGTACAGTTTCTGCTTCACAGTCCATTGTCTCTTTGAATCCATTAGCGTTTTAAGAAGCAGTTAACAATGCTATACATTGTTGGAATATGCTGTAATAGGTAGAGAAGAAACATGTTGCCTGTCAAACACTGGAAATTGATACAGTTGCATTTATCTTTGGCGAGAGTAAGGAATCTACATGAATGTTTCATAAATTCAGTTTTGTAGATTTTAAAGCTTTGTTGTTGTTTTTGAATTTCTTGTTACAGTGCAGCTTATGATGCCATTCTTGAAAGAAATGTTGCAATCAAGAAGCTGAGCCGGCCGTTTCAGAATCAGACCCATGCTAAACGGGCTTACAGAGAGCTAGTTCTAATGAAATGTGTTAATCACAAAAATGTAAGTGAACATTTGAGAAAATGTTGTAAGTATAGATGAAATCAAGATTTGTTCATGAATACATAACTATCAAAACTTTTAAAAATATTAGGTGCTTTAAATGCTCTTCCGGTTTGAAACATTATCTAAAAGGGATATATGTCTACAGTGTGAATTTTTCTCAATTTTATTAAATTATATCAAAAGAAAGACAGTTGATGAAATTTAGATTGTGTAGTTTTTTATTTTTCAAAAGGAGTTTTAAAAGAGGTAGGTGTTTTAGAAGAACTTGATTTAGACTTGGTCTCATCTTCTACTTTTTGTCTTCTGGCAGGCTGACATTTCAGAAAACTGTAGCCTTAGCACAGAGGTGAAATTGTTCCCATTTTACTTTGACAATAGTTATTTTATTTAATATTGGATATAAAATAGAAATCATTTCTCCCTACCCCACTCCTGGTTTTTTAAGTGATGCTGATACT
Organism: Panthera tigris; assembly: GCF_018350195.1. Taxonomy (NCBI): domain Eukaryota; kingdom Metazoa; phylum Chordata; class Mammalia; order Carnivora; family Felidae; genus Panthera; species Panthera tigris. The sequence continues at coordinate 45,604,214 of NC_056670.1, forward strand.
CACTGGTGACTTTAAGTTGAAGATAGTCAGTGATTTTATGAAGCAGTTTAGCAGAAACTTCAAAAGTTTACCAAACTTCAAACTTCTTTTGAATGAATGAAATGAATGAAAGTATTCCTAATTCTTTTTCCTAATGATTATAAAGACTTAAGCATATAACTTTCATTCATTTTGAGAATTGTTAACACTTTGTAAAACTTACTTTCAGCATACTTTCATGATTACTTTAATGGAATGATTTTTATAAGCCAAGAGGAAATAAACTAGGGGTAAGTTATGCAAGGGACGGTTTTATGAAGTACTAAACCAAAAGCATCTGACTGGAGATGTTTTGTGGTATATTTGTCTAAAGGAGTTTATAAAATGCAGTAAGCTCCATGCTTTCTGATTGCAGATAACACAGTTTACCACATTTTGAGAGCTAACTGTGCAAGTTTCTGTGTACTGGAGCTACTAGTCACTGTCGGGAAAGGATGAGGCTCCTGATTTGGGGGAGCTTATTACAGTGTTATTTTGAAGACAACAGAGAGTGAAATACCGAATATGATAAAGCGGTAGAGGTTTGATTGTCATATCATGGTGGATGGAAAATAAGTGCTGAGATTTCAGGGGAAAGAAGATTGCAGGGAGCTTTCATGAAATGGGAATGCTTTGGGGAAGGGTGACCCTAGACTAATTCTTAAAAATGGGGTAAAAATTGGATTGTTAAAGAAAAAGAGCCTCCCAGAGAAAAAGAATAGCGTTTAAAAAGAGATACAGTTTAAAGTCCGTCAGTGACAGCGAAGAAGTTGTGTCACCATTCTTGTTTAGGTGGGAGCCAGCCATGTTGCTTGTCTGGGTTTTCCCTCTCAGATGGAGCTGCTTATGCCTCTTGTAGCCTGTTTCGTGGCAGTGATGGTGGTGATACTGCCTTAGTTTTGCACTGGGGACACGGCCAATAACTCCCTATTTGCTGAGCCAGCTGACTGCAAAAATAGATGGTTCCATCGACTAAATGGAGGGCATGGAAAGCTTGTTTCACATAGTTAACCCTCTGCTGGGGGTGGCAAGATCCACGCAGGCAATACCCTTGGCACCTAGAAGAGTGCTGACTGACGTAGAGTAGATGCTCCTAACATATTTGTTCAGAGAATGAATATAAAACTAAATACAGTTGACTCTTGAGCAAAGTGGGCATTAAGGATGCTGACCCTCTGTGTAGTTGAGATGTACATATAAGTTCCAACAACCCCAAACTTAACTGCTAATAGCCTACTATTGACTGGAAACCTTACCAATAATATAAATAGTCGATTAACACATATTTTGTGCATCGCATGTATTGTATTCCTTTATTTTTTTAATTTTGAGAGAGAGCACGAGTTGGGGAGGGGCACAGAGCGAGAGAGAGAGGAGAGAGAGAGAGAAAATCCCAAGCAGGCTCTGCACTGTTAGCGTGGAACCTGATGCAGGGCTTAAACTCGTGAACCACGAGATCATGACCTGAGCTGAAACCAAGAGGCGGACAATCGACTGACTGAGCCCCCCAGCCACTCCTACATGTATTGTATTCTTAAAGTAAGCTAGAAAAGAAATGTTATGAAAATCATAAGGAAAATTTTTACGCAGTACTGTACTGTATTGAAAAAAATCCATGTGTAAGTGAACCCTCCTAGTTTGAACCCATGTTGTTCAAGGGTCACTATGTATAGGGAAACCAGGAATGATGGAATTTTTACATTCCTGATGGATGGATGGATGGATGTTTTTGTAATGTCTTGCCTTTTCAGCAGTTTCATGCTCTACACAGATTAATCTCTTCATTGGTCTAAACATGTTTTTTCCCACCCTCCTTTTTTTGTGGTAAAATACACATAGTATAAAACTATCGGTTTAACCGTTTTAAACATACAGTTCAGTGGTACTAAGCGCATTCATATCGTTGTGCATTTGTTACTATTTCCGTAGATGCTTTTGTATGTCCACTTGGTCACTTATCTCTGAACACACTGGTGTGTCACCTGTAGCACACAGTACTTCATGTCTGATCGAATCCTTCAAGAGGAACTGAGGCTTGTCATCTCCTCTTAACCGTGGACATTGTAATCCTGTTTGGAAATCAGGTCACCGTTAGGTTCACATTGTCTTACCAAGTTATTCTTTGTCACAAGTCTGCTAATAGGTCACATCTTTCCCACCTTTCACTTTCTTTTTTTCTTTATAAAGATTTTATTTTTAAGTACTGTCTATACCCAACATGGCACTTGAACTTATTAAAACCTTGAAATCAAGAGTTGCAAGAGCCAGCCAGGTGCCCCCCCCGTCGTTCACTTTCTTTTTACTTTTTGCTTTTGGAGATTAAGTATATAGTACTTTCTGTTTATCCCTAGAATTTCACATATGAAATCTGGTTTCTGTTCCCAGACTGTTGGGGGTTGCTTTTTCCTTTGTTCTGACTTTTCACTAGCTGGCTTCACTTATCAATTTTGCTCAGGATGCCTTCATAATAGCTGGATTACTTCATTAGTGACCTTTGTTTATATAGCAGAAATTGTGTGTGTAACTAAAAAATTATCCATCTCTCCTGAATTCTTCATCTCATTCACATGGGTATTATGATTGGAGACATTTTCAAAATGCCTTTTTGAAATCTCCATATATGTACTTGGTCACATTTCTGACCTGCTGCTGTTCTTTGTTGTCATTGTTGTTTTATTCAGAGAAGAAAGTACAGTTTCTCGGGGAGTTTTTACCTGCTCCTAGTAAGTGTTACTTCTTTCACATACTTCTGTATCACCCACTTAATCAGCACTTGACTTTTGTTTGCTGTCCAGTCTATGATTGATATAATTTCCCTTCTGTTCTTTTTTGAAGGAAAAAAAAAGGGCCACTGTCTGCCTTAATCTTTTATAGCACCTTTATTGAGATACAATTCACATGCTGTACAGTTCATTTAATGTGTGTAATTAAGTGGTTATTAGTGTATTCACTGATGTATATGACTACAGGCAGTTCTAGAACGTTTTCATCACCTCAGAAAGAATCTCTGTATTGTGTAGCTCTCACGTTCCTATCTCCCATCCACCTTAGCTCTAAGCAACTACTGATCTCTTGTTTTTATATGCTTTTCATCTTTAACACTTCTCTTGTACTATAGGATTTCTCAGATAAGAACAGTTTTACTATTTCTACAAGTCTGTAGATGTGCAGTTCATCTAATTAGGAGCCAGGAATTCATTCATTTAGAGCAGCTAGATGCATTCTTATTATCACTTTCCCTATCTTGAACAGATTTGTTAGACCTTTTCTGATCTGAAAATTATGTTTCTGAATTTATTCACTGAACAAATATTTGAATGCCTTTTATAAGCAAAGCTTTGTACTTAGATGAATGACATAAATTCCTCCCTCATGTAGTTTGTCTAGAAAAATATTCCCATTCCTAAGTGTATTTGTCAATAAACATTTTAAAAATGTGTGTCAGTTATCTCCCTGTGCTAGGGCTGTAAGAGGGAATAATTCTTTCCAACAAGGATCCTGGTGTGATTGGGATGAGGCTGTCGTGAAAATGAGTCTATACTACAGTGTGTTAAATGCCATATTAACACATAAGACATTGTGGGAACAAGGTAAAGAGAATATTCAGCAACCCGTCAAGGACTAGATAGAGGTTGTTAGACTCTACAAAAGACATCAATTTTGAAAGGAACAGAATTCAGTAGGTAAATATGACAGGTACAGGGAAGAGTATGTTTAAAGGCATTGAGAGTTTTTAAATATATCATTGTTTAATTTAGTATGGCTAAAGGATCAAGTTTAATAGAGGGCTTAGCAGGAGACAAAGTGGGTTGATATTCGGTCATGGAAGGCTCTGAATATACTTCCTGCAAGGGAGTTTGGGAAATTTTTTTGCTGGTAGTAAGTTTTTGAAGAGGTGAGTAATATGATCAGGTCTTTCTTTCACCATATGATAGGCAGTAAAATGGTAGCTGGATTTGTAGAAAACCATTGTTAGGGAACCTAATGTTAGAAGTAATTATAGCATGAACAGTCTAGATGAGATGTCAGAATCCTTTACCTGTATAGTAGCGCAGGGAATTGGAAAGAAGAGATTGAAGTTCAGACTGACAGTGGAATGGAATAGTATTCTTTTCAACATTTATTATGGTGCAAATACTGAAAACGGAGTCAAAAATTACTCTGAGCCACCTTTGTAAAAGAGAAGGCACTCTGGAAAAGTAAAGGGTTTGGGTAGGAATGCTAAGGAGTTCTATTTTGTATTCTTTGTGAGACGTTCATGTGACATGGCAATGTGTGTTTGAGACTTCTAAATTAAGCAGGGCCTTTTAATGTATATTTGGAAACTGTCCAACATAGAGGTGTTTAGAGAAAAAGACATATATTGCCCCCAGGGAAAGGGTGCAGATGGAGAAAAGGATTAAAGACAGAATGGTGGGAAAGAGGGCATGTCTGTGGATGAACCAGAGAATGGACTGGGAATGAAGAAAACTGGGAAAGTTCAGTATTATGAAAAACTGAAGGCGATGAGGGAGTTAGATAAGAGCTGATGGAAGGTATTTAAAATTTGCTCACAAATTGGGGCACCTGGGTGGTTCAGTTGGTCCGACTTCGGCTCGGGTCATGATCTCGCAGTTCCTGAGTTCGAGCCCCACGTGGGACTTTGTGCTGACAGCTCAAAGCAGCTGCTCCACCAACCTAGAGCCTGCTTCAGATTCTGTGTCTCCCTCTCTCTCTGGTCCTCCCTTATTCATGCTCTCTCTCTCTCTCTCTCTCTCTTTCAAAAATGACTAAATGTTAAAAATTTTTTTTTTAATTTGCTCACAAATTATGTAGATGATTGTATAATATACATCCTTGATAATTGAGTATTCATAAACGGAATGGATATGTGGAGCTCTTGTGTTGGTACAATTTTAAGAGCATTTTTAGGTTGACGCCAAAATTGAGAGGAAGGTACAGAGATTTCCCATATGCTCTCTGCCCCCACACATGCATAGCCTTCCTCATTATTCATATCCCCCACCAGACTGGTGCATTCACTATAATCAGTGAACCTACAGTAATGTGTCCTTATTACACAGAGTCCATAGTTTACATTAGGGTTCTCTTTTGTATTGTACATTCTGTGGATTTGGACTAATGTGTAATGGCATAATATCGACCATTATAGTATCATGCAGAGTATTTTTCACTCCCCTAAAGATCCTGTGTGGTCTGGTTTTCTCCCTACCCCCAATCCCTGGCCATAAAGTTGCATTAGGTAAAATAGAAGAGATTACTTGGGCTTAGAACATAAGATTTTAATATTCTTATACCATTGGTAGATTTTTTTTAACCCATGTATTTGCAGTTCCTAAATGAAAATATTATTAAGCAGCAGTGGTGTCTAATTTTTTTGTCTCTTTGTTTTTGCCACAGATAATTGGCCTTTTGAATGTTTTCACACCACAGAAATCCCTAGAAGAATTTCAAGATGTGTAAGTGTGATAATTAAAAGTTTACATTCATACATTATTCTTAGATTGTTGCTGTGCACTTTAGCTGTCATCTTTTCTCACCCATGAAGTTACATAGTCATGGAGCTCATGGATGCAAATCTTTGCCAAGTGATTCAGATGGAACTAGATCATGAAAGAATGTCCTACCTTCTCTATCAGATGCTGTGTGGAATCAAGCACCTTCACTCTGCTGGAATTATTCATCGGGTTAGTAGAAAAAATTATCATCATGTTCTTTTTTTAATTATTGAGGTGAAATTCATGTAGCATAAAATTAACCATCTTTTAAAGGGTTCAATTCATTGATATTTAGTACATTCACAACATTGTGCAACCACCACCAATGTAATATTTCAAAATATTTTCATTGCCCCAAAAGAAAACCTCATACCCGTAAAGCAGTCAGATCCTCTCTCCGTCTCTCCCTCCCACCCCTCAGCCTCTGGCCTCATACCAATCTGCTTTCTGTGGATTTATCTCTTCTGGGTATTTCATATTAAGTGGAATCATATAATATGTGACCTTTGTCTTCTTTAACTTAGTGTAATGTTGTCAATCTCGTTCGTGTTGTGGCATGTATCAATAGTTCATTCCTTTTTATGACTGAATAATATTGCAGTGTATGCATTTACTACATTTTATTTATCCATTCATCCATTAATAGACATTTGGGTTATTTTTACCTTTTGGCTTTTGTGGATAGTGCTGCTATGAACATTCATGTACAAGTATTTGAGTTCCTGTTTTCAATTATTTTGGGTATCTTCCTAGGATTGGATCATATGGTAATTGTTTTTTTAACTTTTAGAAGAACTGCCAAACTGTTTTCAATAGTGGCTATACCATTTTACATTCCTAGCAGCAACATTCCTAGTAGTGAATGTTCCTAGCAGTGAACATTCTGATTTGTCCAAATCTTTGCCAGTACTTAACTGACTTTTATTCCAACCATCCTAGTGAGTACAAAGTGATATCTCCATGTGATTTGCCTTTTCCTAATGACTAAAGATGTTGAATGTTTTCATAAGCTTGTTGGCCATTTGCATATCTTCATGGGAGAAATGTCTGTTCAAGTCCTTTGCCCATATTTTGATGGGGTTATCTTTTCATTGTTGAGTTACAGAAGTTCTTTATATATATTCTGGATCCTAGATACTAGACCCTTTTCATATATGTGATTTGTAAATATTTTCTCCCATTTTGTATATTTTCACTTTCTTGATATCCTTTGATGTACAGAAGTTCTTTAATTTTCATGAAATTCAAGTATCAGAATTATGTGGAACTGCTGTAAGGACAGAAACCTAGACCAATGGAATAGGACTAAGAGTCCAGAAATAAAATCACATATCTACTGCCAACTGATTTTCAACAAGGGTGCAAAAGGCCAGTTGGGAAACAATAAGTCTCTAATAAATGATGCTGGGACAACTGGATTTCCACAAGCAAAAGAATGACTTTGGACCTTTTCTCACATCATACACAAAAATTAACTCAAAATGGGTCAGTAACCTGAACATAAGAGCTAAAACTATAAAATTCTTAGAAGAAAATGCAAAAATAAAGGTAATTATTTGGCAATGAATTCTTATAGATGATACCAAAAGCACAATCAACCAAAGAAAAAACTAATTTTGTAGTAAGTTTTGAAATGGGGAAGTGTGAGTCTTTTTAAATATTGTTTTGACTCTTCAGGACCCCTTGTGATTCCATCTGAATTTGATTATCAGCTTTTCCATTTCTGCAGAAAAGTCATTGGAAGTTTATTTATTTATTTTTTTAGATTTATTTATTTTTGAGATGGGGGTGGGCAGAGAGAGAGAATCCCAGGCAAGCCTGGCACTGACAGCGCAGGGGCTTAAACTCATTAGCTAAAGTCAGATGCTTAACCAACTGAGCCACCCAGGCACCCCAAGCCATTGCAGTTTTAGTAAAGATTTCATTCATTGGGGGTACCTGGGTGGCTCAGTTGGTGAAGCTCCCAACTCTTGATTTTGACTCAGCCCTTGATTCCAGGGTCATGGGATTGAGCCCCACATAGGGTTCTTTGTTGACAGCAGGGAGCCTCCTTGGAATTTTCTCCTTCCCTCTCTGTCTCTGCCCTCCCCTGCTTGCTCGTGTACATGCACACATTCTCTCTCTCTCTCTCAAAATAAATAAAAATAAACTTAAAAACAGAGATTTCATGGGGCGCCTGGGTGGCTCAGTTGGTTAAGCGGCCGACTTCAGCTCAGGTCATGATCTCGCGGTCCATGAGTTCAAGTCTCTGTGCTGACAGCTCAGAGCCTGGAGCCCGTTTCAGATTCTGTGTCTCCCTCTCTCTGACCCTCCCCCATTCATGCTCTGTCTCTCTCTGTCTCAAAAATAAATAAACGTTAAAAAAATTTTTTTTTCAAAAAAAAAAACAAACAGATTTCACTCATTGAATCTGTAGATTGCTTTGGTAGTTTTGCCATCTTAACTATATCTAGTATTTCAGTTCATGGACACTGAATGTGTATCTTTCCATTTACTTAGGTTGTATTAGTCTGCTTGGGCTGCCATAAAAAAATACCACAGACTCAGCAGCTTAAACAGCAGCTATGAAATTGCCCTCTGAGCTCTGCTTTTTCTGTATTCCCTAAATTTTTATATGTTGTGTTTTCATTTTCATTCATCTCTAAGTATTTTCTAATTTCCCTTGTGAATTGTTCTTTGCCCCATTGGCTGTTTGAGAGTATGCTGTTTAATTTCCACAAATTTGTGAATTTTCCAGTTTTCCTTTTTCTTGATTTCTGGCTTCATTCCATGGTGGTCAGAGAAGATACACTGTATGATTTCAGTCTTTTAAAATTTATTGAGACTTGTTCTGTCACCCAACATGTAGTCTGTTCTGGAGACTGTTGCATGTGCAGTGTTTTTGGAGGGAGTATCCCATATATGTCTGTTACATCTAGTGGGTTTATAGTGTTGTTCACATTCTTTATTTCCTTATCTTCTGCATAGTTGTTTGTCCATTAATGCAAGTAGGTATAGATATCTTCAACTGTTATTGTGTAACTATCTGTTTCTCCCTTCAATCATGTCCATTTGTGCCTATATTTTGGAGCTTTGTTGTTTATAATTGCTGTCTCTTCTTGAGGGATTGATGTTTCTGTTAAAATTTATTGTCCTCCATTGCCCCTTGTAACAATTTTTGTTTTTAAGTTTTATTTTTATTTAAGTAATCTCTCCACCCAACGTGGGGCTTGAACTCACAACTCTGAGATCAGGAGTTGCATGTTTTTGCTACTGAGCCAGCCAGGCACCCCCCCCCCCCCCCCCGGGCCCCTTGTAACAGTTTTGACTAATAGTCTATTTTGTCTGATACTAGGTTAGCTATTCCACCTCTCTTTTGGTTTCTGTTGGCTTGAAATATCTTTTTCCGTTCTTCCACTTTGTGCCTTTGAATCTAAAGTGAGTCTCCTTTAGAATCTCTTAATAGGATCAATTTTCTTGTATCCCTTCTGCTGTTCTCTGGTTTTTACTTGGAGAGTTTAATCTATCTACATGCAATGCAATTATTGATAAGGAAGAATTCACTTCTGCCACCATGCTGTTTTCTGTATTTTGTATCTCTTTGTTTCTCAGTCCTTCCATTGCTGCTTTTTTTGTGTTTAATTGCTTTTTAGTAGTGTGCCATTTGATTCTTTACTCATTTCCTTTTCTGTGTCATCTTCAGTCATTTTCTTAAAGGTTACCATTGGGATTGCAAATTTAGTCTCTTCAATTTATAACAGAATCTGTTTTAGATTATTACCACCTTACCCTCAATAGCATACAATAGCATACAAAAACTCTACTCCTGTATACAGTCTGTTCTTCCCCCATTATGTTGTAGTTGTCACAAATTACATATTTATACACTGTGCCCAATAAGATAGATATGTTATTATTGTTCAGTGCATTTGCCTTTTAAATCATATGTGGGGTGGGGGTGAATAGGAGTTAGAAACCCAAAACACAGTAATACTGACCTTTGTTATTTACCTATGTAACGACTTTTACCGGTTTTCTTTATTTCTTCTTACACCTTCAGTTTACTATTTAGTGTCCTTTTATTTCTACCTGAAAGACTCCCTTTAGCATTTCTTATAGGGCAGGTGTAACTAACAACAAACTGCCATAGCTGTATCTCAGAGTGTCTTAAGTTTCTCCTTTACTTTTGAAGGATAGTTTTGCTAGATACAGAATTTTTGTTTGGATTTTTTTTTCTTTTAGCAGTTTAAATGTGTCTTTTCACTGCCTTTTGGCACCTGTGATTGCTTTTGAGAAATCAGTTGTTAATACCATTGAGGATCTCTTACAAGTGACAAGTTGCTTCCCTCTTGACTCCTAAGGTTCTCATTTTGTCTTTGGCTTTCAACGGTTTGATTATAATATGTCTCAGTGACGATCTCTTTGCTTTTATCCTTGGAGTTTATTGAGCAGCTTGGATGTGTAGATTTATGACTTTCATTAAATTTGGATGTTTTCACTCATTTTTTTCAATTTTTTTTCTACCCCCTTTTCTTTTTCCTCTTATTTGAAACTTCTATTATGTGTATGTTGTATTCTTGAATATATGCCACATCTTGTTTTCTTCAACTTCAGTGTTTTGTCACAGGCAGAATAGGTTATTCACTTGTCTTGCAGTGTTTTTGAGAAATGCCCCCTCTCTAGCCCAAGACAAGAGTCCCACACTGAGAATGCGGGCAGCCAGGAAGATGGGTAGGACAGGACTAGTAAAAACACCACACTCTTGCCTATTGTTTTTTAAGTTGCCTTTGTCTCAATTCTATGTTTACTTGGTTGTTGTGAACATTTGACTGTTTTCCAGATTTCTGAAAAAGTATTCTGATCCATTTTGCTCTGCTTTTTGGCGTTTCTGTGAAGCAGTCTACTCTTCCATTTTTGCTGACATCACTGTCTTTAATCATATTTTGGGGCGTTGTACTTCACGGGTTTATATGGAGTAGAATAAGCTTAGTTTTGCTTTGAAATGAGGCAGTATATAAATATCCTGCTATCATTACCAGTGATGTAAAACTGAGTATTCATCAGAGTTGTTTCTCAGATGTTCAGAAATATTTTATATTTTTGTAATCTGCTTTTAACTGATTTATTGACATGTAATTCCCATACCATACAATTTATAAAATGTATAATAATTATTTACTATACTCAAAGGTTGCACACCTGTCACCACGATCTAATTTTGGAACATTTTCACCCCACTTAAAGAAATCCTGCACCTGTTAGCCTTCCATTTCTGTTATTCCCTGTTCCCTTTGCCCCCAGCCCCACACGACTACTAACCTACTTTCTGTTTCCATATATATGCCTGTTCTGAACATCTCTTACAAGTGGAATTGTATATAACATGATCTTCTGTGTCTGGCTTCTATTCCCTAGAGTAATGTTCTCAAGGTTCATCCCTCTATGTATTATGTATCAGTACTTATTCCTTTTATTGCCAAACAGTAGTTCACTTTATGGATATATACCACATTTTGTTTATCCATTCATCACTCGAGGGACATTTGGGTTGTTAGCCATTTTTTGGTTATCGTGAGCAATGCTGACATGAACGTGTGGACGTGTGTTTTTTGTATTTTAGTTTTAATTCTAGCTTATTCTTGGAAAAGTATAGCATTTAATTTGAGAGAAATTTCTTGAAAAGTATTTAATTCATTGGAATTCTGTCTTTTCTCTGAGCTACCTTGTGTCAAATAATCTGACTCAAAATGAAAACAGATTTGTTCTCAGATTAACTATTTTCAGACCGTTATGTATGTGACATATTTAGGCTTATCCTTAATTATCGTTCTGACTGAATTGCTTTGTATATTGCATATGCAACTGCTATAATATTATGTCTGATGCCATCTTTAAGCAACATAGGAGATATCTCTTTCAATGGGAAGGTGTTTTATCTTCCTCATCCCATATTCCTATTCTGTGACAGGCGAATGTGTTCAACTTCTGGGTTTTGTTTCTGCTTGTTTCTTTTGCCCTGTGGACTAAGAGAGTAGTGTGCCACCATGGAAATGAATTTGATTTTAGTGAAGTAAAATCTCCCAAATAGAATATTTTCAGATTAATGGGGGTAACAGAAATCACAGACCACATGACAAAAGATAGGAAACAAAAGACATAGCAAGAAACATAAAAAGGGAACATTAAATTACGGAAGACCAATAAGTAACATAATGGATAAAGGGAATTAACCCCTTAATGAACAAAGTTCAGGTTTCGGCACACAAAACTACCAACAACAACTGTGTGTTTCTGTAATGCAAACAATTGTAACTAGCTTCCAAAGGCTAAAAGCAAAGGCATTGGCAAAGATGTACTGCGAAAATGAAACATGAAAACAAGGGTAATTCTATTTAGTCAGGTAAATTGAATATCATGGAGCCAGGGGGAAAGCATTTCTCAGTGACTTTGTAAGGATAAAGGGTGTAATTCACTTATTTAGTAACTGTCAAGAACTTTATACATGAAGTGGAGTTACAATACACAGAGTTTAAACTGTGGAAAATAGAAGAATTATGCAGACACAACGGTATTGGGATACTTCTTAAAAATTTTTTGTTTAATGTTTATTTATTTTTGAGAGAAAGAATAAGAGAGCGAGAGCAGGGGAGGGGCAGAGAGAGAGGGACACACAGAATCTGAAGCAGGCTCCAGGCTCTGAGCTATCACAGACACAGACCCCGACCCCGACGCGGGGCTGGAACCCACAAACTACAAGATCATGACCCGAGCCAAAGTTGGACACTTCACCGAACTGAGCCACCCGAGCACCCCAGTATTGGGATATTTTAACATACTCCCTTAGTGTGGATAGATAAAGTGGTAAAAATAAGTACAACTGTAGAAAATTTACATAAGTTTGAGCTAATAAGAGACATACTGTGAAGAAGTCTGTGCTTTTATCTTAGGTCAGGCTATGTGGGAAACAAATCTCTAGGACAGATAACACATGTAAGAAGTTCGTTGGGGATTCCCCTAGGGATCAGCATCTTTGAGGGAGTAAAGGAAGTAAAACTGGACAGAGGGAGAAATTGAATTGGATGCAGTCACTCCAGAGGCCTCAGCTGTTGACTTAACTGGACTTTTGCTCTGGGGAGCAGCATGACATTGGAAAACTTGCTCTCTGTGGCTGAAGGCAGTTCCTGGAGAGAGTTGCTGCAAACTCGGCACCCAACGCTGGCAGCAGCTAGAAGAATGAGTGCCTCAGTCCTGAATCAGGAATCAGAACAGGCACCACAGGACCCACTGTAGGACACCTCTGGTGCCTCTTGTTCCCATTTCCTTCATACAGTAGGTTCTGGAGACTCTTCCTCCAGGATTTTATTTGACGTCTGTTCCTTGAGGAAGTTATAAGAAGTTTCATGGGATAAACTACAGCACCCTCTCCTATAGCTGGTCTTGAGGCCACAACTGATGCTCATCTCTCTGCTCTGCTACTAATTTTAAATACCCTTCACCCTGGGGCGCCTGGGTAGCTCAGTCGGTTGAGTGTCTGACTTCAGCTCAGTTCATGATCTCAGATTTCGTGGGTTTGAGCCTTGCGTCAGGCTCTGTGCTGACAGCTGGAGCATGAAGCCTGTTTCAGATTCTGTATCTCCCTCTCTGTGTGCCCCTCCCCTGCTCACGCTCTGTCTCACTCGCTCTCTTTTTCAAAAATAAATAGCCATTAAAAAAAATTTTTAAATACCCTTCACCCCAACCTGATCTAAAATCGCTTACTTGGTAAAATAATCTGAATTTTCATCTCTTAGGGCTTCAGTACAAGGCAGGGGGAAGAATGGGGTTCCTTCCACATAGTCAAGAGACCCAAGCTTCACCATCTGCATAGTTGCCAGTCATTGTGTCCAGCGAAGAGAAAGCCAAGTGGTGTGTACTGGCTTTTCTAGCTTTGGCCTGGAAGTGACACACATCACCTCTGTTCTGAGCCCATTGGCAGAACTAGTCATGAGGACCTGCTTAACTATAAGGGACAGGGAAATGTGGAGAGGCAGAGCTCGAAATGGTGGTGAGCATTAGTTTCTGCCTTACACTACCCTTCAGGCTGTCGAACACTTCTTTGCCCCTTTATGCCACACATAGTACACTCATCCCTTGCTTAGGGGAGATAACCCAGAGTCCTAGTCTGTCAAGACATTTATTTCCCAAGTGATACATGGTAATTTCTACTTCGGATCAAGACATTGTTCCTTTTAGTCCAGAAGCTAAAATGATCAAATTATCTGACCACTCCTGTTTACTCCCCCTGCCCCCATCCCCTAGATATGATGGTCACACCAGGCCAGGGTAACCATAGTAAACAATCCCATTGGGGAAACTGAAAAACTCAGACACTGATTATTTGTAATTTGGAATGCTGTTGGGCAGGCATTGTGAATGTCACTTCCCTTGGGGATGAGGAATATCCCTTGGTTAGTTCTGCAAGGAACACTCTGTACACTGTTCTCTGAGGTACCTGGCTCTACTATGTGAAGAGTCTTTCTTTTCCACTATCCTTTTAAATATATCTGAAGTGTTTATTAGAAAATGTGTTCGGGAGGCACCGGGGTAGCTCTGTTGGTTGAGCGTCTGACTCTTGATTTCAGCTCAGGTGGTGATCCCACATTCATGGTTTCAAGCCCTACATTGGGCTCCTCACTAACAGCACAGAGCCTACTTGGGATTCTCTCCCTCCCCCTCACCCCTGCATGCTGTCTCTTTCTCTCTCTCAGAGTAAATAAATGAACTTTAAAAAAAAAAAAAACTGTTCTCCTTGGGGGCTGTTCAGCCTTCTCAGCTTACTCTCTGTAAAATATTGGGGAGCCCAAGTGTCATTTTAAGGCAACCCTTCTCAACCTGGACCTTGTTGATGTTTCGGATGAAGAATTCTTTCATTTGAGGAGCTGTCCTTTACCTCGTAGAATGTTTAGCAGCATTCCTGGCCTCTACCCACTAGATCCCACCAGTACTTCCCAGTTACGACAACCAAAACTGTCTCTAGACATGGCCAAATATCCCTTGAGGGCAAAATTGCCCTGAATTGAGAGCTACTGTTTTAAAGCCAGAAGAGTCACAGGCTAATGGAGGTGTTTTTGTTTTTGTTTTTGTTTTTAAGTTTATTTATTTATTTTTGAGAGAGAGAGAAGGACAGAGAGAGGGAAAGAGAAAATCCCACGTAGCCTGTACACTGTCATTGTGCAGCCTGACATGGGGCTTGAACCCACGACATGTGAGACCATGACCTGAGACGAAATTGGGTGCTTAACTGACTGAACCACCCAGGCACCCCTGGGCTCTTTGACAATACAACTCTCTCAGAAACTTAGGAGGCTTCTTGTTTTTAATTACAGTTCTTTTCACAGCACAGTTGTTAGTCACTGGTTCTGCATTCTTGGATTTAATGTCTACCTTTAACTTTTCAGGCTTCTGTTGACAAGTCTGAGGCATTTTCATCAAGTTTTTGAAAGATCTTACTGGTCTTTTTCCCTCCAGGGTTTTCAGAATTATTACGTGGAAATGATGCATGAAAAACAAATCCAAGGTATTGGTGGCATAAGACAACGTTTATTGCTTGTTCAGGGGTCTGCAGGGTTGGCCGTGTGGCACTGCTTCAGATCCCAGGTTTGTTCCACCTTCACGTTTCAGCATCCAGGCTGAAAGGGTGCCTCCCTGGGGCACATCCCTTCCTCCTGGTGAAAGATGGAGGAGCAAGAGCCAAGCTAAATCAAGCATATTTAAAACTTCTTTTCGGGGCGCCTGGGTGGCTTAGTTGGTTAAGCGTCTGGCTGTTGATTTTGGCTCAGGTCATGATCTCACAATTCATGAGTTCAAGCCTCGCGTCGGGCTCTGTGCTGGTCGTGTGGAGCCTGCTTGGGATTCTCTCTTTCTCCCTCCCTCTCTCTGACCCTCCCATGCTTGTGCGCGCGCGCGCTCTCTCTCTCTCTCTCTCTCTCTCTCTTAAAATAAACTTTTTTAAAAAAAATTTTAAAAATATAGAGAACTTTTCAGATTTGGTGTACAACATATTCCCTCACATTCCATTGCCTCAAACAAGTCATCTGACTTTGGCTCATTAGTAAGGTGGAGGAGCACAGATGGTCCCTTCCTCCTGGGGGCTCCACCTAATTTTTCCACTTTACTGTGGTGTGAAAAGTACGGTGTGAAACCGTGCTTTGAATTTGATCCTTTCCCAGGTTAGCGATAATGTGGTGCAGCACTCTGTCACAGTGCCGCGGCTCCCGCCGCCACGCAGTCACAGGGTGAACGGCTGCTGCACGTAGCAAGCTTTCCCTGCGCATACAGCCATTCTGGTTTTCACTTTCAGGACACCACCAATAAATCACATGAGCTGTTCGACACTTGACTTGTAAAACAGGCTTTGCGTTAGGTAATTTGCCCAGCCGTAGGCTAATGTAAGCATTCTGAGCATGTTTAAGGTAGGGTGGCCTTAAGCTCTGATGTTCAGTAGGTTAGATATATTAAATGCATTTTCATCTTAACGATATTTTCAAGTTAGGAGGTTTTATTGGGACATAATACCACTGTGAAGTCAAGGAAAATGTATATATTGGGTTGGGAGGGGGAGAGAGTTACTGGACAATCTGCCATTTTTTAAGGGTTCAGTAGCATTTAGCTTTTCTAGAATGGCAAGGTCCTGAAAATCTAGACTCCGGGTCCCTTTCATTTTTGCTTTTAAAGTGGCCAGTTCTTTCAAATGCGGCCCAATGGCCATCAGCACACATTATGAAGGTTTTGCTTCCCAATCTCTTCTAGAGCAGGGGTCAGCAAATTTTTCTGTAAAGACTTGAGAATCTTTTAGCCTTTGCAGATGATAGAGTCTCTCTCACAGCTATTTAGCTCTAACACAAAACAGCTAATAACACAAAAGCAGCTGTATATAGTAGGTAATTGAATGAAGAGAACTGTGTTCTAATAAAACTTTCTTCACAAAAATAGGCCTTAATTTGTTAACCCTTGTTCTAGAGCTTCAGGTTCAGTATACGAGTGCTGTGCCTTCCAAGTTACTGCAAGTGACAGGATCCTGAAATGTATTGCTATTATATAATCTGGATCACCTTTCCAACCTCTGATATTAATTTCGCTGCTGCCTGCTGCTCAATCTGCTAAGCCAAGATTCTGTGTCTATAATAGTAACACCCCACTTCTAGTACTAATTTCAGTGTTAAAATAGACTAGTGTAAAAGAAAAGCATTGTGTGTTTCCTTTGCTCTTACACTATTGCTGTACTACTTCTGATGCCAAATGTGTGGTAGTTTTTCCCACACCAAACACTTCTCAGATTTTCTGGACACCAGCTGGGTATCTGATAATTTAACTTAATCCTGATACTACCTACCTGGAGGTAGCATCAGATCCAACAGGTTAAGGGATCTGGCCCAGAAGTACCCACTGTTCAGATGCCAGTCACAAACCCAACTTGTTACCTGTGCTTCTGAACTACTGCTATAATTCAGAGGTTTATAAGACCCCTTCCTTGGGTTCAATTAATTTGCTAGAGCGGCTCACAGAACTCAGGGAACTCGCCAGTTTATTACAAAGGACATAACTCAGAAACAGCCAGATAGAGAGATGTACTGAGCAAGATTTATTCTCCCAGCAACTCCACATGTTCACCAGCCTGCAAGTTCTCCTTACCAGTCCTTTTTTTTTTTTTATGGAGGCTGCATTACATGTTATGATTGATTAAATCATTAGCCTTTGATGTTGAATTTGGTCTTTAGCCTTCTTCTCCCTGGTGATCTGAGTGGGAAATGCTGAGAGTTCTGACCCTCTAATCATTTTGTTGTTGCCCCTGGCAACCAGCCCCCCATCTTTGGAACTTAACAAAAGTCACCTCCTTAACATAAACTCTGGTTTGGTTGGATGGGACTTCTTAGGAATAACAAAAAGTAGTTCTTTCACTTTTAGTGCTCTTTTAGGTAATGCAAGGGTTTTAGGAGCTCTGTGCCAGTAATTGGGACAGAGACCAAATAGATATTCTTTATTTCAAATCGCAGTGGTACAACTAGGCTATGTCATGGTAACAAATAAACCCTGAATTCTCAGGAGCTTAACACAGCTAAGGTTTATGGCCCATACTACATGTCCAGTGTAGGTCATGGTGGGGTAAGGACATAGGTGCTCAGCAAGCTCGCTTGACAGAGGGTCCACTATTTGGAAGGTACTAATCACCAGAGCTGAGGAAGAGACAACAGGGTGTCGTGCACTGGCCCTTCTGTTCTTTTTTTTTTTTTTTTTAACGTTTATTTATTTTTGAGACAGAGAGAGACAGAGCATGAATGGGGGAGGGTCAGAGAGAGGGAGACACAGAATCTGAAACAGGCTCCAGGCTCTGAGCTGTCAGCACAGAGCCCGAAGTGGGGCTTGAACTCACAGATCGCGAGATCATGACCTGAGCCGAAGTCGGCCGCTTAACCAACTGAGCCACCCAGGCGCCCCTGGCCCTTCTGCTCTTTGCTCCCACTCACAGCCCATTGACTAGAGCTAATCATGGTTAGGCCTTGTCTGTGAGGAGACTGAAAAATACTGTGGAGAAGCTGGGTTATTAGATTAATCCTACTTCCTCTGCCACAAATTTATGCAAATTTAGTTCTTCTCATGGATAGTTAGCAGTGTTACATCTGTGGAAAGCTGTAAGTTGATACAAGGATGAATTTCAGGTAATAGTCTTTGAAGCATTTTGTTGACTTTTTTCTTGACAAAACATATTTGTAAAAAAATTATATTTTGCTCTTAATCTTTCCAAAATAAAGTATTTAAGGTTGGCATCTTATTTCTAGGCTATAGTGTAGTAGTGTAAAGAGCCATTAATCATTAGCCATCACAGTAGACACTGAAGTAGTTTCAGTTTTGCAATATGTAATTCTTGAACAGGCTGTATTTGCTGAGATAATGTGTTTTGTAAATAGTACGACATTATATGTACAAAATAGCTGTAATGAAAACTTTCATTTTATATTTCATTAAGCCTGTTGATATCTATTTTCAATTTGAAAAAGCCCTTGGAGTACATATCTTCTAAACCCATTCATGATTGCCTATCAAAATATGCTAAAGACAACATACATGATTTTCTGGATATAGGTGTTACAAAAGTGTAAACAATGTCTTACAGGCCAGCTTTTTTTCTTTTGTATTAATCGTTGATATTCAACGTTACGTACTGCATGTCTGTACCCATAATGGAATGTGTTTGTGGGCAGATACATTGAGTTTGCTTTCTTTGGTTTCGTGGTTCATAATAAGATTCATCAGAGCTAACAGACAAAGTGTGTTGGACTTGAAAGTCATGAGTGTTTATGCTGCTGCTGCCTTCCTTTTAATGATCATAGCATAGAATTCCTTAAGGTTGGGCAGGTAGAAAATTCTTCACAAGGACCTTATTTAGTAGCATCAACTGCTAGTATTTTATGGATTAGTGGCACCAAGACAATGGTGTCCTACTTCTATGGGCAGACAACAATTTTATGAACACATTTGTGTGATTTAAAGTGGGAAGCCAGTGATGGAAAGACTGGTTATGATCATTTCAGTCCATGGGACGCCTGGGTGGCTTAGTTGGTTGAGCGTCTGACTTCAGCTCGGATCACGATCTCTGGGTTCATGGGTTCAAGCCCTGCTTTGGGCTCTGTGTGAACAGCTCAGAGCCTGCAGCCTGCTTCGGATTCTGTGTCTCCCTCTTTCTCTGCCCCCTCCACCACTTGTTCTCTCTCTCTCTGTCAAAAA
Organism: Panthera tigris; assembly: GCF_018350195.1. NCBI lineage: Eukaryota > Metazoa > Chordata > Mammalia > Carnivora > Felidae > Panthera > Panthera tigris. Next base: position 45,623,470 of record NC_056670.1, read on the forward strand.
CAAATTTAAAAAAACATTAAAAAAAATTTTTTTAAGCTGAAAAAAACTGATAATTAATGACTTTAAAAAAAGATTATTTCAGTCCTTTACAAATGAAAGTCTGCCAGTTTGTGTTTTTTTTTTTAATTTTTTTTAAAGTTTATTTATTTATTTTGACAAAGAGAGCAAGTGGGGTAGGGGCAGAGAGGAAAGAGAGAATCCCAAGCAGGGTCCGCACTATAGCCACAGAGCCCAGTGTGGGACTTGAACCCATGAATTGTGAGATCATGACCTGAGCCAAAACCAAGAGTCAGACACTTAACTGACTGAGCCACCAAAGCACCCTGAAAATCTGCCAATTTGAAAGGTCTTGGATTGTCAATAGAATGGCCCGTTGACTTATCTATATAAAGCTCATTGTGACTTTAAAATGAGATTTTTTTAAATCTGGTAATTTAGTATACAAATGAGTATAAATGCTTACCTTAACTATTCTGTTTATTTTACTGTAACAGTTCTTATGTGAGCTTTAAAATACCTTCCAAAATTGCTTTTATTGCACTTGATTGAAAATTTCTAGCTAATCATAATTTCCATTGCTAATTTCTGTAATAAGTATGTATTCATAAGTGAAAAATGCCATCAAGCTAATGTCTCACAATTACCTGTTACAAAGAATCTGAGCAGTGGTACGGATTGTAATGAGATAAATTATAACAATTACCATGAATTATTTTACAACTGATCTAACAATTTGTGAACTGTAAAATGTTTGTATATATCACAGCAGCCATTTTTTATTTTTGTATTTTGAAGGACTTAAAGCCCAGTAATATAGTGGTAAAATCAGACTGCACTTTGAAGATTCTTGACTTTGGACTGGCCAGGACTGCAGGAACTAGTTTTATGATGACGCCTTACGTAGTGACTCGCTACTACAGAGCACCTGAGGTCATCCTAGGGATGGGCTACAAAGAAAACGGTCAGCAAACACTATTTACTCAAAATACTGTTACTGGCTTTTGTTTATCAGATTTATTATGTAAATATTTAAGCTGGAAGTGCATAGAGTTAAATGTACCACTGAGGTGTTCATCAGGAGTTTGAAAGTAACTATAAATTTTGTCATAAATGTTTGGAAAAACTTGGGGCCCCTGTTTATTTAAATAGAAGTACATAACAGTCAACACTACAGTTGGATAAAGAGTTTGTTGCTATTGCCCCTGAAACAATATATGCCATTTGTTTGCCTGTAACTTGAAAATGAGCATTTCTTTTTTTAAATTTTTTTATGTTTATTCTTGAGAGAGAGAGACAGAGCATAAGCGAGGGAGGGGCAGAGAGAGAGGGAGACACAGAATCCGAAGCAGAGCTTCAAGCTGTCGGCACAGAGCCTGATGCGGGGCTTGAACTCACAAAATGTGAGATCATGACCTGAGCCGAAGTCGGACGCTTAAACCAAGTCACCCAGGTGCCCAGAAAATGAGCATTTCTGACAGGGACTTAGGAAGTATGTGGTAGATTGACAGTTTGTTTTTAGTAATAATCCTACTTTGCATTGGTGATATTTGAACATATTTCCAACCCCATGAAACTAAGGTTCTAGCACTTAGTGTAAACTGTAAGAGCTGCATTGAGGCCATTCTGCAAAGCTGATGGATAATTAATTAAGGTGGTCTTTGGGGAAAAACAGTGTTTCATCAAAGCCTTGTATCCTGCCTTAAAGAAATAGCATTATTGTATATGGGTATATTCAATTATATATTTCAACAGTAGAATCAAGATTGAAAATTATCAGGCATGTAGTTCATGCATTTTTAGAAATTTTATACATATATGTACATATATAGAATTTAAGAAGTTTTGTTGGGGGCGCCTGGGTGGCTCACTCGGTTAAGCGTGTGACTTTGGCTCAGGTCATGATCTCACAGTTCATGGTTCGAGCCCCACTTCCGGCTCTGTGCTGACAGCTCAGAGCCTGGAACCTGCTTCAGATTCTGTGTCTCCCTCTCGCTCTCTCTGCACCTCATGTTCTGTTTCTCTGTCTCTCAAAAATGAATAAACGTTAAAAAAAAATTAAAAAAAAAAAGTATTGTTGAATCTCACTCAGATATTTAGGAGATGAATAAATCTGCACAGGATTATTATTAACTTAAACTATAACTTTTAAAATGCAATTTCATCCAAAATACTCCCTAGAAAAGGACCTAGGTGTTTTTTCTATCAAGAAATCTAGAACAGCAAGCAGTTTACTTTGAATCAAGAAACTATATTAATCTTCAAATTTCTTTTTTATAAAAGACTATATTGAACGGAGGGTTTTAGCTTAATTTCCTTTGCTTTTCTGAATTAATTAAAAGTAAACACTTACAATTATTCTTTCCTAAGTAAGCATGCTGTTCTGTTTTCTTACTCTCTACCTAAAATTGTTGTATGCCTTAGAATTTGGTGAGTTGGATTTAATATTAGACTCTTCTTTTGAGAGTTGATACTTCAAGTGATCAGCATGAAGATTGCTTTTGCATTTGCTGTAAAACTATTGGTTGTCATGGATATTGTGTCACTCAGTGACCTGTAAATGTGATTTGGGGACATAGCTCCCTACCAGAAATTAACATCAAGAGAAACTATCCTATGAAGAATTGGCATGCTTTCCTGTCTTAGATAAGAATTGTGGAGATCACTTTATTGCCTTTTTTTGCCTCAGGAAATGGAGTTAAATGTAATGCTCACTCATGATAACATTAGCAGCAAAATTAAACATAAGAACTTCCTTCTTTTAGTGACACCCACCGCCATTTGTTTTAACAACTTTGTCTTTTATTGCAAGCTACCATAAAGCTTTTTGGAAACTGTGATATAATGGAATATATTTAAACTGCCAAATAGACTAAGCAGTTTGACCCTTTAAAGCTAGTTTTTTGTTTGAATTAGGCTCATTATGTTCTGAGAGACTTCACTAACCCAGACAGTATCTTCCCACGCTTGCAGCTTTTGAAATTTGTTTAAAAATAACGTTTTTCTTAAGGTTATCTATATAAATTTTGTCCTGGATCTTTAACTAAAGTTTGCCATTCTCTAAAAATCTATAGGAAAAAGTTGTTGTAGATTTTTTTCCATAAAATGAAAACCCTGGAAAAAAAATTGTTCTTTGAACTGATTTATGAGTATTACTTTTTCCTTTAAAATTCTGTTCTTGAAAGTTTTGAATCATAAGGATTCATATGTATTTATTTCTATTTCTATTTTTATTTTTGAGAGAGAGTGCGCGTGCCCATGCGCACAGGTGTGGGACAGAGAGAGAGGGAGAGTGTCAGCTTGGAGCCCAAGGCAGGGCTTAATCCCTTGATCCCAGGGTCCCACGAACTGCAAGATCATGACCTGAGCCCAAATCAAGAGTCAGACGCTCAACTGACTGAGCCACCCAGGCACCCCAAAACTCATATGTATTTTAATATGAAATTTTATTTTTATTTTATTTCTTTATTTTTTTAATGTTTATTTAATTTTGAGAGAGAGAGACAGAGCATGACCAGGGGAGGGGCAGAGAGAGAGAGGGAGACACAGAATCTGAAGCAGGCTCCAGGCTCTGAGCTGTCAGCACAGAGCCTGACGCGGGGCTCGAACCCACGAACCACGAGATCATGACCTGAGCCAAAGTCGGACACTTAACCGACAGAGCCACCCAGGCGCCCCTTAATATAACATTTTAGAGAAACTTTAATTCTACAGGATTTCCAAAATTTATTACCAACTTTGTTCCTAAGATTCTGTAATGAGCTGGCAGTCTCTTTATTGAGTGTATTAGAAAGTACAGACTTCTAATTTCATAAGTCTACCAGCATGGGCGCCTCTCCCTAATACTTTTGCCCTTTTCTTCATGCTCTCAAAAAGGGCCTGGAAACTTCAAAAACAAATGCAAGTTTCTAAGGCTTTCTTTTAAAATTGCTCATTCTTCCCCTCTTCTATTAAGCTGCAGCCACCTATTCTCCTTTTTATTTTAATTGAAGTAGAGTTAACATACAATATTATATTAATTTCAAGTGTACAACACAGTGATTCAGTGTTTATATACGTTATGAAGTGATTACCACAACAAATTTAGCCATGTACTCTCCTGTTTTTACCAAATTTTCAGACCAAAGATATAAAATGTCAGGGTGTATTAGTGAAACAGGTGGAGATTGCCCTTTCTGTGTCTAGCAGATTCTTTTCAGCATTGATTAGAGTGATAAGAGTCAGTGAGTCATTGAGGAGACTCTGTAGATAATAAATCTGTAGGAACTTTCATACTGTACCCAGCTAAAACTAACTTAAACCAAAGCAGTTTGGCTATATGGGTTTAAAAAACTTTAGGTGGAGAAAAAAGTTTAAGTTTTCTTAATTGATTATTTGCTCGTTCTCTAAGCACTTGTTCCTTTTGGGATAGTAGGGTAAATGTAACATGGCATTGCCAAGAAGACAAATTACTTCTGATTCAGAATAAACATAGGATTTCTTTAATGCATTTATCCAGTTTGAAATCCAGTTTGAAAATTTCTGAAGAGCTTTCGATTAACTTTTTAACTGTAATTGTTCATAGAAACATTCTTTCTGTGTAACTATTTTAGTATACTAGATTATTTCTGCTCATGCTTTTTTCTTTTATTTGACTTAAAGAGAGAGTATAATGCACAGTTGAGCCTCAAAATAGAATCAGAATTTTATTTAAATTTTGCTACCTCGTGTTCATTTTCAGCCTTATTTGTAAAGTCTGTGTTTTGTTCTGCCTGTTTTATAAACAAATTTTTAGAGACAAAATGTATAGGTTTCTTATGTGATTTCTGTGCATAGCTCTCACTTTAAAATTAGATGTGTAGTTAAAAGGCAATACTTCACGTTTGCTTTTGTGAATCAAAGCCTTTTGAAAAATATTTTGTGTTTTAAATTATTCCATTAGCTAAAATTAAAATCACTTTTTTCTTTTTGTGATGTTTTGCAGTTTTTATATAATGCAATCATATTATGCTTCTTTGATTTTAATGACCTTTTGCTTTGCTTTTCCTTCTTTTGTGCTGCAAACATATAGTGGATTTATGGTCTGTGGGGTGCATTATGGGAGAAATGGTTTGCCACAAAATCCTCTTTCCAGGAAGGGACTGTATCCTTGTGCTGCTGCAGCAGTTTAATTAGTTAGGTGATGAACTTCCTTGTGTTCTCTAATGAAAATAAACATGGTACATTCATATATATATACATATATATATGGGTTTCGTAAACAGATGTAAAGTTTGTGGCTGTTATAGTTCAAAAATTGTTGAGAAAAGAAGCTGAAATATTTGTAGGCTGCATCTGGCAGTAGGACATACAGTCTCTGCTGGTAGTTAGAGCACATTCACTGTCACTCATTTTTATTTTATACTGCTTTCTATAATTTTAAAGTATACATGGTGTATGTGATTTTTTTTAATGTTTAAATATTTTTTTTTATTTTAACCAAAATCTTTATGTTAATGTCATTGCATTTTGTTTTCAGTTGACATTTGGTCAGTTGGGTGCATCATGGGAGAAATGATCAAAGGTGGTGTTTTGTTCCCAGGTACAGATCGTATCCTTACCTTTGGCCTAAAATGTAGTTTCTAAAGGTCAAAATGTATGATAGCACTTCAGCTTGGTCAGGTATAATGTATTTGTCTCTCCCTAATAATAAAGTATTGTTAAATTACTCTTTCAAAATACCACCTGCTATTTGACATAGACTTTCCTTTCCCTCATTTATTGTTTTGTATGTTAATTCTGACAACTGCTCAAGTTAATTATCCACAATTACTTGCTGGCTTTGAGTTGATTTATTTAACCTAAATCAAAAATCATGGCTTGCATTAAAATTTCTAATAATTGTACACTTGAGTAAGTCTTAGAAGTACCTTAGGACTTAATATGAATTTTAGAAATGTCTGTTGCTTCTGTTCATCCTTTGGTTTTTTACCCCCAACCACCTCCTCTTTTGTTAATGTTCTGTGTGTTTTGTGTTTTTTGGTTGCTGTCTCATTATTCAACATAACATACTGATATTTTCATCAGAGAATTTTAGCAGTAATAGTTTTATATGGTGATGAGTAGATTTGGGTTCATTCTTTTTGTTCATCTGACCACTTTTAGTATTCATATTAACAGTGATCTGTTACGTGTTTATCAGCTAGTGACACTTAGAGTTGTTGTAGGAGGGGGGGTGGAAAAAGCCATACTCACTGGGTTACAGTAAGAAAAGTTGAGTTAGTGTGTAGAGAAGACTTGGAGTATAAAGACTAGGAGGAAAAAGACCAAGGAATCCTAACCTCACAACTTACCAAAACAGACTCATTTTCTTAAGTTTCAGAGCTTTAAAAACATTTTCATTAATGTAAGGTAAACAAAGAGTGGCAAAAGAAAATGGCACTTTTGTTAGACCCATCATTTTTATTGCTACAGGTTATTTTCTGTCAGTGTAGAAAACTAAAAAATGTAGGACAGATTGTAAGAAATATTTCTTATCCTTCACATTTTCTGATCAGCTGCAAGAAAAGACAGATTTTGTATTCTAGAATTGTGCACAGTTTAAATTCAGATTCCCTGTGAGTAGTAATTGTCATTATTTCTTCAGTCACCTATCACTTGTATATAGAATTTGTAGGTTTAAGCTTCCATTGTTAGGGTAAAATCAGTATTAGACACACACACACACACACAAAGTAAGGTTAACAAAGCTTGTTTATTGATCCTTTCTGTCTGTCTACAGTCATTGCCTTTTACAAACTGGCTATAAGACAGAAGATATATAACTGCCACATTCTTTCTTAGGGTTTTTTAAATGCCATTTTCTTGTCATTTTAATATAGATATGACTAATGTGTTGAACATTAGATACAGAGTATTTTTCTTAGCTACTTGATATTAGATATTGATCAGTGGAATAAAGTTATTGAACAGCTTGGAACACCATGCCCTGAATTCATGAAGAAACTACAACCAACAGTAAGGACTTACGTTGAAAACAGACCTAAATATGCTGGATATAGCTTTGAGAAACTCTTCCCCGATGTACTTTTCCCAGCTGACTCGGAACACAACAAACTTAAAGGTACTTTTTATAAATACATATATTTAATCCCATTTTGAGTATGTGTGTGTGTGTGTGTGTGTTTGTGTGTTTATGTTCTTACGGGATATAACCCAGCGTCCTCTCTGGGTAATGGAACAAAGTGAAAGACTTTAGTTACTTTTTTTTGTAAATTTTTTTTTTTGACCATATGTATGACCAGATTTTATAGTAAAATCTGTTCTTTTTAAAACATATACTTTTTGATAAATGATAATGTCAAGTTTCCGAAGTTTGTGGTAATTTAAAAACTTTTATGAGATACATGTACATTAACATCATTATTTTTACAGCCAGTCAGGCAAGGGACTTGTTATCCAAAATGCTGGTAATTGATGCATCTAAAAGGATCTCTGTAGACGAAGCCCTCCAGCATCCATATATCAATGTCTGGTATGATCCTTCTGAAGCAGAAGCTGTAAGTTCTTTTCTTAATGTTTGAAGAATATACTGAGTTAGAGTTAGGTTTGGAGGAGACTTTTTAAATTTAAATAAAAGTATAGATAAATGATGATGGTATTTTTCTGTTTTTGCATGAATGGTATCTTAAATTAATGAGCATCTCCAAGCACCCCTGACACAAAATAAAGCTACATCTCACTGTTTCTTACCTTTTTGCCTTGCCTTTTACATAATGAGCTAGAATGTTGAACACTTTGGGAAAACGTTGTAACTAATTGCAAAACAAATCATTGTGTCCAAAGCATAGCACAATTCTGTAATATAAATAAAATGTGACAATTTCAAAAACTGGAGGAAGAGAAAAAGACAGTTCAACATCTTTTTTTTTTTTTTTTGTCATTTTGTTGTCCAAAATTAGTTTCTCTACATAAGAAGGTTGGTCTGATGATGTATTTTTGAAAGCCTCTAATACTTCAAATAATTATAAAGAATTTATGTACTCCCAATAAAGCAACTCAATTATTACTGCCCTTGTGTTTTTCAGCCACCACCCAAGATACCTGACAAGCAATTAGATGAAAGGGAACATACAATAGAAGAGTGGAAAGGTAACATTCGCCAAGTTCTTAGAGATGAAGCTGAAAGAGCATCTGAATCTTTATGTTGATTTAATCATGTTAGGAAAATTAAAGATACTTGTTATTCATAACTGATATTTGGTAAGAGGATTATTAATGTTTTTACAGAGGTAGAAATTAAGTCTCCTCCATCCCTGACTTAATCTGAATCTCTCGTGTTTCCTACCCCAGAGAGACACATCAGTGCTTTCTGAAATTTGTATGTTCTTCCATAGTGTACAGATACACAGACTTGTGTTTGCCATCTCCCTCTCTTTCTCTCCCACCCTGTTTTAATCACAAATGGTCGTATACTGTTCACATTTGCTTTGTTGATATAATCATTTATCTTCAAGATTCTTCTGTCTCGTTCCACATATCTGGCTCATTTGGCTTAAAAGCTGTTAGCATTCTGCTGTACGACTGTGTCACAATTTCTGTATTTAACTCCCTCTTGAAGAGCTTTGTGTCCAGGCTGTTGTTGTTACAGACAGCTCTGCAGTGTTGTTGTGCACACGTGAGAACGGGCCTGTAAGAAAAATCCTATAAGGAGATTTGTCAGGCCAAAGGATATTCCCAAATTACTTTCCATAGAACTTACAGCAGTTTATACTTCCATCAGCATTGTGTAGAATGTCTGTTTTACCCCCACCCTCCCCAACCGAGTTACTTTTTAATCTTTGCAACTCTAATATGGTAGTTTTACTTTGTGTATGTGGGGAAACATTAATAATACATTGATTGTCACAGAAATGTTAAAGTGTTTCTTTCATTAAAAGATTCCCTGGAACACTGGAGCCAGATAATTTTTAGATCCTGTTCACTTCCATTTGCATTGTTGTCATTTAGTAATTTGATGACTTTTATAGCCGCATGACTTTGGGCAGGTCACTTGGTCCCTTCTTTACCTTATCTTAAAATGGAGACAGAGGACATCTTATTAAGAGCTAAGTACCAAAATGGTTGCAGGGCTAAAGGTAGTGAGGAGATACAAACTTAAACAAGTGATCTGTCTATAAACCTGTTCGGGAAGAATGAATTTGATTCTTTCTTTTTAGGAATAACCAGAGATTAGTCTTCTCTGAGTTGACTTTAGGGAAACACACAGACCCTCTAGAGCCCACCAGAGTGATAGAATTGAGTAGAACCTAGTATATCTGTATATGTAATAAGTAATGTACAAGAATGTAATTGTGGATCAAAGTGTGTACTAAAATATCTTGCCTGATATTTTTATATACCATTACATTTAGAATAGGCATTTATGTATTTCTTATAACCTTAATAGGCCACCAGTTGTAAAACACACCGCTGTATACCACTAAGAAAACACTGCCAGGGGCACGGCACCATTGATTGTAAGATGCAGCCCCATTTCCAAGATAATAAACTGATAAAAGTGCATCTTAAAATCAGTGTAACACAGTATAGTTGACCCTTCCAGCAATGCAGGGGTTAGGGTGCTGACTCACGCACTTGAAAATTCACATAAAATTTGTGACTCCCCTAAAACAGCTGCTAATAACCTGCTGTTTTCTGGAAGCTTTACCAATAACATGGTTGGTTAGCACAGATTTTAATGTTATATGTATTATATACTGTATTCTTACAATAAAGTATGCTAGAGAAAAAAAAATGTTATTAAAATCATAAGAGAAAATTTACAGTACTGTGCATATATTTGTTGAAAAAAAGTCCACGTATAAGTGGACCCATGCATTTCAAACCCATGTTGTTCAAGAGTCAACTGTATTTTTGTTTGTGTATAAAGATGTATCTGGAATTTATTCTGTATCTTTTTCTCCTAGTCTAAGTGTAGCTCAGTAATTAACCACAAAATGCCTTTTTTTCTTTTTTCTTTTTTCTTTTTTCTTTTTTCTAAAGAGGGTGAGTGTTTGGACAGGGGAGGGGCAGAGAAAGAGAGAGAGAGAGAGTCAGAGAGAATCCCAAGCAGGCTCCATGCCCAGTGCAGAGCCCAACATGGGTCCGATCTCCCAATTGGGAGATCCCATGATCCCATACGAGATCATGACATGAACCAAAGCCAAGTTGAATGCTTAACCGACTGAGCCACCTGGGTGCCCTGCAAACTGCCTTTTTAAAGATCTGCTTAAGAGGTTTATTAGCATTACAACAGAAAGAAAAATCTGTTGGCAGAGCCATTAACTTAACATGTTGCGTTGCCTACTTAGTACTCCTAAGTAGCTTTGGTTCTTCTCCCCTTTTTTTCTTTAAAGAAAAGCATCTTTCATTCCTTCCTCTATCCTATTTTTCTCCTTCGAAGCCCAAAAAGATTAATATAGCAAGGAAAGTTAGGTGTCTCTAGCTCTTGTTCATTTCAACATATCCACTCAATTTACCTTATAATCAGAGATTCCTTATCAGTTGAAGGAAATTCAGACTCCTTGAAATTCTGGGCAACATTCTCTACTTGTACATTTTCCTCAGAAGAGGGTTTGTTGTGCTTATGCAGTTCTCAAAGGATTCCTGACTCAAATATGGTGATGCATAATGGTGATTGTAGCATTGACTAGAAGGCTCTTCTGAAGTAGATATTCTTACCCTTATGGTGCATCACACTTGACCTCAGGATCACTTAGAAGAACGCAGGGCAGGAGGCACATAGGACCTCAAGGCAGCATTTGGCATCTCTCTTCAGTTGGAACAGTGCTCACACAGTCCATCCACTGTCCAGAAGTCCAGTTAAAAAATGAGGTTCCCATGGGAAAATCTTGACTGTGATAGCATGTTATGCTTCAAATCCTAAGGAGTTGAAGTGTAGCTACCTGCTTTTTTTTTTTTAACAGAAGTCCATGGGGGAGGGGAAGAAAAAAAAAAAAAAAGGTTAGAGAGGGAGAGAGCCAAAGCATCAGAGACTCTTCAAAACTGAGAACAAACTGAGGGTAGATGGGGGGTGGGAGGGAGGGGAGGGTGGGTGATGAGTATCGAGGAGGGCACCTTTTGGGATGAACACTGAGTGTTGTATGGAAACCAATTTGACAATTTCATATTAAAAAAATGTATATTCCATCCCGATTAAAGAGGCTTCCATACACTTCTGTACTTAAGTCTTTTAACAGATATCTGGATAAGCACCTGCAATGTACTAGGTTACTGTGCCACAACCAGGAAATAAGACATGAATGAAACAAATGTGATTTAAGCTCTCACTGAGACAGAACTGAGCATGTGTAGAATGATATGGTATAGTACAGTGTTCTGGTGGAGTAAAAAAGATAAGGCTTCTAACCCCAGCTCTATCCTTAATCCAAGTTTAGGAACATTAGTTATACCAGAGATTTTGTTCTTTCAGTATAGTCCATTGTTCAGGATCAGGGTATTGTTACAAACACCTTTGAATCTTAGACTGACACTTAGGGACACTTTACCATTGAAAGGACACTATTAGAAGTCTTTAATGTGTGTAAAAATGTTCAACTTAAAACAGATATCTGTGAGGTTGGCTCTCAGACTTTGAAAAGTTTGTTTTTGTTCCTCTTTTTCAGAGTTGATATACAAAGAAGTTATGGACTTGGAGGAGAGAACCAAGAATGGAGTTATACGGGGGCAGCCCTCTCCTTTAGGTTGGTTACTATATAAGCTTGGTTAAGGTTATAAGGTTAGGGTTACTTCTTGTGTTGTAATCTTCTGTTGCATGAATCACGTATTGTTTCCCATATTTATCACTGTTACTATTTTTTAAGTTTAAGTATAGGGAGTGTAGTTTGGGTGAAACCACTGGTAGGTACACTGTTGTCCCAATACATCATGCTAATATATCGGTAACTGACTCCATAAAATACACATCTTTTTCTATAATACTGACATTCTATTGAAAAACGGAAATTTAAAACCATTTTGTATTGGCATTGTTCTCTTTAAAGAAGAAATTTTTCATAATTCAATATACTTACCAGGATTTTAATAGTCTTTACTTTGGATAAATAAACTAAGCCTTCATTGAAAGATTTAGTACGTCTTTCTCATTAAGTTACCATCTTTCTCATTTTGGTATTGATTTGTTGAACCAAGGCAATAACATTAAAACTGCCATTAGGAAGTGTTCCATCTAAAAAGAAAACTGGTTGGCAGGAGTTAAACATTTTCTTTTATCACAAGCTATATTTAATGTTAGCACTTACAAAAGCATAAAGCATTGAGGGAAAAAGTTAAATGACAGGTAACATGTATATATTCAGTACAAACTACATGACAGGCACTGGTGGTTTATGTACTTTATTTCATTCAACCCCTGAGACCTCACTGAAGGGAATATTATGCACATTTTACAGATGAGGAAACTAAAGTTCAGAAGAATTAAATGAACATAAAATTACAAATGTATTATGTAGAAAAGCTAATACTTACAGCCATGTTCATCAGTAACTTCAAATGGCATGGTTTTTCTAGCATCCCATGTGGCCTTTAGCTGGCAGCAGAGACTTTTGGCTACAGAAGTTAGAACAGCTTTATGAAAGAGATGAAATTTGACCTGAACCTTGAAGGCTGAGTAGTGTTTTAAGAGATAGGTCTTGAATTTGAGTAAGACTATGCCATTTTAACCATCCCTTTAAAACTCTTCTACGTTCTAAAAAAATAAAAATAAAAATATTATATGAGTAAGATTTTTAACTATAGTTTCAAATGCCCATTTTGTTATACTATAAACATATATTTGTTGAGTTTCTGTGGCTTTCTGTAGCACTTTTGGTTATATTTGTGAGTTTTTGAAATTTTTTATTTTTTAAATCCTTGATCAGGAATACAGTCTTAACAAATTATAATATAGATCCTGTTGAAAATAGAAAATGGGGGCACCTGGGTGGCTCAGTCGGTTGAGCTTCTGACTTCAGCTCAGGTCATGATCTCACGGTTCGTGGGTTCAAGCCCCGCGTCGGGCTCTGTGCTGACAGCTCGGAGCCTGGAGCCTGCTTCTGATTCTGTGTCTGTCTCTCTCTGCCCCTCCCCTGCTCACGCTGTCTCTCTCTGTCTCTCAAAAATAAATAAATGTAAAAAAAAAAATTAAAAAAAATACATAAAATGATTTTGACAGCTTTTACCTACAATTTAGTTGTAACAAAAGCTATATTATAAATGCTTTAATAGCTGAGTTAATTAGCTTTGTATTGATGTACAGTAGTAGTTATAACTAAATTTAGTTCATGATGGAGCTTTGAGTGGGATTTGAAAAATCCATTATGTGGGAGACTTATATTTCAGAACGCTCTCCTAGTGAGTGGTACATCGGAAGTGTCAGATACTTTAGTAAACTTAAGTTCATGAGATAGAGCAGTTTTATCTGTTTTTAACTTATTTAAAGAAACTGGATCTTAAACAGCACTTGACTATGGTTATAAAATAAGTCAGTGGTAAGGACAGGACTGCAGGTTTCTAGACATTTTCTGGATTCTCAGGTATAGCTTAGGGAGAAGAGTGTTAATAACTCAACCCATTATAAAAATATTCAGTTCTTGATTATATGGAAAAAGAGAAGAAAGTCTTTGACAGATTAAACTATCAGATAATCACAATATCATTTCACCTTGAATTTTGGAAATTAAATATATTATTTTTCCCACTTTTCCTATCTTTATTTTGGTTTGGCTAAGTTTGCATGCCTTTGAGGGTGTAGAGACTCACCTTAGGGGGAAATGACTCAGCTACCTAAAATGAAGGATTTTCCCTATTATTGCCAATTCAGATATTTGAGAGTTTACTAGATTGCTTTAAAGTTCAGGGGAAAAAAAGTACTTTTCTTAGGTATTTGATTTTCAGATTTAAAAGTTAACTATTTAGGGTTGCCTGGGTGTGGCTCAGTTGTAGGTGCCGGACTTCGGCTCAGGTCATGATCTCACGGTTTGTGAGTTCGAGCCCTACATCGGGCTCTGTGCTAACAGCTCAGAACCTGGAATCTGCTTCAGATTCTGTGTCTCCCTGTCTCTCTGCCCCTCCCCTGCTTGTGCTCTCTGTCTCTCAAAAATAAAACAAACATTAAAAAATTAAAAAAAAACAACACTTAAAGTTAACTATTTAATGCATTTAAAAGTTAATTTTGGGGGCACCTGGCTGGCTCAGTCGGTAGAACATAACGATTCTTGATCTCAGGGTTGTAAATTTAAGCTCCACGTTGGGTGTAGAGATTACTTAAAAAAAATTTTTTTTAATTAGAAAATAAAAGTTAATTTTTATCAAATTAAGCAGTTTGGATAAAAATGAAGTTTGGGTTACAAAATAGAGGCATAAAATGTATATTTGGTGGAACCCTTTTATGATTTGAATATTTTGGTACAAGTCTTTGAAGCTAGCTGTGGTATTGTGTACTCTTCAGTCAGAACAGGTGCATTCTGTAGTGTCCTATGGATTGAATTTAAAATATAATGTCTTCAGTTCACTCTGGCTAGGAACCTAATGGACCAGTCCAGCCCAACACCCTAAAGATTTGCCTATCCCCACTCCCCTGGCTATTTCATTGTTAGATTTGAAGACAAGCTCTCAGAGGACCTTTTGTATTCGAAAGTGTTTTATGGCTCATCATTAGAATGGTAGGATGATTTCAAGCACTGAGATGCTGGGTTCTGGAGTAGTGGTTTTCAACCTGCTTTGTTTTAGCATTCTTTGAGTGCCTGAAAACTCAGCCCTAGAAATTCTTACTGCTCAATTTGGAAACCACTGCTTTTATTCCATAAATGAGTTCTTAAGAACGTTTGTATAACTTGCATTATTTAATAGGCTCAAGTTTGGAATGGCCCTTATTTAGTAATCCCATAGTTCAGAAGTACTTACCTAAGAATGTGAATCACCGTTAACATATTTCCCACCCCCCAAGTGACATTCCTTCCCCTTTCCTAACCCAGCCCCCTTGAAAGGATTTCACTATTGGTTATGTATTCCTGTTCCTTTTTAAAATCCAAGAAATGCTTGTTACCTATACTTTCAGTAAAGGAAACAGTCTTCCCCTACTTTATCTGTTTAATAAATCCATGCTAGCATTTATGAAGTATTTATTAGAGTAAAAATAACAAGAACATGAGTTTACCCAAATAGGGTTCTTGAGTGACCCTGGCAAGTCCTATAACCTAAACTGGGACAGTTGAACTAAGGACCCTTCCATTGAGAATGATTTTAGTCTTTGTCTTGGCTTTTTCTTTAAAACAAGATGTGCCAGAATACTGCTTGGAGTTTATAGTGAGAAGATAACATAAGCCATTTTTATTAGGGCAGTGGTTTTTAACTTTTTGAGTTACATATCCCTTTGGAACCTCTGTCCAAAAAAAATGCAGTACAGACAGTATTGCATGTATTATCACACACACAACTTTTAAACCTTTTAAAGCCAAGAGAAAAAAAATGATTGATTACTAGAGGTAGCCAGTACAGTACAGGTAGCTCAGTGTGCAACTCTGTCTGCAACTGATTTGCTGTTTTGTTTCTCATAGCACAGGTGCAGCAGTGATCAATGGCTCTCAGCATCCATCGTCATCATCGTCTGTCAATGATGTGTCTTCAATGTCAACAGATCCGACTTTGGCCTCAGATACAGATAGCAGTCTGGAAGCATCAGCTGGACCTCTGGGCTGTTGTAGATGACTACTTGGGCCTTGGCAGGGGGGTGGGGGGATGGGGAGTCGTTTAGTCATTGATAGAACTACTTTGAAAACAATTCAGTGGTCTTATTTTTGAGTGATTTTTCAAAAATGTAGAATTCATTTTGTAGTAAAGTAGTTTATTTTTTTTAATTTCAAGTGATGTAATTTAAAACTTAAGTTGTGTTTTAAAACAGCAACAAAACTATTGTATTTTTGCTGTAATTAACTGTATAATGTAAACCTAATTATTTTATCATGGTTTAAAATTTTTGCATATTTGCTTTATCTTATGCTGCTGATTTTTTTTTTTTTTTACTGAATTTGTAAGATTTTGTTTATCAAAGCAACTATTATGTGGTGACTTGCCTATATCATGAATTATTTAAGATTTTTATAGGTTTTTTTTATTAGAATTTTATTTCAAATGTTTTGTTCATGATGCTATCCTTCAGGGTTATGTGCTTATCAATGAAATAACCCCAGAGGAGTGAGGGAAAATAACCTGTAGCCAGTTGTATTCAGGAATAACTACTGTAAATGATGAACGTGTTAAAAAACCTCCAATATTTGCTACTTGCCAATCTTAATTTAATTTCAACAATTGGTAGGTAATCCTACATCCTACATTGTTTTTTGGCAAAAGCCCCATCATCTAAATGACAGAATAACTCAGAGCATGTCTTTGAAGATGCTGGGCGTCTACCACCACCCTCCTATTCCCCGCACCGCCCCCCCCCACACACAACAGAAGCCAAGTAAAAAGAGTATGGTATTTTCTGCAAATTTGTGGCATGCTCAAAGATTATGATCACATAAAGTCAAGAGGATACTTCATGAATAATACATTTCAATGCAAATAAACAGATGGTTCACTTCTACTAGCTATGAGCCTGTTTTTGTATACACTGAGTTAATCTACTCAGGCTGTAGGTCCCAGCTGTGGTCTAGAGTCTGGTCTTTCCCTTTCCTGCAGCCTCAGGCCCTTGGACCTGGGACCTTTCTGGTTTCCTAGCATGATATCAGTCAGTTGAGCACCAGTTCTCAAGGCGTTTCTGGCCATTTGATTCTACCTGTAGCATAATCTATTTATACTAGCTGTCAGGAGGTTCCGAAGCCTACTTCAATTTCTGTAGGTGATGTATCAAATGAGCAATATACCGTTCATCTGAAAATAGTAGCACACAGCCATATATAGGATATCATTTTCTAAGGACTGTTTCTTCACATTGAGCAGAGCAGGCATAAGTGGTGGTTATTCAGTCTGAGTCTTTGTTTTTTTTATACCTGATTTTCAATAAAACATGCAATGTGGATGTTGAGTAGGGTAAGAATGGTGCTGCTCCTGACAAGTGTATGTTAACTGTTTACATTTTCTATCTGCGGAATTATTTCTCCACAACTGAATTTTTCGTAAGTAAATGTCATTGAAGTCTCATTTTCTCTGAAATACATCATCTGTACGGCCCCAGGCACCTTTTGTTATTTTTGGAACAAGACGGATTTTATATCATGAACTGGGAAATGCATACGTAAATCAGTGACAAGGTTCTAGGCAGGAAGCCCATGGGAATTACTGACCAGTAAGAGCAAGAACTGGTGCATCTCAACATGCAGTGTCTGAAAGTTCGCTTGGCCTGTGATTCGTGTATTTAGTGCAAGATGCCTTTTGAGTTACTTATTTTAGGTTATTGTTAATGTGCAATATTCAGGATTAAAATACATTAGCCTTTTTAATATGCTTTGAAATAGCAAGTTTGGTTTTGATGGTTTTATGTCATGATATCTAGCCTCTGGAGGTTGTCAGCCTTTTTATCAGTCCCTTTTCTACTCCTACAACATGGTGCATTAATTTTGTTAAGCAAATTAGAGTTTTGAGACTGTAACACCTCTAGAGTGGCAGAAACAGGATTGGATTTACGATGTTAGCAGAAATTTGAGCATGAGTGTGTTCTTAGTTTATATTAGTTTGGCAGTTAATTAGCTTTATTTTCCCTAGGATAGATTATTTCACTATTGCACTTTAACAACTGACATGCTTTCAGAAGTTTCCCATATTTTATGTTTGATTGCTAATAAGCCATCTCTGTTGATACAGATTTTGATTAAGCAAGGAAAACCAGGTGTTCTTCCTGTATCATGTTGTAAATGCCAGCTCCCCCTTGCCAGCCAGCATGTTTCAGTTGATTCAGAGAAAAGGAATTCTTATTCATTAATGTAGACTAAAATACTTGGCAAACTATATCCTGAAAACAAAGTTTGCTTGTTAAATGTTGTGTGCCCTACGTTTTTAAAATGCGATATCTAAATACAACTTTCCCTCATCCCTTAAATCTGTGAAGTTAGAGAAGTACTGATTGTTTTTGTTTTACAGCGTTTTTGAACCTTTAAGACATCTTAAACATTTGTGTGTGTTTTAAGAGAAATTACAAGTAAGATTTCTGTCCAGCAGTACTTCCGTAAAGCCACCTTGCTTCTCTTAGAGCTTTGGTTTTTCAACTTCATATATATTTAATATATCCATCATCTTACCGTCAAAAAATTATTTTGACTAAGGTTTATTGTTCACATTTATATTATTTTATTATTCACCTTTACGGGAAAGAGACACTAATTCTTTTCTCCTAGTTCTTCCTGATTTCCTACTCTGTTACTCTCTGATGTATACTGACCATTTGTAAAATGATTGTGTTGTTGGGATTGCTTCGTTACAATATACGTGAATAGAGCATCTCAACTCCTTGACGCTGCTTGCCGAACAGTTCTCATTTTGTCACACACCCTCAGCTGCTGGTGTTCCTGGTATGCACCCTTCCAGGTCGGTAAAGGCACAGTGCTTCACCCCACACGTACTAAGAGAAATGCCAGCCTTTAAATGAGGAGGCCACCACACAACCCCCTTCACGGTACGGAGAAGCTTGGTGGTATGCAAAGCAGCAGACTTGCCTGTACTTTTCATTATTCTGTTCCTTGTTAACCCTGCTGTTTTGTCTAAAAAGATGAAGGTGAAGAGGACGTAAGTGTCTGATAGTGAAATCAGAAGAGGGCACGTGAAGCTGTTTCAGGGTTACAGATAAGACTTGGTTTACACTGTCGGCCAGTATGTGCTACACATATGAAGACTTAACTACTCAGTGTTGCCTAGGCACAAGCCTGCACCACACTTGGAGGTAAAGACATAGTCTATTTTCAAAAATACTGTTGTAGTTTGTTTGTGAGTGTTGTTCATTAGTCACACATTAGCTGTAGAGTGAATGCATGAAGCCCCATGACCCCAGTAAACTTCTCTTACCAGTAGAAAAACCAAACACCACTGTTCTGTCATTAGCAGCCCTCTTAAATGTCGCCTCCATATCCTTTACGTGTTAGCGTACATTGTGTTTCTATGATCTCTCTTAGGTTTTTCCTGAATCAGAGGAAACTACTTTTTCCTTAATAGCAAGAAAGATGAAGAGGTAAAGGGCATTGAAGCAGAAATGTATAGTTTGGGGTACGATTAGAAAACTCGCAAGGAAAACAAAAATCCGAATTAATTTCAAACTAACTGCTCTTAGTTAAGTGCTCTTAAGGAGAGTCTAGTAAGAGTAACAATTTCTGGCCATTTCTAGTTTAGATTCTCTTCGTTACTGAGACTTTTGAGAAATCTGTGGATTAGTTTTGCACAATGTTCTATTCTCACAATAATTTACAAATTAAACTAGGTTTTTATTGAACTACCTCACACTAATTTTCTATGCTTTCCCAAGTAAGCTATTGCCCTTACTGTAAGCTCTTTACTGAGTGTGAATTATAAATGTGTGTTAAATACTTTATAGCCAATGTTGACACAATACCAGTAAGTATGTAAAATATATACCTTGCATCAGTAAGAGAGACTCATGCGTAAAATCTTTCACTGTGTATCTTGGAAAATTGTGTTAGATGTGTTCGTTGGACATTATTACTGTCTGTTTTTATAAGTAGAAACCTGCTCGTGATATCAGTCCATTCTTTACATTTTACAAAAGGAATAAATCTTAGTAAATTTTACGAAGAAATAAATTACTTTTGTAGGCCCGATATTTGGTATATTTTTGAGAAGCTCTTAATCTTTTAGCTGAATGATGAAGTTAAACTGAACTAGCTGTCTACTTGGACTGTGACATCTATTTTCTCATTACAGTTTATCCTGTTCAACAGGTTTAAAACCTGAAAACCTACATATGATAATTGACATTTGCTTTTCTCCCTATAATGCCATTCCTTCTTCATACCTGTTCCTTCCCTGTGTTCCATTCCCTCTCCTCTCCTCTAGACAAAACAAAATGGGGCACTTTGTAGGGAATGCTGAGATAATTATTGTGGTTTTTAATCATTCATGCCCTAGTCATTAAACATGCACCACTGGAATGTAAACATTGTTACCTAGTATGTTAATTGGTTATAATATTTTAAATAAAAAAGAAAAAAGTGGTATGAAAAATATGAAATTAAGAGTTTTTTCATTGAAAACGAAATATAAATTTGTGCTAAAAAAGTTTTTATGGGCAATTTTAAGATTCCCTGTGGATTGGTATTAAAGGGGTAGTAGGACTAGGGCAGCTTTCTTAGATTTGGATTTATACAGATTGTGAAGAGCCTAAAGTACCACTCTGCTTTTCTGGTTTATCTAGTCTTGCTTTTCTTGTATTTGAAATCTCTGGAGAACTGTATCTAAAAGGAATTTTCTTCAGTGCCCTTAACCTAGTTCTCAGTAGCCATGTAAGAGAGCAGCCATCGCGGCCACTTGGCAAAAACAAGTTTAATTTTAAAAGGATCTATTTCAAAACGAACTGGGGATTTCGGTTTTGAGTGTGTTTTCAACTTTGCCATGCTTCTCTTCTCTTTGCCGAACTGGGCAGGCTGCTACATGGGTATCAGGGTCGCCCACTGTATACGTCCAGCCTCTGTATGAGGTCACTCCCTCTCTTGCTCAACTCTTACTCCAGAAAACCATCTTCTCCATGCTTTCCCCATTCACCTGCACTCAGACTTCCCTGCTCTGAGGAAAGGACGAGACGGGGTCGGTCTTTACCTGATCACTGCAGCTCCATCGGCCTACGGGGTCGCTGGCCTGGTGCATGCGCTCTGCTCTGTCACGGTCGTTAGATCTCCAGTGAGAGACTGGGTGGCAAAAGCAGACATCAGAGTTTTGAGTCCATATAATTTCTGCCCAGTTGTAATACCCTGGTGACACCAAATGAAAGGGGGTAGTTCGCCCTTATTAGTCTAGGTACTATGTCTATTTTAGTATTGTACCTTAGAAGGTCGATTGACTTCATGTAAATGAACATTGATTTGTACTAGTTTTGTGGTTTAAAATTTTTTTAGCTTTTACAGCTTAAACACTGATATGTCTTTGGACTTCATTTTAACTGAAACACGTCAAATATGCTTTTCTAATTTTAGACTTCTAACATATAATCAGTTCGCGAATGCATATATGTCTACGATCCTATGTTGGAAGCTGGGGGTAAGGAAAGATAACAAATGGGACGACGGTCTGGTCGACCTGATTGAAATACTGTTGTGTAGACGGGCAAGAACCATGCTGAAGGGACATAGAGGGATTGGTCAGGAAATGAGGGTTTTGCAGAAGAGGCATTTTTTGAGCCTTGGTATAAGGAATGGTATTCCCGGGTAAGGGAAAAGCAAGGAGGCTTAAAAGTGTGTGCATGGGCAAGGAATGTGGAATGGCCTGACATGAGAGTGGGTGTGGAGAGAATATAATGAGAGAAGTCTGAAAAGCTGGGGATCAGAACTGAAACATTTGGAGGAATTGTCTTCATTTTAAAGGCAGTAGGAACTTACAGTTTGTGAGAAAGAGTAATGTGACCAGACCTTGGTTTTAGGAGGGACACTGGTAGTGGGAGCAAGCTGGTTAGACTGGAGGTGTGGAGATTGGTGACTGGGAAGCCAAAGATACACAGCTGAGAGCTGAGGTCATTATTTGCACAATGAGAATGGAAGAGAGAAGACTCAGGTTGCCATTAACTACGCGAAATAGCTGAGATTAGCATTTGGGGCTGAGCCCTAGTGATTGGGCAGCACAGCAGGTGTTGTGCAGGGAAAACACGTCCAAGGTATTTTCCAGTTTGTACATCACAGATTGAAGAGTCCGGGACAGAACACACGTCAGGTATGGCATCAGCTTGCCACTTAAATGTTTCAGCGAGGGAGGAAAGGAATAATTTCTCCCTTACTGCCGGTCACCTCTCCAGTCTCTTCCATTGTGAGGTCTGTGTCATCTGCTTGCATGGCTCTTACACCAATTCCATTAGTGTCATTTTGTGGACAGAAGAAAAAGGGGATTCTTGTTGGGTATAACATATGTAAGACTTAGCGTTCCCTGGACAGGTGTGGGAGCATAGTTCTGCTTAGTAAGGATTGAGTGAGTGGTGAAGCAGCAGTAAAAGTGCTTTGGAAAAGTTGGCAGGAAATAAAAGAATCCTGACTGTCGAGAAAAAAAAAAAAGTAGACTGAGGGGTCAGCACAGATTAAAAGGGAGAAACTAAAAGCACGTGTGCCTTGACAGGGTCCTGGAGAGGGTGGGATCTATTGAATCCTATGGATCCAGGTTAGCCTGACCTCAAGATGGAGAGTTTGGGTAATCTTGGACAGGTCTTAATTTTGCTGAGCCTTGCGCTATGTTATGTGAGCATGGGAGATAGTCTCTTATCGGGCTGCCATGATGATGGCATGTTTTCTTATGAACTATTTAGTGTAGTTTTATAAAAATAGTCTGCAAGCAAATGTAATTGCAGACTTTAACGTTGGAAAGGAATAGAAATGGTGTGACGTGGAGAAATGTTAAAGAGCAAAGGAGGAATTTTGCATGGTCTCCCACCTTAGAACTTCTGTACCCTCTGACCTTCAAGTCATTTTTTCCAGCCTGAATAGTCCCACTCTGGTTGGTAAGAATAATTCCTCATTGGAGAGAAATGGCTCAAACTCAAAATTTGATTTTTTTTTTTTTTTTTTTTTTAAGAATTTGAACAGTTAAAACATTTTGGTTCTATTTCATACAACATTCTCACCATTCATTCCAAATGAACCTCCTCCCTGGCATATACCTTACATCTTTGTGCACATGCTTTGGTTGCTTACTCCTGCATTTGCCTGTTTTAAATCCTCATTGCTTAAGATCCAGCTCAAACACTTCTCTGATGAGCCTTCGCTGCGATGACTTTTCCTTTCACAAACCCAGAGCGTACTCGCTAACTCCCATCATCTGCTCACTGTGTTCCATGGAGGTAAGACAGCAGCGTGGTGTGTACCTCTTCACGTTGTTCTGTGAGTCTTCTCTTCTAGATGCTTCGCTCTGGAACGCTTGGATAGAAGAAAGTGTCTTATACCTGCCTAGTTCGTGCCTGGGAGGTAGGCATTTGATAAGTGTTGGGCTGGATAAGCTAATGACTAGGACCCATCATCTATACCCTTTCTGTCCTCTGAAATGCAATATTCATGGCCTTCCAACTGTGTCCTAAGGAAACTGTACAGCACTACGGGATTAGTAATGTGAGCATGGGCTCTGATACCAGATGTCTAAAGTAGAATCCTGGCTTCACATTAGTTGCCTCACCTACAGCAAGTTGCCTCAACTCTCTGCGGCTCTGTTTCCTCAGAAGAGGTTAGAGGCAGAAGGTGATTCTCATACAGAATTAGAACCATGAGGGAGATAGTTTTCTTAGAAGCTTCCCAAGACGGTTCTGACCTGCCCCCCTCCATCCGTGATCAGCTGCCTTAGAGACCTAAATAAAGACCAACTCTCCACCGAGAGCAGTGACAGATGGGGTGCAGGGTGCGTCAGGAATGAGGCATGCCAAGCCCCAGGTGGTTACTGTGAGAGAAGGGAACCAGAAAGATACCAGGGCACTGCTCAGGGAAGACAGGAAGGGATGAGGAAGTGGAGGAAGGGCAGATGGTACAAAGTGTCATGCCCCCACCCTTCCTAAACATGGTGTTCTGCCTGCGACGTTTTATGTGCACATAGGCTTTTGTGTTCGAGTAAGTTAGGGGGCTGCTCCTTAACTGTGAGCATGTTCATCATTTTTCAGGACCTGCTTATAGACCTCAGTATGCGTTTCCACAAACCTATCCACAACTGTCGGTGTGCTCTGTCTCCCTAACTTCTTGGAAGCCAACCCTTCCACTGCCTTTCATCTTTTTCCGGACTTCTCTCCTCGTTACTGCCCTCATTTCATTACCAGCCTCTCCCCCTCTACTGAACCATTCTTAGCAGCATACAAACATGCTCTAGTAATTTCCATGTTTAAAAAAAGCTCTCTCTTACCCCCTTCCACCTTGCAACCCTATTTATTTCTCTGCTCCCATTCACATCAGGACTTCTGTAAAGATTGGCCTGGGCGTGATGTTTTTCTTCCCTTCCCTTCTCATTCAGTCTCCAGACCATTCCTGTCTAGTTTCTGGCCTGTCACTCTACTACACTTGGTCTGGAGCACAGTTCCTGCACTAGCTTCCCTGCAGCCACTCCCCGTCACTGCCACCAAATTTACCCACCCTCCACCAGTGGCCACAAGAACCTTGCTGAAATACAAGCCAATCCACGTCCATTGATTTAAAGCCCTCAAATGCTTTTCTATATCCCTTAAAGTACCTTTACCTTGGGTGACCGGGCCCTACAGTGTCTGGCCTTGCCTGGCTCTTACCCTGGCACCCACCATGCCAACAGTGGCATTGGCACTCGTGCAAACGTCTACAGCTCTTTCCTTCTGCCTGCAGCTCTCTGGTTGCATGGCTGCCCTGTCCGTCCTTCAGTCTTTAGTTCAAATTTACCTCCTCAGAGAGGACTTCCTGACCAACTTGTCTAAAACAGGCCCCTGGGATCACCTTTTTCAGAGCACTTATTACAACCTGAATATCTTGTTTATGTGTGCTTCTGTTTAACACACACACACACACACACAATTCACCTGAGTAAATTTAAATCTTAATGGCTTTATTCAGTGATTCATGAATTGGGCAGTATCCTAAATCTAGCAGACAGATAGGAGCTCTGAGGAGCTGTACAAAATGAAAAATTTTTATAAGCAGAAGGGAGCAGGAAATTATACTAGGAAATTATACTAGTATACTGCTCTATACTAAGAGCAGGTTGGTTATTGTAAACTTACTTTCCTGCAGAGGATGGCTGGAGTCTATCAGGCAGATGACCTACCTAGTACTGACCAGGTGATTACCGATGGACTGGCTTAAGATTCCATCTCTGGGAGAATCCAAACTGTAAGTAAGTCTTGGTTCAGTGATACGTGGATTAGTATAAGTGACTCCATTTGGGACCTACTGTCTTTTGGGACCTAACCTTTCCTTACGGTCTACCTTGCCCCACTAGAAAATCTATGAAAGCCATGACCTAGGTTTTGTTCCCTCTAGGCCCACGCGAATGAAATGCCTGTGGATCTCTACAGTGGACATAATATACCGTGGGGCAGTCCTCTCCTAAAGCGTAAAGGCTAACCTTATATCCCACCCTCCATGACCAGATCCTCGCTACCTTCTCTAGCCCTCCATCCTCCCCACAGCACCCCCACACCCCTGCTCTGTTTCACATACACCCCTTTTGCTCTAGCAAAAGCATACACATCAGCATACAAAACAGGATGTGCCTTCCCTCACCTCGGCCCTCCATCGGATTTAGAGGTCTCTTCCAGCATTCATTTTGCATCCTGTGCACAAACCTCATCAAAACATGATTGGGGGGATGTTATAAAGCTATCAAGCCAGCATCTTTTGAACTTGGACAACTCATTAAGAATATAGGCCCTTAATTAAGACTCCCTGGGACAGAAGCCTGACTCCTTCCCTGACTCGTGTACGGTCGTGGGCCAGGTCCTGAACAAGTACTCTGTGCTTCCCAAGTCCTTGACTGTAAAGTGCAGAGAGTAAGGTCCCCTAATGACATGTGAGGTTCTTAGACCTGCCGACACAGCAAGGGCTCTGAGGTCACCCTCATTGTGGGCACGAGGGAGCACAGACCCGCAGAGCTTCACTTCCCTGTGGTCCTCCGGCGGCACGGGCCCAAGCTCTTTGTGCCAACAAGCTTTCTGTGGCCGAATCTCTTCTGTCTTACCAACCACAACACAATCCTGGCACCTCACTGGTCCACCTGTCACAGGGCTTGGGGAGCACGGACGTAGTAGCAACGTGGCTGGTAGGAAGGGTGGCAATTTCTGACAAAGGTGGTGGCGTTTGGCGAATGCATGGGCACGAGACGCAGCAGCACTGTCCTATCAACTCAGCTATGAGCTCGTATACATGACAAACTGTCCCTTCCTGACATGTAGGATATAGGGAGAACTCGCCAGGAGGCTGGGGCCCTGCATCTAAAGGAGGGGGAGTCAGCGAGACATGTTATTGTTACTGACTCCATTTTTTTGCACACAGGCCTGGGAACATGGATACGTGGACTCCATCCGAAGCACTTTTACAGTGTGGAGTATGTACGTAGTGGGAGTGGTCGTGCCCAGTCTGTCTTTCAATACCCAGGTAAAACAAGGAATGCCTCTCTCTCTCTCACCCTAAAAACTCTATTTTTTTAAAAAGGACACTTGTCAGTCTTTATTAAGCCAATTCCTTTTTTGTTTTTTAATATGAGACTTAGAATTTCCGCTTTTTACTTTAAAGTCAGACACAAATTTATAACACTTCTGAAGCAATCTGAGAGCAGAATCCTAGAATTTTGCCGATTTTCCACTATTGCCTGGTTGATTTATCCATAATTTAACCATTTTGTTAGCAACTTGCCTTTATTCTTTCTAAATCATTTAAAAAAATCAAAGGTTTTCAAAACATTAATGTTCTATCTTTTCACATTCATAATTTATCGGTTTGCTTAATATTAAATGATGTCATTGCAATAATAAGTACAATTTGAATCCACGTTTGAGAATAGGTTCTGTAAATGTAACTCATTTGGGGAGAACCTAAGTGGACAGGGACAGGGTACTAGAGGCCAAAGCCCCTCACAGCCTTGTTGCTTGGCCTACTTTACAGGCAGAAGTCCCTGTGTTTTACAGACACAATGAGGAGTGCTGGCTCAACGGAAATGGGAGGGCAGAACTAATATTGCCAACTAATTCTCAGAGAAAAATTGCACCTGCAGATCCTAGTTTTGCCAGCAGGTGGCAGATGGGGTTCATGAGCTGGTTTTGGCCAGGACTTGGCCGGAAGCTGAGCCTTTGCCAGTAGGAATGGTTAAGAGAAGACAGACAACCTCCCTTTTCATCATGTGAAGCCCTTTTTGTCTTTCCTGCTCCTTTGATAGCCTGGTGGTGTTTTTCTCTTCAAGTCAAAGTTGGCAGAATTCCAGGAACTGTGGCAAGGGAACCCAGAACCCTAAGAATACACTGGTATTCTCACCTATGTTCTTCTTAGCTTCAGTTTCCCGAGCATGGGGCCAATTCCTATCTTGTTGAGGAATCAATCACTTCAGTTTCTTTTTTCTTTCTCCTTAAATAGGGAGGAGAGCAATATTTTACCTTCTTGGGAAGCTGGTCACCCGATCATCTGCTGTAGATTGCCTGAAAGTAGATACGGGTGTTGCTGTCCACTGACTGCCCCCTCCTCCCCGCCCTCCTCAGAGTTCCGTGAGAACTTTTTAAAAAGTTTATGTATTTATGTCTCTGGAGAGACAGAGACAATGTGAGTGCGAGTGGGGCAGAGAGAGAGGGAGCGAATCCCAAGCAGGCTCCACACGTCAGTGCAGAGCCTGACGCGGGGCTCAAACCCAGGAAACCACGAGATCATGACCTGAGCCAAAACGAAGAGTCAGATGCTTGACTGAGCCACCCAGGCATCCCGTCCCCCCAAGAGAACTCGTTGACTACCGATGCTGCTGAGTGCCCTTGGCAGGCACCTGGGTTCCTGGCTGGTGAGGCCCTGGGCAGCCCAGCAGGCCTGTGGTCAACCTGCCTGACCACGGTAGGAATTACCAGCTAACTTGGACCTGTGGGCTTGCATCTCATGGTATGAAGTGAGCTCTTCTCGGGAACACCAAGACCCTGGCATTTAGAGCCTCCGTGCAATAGTTTATACCTGACTCTAGGTAGATGGGTGGTTGGCCCTGAGAGACTTTTCCAGAGATAGGGGTCGTAGATTGGGGCACTCTGGTGTGTAGGGTGGCAAGAGGCAATATGTAAGGACACTGCACAGGAGCCAGCGAAGGGTCACTGACATTGCTAGCCCCCAGAGGCCAGTCCTCTCCTCCCTAAGCCCCATCTCTAGGAGCTCTGGCCCAGGCCTACACCACGTGTGGTGGTGGCCAGGGAAAAGTTTTCTGGAGGGATCTGCCCTAATGGAGACTTAAAGTCTGAGGATGAGCTGGAGGAGGGTGAATGGGCAGGGGAGAGGAATTAGCACTAGCTAGAGGGGAGTCTGAAGGGAAACGGGACACAGACTGAGGCAGTGGAGGACAGAGAGGACAGAGGATGGGCACTTCCCATCACCGTGTCACCTTCAGACACATGCCTTGTTTCCCTGCACGGGCCTGGGGTGGAAGTGAGGTGTATATCGCCCACGCTGAGCTCCGACTCCTGGACTCTGGCCCTGGAGCAGAGCCGGGGCCAAGCAAAGGCAAGCAGGTTACGATGGAAGGCCAGAGAGGAATTCTAGGCCAGATGCCAGCTGCAGAGGCCCAGGTGGCTCAGAGGCAGAAGGCCTGAGAAAAACTGTCCTGCTCTGGGCACGGGGAGGATGCAGCAAAACACAGATTTGCGTAAGAACAGCTTCTGTGACTGTGACAGCACCGGGTGTTCCTCAGGGAGCTTCACATCCCACTTCCGAAGCCCGTGGGACACCCTGGGGACCTCCAACGAGCAACTTGGTAACCCCAACCCCCAATTCTGCATGACCATAAAGAAGGAGTCAGGCATCCAGACGTCATGCTAGGACAGCAGATTTAATAAAGAATGCAAAATGTTCCCTGTGGGCTGCTCAGACCCCAGGTGCCATCTGTTTCGGTGGGTCACGGGGCTGCTGCCTCTGACACCTGCCAGGCCCTGCACCGTCGGAGCAGCATCCAGATCCCATGTGGGGCTTGGGCTCCCGACAGTCCCCCTGGGGGTGTCAGCACTCCTCCCTCCAGCTGGCTCTGGAGCTCCTGGCACCACTGAGGCCCAGGTCCAAGCTGCAGGGCCTCGTGGCTCCTCACGAGGCCGGCAGCCGTCTCTGCTCAGGGGGAGCGAGCACCGCTGCAGAAGGGAGCTCTTCCCCTTCCCTCACTTGGGGGCCTTGTCCCCTTTTGCCCCAACGGTCAGGCTTCCCAGGGTTGAGAAGAACTCCTCCATTTCCTTCTGCAGCAGCTGGTTCCTCTTCTCCGCATCTTCCCGGGCCCGCTCCGAGTTCCTCAGCTTTATTTCCAGCATCGTGTACTTTTTCTTTTCCTGGTCCAGTTCTTCTTCCAGCTGCGACATTCGCTTCCTCAGAGTGGCACTACCTTCTTCGAGTCTTTAAAATCAAGAAGAAAGACACTGTTTTAGACTGACTGGCTGGGTGTCAGTGAACACGTGCCTGCGTGCACTCCTTCCGAAGGAGCCGGTCAGGCGGCCCAGGGACAGGAAGACACACACGGGCTCAGGGCTGGCTCTGCAGCAGGCCCCACAGGCCTCGGCAGCTCCTCCCAGGACCCTGGTACTTCACCCCCCCGGGGACCTCCCCTATGCCTGTGACCCAGAAAGGCCAGCATGAGCATTTGGCCCTTTGGCACTCGAGGCTGGGAGCCTGAGTCCTTGCTAAAATATAAAATCCACTTGCCCTCCAGCCCAGCCAACTGTCCGCTGAGGAATGGACTGCTGGCTGGCAGAAGGCAGGACTGGTCCCCAGATGGAGACGGAAGTAGGAAACTGGCCCCTCGCCTTTGCTCTTCTGGGAGCCGCCTTGGACCCCGGCCTCCCTCCAGCTGCCCCACCTCCCATGGTTCCCCTCCAGGCCCCAGCCAGACACGGCGACTCACTGGAAACCCCATTTGGGTTGTGCCCTCCATTCCTACTTGTCCTTCACGCCCCAGCTCGAATGCCTCACCCTCAGCGATAAGTCTCTGGATCCTCCCCAGGAGGCCACATCAGCGTTCCTTGATGCCGTGGCAGACATGCTTCTGTGGATGTTGACACCACACAGAACAGAGGTCGGCACATCCATCTTTTCAGCCAGATGACTACTTCCCGCAAGGCCTGTGGGGCATGCTAAGCCCAGCCCCTGAGAACCAAAACACTGGAGTTTGAGCCCCAGCCTGGCTGCTTATGAGGCACGTGACTGTGGGCAGAACACAAACTACCGGGTCCTGGTGTCTTTTCTGAAAAACTGTCAGGGACAACCCTTCCTCCAGGAGCTACAGCTACAATGAACAGAGAAGGCCACGAGTGCACAGCACAACACCTGTGACATGGGGTAATGGGAGTAAGAATCCATTCCCACCGCATCCAGGCCCAGGCCCAGGCCTCTACCCTCAATCAACAAACACAAAGCATGAAGAAGGCAGGAAACCTCCCTGCAGCCCAGCCCATCTGGGGAGCACAGGACACGCTAGGAGACAGAAGAATCCCCACGGCAGGTGGCAGCAGGACCCCCCCAGACTCCTCACTGCTTCTCCTCTGGCTCCAGCCCCCTCTTGGCTGGCTCCTCCTCCCCGATCTGGTGCTCTCAAGCTTGGGCCTGGGCCTCCTGTTTCCTCTCTACGTGGCTCATCGTGTGACCTCATCCAGTCTCCAGACCCGAGGCTGCATCTACATGCTGAATACCTCTCAGCCTCTGTGTGCCTCGACTCCACTCAGAAACTTGGTAAGCACCGCACCTCAGCGGGTCCACAGTTGGCTCCTGACCCTTCTTCTCCAAACCACTTCTGTGGCCCTGGTGTCCCACACACTGAACAACCCCATTCCACTTATTCCACCAAGACAAAAATGTCCCCTAAGTCAGTTCTTTCTTTCACCCCCACATCTGACCAATTAGCAAGCCTTCCAAACACGTTCAGAATCTGGTGCTTTTCTCCACCTCAACTGCTGCCCGTCAGGTACATGACATGCACACGTCTGGCCTGGAGCCCCATGCTCTGCCCTCCACCCCCCTTTCTCCCACTCCACTTGCCCGACCCTTTCCTCCACCTACCTCTCCCCACTGCAACCCCTGGCCTTCCCTCTGTCCCAGCACAGCCTTCCAGCCCTCTCTTCCCATGCTCCCCTGCCCTCCACCCTGCTAGTTCTCCTCCTTTATCTGACCTTCTAACATACCATAGATTTAAAAAAAATTTTTTTTTATGTTTGTTTATTTTAGAGAGAGAGCCAGAGACAGAGCACGAGTGGAGGAGGGGCAGAGCGAGAGGGAGACACAGAATCTGAAGCAGGCTCCAGGCTCTGAGCTGTCAGCACAGAACCCGACACGGGACTCGAACTCACGAACCGCGAGATCATGACCTGAGCCAAAGTCGGATGTGTAACTGAGCCAGCCAGGTGCCCCTCACATACCATAGATATTTAAAAAATCTATCTCGTTCATGGTCGCTCCCCCTCACCCCCAACACACACAGCACCAAATAAAAATAAGGACAGAGGTTTTGATCGGTTTTGGTCTTGGCTCTGTCCCCAACATCTAGTACAGTGTCTGCACATCACAGCCACTCAATGAATTCTCTTCTGGGAATGTAAGAATTGGTACAGGGGAGGGGTTCTGAGTCCCGGAAAGCAGGGCTGAAAGCTGGTTTCCCCCAACTCCCCAGACCAGACCCAGTGCAGACTCCATATGTAAAGACCTGCTGGCTGGGGCTCTATTCTCTCCTGTGCTCAGAGGGATCCTCCTCTCCCTAGACCACCCCTCGGCCCAGGACGACAGCACAGACCACTCTGCTGGCGAGAGTACTACAAGGGCTGCTGCTGCTGCCCCCTTGCTTCTGAGAGCCTCCCACCCACCAAGCAGGAGGAAGCGTGAGCAGTGAAAGCTTCCTGAGCACTCTGGCTGCACCGGGCCCTGTGCTGAAGACTCCCATCCGCTGGCACTTAATCCTCATGCCAAAGGGGTGACATCATCAAGCCCAGAGAGCCTGCCAGACAGACATTCAGCCAATACACACTGGGGTCAGACAGCCCACCTGGGATGCTCGGCCAATACCCAGCGGGCAGGAGTCCGACCCCAGGCAGTCTCACCCAGAGCCCTCCACGAAGCACAGCATTGTCCCCCTGAGAAACCTAAGCTTCTGAGAAGGTAAAAGAACTAGAAGCTCAAGTTGACTCCACAAACAGCTGAGGGAAGTGAAAAGTGGACTCTGACACCCTCTGAAGCTGTCCTCACACTTCCCATGTATTCTGTAGTTTTTGTCTGCGAGCTCATCTTCAGCTGTAATCCTCCTCCTCTGTATCTGCGGGGCGTTCCATTGTTACCTCTGCCTGGGAAGTCCCAGCCCGGCGCTCCCGTGTGTGGGGTATCTCCCCCTGCCCCCGTTGTATACCTCACAGTTCTACTCCTGTTGTGTCCTTTCTCCTCCTGGCTCAGCCCAATCTTATTGGTCCTTCAACTCCTAGCTGTGACCCTCCCTGACCTCCTACAGAACAGAAGGGCCGACGCTGCCATTGAAGCTCCCTGTAGAAATCCCTTCCACCCCCCAACTGTCTCTGATGGAGAAAGGAAGGCCTCAGAACACACAGACACCTGCTAGTGGGTGGGACCTGATTTACAGGTCAGACATCTGGGGCAAGGGGCTAGGGAGCCGGAGAGGCTGGGAGAAGCACTGCATGCTGTCAGTGCAAGACTCTGCTCCTGACCTTGGGTGGAGAGCCTGGCACCTCAGAGCTGGGAAACCCCCTCCTCACAGGGGAGGGGGAAGGATCACACTAGGACCATCAGTGAACAAACCTGCAGGGCTCAGAATGGGGCACAAGGCATCCTCCTGTGACCAGGGCAGGTAGGAGGGCACCGCTTAGCACAGCCAGCTCCCTCCTCATAGAAAATTGGATTACAGTCCCAGAAGGCGTTTCCATATCGGGCCCAACCAGGTCAGCCAGCCAGGCTAGCTGGTCCAGGGCCAGCATCGCACGTGGGCGCTTCCTTGGGCCCTTGCACGCTTCAGGGGGCCCACCTCCTCCCTGAGGGCCACGGAGGGACCCCCATGCTGAGCCCCTCCATTAAAGGTGCTCTGAGCAGCTAAGGCTGAGCTTCTGACTCACTCGCTCATCCAGCAGGCATTTATGGAGCTCTGACTGCATGCCAGGCCCCAGAGCTCCTGAGCTTTCCCAGACATAGGACCCCACCCCTCCATTCCCAACCTCGTCCTGGGGGCATTCTCCCAGCAAGGTGGCTCCCAGGGGCTGGCTGCTCTGAGCCCTGCCTCCTGGTGGCTTGCTCTCAGTGCCAGAGGCCATGACCAGAGGCCGACTGCCCAGGGCCTGTGCCCCGTGGGCTGCTGGCCGCAAGGGCTCCGCCGGGCCCCCGGGGGAGGGGGGCTGGCCTCACACTCACCCAGCGGCTGCAGCCCTTTACCTTTTCATACTCATCTCGTACTCAGTCCTCTGCCGGCACAGCTCCGCCCTGAGCTCTGTGACCAGGCCCTGGAGAGCCTCGGAGCAGCGGGCATAGTCCTGGCTGGGGCTGCCTGGGTCACTGGGCTCGCTGCTGCTGATGCAGGTGCCCACCTCGTCCGGGCCACGGCCCAGGTCCGGGGATCTGCGGTCCTCGCTGCTGCTGGGGAAAGGGGAGGGTTCGAGGCCCCCCTCGGTGGGCAGGGAGCTGCAGGCGGACGAGTCGCTGGCCCGGCAGGCTGTGCAGCTGCTGAGCGAGCCCCCTGCTGACGCCTCGCAGGAGGAGGCCCCCGACCATGCCGTGCTGGCCACACTGGGAGTGCTGGGAAAGAGGCCGCTGGGCGGGGGCACGTTGTCGTAGGTGGAGAGTCTCTGCGCAGAGCCAGAGTCCTTGAGCCGTTCTCCCGAGGAGGCCCGGCGGTGGCCACGCAGGGAGGACAGCCCGTTCATGAGCCAGTTCCCTCCGGAGGAGATGATGGGCACTTCCAGGGAGGAGCTGCCCACCTTCGGGCTCCCTGACCGGGCCCCCGGCTGCCAGAAGGAAGATTTCCAGTTGGGCAGAGTCTGCACCTTCTTCCCGGGGCTGGCGGCAGTGGTGGGGCTGCCTCGGCCACCCGGACCCACGGGGGAGGTTCTAGACAGCGCCGCCACAGTGACCCCGTCCAGAGAAGAGGTCCTGTGTGATGGCAGGCCGGGGGTGCCGGGGCTGCCGGGCTCTGGCTGGCCGTCCCTTGGGACCTCCTCGGAGCCCCACCCCACTGTGCACGGTGGGCCCCCCCGTGGGGAGGCCGGCCCCTCCTCGGCCCTCGAGGTGAAGAGTTGGCTGTGTTTGCGGATCAGGACGGTCATCAGGTGCTGGACCAGGGAAGTGCCTGCCAGGAAGAGGGAGTGAGAAAGCCTGGCCATGGATGTCTCCAGTCTAGGGTCTCTAGACCAGACCTGACACAGGGTATCTGCAGTCCAGAACCAGGCTGCTCCTCCAGAGAGCTCAGCAAGGCCTGCCATCTGCCTCCCCGAAGGAAAGGACAGACACCAAACCCTCCAAATCCAGCACGAGCAGAAGGACCCACCCACGAATCCCCTTCCTTGGACACAGAGGGGCACCGTGCCTCCAGCCCACTCCAGCCCGCGAAGTGCGGGGAAGAAGCAGGCACGATGCCTGCTGAGGCTGCAGGGCGAGCCAGTGGCAGGCAGGCCCTAGAAATCACGACCTAGACATCACAGCCTTCTAGGTTGTCCCAGGTCACTCCCCTGGACTGCTGATGATGGCTGTGCCTGACTGTCCACATTCTGGGGGGCTCTGGGACAGGGACAGAAATGTCTTACAGGTGCATGTGGGCACACATACAGTCCCACATGCTGACGGTCATAACACACAATTCCACATATACACATATAAATGTATGCAGCCCCCAACACACACAATACCCCCCTCACGCACACGTACACACAATCACGCACACAATACCTCTTCTCCAGGCCACAGCCCCTAAGATGCAGCCTGGGGAGCCTGTATTCCTGAGCCTGGGGGTTGGGGAGAAAGCGACAAAATGGGGGCAGTACAATGGGACCGTGGTACCTATCCGCTTGCCTTGGTCCCTGCTGTTACCCTCCACCAAACAAAGACCAGAGACTGGGAAGGTTTCCAGGTGATAAGGAAGGAGGGGTCCTTGGGTGGACACTCCCATTAGAGGCAACTAAGAATCCTGGAAAAAATAAAGGAACTCTTAGGCCAGAAAACTGGGTGAGGCAGGAACTCCGGGTTTGCTGTCGGGCATCTGTTCAACCTGGCAGGCCAAGAAACTGGGGGCCTGGGGTGAGAGACCAAGCCAGGCAGGCCAAGGGGGGATCTGAGTGAGAGTGCCACCCCAAGAGTCACAACCTCGGCTTGGGGGGACAGAGAGCTCCAGACAGGTCTGCTCAGCAAGGAATAGCAACTCTGCCCTCAGTTTGCCAGGGGCCAGCGGTGGCAGCCCCAGCAGGCTTTGTCCTGCGTGAGACCTGGCCAGCCTCTGCACACCTTAGCCGGGACTGGCTGTGGGTCTCCTGTCTGCGAGGACTCCCACACTAACCCCTCTGAGACAGTCTTCCACGGGGCCTCCAAGCCTGGGCTCTGTTTCTGGGTCAGCCTGTACCTGTGCCCTTTGGTCAATCTAGCTGACAGAGAGTCAGCTAGACTCTTGCCCCTCCTGACCTCAGTTTACTCATGTGTAAAATGGGTGCCATAACCACACATGAGCTGCTTGTAAAGATTAAAATGAAGTGATACGAGTAGGGCACTTAGTAGAGGCCCTTGCATATTGAAAGCAGTGGCTACTGCTAGTTTTCATATTATTATTATTATATAATATTAATATATTAATATACAATATAATATATATTATATAATATATTTATATATTATAATATAAACATATTTATATATAAATATATAATGTAATATATAATATATATAATGTAATATAAATACATATAATTAAGATACATAATATAATATATAATATAACTTCTATATATAATATATATAATTGATAAATATAATATATAATAATATATATTAATATATAATATTGATATAATATATATATAATATCCTGACATCCAGGAGCCTGTAACAACTACTTAATAAAAAATTACTTAAGGAAAGCAAAAACATCTGTGTGTATTCAAGGGCAAGGGCACTGACCTCTTCCATCCTACCCCCCACCCAGGCCCTCCTCTCATTCTCCATTGTACTCAGTGACCCCATCCACAGGGCAAAGTTCCTCTTCCTTTTATAGCTGGATCCCATGGGGTCAGAGGTCAGAGGGAGGTGAGGTGTTCTAGAGGCTCCTTCCAGTTCCCCCGGAACGGAGCCCCCTTCCACTGGCCCGGCCCTAGTCCGGGCAGCACCCAGCACCGCCATGCATGCCTCCACCGTTACCTTCCATGATGGTTACCGGGTCTTCCAGCTGTGGCCGGAGTATGTTAGGTCCAAAAACGGTCGCCAGGTTCTGGACACTCATCTTGTTAACATTTGAGTGGGACTGAACTTCATCCAGAAACCTGTACAGTAAGGAAGAGGCAGGTG
The DNA here is from genome assembly GCF_018350195.1 of Panthera tigris. Taxonomy (NCBI): domain Eukaryota; kingdom Metazoa; phylum Chordata; class Mammalia; order Carnivora; family Felidae; genus Panthera; species Panthera tigris. The sequence goes on from NC_056670.1 coordinate 45,659,775, forward strand.
GCAGAAAAGCAAAGCCTGATGCCAGATCTGCTGGGAACTGCCCGGCCCCCAAGCCCAGCCATGTCCACGCGTGTCCACGGCTCCTGGGCATGGCCAGCTGCCCCTACCAAGCTCAGAAGGGGGCGGAGCTTCCCTCTCTCAGGGGTCTGGGAGGGCCATCAGAAGCAGGGGCCAGAGGGACGACTCTCCCGCCTGGAATGGGGGGGCAGATGCCCAAGAAGGCCCAGACCCCTCAGGCATGGGGCTAAGTGAAGGCCACCTTGCACTCCCTCTCCAGGCACCTGGGCCCCGGTTGTGCTCAGGAGGCAGACCCCTGGGGGAGGGGATGGCAAGAGGCACCCAGAGAAGGCTGAAGGGACAGAGGTGCATCCCCTCACTGGGGACTATACCACCACCTGCTCCCACGGGGACTGTAAGCTCCGTGAGTGCAGGGGCTGTTTCTCTACCCCTCACTGCCTCCATCAGCACCTGGGTGGGAGAATGACCCAGCCCCCTCTATGCAGGGCACTGAGCCAGAGTGCAGGGAAGGGAAGCCCCTGCCCCTGGTCACTTACTTGCAGATATATCTGAGCAGGTTGTAATTGGCCAGGGGAAGGCTGCTCACTTGTTTAGCCAACTCCAGAGTCCCCTTGGGATTGAAAGAGAAAAACAACACTTCAAAGGCCAGCACTGAGACCCCAGGCCCTTCTCCTGCTCGAGGGAGGGAGGGCTGGGGAAAGAGGAGGAGGGTGGGCTGGGAGTGGGGGCAGAAATCAGAGTCCAGACCTCCAGCCAAGGCCCATGCAGCTGAGCCCCAGGTGACCAGAAGGCACTCTGCCCTCCATCTCCCTCGGAGGAGCAGTGAGGCCAGGCTTGTGACCTCTTGGGGAAGCAGATTTACTTTTGGGGAATTGATGTGAAGGGTAATGCCTCTGTAGGGCCAAAGAGAAACGTTAGGGACGGGGCTCAGTACACCTACGGAGGTACAAATATTTGCCAGATAAAGACCCCTCATGTCCCTCAGGGCCAGAGGGTGAGCAAATCAAGTTCTGCCCCAGCCAAAGCAGGCTTAGGGCTTAGACACCTGCGGGAGAGGCTGCGGGTAGGTGTGGGAGCCCTCAGCTCTGGAAGCAGACTCAAATTCTTTTGGGAGGAGGCAGGATATAAATAGATGAAAGGTCTGGTGGTTTCTGAACCCTGTGGCTGGCCTGGGTGGCCTTAGATTCAGGTGTGTGTGTGTGTGTGTGTGTGTACAGCAGGAGCCCCCACTGGGGGCCCAGGACCATGACTGAAACTCGGCCTGCTTTAGGAGGTACCTGCCCCTCCCAGAGACGGAGGCCTGCACGAAGAGAGGACCCTACACAGATGGGATGTTCCAGACACGCTCCATCCAGAGCCCCCTCCCACACACAGACCTGCTCCAGGCCCCACCTACAATCACAGAGCAGGGTGCTCCGGGCACCCCCCCTTCACAGAGCAGGAGGTTCAAGGCCCCCTATCCTACAGAGCAGTTTGTAGACCAGGATCTATGTGCCACGAAAGTCACTCAAAGTCAGAGTTTGTGCTCTGCGTCCATACATCCAACTGCCAGCAGGCCCGCCTCCCAGGATGGGTCCCCAGGAGCCACTAACCTCCCCCTCGTCCTTGGTGAGCAGCTGGGCACAGCTGAGGAAGTCCTCGTACCTGGCGAAGGGGACCACAGGCTCGGGGAGCTCCCGCAGGTACAGCTTCAACAGGGAGGCCACCGTGTGCACGTCTGTTGTGCTGTGGGCAGGGGGACATGCATGAGGCCTGGGACGCCGGGGAACCCCAGAAGTGACCAGCACCTTGTGCCACACCACCAGGGGCAGCCTCTGCTCTCATGTCCACGTGTGTGCTTGCGTGTGCACACTGCTAGCCAGGGAACCGGGAGGAGTGCAGGTCCCCTTCTGGTGGCCTGGTGGCTGCCCCAGGGTCCTCTGCAGGGCAACGTGGGAGCTGCTCTGCTCCCAGTAGGGGGTGGATGATGAGTGGGTGATGCGGCCCCCAGGGGCTGGGCAGTCAGAGGTCAGGCCCTGCCCCCCAGCCTCTGAGTTCCTGTTCACATTACAGACGCGTGGGGCTATGTTCATCACCCCATTTCCAGCACCCCAGTGCCCTTTGTGTCCACTCCCAGCTTGGAGCTGCCCGGGCTGATGCGCCCCCAGTGGAGGGCAGCAACCCTGGGCCTGTTGGCCTCTGGGTTCAGTCCCTGGACTGCGGTCTTGGCACCTCCTCTAAGCTTGCCTTCCTAGATGGGTCTGGGCCTTAGGTATTTCATCTGCTTGTCTAGGGCCCTGGATTTAAACCCTGAACCTGCATCTTAACTCATGGCAGGCACTCAGGAAAGATGAGCCAAGGGCCAGGAGAATGCGACTGTGTGCCACTAAGGTGTCACCTGGCCCTGGCTGTCCCTGGCTGGCCTCACAGAATCCCTTCTGGCTATGGCATTTGGGATTCTGGGGTTCTACAGCCCCATATATACCTGAAACCCACACAGCTAGGGCCCCTCTCTGCCTCAAGCCTGGTGGCTCTTAGTCTGGCCTGGTCAAGGGGCCCCCGTCCCTGCCTCTAGCCAGGAAAGCTGCTGTCCACACTCTGCACTACCTTCTCCCAAGGCCACTTTACCTCCTTTGCCAACACCCCCCCACTTCCTGGGTGCTCACAGCCCCAGTGGGTGCCCAAGCTCGAGCTCAGTGCCCTCCCTGCCTCCGCGCCCCCCCCCCCCAGCCCTGTGGGTTCAGTGCGGGCCAAGGCAGGAGCTAGAGCCCCAGGAGGATCGGGGGAGGGGCAGAAAGCAGGGAGGATCTGCAGGGTTGCCCTTGAGGAAGACATGGGCAGTGTAAACAGAAGTGTGGCCAAGGCCCCTCTGTGACGTCTCCCGTCAGTGGGGGAGGTGAAAGCTTTTCTGTCCTGGGCAAGTGGACTGAGAGCAGCCCTTCTACTCTGCAGGCCTCGCTGGCTGGAGCCCCATCCTGGCTCCCCCTCCATGCCCTCCGCTTACAGTGCTTCTGGGCCTGGGAGGCCTGCCCCCGCCCCCGCCAGTGCGGCAGCCTCAGTTCACAGCCCCACACATCCCTGCAGCTATGCTGTCCAGATCCTCTGCCCCGCCCTGGTCTAGGGAGCCTGCCTGGCCCAGCACCTGACCGCCTCACCTGCTTCCCTCCCTGCCTAGAAACGCACTCCTCACCCTCTCCTTCCTTCCCCACTCACTGCAGAGCCTTTCCCTTTAACAGAGGCTCAGGGCTTTTTCTTGGTACTTCTTCCTGAACCCCCCTCACCACCCTCCCCTCCTACACAGGCCTGCCCTGAATCCAGGCATCCTTCCCCAGCGCCCAAGGAGGTTGTCCTACAGCCCACAGCCCTGTGGGTGCCCACGAGCCTAGGCGTCCCTCTAGGGCAGTGTCCCCTGTCCCGCTCCCTCCCCCAGGATCAGGCTCTCAGGGTGTGGTAAGGGAGCTGGGCACAGAGGTAGGGAGGGCTGCCCTGGGGTCCAAATCAGCTTCTGACCTTACTCTAGGTATGACCTGGAGAGATAACCCTTAGTTTCTCTGCCCACAGGGTAACACCTCCACCCCTAGATATCTCTTCTTCCCTGAGGGCGGAGCTCCCCTGGGCGGCATCCAGTCCATCCAGTCCACCTCCGCAGAAGGGAAGTGACAGACTCGCCTGGCTGCACTGATGGGTCTGGGCGGAAGCTGGAGGCACTGAGGGTGCTCTGCCCCAAGAGAAGAGCTGGGAAGGCCAAGGCCAAGGCTGCTGGCAGAAACCCATGGGCTTATCCTGGGGCAGAGGCGGGCCTTGACTGTGAGGGCAGACCTGAGAAGAAAGGGCAGCTCCACGGAGGCCGGGGTTGGCTTGATGCACCAAGAACTTTCTATGAAAACTGCTCCATAATGGGTGGGGCCCTGTCAGGAAGAAGAGGCCTCCAAGTAGCCCCCCACTCCCAGGTCACACTTGGGCTCCTAAGTGAAGTTGCCTCTATCCACAAGGCGCAGCCCCGGACCTGGTACGCCCAGTGATGGGTCAGGACGGACGGGCACCGGCTCAGGGAAGGTGGAGGAGACGGGCTCCCCACCCCTGACACCTGACACCATGTGGGGCTGCTGCGCCATCCCGTCACTGAAGGGGCCTGGGGGTGGGCCAGGGTCCCATCCCTGAAAGGAGGCCCAGGGGGCCTCTGCAGAGACTCTGTGCCCAATGGTCAGCCCATGGGGGTAGCGGGGGCACTCACTGAGCACATGGGGGGAGCCATGCCACCCAGCATCCTGCTGCCAGGCTCTGTGGGTGCCAGCGGGCCTCTGCCCACTGGAGCCCGCGTCCTGGGCGGAGCCCCTGCAGCGGGAACGGGCAGGTGATCCGCCTGTACTGTTCTCCCTCGGCTCACCTGTCAAACAGTGGCTTCTCCCCACAGTCGAAGGAATCCTGGAGGTCCCTCACCAGGTTGGCCTGGCCCGGCATGCGGAAGAGCCCCTCCTCAGTGAGCCCACGCTCCCGGATGAAGTCCACGCACTGCTCCACCAGCAGCGGGGCCAGGCGGGGGCCATACTTCCGCTCGTGGTGGACCGTGTCCTCCAGGCGCTGCCCAAAAATTCCTGGGCACAGAGAGGAACTGGTCACACCCTCAGCTATCCAGCTCAGTGAGTGGGGGGGAAGGGTGCTTGGGATGACGGAGGAGGAGGGGTGCTGTCAGGGCCCAAAGCGCTCCTGAGGTGCCCGGAAGCTTGAGGAACCTATAAAGGCTTCCTCAGACCCTGGGCAGAACCCAGAGACCAAGAATAGAATAGACGAGGCAGAGCTCACGCAACAAGACAGGGAACGTACTCACAGGAAAACATCATCATGATTCGGCATCACTGGTCGTTAGGGAAATGCAAGTCAAACCCCAGTGGGATACCACCTCATACCCGTTAGGATGGCTACTATCAAAAAAAAAAACCCCAGAGAACAGCCCAGTGTCGGCGAGGATGTCGGGAAACTGGAAGGCTTGTGCACTGTTGGTGGGAATGTGAACCGGCACAGTCGCTGTGGAAAACAAGTTAGGGAGGTGCCTTAAAAAACGTACAACACGGGGCGCCTGGGTGGCTCAGTCGGTTAAGCATCCGACTTCGGCTCAGGTCATGATCTCGCGGTTCACGGGTTCGAGCCCTGGGTCGGGCTCTGTGCTGACAGCTCAGGGCCTGGAGCCTGCTTCGGATTCTGTGTCCCCTCACCCCCACCCTTGCCCCTCCCCTGCTCATGCTCGGTCTCCCTCTCTCAATAATAAATAAACGTTAAAAAAAATTTTTTTTAATGTACAACAGAACTACCAGACGACCCAGCCACTCCACTTCTGGAAACTCAAACAAGCGGGGCAGAGGACACGCAGGGGGAACTGCCCATGAGCAGAGGGTCCCCGAAAGGGGAGGGGGTGAGTTGGCACTGCACCCTCAGTGCCTGCCTCCTTTCCTGTCAGCCTCACCCGCTACTTGAGCATCCTAAATCCGCCTGCTTGCTGCTGCCTGGCCCATGAGCAGACCTCTACCCAGAGGTCTCTTTCCTCTTCAGTCTGTGCAAATTTCCCATTAGCGCTGGGGAACAGCTCAGACGTGCCCTCCTGTGGGAGCTGTCCCAGCCCCTCAGCATAACCACAGAGCTCTCGCTCCTTCTCTCCCTGCACTCTACCACAGATGCGTGAAGACACCTGCCCCTCTGCAGCCCCGAGCTGGCGCTGGACTGGGGGCAGAGGTCAAGGAGCACTGAGTGAAGGATCCAGAGTTCACGCACTCGGCGCCCCTCGCTGGGCTCACAGGGGACCGAAGGCCACAGTCAGGGAAGAGAGACACGGAGCAGAATTCTAAAACGTCCTCCAGAGATCCACAAAGCTGGGGTAATCCCATTCAGCCTCCTCTGGGCTCTAGCCCTTCCTGCTCTCCCATCTCCCATCCGGGGGCCAAATGCCATCCGTCTGTCTGTCCCTCTGCCTGTCCCTCTGCCCATCTACCCTTCTGTCACTGTCGCACTTGCACCTCACCCTGTTCTAGGTAGAGGACAGCCTTAGTGCGGCCCGAGAGCTGTAAACGTGTAAACCCTACCAGCCGAATGCCCGTTGCTGCCCCCCTCCCACCCCCCTCCCCCAGGATAAAAGGCAATTTGGCAGGCAGGCCAGGCTCTGCCGCCACCTCCCTCTGGGGTGCAGACATGGGCCAGACACAGGGCAGCCGCTTCGGAGCCTGCTCCACTGTTCGTGCAGCACCCTCAACTCTGACGGCCCCCTCCCAATCTCAACACACCCAAGGCCTCCCCGTGAGGCCTTCCTCCCCACTCACCCCACCCTAAACAGGGCTGGGAGAGCCAGGAAAGGCCACGGGGCCCCTGGCGCTTCCAGATAGAGGCGATCTGGGGGAGGAGGTGACATTGAAACCGGGGTGTAGGCATGAGCAGGAGACAGCCTGCTGGGTGGGGGTCTGATGTGGACCACAGGGCTTGGAGGGTGGACATGAGGGAACATAGCTGAAGAAGCAAGGACCAGGTGCTGTGGTGAGCACTGACCTCATATGTTGCTCAGGGACTTTGGGAAACGGTGATAGTGCCTCAGAGGCCCTGTAAGTCGCTGAGCTTGGTGACAGGACTGGGCTACGGGTGGGAGTGGACACACGGGCAGCAAGTGGTGGTCAAGACTGTAGGCCATAAAAAGATTCGGAGCCTCAATGTGCACGGGTCTGGGTATACATCCCAGCTAAGCTATTGAGCAGAGAGGTGGCCACCTCTCCTGGGCCTCAGTTTCTCCATCTATAAAATGGGATCATCGTACAGTTTTTAAGGGGCTGCCCTGAGGGCCCTGCCCGAGGCAGGGGGCTGTGAGGCACCACCAGGCCTGGGACTGACCCCACATTCCCAGCAGGGCTGTGCGGACCTTTGCCTGAGACTCTGTGCCAGCTTTAGGAGCAAGCTGCCCCCTCACCACCCTCTGAGGAAAAAAGTTTCGTGGAGTGCTGCGGGAAAGCTCACTCCAGCCCAGCCCTCTAGGGTTTCCTTCCTCCTGCTGTACTGCTGGAAGCAACCTGCACTCCGGCTACAGGGCCTGGCCTCCCTCACTCTCCTTGCCCACCACTCCCCTTGCCAGGGTCTCTCTGGAAGAACCTGGCAGGGCTCAGAACAGCCACACTGAACTCCCTCAGCCCTCCTGGCACATCTCGGAGGGGAAGCCTTGCCAAGAACCAGCTCCAGTAGGTTTGTCAGATCCCTGGAAACCCAGCCAGTGTGCGGGTTCCTCGAGGCCCCAGCCCACGCTCTTCACAAAGTACTGGCTTTGCCACCAGAGAGGAAACTGGCAGTGGCTGCCTCTCCTCTCGATGAACCTGTCGGAAGGCTCAGAGCTGGGCCGAGCCTCCTTCCCTGCCAGCTCCCCCTGGCAAACCCTAGCCCTCATTCCCCTCTCCCCAGAATCCCCTGAAGAAGCAGGAAGTCACAGGCCACAGACCGGGCAGTCAGTTGGCTCAGATCCCTGTCCTGGATGACCTTGGGCACAGTCCTCAGTCTCCCTGCCACTTCGTGGGGCTGTGAGAAGCCATGGGAGAGCTTCCCACAGCAGGCACACCGAAGCAGGTGCTTGGTGAATGTGGCCTTCTCTTGACCCAGGAGGGCCGGCCTAGGGCCCTGGGCTCTGTCAGCTCAAAAGACTCTGCAGGAAAGGGCCTGGTTTTCCCTCTCTGGAGCTGATTCCCAAGAGAACTCAGGCTGGCTTTGGCTCCTCTAGGGTTCTCTCTAGTTGGGGGTGGCGGGACCAGGAGTGGGGGACTAGGCCACAGTCGGGGAAGAGAGACAAGGAAAAAACGTTCTTAAATTCTCTCCAGAGGTTCAGACTTGGGGAAGTCCCTTCCTGCTCTCAGCTCCCCTCCAAGGTCTGTCAACCCACCCTTTCATGGCTGTATGTGACCATGTGCATGGCCCTGCTCTGGGGCCTTGACAGCTTCAGAACTGCCCTGGAGGCTGAAACCAACAGGCTGGGCTCTAGCCAGGCCTCACCAACCAAGAAGCTGACATCAGCGCAAGAAAGAGAATGGCAGCAAGAGGCATACATCATCTTGCCGGGTCGGGCCCAGGGTGAGCCAGCCCCAGGGCAGAGGATCCCTATCCTCCCGGTGGCAGCCAGGCCGCGCAGTGGCTTTCCCGAGGCCTAGGGAGGCAAACGTGGGGGCGAGCACTGGGTTCGGAGTCGGTAGCCCGGGGTTCCCGTCAGGCTCCGTCCCCGTCCCCTCAGTAGTGGCGGGGGTGGGGATGACCCTTGGAGAATCCCCGCTCGGCTCCGGGCCGCCACCTCCCCACCCCGGGCGCAAGATAGGAGGGGCCTCTCGCCGCGAACACGCACGCGCCCCGCTCCCCCAGCCCCGCGCCCCGCCGCGGGCACCCCGACCCACGCGCGCTCCCCGCCGCGGCCCCCGAGACGCATGCGCGGCGCCCTCCTCGCCCGCGGCGCTGCTTCCCCGCACCCGGTCCCGCGCTACCTGGGGCCGCGGGCGCGCAGCAGGCGGGCAGGCGGCAGGGAGGCCGCGGGCAGGCGCAGCACCGGGAGAAGGCCCGCGAGGCCGGCATCAGGCCCATGGCGCGCCCGGTGCGGCGGCGCGGCGGGGCAGGAATGCCCGGCACGCGCGCAGGTAGCGTCTTGCCCGCCGCCCGCCCCGGGCCCGGACCCTGGAGGGAGGGAGGGCCCGGCACTTGCGAGTTCCTGAAATGCCACGCCTGAAGCCGGCCCCCGGGAAGAGCTCCGGGTTCACACGTCTCACCCCCTTTTCCCGAACGCTCCGCGATACTAGGCTCCTAGGCTCCGGAGGAATGAATGCCAGCAGCTCCCAATGACGGTCCCTTCCAACAGGGGGGACTAGGACTCGCTTTAGGAGCTCCCATTCCCCGCAGGCTGGGAGGCATGTGTTCCAGGTGGGGCAGTGGAGACCCAGGAAGGCCAGGTAACTGTCTGGGTCACCCAGCTTGGGGGTGGGGGGTGGGGAGGGAGCGCCGAGCTCGGATCTAACACTGGGCTCCTGGCTTCAGAGCTGGTGCTTCGACCTTTAAGTAAAGTGTCTTGTGCAGCCCAGAGAGGTATTGATGTCCCCATTTTACAGACGCGGCAGCTAAAGTCTAGAGAGTTTATAGAATTTTCCTAAGGTCACACAGCTAGTAAGTGCCAGACCTCCCATCCAGACTTAAATTACGTTAAGACAAGTTAAAGATACGTATCTTAAAGATACATTCTTTCCAGGGCGGGCTTCTGTCCCAGTGAAATGGGCCCACAAGCCCATACTTCCAAAGTCTGAAGACTGGATTGTTTATACTCCTCCTGGTATATATACCAGCGGGGGCAGGTGCAAAGCAAAGGTGGGGGGGGGGCGGGTGGCAGCACCAGGCAGGAGGAATAGAGACCCACGGGGTTCTGTGGGCCAAATTCTGTAAGGGAGGAGCTTAGGGGAGCCCTGGGGCTGGAAGGGGTGGGGGGCTCATCTGAAAGCTGAGTGTGCAGTGCACAGCCAGTGCTCTCCGAAGCAAGGGGGGACCAGGATGAGGCAAATGAGGCACTGCCCACCTGCGCAAAACTTAAGGAATCAAAAACTTCAATAAGCAAGGTAAACATTTCACTGCAGTGTTTTAACAAATACAAGTTAATGTAAAAAAAAAAAAATCCATGATGAACAAATTATCAAAACTTTAAGTAATGACAGGCTGCAACCCTACTTTTGGCACAGATCCTGTGAGCGTCTCGCCCTAATCCCCCGGATCCTGTCTTCATTTGAAATTTTGAGATTTACTGTAGACGTGGTAGGAGAAATAATGATTCCCCCCTCCCCAAATGTCCACATCCTAACCCCTGGAACCTGTGACTGTGTTACCTCACCTAATAAAAGGGATTTTGCAGACATGATTAAATTAAGGATGGAGAGATTGTGCTGGATTATCCAGGTAGGTTTTCTAAAAGGGAGGCAGAGGGAAGGCTGCCTACAGAAGAGGTAATGATGGTAAGGAGGGAAGCAGAGACCGGAGTGATGAGGCCACAACCAACGAATGTGAACAGCGTTCTAGGAGGTGGACAGGCGAGGAACAGGGTCTCCCAAGAGCCCTCAGAAGGAACAGGCCCTTCCAACACCTTGATTTTAGCTAAGACTCAGTTCTGACTTCTGACCTCCACGATTATGACAGGATAAGTTTGTGTTGCTTTGAGCCACTAAGTTTGTGGCAATTTGTTAGAGCAGCAATAAGAAACTAATGTAATGGACTTTTGCATTAATTTCCATTACAAATATCACAATAACACGTTCATCCTGATCACTGAGGCTTTTGCTGCCCTCCTTAAATTCTGTGCTACAGGCCACATAGGCTCCCTAGTCCCGGCCTAGATACTAGTATGGGGGTGGGGGCTCACATCCTCCTTAGCCCTGGGTTCTGGGGAGGGGCTCAGGGCTCTCCCTTCCCAAAGTTCAAGTACACAGGAAGGGAGGAAGGGCATTTCATGATGCCTGTGAGGGCCACAAGCCAAGGAATGCCCCGCCCTAAACCTGTCAGAAAAGCCTAGCGCTCCCACTACCCAGGGACCGTCTGGGTCTGAGCAGCACTGTCCACCTTCAAGGAAAGGACCCAAGGGCTCAGTTAGAGTCACCTACCCTGGGGGTAGGCGGACCCTCCCAGTGGCCATGTGGGCTCTGATGCCATCTTGCTTTCTCCTCCTGAACTTTGGTTCCCCTACCTGTGCGGTTAGACCTGCCAGTCTTTAGGGAATCCCTTCCACTCCACACAGATTCCCCAGATGGCTGGAAGTCTGCAAGTGCCTGCCATTTAGAAGGCTCTGGACTCAGATGGGCACCAGATTATGCCCCAGCCAGGATAACACACCCCATGTCGGGGGGTCATTTTTAGCTGTGGAGCCTATTAGGGTTGGATGTTCAGAGAGAGTCTTAAAATTGTCCCGTTGAGGGGTGGGTGCCTGGGTGGCTCAGTTGGTTGAGTGTCCAACTTTGGGGTCAGGTCATGATCTCGTGGTTCGTAAATTCAAGCCCTGGTGTTTGGCTCACAGGTGGCAGTGCCAAAGCTGTCAGCGCAGAGCCTGCATCAGATCCTCTGTGCCCCCCCCCCCGCCCCTTCCCCGCTTGCACTCTCTCTCTCTCTCTCTCTCTCTCTCTCGCAAAAATAAACATTAAAAAAAAAATGTCCTCTTGGGGCAAGGCCAGGAAGCTGAGGCTCTGTCCTCTCAAACAAGTACCTGGACACAGATGACCTCTTCAGCGGGGGTGGCCCTCAGTTCTGAGCTGTGTGTCGAACAGGCCCCGGGTCCAAGACCTCGGGGACTCTTTCCTCAGTCTGATTGCCTCCCCATGATCTCCGTCCCTCCCATCAAGACAACTCAGATCCAGAGGCTATGGTGCTCTGATGCTTACCCAGGGAGAGAAAGAGAGAGAGGGAGACAGAATCACTGAAGATCTCACCCTGGGGACAGCTGCCCCTGCCCCCAGCTCTGCTGTGTGCTGTAAGGCAAATTGCTAAACCTCTCTAGGCCTCTCTGCCTCCCTCTATAATGTAATTTTGATACAACTAACCCCTGGCAAGAGTAGCACTCAGCAAGCATGAGACCCTTCTGTCTCTCCTCAGACTGATGTGGAGAACGACCAAGGCCACCTGGAAGCCACAAGAGGCAGGGAACCTGGCCGTAGGATCACCTGGAGGCCCCCTGGCATCCTACTTTCCAGAGCAGGCATCCAGCAGGGGGTGCTCTGAGCTCTAGCAGACCTGGGTTAGAACCCAGCTTCCTGGGGTACCTGGGTGGCTCAGTCGGTTAAGCGTCCAACTTGGGCTCAAGTCATGATCTCACGGTTCGAGAGTTCGAGCCCTGCATCAGGCTCTGTGCTGACAGCTCAGAGCCTGGAGCCTGCTTCGGATTCTGTGTCTCCCTCTCTCTCTACCCCTCCCCTGCTCGTGCTGTCTCTCTCCCTCTCACAAAAATAAATGACATTTAAATAAATAAATAAACAAACAAATAGACAAACAAACAAACAAATAAATAAATAAATAAAAAGAACCCAGCTTCCTGCCGACTTCTCTGTGACCTGGACAAAGCGTTTGAGTCTCCCTGTTGCCCAGTGTCCCCGCCTGTAAAGGTTTTCACGACCAGTTTCCTAGGACTATTGCAGAGCCTGACACAGGAACATGCTGAATAAATGTTAGCTGCCCTGGTAAGTGGCTACCTCTGCCCAACTTCTCCCCTGTGGCTGGGGTTACCGGGGCACCGCTCAGTGTCACTGGCACTAACCCTCCACTGGCCTCATCTTAACAGTAACCATGACAAACTCTCTCCTGGCCCTGTCTGTGATCTGAGCTCTCCTTAGCACAAACAGAAGCCAGGCAGGCCACGTTGATGGGGCATTTCCCCTCACAGCCGCTGGGAAGGAAGGAGGACTTCTGGCAAGGTGGGTAAGAGGCAGCTGAACGGTTAGCGTCCTGAATTCACCCCAGTAAATCACCACTGCTGGCGTGCCGGGCTCTCCCAAGGCAAGTTATCTGCCCTCCCTCTCTGTTCTCCCCGTAAACGGCCCCGGGCTCCCTGCCATCCTGTCAGAGGGGTCTGTGGCTGGGAACTATTTCTCCTACAAGCTCACAGACTCCAGAAGCACTACAGGGGAAGGAGGCCCAAGGATGCTGTGAACCAACCCCTAAGCCCAGAAGAGGCCAGATCTGCCCTCTGTGAGCCTGGGGCATGGAAAGGGTCCCGGGCCTGCGGAGGCATCTCCTCCACCTGGCTTGTGGACCCACAGAGCATACGAGGATAGGCTGAAGGTACCAGATTCATGCTCAAGCAGCCCATCTGCTGGCTTAGTGACCTGAAGCCCAGCACAGATTAGCCACAGTCCTTTCTCTCCCCTTTTGGAAGGGCTGCCAAGAAAGGCCCAGCTAGGGACTCTGGGCCTGGTGGGTCAACATTCAGGGAAACCGGAAATAAGACTCTCTTCTTCAATCTCCTAGAAGAGCTGGGCAAGCAGCACGGGGGAGAAGTGGTCCACTAGTATCTCGGGCTCCACCACTGCTAGCCTGGGCTGGGGCCAGTGACCTTTCATTCTGAACCGGATTGTGCCTCGAGGGGCTTCTATTTGGAGAGGTCATTCTAGCAAACTGTGACCACTTCCAGCTGGACTAAAAAGGTTGCTTTGTGTCCCTCCAACTTGCCCCAAGGCTGGGATTTTCTCCATGTCAAGTGTCCTGCCCTGTGGCTTCTGGAAGCTGCATTTGTCCCCTCTTTTTCCTTCTACCACCTGATTTCTGAGGAACCGAAGAGCAGGAGAATTGGCTCCAGGGGGTCAGAGGAAAGTCTCCAGCGGCCTGTGAGAGCCACATACAACCGGGCTGGGGCAACAAGGCTCTGATGGCCACTGCGGGCCTGCTGCTGGTCCCTCACACCCCTCCCCAGTGCAGGGCAGTCACTGTGGGCAGGGACACCATTCCCAAGCTGGGTTCCTTGCCCCAGGGCTGTCGTTCCGTGCTGCTGCCTGTAAGGTTGGGGCAGAGAGCTTCTGGGCTGTGCTAGGCAGTGCCTGGCGGCCTGTGAGTGTCATAGTTACCATGCTACTAGTTACTGAGCACTAATCCTGACTCCTGCATCCAACACAGCACCTGCCCTGGCTTCATGACAAACAGACGTCTCAAACTGAGAAGTGTCCAAATGGAACTGTGGTCGGGCCGTGGCCTCCCAAACCTGAACTGCGCTCTTGGTTAATGACAGCTCTGTCCCCAAGACCTCTCACCCACAGCCCATGAGTCACCTGCACTGTCCCTGCTCTTGCACACCCCCACCCAGTGCTTGTCCGTCCTATTTTCCAAACAGATTCAGAACCTGATTACTTTCACTGTCACCCATCATAGTGAAAGCGCCCATGTCTCCTGCCTGGATTAGTTCGTGTATACCTGTCCTTGGCTTCGCCTTGTCCCTCTCAGGCCAGCAGTCTGAGTGGCCCTTTTCAACTATATGTCAGATGCCATCACGCCTCAGCTCAAAGCCCTCCAATGCGCCCTCCCCCTTTCATTTAGGAGTGAGAGCCAGGGCACCTGGGTGGCTCAGTCGGGTTAAGCGTCTGACTTCAGCTCAGGTCATGATCTTTCAGTTCATGAGTTCCAGCCCTGCATCGGGCTCTGTGCTGGCAGCTCAGAGCCTGGAGCCTGCTTCAAATTCTTTGTCTTCCCCTTTCTCTGCTCTTCCCCTGCTCATGCTCTGTCTCTCTCTCTCAAAAATAAGTATTTTTAAAAATTAAAACAAACGAACAAAAAAAAGGAGTGAGAGCCAGTCCTCACAGGGGTGCGGGAGGCTCCTTCCCATCTGCCCTGTCCCTCACCCCTCCGGCCTACCCACCCTCCACGCTGCTTCAGGACCACATCAGACGTGCTCTGCTGATGCCCAGGCTGTTGCCTCTGGTTGGCCAGCTTCCACCAGACATCCTGGCTGGCTTTCTCACCTCCCAGACTGTTTGAATGTCCCGTCCTCATCACTGTATTTAAAACTGCTCGGGTTTGTTTTTCTTTCAACAGCACTCACCACCCTTCCAAAACACAGAGGTTCACAGAATATGGGCCCTAGACCAGCAGCACCAGCAGCATCCGGGAACTTGTTAGAAATACAAATTCGAGGGCATCGCCCAAGCGAGCTGGAATCCCCGTGGGTGGAGCCAGCAGTCCCATTTCCACAGGCCTTCCTCGGGGTGCCTCAGATGCTAGCTAACATTTGAGAACCACTGCTCTGTGCCTTGTGACTTGCTTTCCTGGTTAGTGGCCGTCTTGTGGAGTAGGATGGAAGCTCCCCCCGACCTCTTTTCCTGCCACCTCCCCTGCCTGTGCACAGCAGGTGTGCTGTGTTTGCTGAATGTTCCAGGGCTACCTCGTACTGAGAGAGCGCTGAGCACTTTGCGTCTGTCCGTCTTCTCTCTTAATTCTCATGACAGTCCTGCAGTGAAGGCATTCTTCTTCCGTTTTGCAGACAAAGACACAGAGAGGGTAACAGGCCTACCCAGGGTCACACAGCCAGCAAAGGGCAGGGCCAGATCACACTCAGACCACACAACCTGATGCTGGAATCTGTGCTCACTCTGCCTCCTCTCACCCATCAGTGCAACTGGCTTTGCCAAGCACCATCCTATCAGACCCAGAGGGCTTGCAGGCTCTCTCCAGATAACTAGGCAAGGGTTCATCCGTGCAAGCACCTGCCAGATGCCAGGTAACCCTGGGTACTCAGTGGTTCCCTCTTCTTTCCTCTCATGGTGAGCTGGGTACGAGTTGCTGCCCGATGGGGCTCCAGGGCCCATGTTCCCAGAGCTGGGCACAGAAGTCCAGAGACCTACAGGAGAGCATTGCCCTCTTCACAATGTCAAGTCTTCTGATCCATGAAGATGGGATGTCCTTCCATTTATTTAGGTCTTTTTTTAGTTTCTTTTAACAACATTTTGTCACTTTCAGAATAGTAAGTTTTATACTTCTTTTGTTACATTTATTCCTAAGTATTCTCTTCTTTGGGATGCTATTGTAAATGAAGTTTTCTTAATTTCATTGTTGGTGTGCTCATTGCTACTGAACAGAAATACAGCTGATTAGTGTATACTGACCTTATATGCTGCAGTCTTGCCGAATGTTTTATGACTTCTAATTGTTTTCTAGTGGATTTCTTAAGGTTTTCTGTATATGAGATCTTATTATCTGCAAATAAGAGATACTTTAACTCCTTTCTTCCTTTCCAATCTGGATGTATGTCATTTTCTTGCCTAATTGCTCTGGCCAGAACCTCCAGTACAATGCTGAATTTCAGTGAGGAGAGTGAGAATCTGTGCCTTGTTTCTGATCTCAGAGGATAACTATCCAGTCTTCCTCCACAAGTATGTTACCTTTGGGTCTCTTGTAGATACATACTCTTTATCAAGTTCAATAAGTTTCTTTCTACGCCCATCCCTAGACCTTTTCATCAGGAAAGGGTGCCAGACTTTATTAAATGCTTTCTCTGAGTCTACTGAGATGATCATGTGGTGTTTTGTTTTAAGTAGGGTTCATGCACCCAGCAGGGAGCCCAATGGGGGTGGGGAGGGGGAGCTTGAATTCACAACCCTGAGATCAAGACCTGAGCTGAGATCAAGAGTCAGATGCTTAACTGACTGAGCCACCCAGGCGTCCCAATCATGTGGTTTTTGTCTTTAATTCCATTATTGTATTACAACTGTTGATTTTCAGGTGTTAAACTACCCTTGCATTCCTGGGATAAATCTCATTTGGTCATAAATCTCATCTCATTTGTATAATCCTTTCATATACAGCTGGATTCAATTTGTAAGTATTTTGTTGAGGATCTTTGCATCTATCTCCACAAGAGAGATCAGTGCTCCAGCCATTCTTCTCTCCCTCTCCAGTACCATCAGTCTTTTGCATTGCTGTTTTGTCTCCCAACTTAAAACAAAACCAAAAAACCCAACAGCCCTCTCTTTACCTGACCTCCCCTCCAGCCACTGTCCCATTTCTCTTTCCCTTTATAGTCAACTTCTTGAAACAGTCGGTTATTCTCACACTCCATTTCCCCTTGTCTTACCCCTTCTCACGCCCGCTATTATCAAGCTCTATCCCCAGCACTCCACCAGAACCACGCTTGCCCAAGTCAGCAATGAACCATGCTCCATCTCTTCTGGTTGATCTGTCCACAGTGCATGTTGTCACTGCCCCTTCCTCCCTAGACATTCCCTTCAGTTGCCTCGGGATCCCCAACTCACTCCTGGCTCCTCCCCCTCACCAACTCTCCTGAGTCCCCTCTGCTGGCTCCTCCTCTGCCCCTGACTTCTCACCTGGGAGCAGCTCAGGGTTCAGCCCTGGTCCTCTGATGTCTCTACACTTGGCTCTATGGTGCCTCACCCCAGCCTCACGGCTTCAAACCCCATCTATATGTCAACAGCCTCCAAATTCCCCCTCCAACCCAGTCCTCTCTCCAATTCTCTAGACTTAAATGTTAAACTGCCTATTGGACACTTAAAGTTGAGCCTCTAGGGGTGCCTGGGTGGCTCAGTCAGTTAAGTGTCTGACTTTGGCTCAGGTCGTGATCTTGTGGTTCATGAGTTCAGGCCCTGCATTGGGCTCCGTACTGACAGCTCAGAGCCTAGAGCCTGCTTCAGATTCCGTGTTTCCCTCTCTCTCTGCCCCTACTCTGTTCATGCTCTGTCTCTCAAAAATAAATAAATGTTAAAAAAATAATAATAACAAACTTGAGCCTCTACCAGGTATCTCAGACTAAGCCCAATGGGAACTCTCACGCTTCATTTCAAACACTGCACTTCCTTTGGTCTTTTTCATCTGTTAATGGCTAATCCATCCTTCCAGTTGCTTAGATCAAAACATCCTGGAATTACCCTTGACTTCTCTCATTCTCTTATACCTTTCTTCCATTCCAGCAGGGAAATACTTACACTGGCTTTACCCTAAAATATATCAAGAATTCAATTACTTCTCATCACCAGTACCACCCGGGCCAAGCTGCCATCGTCTCTCAGTTGCATTAGTGGATAATGAGCTCCTAGCTGGTCTCCCTGTTTCTGGCCTTGCCTTCTGGGATCTATTCTCAACAGGTGGCCAGAGGGATCCCGTTGGAACCCTGTCAGGCTCTGCCATTCTCTGTTCAAAACCCAGCAAGGGCACCACGTCACTCAGGGAAAGCCAGAGTCATCACCCTGACAACAAGGCCCTACTGACTTAAACCCCTTTACCTCTCTGACCCACTTCCTGCTCTCTCACTCTTCGCAGACTCTGCTCCAGGCAGACTGGCTTCTTCGCTGCTCTTCCAACATGGACCCCACTACCCCTGCCTCCAAACCTCTCTGCCCAGGTATATGTGTATGTCACCCTTCAGCTCCTTTACTCAAATGTCAGGAAACTCCAACCTCCAAAGCTCTTACTTGCCCTTCCCCCCCTCACCTTTCTCCACGGAGCCCTGCAATCGGCTTGTTACCTGTTCTCTCCTAGAATGTGCATTTCACGAGGGTAGAGACTTTGTCTGTCCTGTTCACTGCTGTATCCCTGGCTCCTAGAATACTTTCGCAAGTGAATGAATGACTGGCTGAATGAATGAATGAACGAATGCCCAGATAAGAGGGACTGCCACCTCTGGGCAGGCCATCGCCAGTAATGGGCTCCACTGACCCCGTGGGTCTACTGCCTCCAGTCTTCTCCATGGGGATGGCCGGGGCTGCCTCTGACTGCAGCAGGCACACTGCCCATTCCTGTCTGTCAGAGGTGGCCTGCTCTCTGCCAGAACAAACATGCTTGAAAGGGCTCACGGACTCCGTTATTAACAGTGAAAGAAGGACTGATCCTCTAAGCCTCCTTTCCAGGGGAACCCAGGCTAATAACAGCTTTGCCAGGAACCTGCTGCAGAGGCTGACTGAGCCCACCTGTGAGTGCCCATGGCTTGCCCAGACATGTCTGCCGTCGCTAACCCCTGCGATTGCTGCGTTTCCTCTATGCTTCTGGTGGAAAGGAGATAAGCGCCTTTGATGACGGTTCCTATTTGAAATCTTACAAGTTCTGCAGCACGCAGTCTGAGAAATTTGGTAAATGCTGGGGGACCTGAGGGAGGGACAGATCTGGGTTCTATGTTGGGTTCTGCAAAGGGTCCCAGTTCTGAGCAAGCACAGAGAAGGAGGGAGGGAGGGAGGGAGGGAGGGAGGGAGGGAGGGAGGGAAGGGGAGAGAGAGAGAGGTAGATGTGTGGCCAGAAGCTGGCACCATGAATAGAGTAGATGGGTGTGCCAGCGCCCTGCATGGTCTGAGTCAAAGCATGGCCTCTGGGGTTAGAACATCCACCTTTGTTTCTCAGCTTTGCTCCCTGAGTAGCTGGGTTGTCTTGGCCAAATTACATAGACACTTCAGCCTTGAGCTTCTCTGTTTTTTGTTTTTTTAATATAGTGAAGTATCCGTACATCCAGAAACGTACTTAAAGCATATACCTGCAGATTACCACATTGCTGTAAAATGAACACCTGTGTAAGTGAGACTTCTATCCAGACTTTTATGGCATTTGTTTCTTTGCCTTTCTTTATTTCTGCTGCTCAATTACCCACCTACAAATAGTACAGTTTTCTTTCTGCCCTGTTTTTCAACTTTATACAAATGGAATTATACCTATAACATGTTACCGAGCCTCCCTAGTCCCATGGTAGGTGTTTAGGATTCATGCATTAGGTGGAGTTGTGGGTAATTCTTTTCCACTGCTGTAGAGTTTCCTGCTGCAAGAACGAATCATACTTATTGAGCCCCTGGATCGTTCCTAAACCCCTGGTTAGGGTCAGGCCATCATGGGTAAGGCTGCTGTGAACGTGTGACGTGTCCAAGTCCCCAGCATATCTGCACACATATATCTATCTGGGACATGCCTAGAGGTGGCACTGCGGGGCCTCCCAGTGCTATGGGGTGCATAGCAACTTTTGCAGATCCCGGCAATACCCACAAGTGCCCATAGCTCTGTCCTTGTCACCTCCGAGAACCGCCCGCCTTTTTCATTCAGTCTTTCTGGTGGGTGACTACAAGTGGCATGTCGTGGTTTAACATGCACCTGCCTGATGACTAACGAGGCTGAACACCGCAGCCTATATTCACTGGTCACAAGGATTTCTTTCTTGGTGAAGCGCCTGTTTGAGTCTCTTGCCGGAGTTTCTACTGGCTTGTCTGTCGTTGCCTTCTGGGTTTGTAGGGGTTTGAGGAGCAAGTCATTTGACGGCTGTATGTGGTACAAACACCTTCTCCCACCCTAGATGCTTGTCTTTTCATTTTCTTAATCTACCTTTTAACGAACAGATGCTCTTCCTTGTGTAGAGCATAATTTATCGATCTTTTCCTAAAAGATTAATGATTTTTATAACTCCTGCAAAAAGAAGCTTTCTCTACCCAAGATCACAATGATGTTCTCCTTTCCCTGGTGTTCGGAGGTGCCGTCTGTCGTAAGTCAAAGTCCAGCTGCATGAGAGTCTGATTCTGGGCTCTATTTTGTTCCATGGGTTCAATTCCAACCACTTTGCACCCAAGGAGGTCTGTGAAGGCCGCAGAAATCCCTGAGTGTGCCTGGGTCTTGGGTCAAAGTTGCCACGAGCCTCAGGAGGCAGGGAGGCCATGACTAACAGTGTGAGGGCATTTATGAAGCACAGGAAAAAAACTGACTTTCCAGGTGATATCGACTCTTCTATGTGAGGATCAGTGTTTCTAGGAGAGATGGCCAGGCAGGCCACAGCCGGGAATAGCAGAAGAGAGCTGGTGAGGTGAGTGGGGAAGGGAGGGGCTCAGCCTACAGATCACACTGGGTCTGGAGACGGGCTCCAAGCCCTGAAAGGTGAGCTTCCGCCCCTGCCCAGAATGTGCAGCACTCAGACACTGTGCGGGGGAGGTAGGATGACCATGGCTCTCATGGTCACATGGTCTCCACATTCAGCAGGGAGTTGGTGGCCGCAGCCCAGCCAGTATGGTGACCCCTTCTAAAAGCTCTTTTCATGATGACTGCGAGGGGCACCGACCACACAGCCGGGGGCCACCCTTCCTTTCTCTTGCACCATGTGTCTGTCCACAGACCCTGGCAGCCCTACCTTCAGAACACAGCTGCAGCTGAGCCCTCTTCACTGTCTTCTCCACCCCCACGCCAGCCTGTGTCCCCGTCACCCCCGTCTGATGGCTGTCTCAGCCTGCCGTGTCCACTCCTGTCTCTCTCTGCTCCACCCCTCACATGGCAGCCAAAGGGCCCTTTACAAATCTGGGTCAGGTCATGTCTGTCTCCTGCTCAGAGCCCTCCTTGGTGCCCCATCGATTGAGAACAAAATCTGAGATCCCCACCATGTCCCCAAGGCCTCAGGGACCTCTCCTGCCTCATGTCCTCTACTCTCCTGTCCTCACTCCCTCAGACCCACTGGCCTTCCTGAGATTCTCTGTGTCCAAATCTTTCACTCCCACCTCAGGGCCTTTGCACTTGCTTGCCCCTCTGCCTGAATGCTCTTCGCCCAGCACTCCCCTGGCTCTCCTGGCCACTTCATTGAGCTGGCTAGGCTACAGCATCTAACACAGCATCCCCTCTATCATCCTACTTAAATTTACTTTATTGTGTTTCTCTCTACTCAAAATCATGTGACACCTTGACTTGCCTATTATCCGTCTCCCACTGGACAATGGATGGGAGAGGAGGGCGGAGGAATCCTCTATTTTATCACTGAACTTCCGAGTGTCCGGAATATGACCAGGTACGTTTCAGGCATCCAATAAGTGTTTTCAATAAAGGTGCGTAAATGGCAACCACTGCTCTCAGCTCAGAAACAAGGAGCTGGTTGTGTGGGCCGCGCAGGGGCCCTGTGTGGCTGTAGGAAGGCACAGCAGAGGGAAGGACGCAGGACCCAGTGCAGACCACCTCAAAAACACCTGCTGTGCAGCAGGGCTCTGGACGCAGGGAGGCAGTATGCACACGCCACAGGATTCTAGCTGGAGGAGGGCATGTTTTGAAAGGTGGCCCCGATTCCCCTGCTGCTGCCTGTCCAGTAAAGTGGAGGTGTGACTGTCGGGGGCCGGCAGCAGAAGAGGACAGCATGGCTTGCCTGCTGTAAGCAGCTAGGGACACAGCCAGTGGGTCCCGAGTGAGAGAGGTCTTGCGGGCTCAGTGCAGGGCAGAGGGGCATGATTACCTGAAGGCAAGGGTTCTAGAGGGTGAGCATGCGATCTACGGGCAGTACCTCCGCCAAGTGGGGCCCAGATGACCCGGCGGATGGCCTGCACCCAGTCCTCCATGTCACGTTGGGAGCTGGCCATGAGCAGGAGCGCCTCGGGGTTGGCCGGAACCTTCTCCCGCTCCCCGGTACCACCTGCAAGACAGGGAGACACAGGCTTACTGCAAGGACCCCCGTGCGGACACCGGGGCACACGCTCCCACAGCACTGTCCACCCCAACGCCAGTTAGCCTGTTCTTCCCTGCCCTGTGAGAAGGCCGCCTCTCCCAAACCTGTCGGCAACAGCCAAGCTTCTGGTTCCGTTTTGGCAGCCCCCTCCCACCCGCTGCCACTCCTTTCACACCCCACATGTGTATCTTTGGGGCCCTTGTAGGTTTCCACCTAGTTACACTTCCGCATCAAAACAGAAATCATTAGGAGCATCCCCGGGCACTATTAAGGAAAGAGCATTCACATCGGAGGCCAGCTGGGAGAAGTTCAGAACCCAGAGTAGCCTATGTATTTTGTTCTGCATCAGCTTTACGCCTCTTCCGCGCAAAGTGCAACATCACTATGCTTTTAACGTCCACTCTGACATTACAGGCCTCCTTCCCCAGCCTGGAAAGGAGGCCTGATTCTCCACAAGCAGTAACATTACGGAGGCCTGCTGTCAAACCAGGATGGAGCAAAACGCTCTAGAATTCCCCACCCGTCCCCACTCGCAGCTGGACATTGCATCTAAACACAGAAGGATGGGAAAGTTCAGACAGATGTCATTAAATTTTCCCTAATGTAGCTCCAGCGGTTCTCACGTTTTCATGTATAAATGAACTCATCTTTAGGGTGTACACAAAAACCATTTATACTGAACTTCATCTAAAGGCTTTTCAAGAATGATCTTTTCTTCATTCATCCCCAACATCCTGCAATATGTAACTCACCCAAGTACTAGCCTCTGGTCCCAGAGCCACCGACCCTGAGCGGGACTGTCTGGAGGTGGGGTGTGAGTCCCAGGGTCCTGGGTTCTCGAGGGGGTGGGGTGGCAATTAGGGAGAACCGTGAGACCCAAGACACCCCCTTGCTAGAGCCTGCAGCCCTGGGATGGAGACAGGAGCAAGTGCTTCCTGAGTGCGTGGTACCTGCCCGGGACTCTTCTAGAAGCTGCAGACACTTAAGTGGACAAAACCGTCCTCCTGGGATTCTTTAATCTTCACAAAGACTGTGTGGCAGGAGGTGCCGTTACTTTCCGCAGTTTCCTCAGTCAAGGAAACTGAGGCACAGAGTGATTAAGGAACTTGCTTGAACTCACACGGCTACTACGTGGCAGAGGCTGGGATTCAAAGTCCCCTGCTCTGGACTCTGACCCACCCCATGCTCTTGTCACCCCTCACAGAGAAGGCAGCCTGGTAGGATCAGTCTGACAGTGGTCCCAGCAAGGCCACCAAGGGCCAGGAAATGGAGAAGAGTACTCTGAGAGCTGGAGCACAGGGTGGGGTATGTCCTCACTGAGGGGGCACCTGAGCAGGGCCAGTAGTCTGGACAGGCCTGTGAGGCCCAAAGCTCAGAAGGGTGATGAGCAAGGAGACAAGCGTGCCGGGACCCCAGGATGGCTTCTGGAGCCCTCACCACACACACAAGCCCTGCTCCTTGGGAGCCCGTGCAGCCGCTGGGAAGCAGGGCGGTGGAGGTGGAGGTGGAGGGGAAGGGAGTCATGGGGCAGAGGCGGCAGAGCCCGAAGCCAGACAAGTGTGTGTGCACCTGCGGGAAGCAAAGTCTGCACCCATGGCTCGGTGGCTGCCATGGTCATTCGTGGGGTGTGAGCACTGCCACAGAGGCGGGGAGAGTCGGAGCAGGGGGAAGCCTGATGCCTCCAGGAAGCTTTGCTACATAAGCTTCTCTGAACCAGTGTCTCAAGATGGCTCAGAAGAAGGAGATTTAGGACTCCAAGAATTTGTTATAGTTACTTGCTTATCCTAAATACTCTGGTTTTTGTTATTTTTTATTTTTATTTATTTAATATAATTTGTTGTCAAATTGGTTTCCACACAACACCAGTGCTCATCCCAACAGGTGCCCTCCTCAATGCCCATCACCCACTTTCCCCTCTCCCCCACTCCCCATCAATCCTCAGTTTGTTCTCTGTATTTAAGAGTCTCTTATGGTTTGCCTCCTTCCCTCTCTGTAAGTACCCCCCCTTCCTCTCCCCCATGGTCTTCTGTTAAGTTTCTCAGGATCCACATAAGAGTGAAAACATATGGTATCTGTCTTTCTCTGTAGGACTTATTTCACTTAGCATAACACTCTCCAGTTCCAGTCACGTTGCTACAAAAGGCCATATTTCATTCTTTTTCATTGCCAAGTAGTATTCCATTACGTATATAAACCACATCTTCTTTATCCATTCGTCAGTTGATGGACATTTAGGCTCTTTCCATAATTTGGCTATTGTTGAGAGTGCTGCTATAAACATTGGGGTACAAGTGCCCCTATGCATCAGTACTCCTGTATCCCTTGGGTAAATTCCCAGCAGTGGTATTGCTGGGTCATAGGGTAGATCTATTTTTAATTTTTTGAGGAACGTCCACACTGTTTTCCAGAGTGGCTGCACCAGTTTGCATTCCCACCAACAGTGCAAGAGGATTCCTGTTTCTCCACATCCTCTCCAGCATCTGTAGTCTCCTCATTTATTAATTTTAGCCACTCTCACTGGCATGCGGTGGTATCTCAGTGTGGTTTTGATTTGTATTTCCCTGATGAGGAGCGACGTTGAGCATCTTTTCATGTCTGTTGGCCATCTGGATGCCTTCTTTAGAAAAGTGTCTATTCATGTTTTCTGCCCATTTCTTCACTGGATTATTTGTTTTTCAGGTGTGGAGCCTGGTGAGTTCTTTATAGATTTTGGATACTAGCCCTTTGTCTGATATGTCATTTGCAAATATCTTTTCCCAATCTGTCAGATGCCTTTCAGTTTTGTTGATTGTTTCCTTTGCAGTGCAGAAGCTTTTTACCTTGATGAGGTCCCAATAGTTCATTTTTGCTTTTAATTCCCTTGCCTTTGGAGATGTGTCAAGTAAGAAATTGCTGCGGCTGAGGTCAGAGAGGTTTTTTCCTGCTTTCTCCTCTAGGGTTTTGATGGTTTCCTGTCTCACATTCAGGTCCTTCATCCATTTTGAGTTTATTTTTGTGAACGGTGTAAGAAAGTGGTCTAGTTTCATTCTTCTGCATGTGGCTGTCCAGTTCTCCCAGCACCATTTGCTAAAGAGACTTTTTTCCAGTGGATATTCTTTCTTGCTTTGTCAAAGATGAGTTGGCCATACATTTGTGCATTTTTTCCTTATTGAGTTTTGAGAGTTCTTTACATATTCTGGATACAAGTCTTGTATCAGATATATGCTCTGCAAGTATTTCTCCCTGTCTGTGCCTTTTCTTTTCATTCTCTTAAGAGTGTATTTAGAAAAGAAGTTTTTAATTTTAGTGAAGCCCGATTTACCAATGTTTTTCTTTTACTGAGTGTGCTTTTCTAAGAAATCTTTGCTTAACCCAAGGTCATAAAAGTTTTCCCCTAGAAGTTTCGTGGTTTTAGGACTTACATTTAGGTCTATGAGTTAATTTCTGAATTTGGTGCAAGGTATGGATTGAACTTCATTCTTTTTAAGTAGGCCTCACACCTAGCACGGAGCCCAACACAGGGCTTGAACTCACAACCTTGAGATCAAGACCTGAGCCGAAATCAAGAGTCAGCCGCTTAACTGACAGACAGAGCCACCCAGGTGTCCCATATCTGGTATATTTTGTATCTCATGCATTATAGGTTTGAGCTCTAGAAGTTTGATTTGGGGTCTTTTCAAAAATATCTTTCACGTCTCTACTTAACTTTCTGAACCTACTGGAATACAGGTATAAAAACTGTTTTACTGTCTCTGTCTGCTAATTTTAATACTGTCATTTCTAGGCTGGTGTCAGTGGATTGATTTTTCTCCTCATTGTGGGTCCTGTTTTCTTGATTCTTTGCATGCCTGATATTTTTTATTCGGTGCCAGACATTGTGATTCCTCAATCATTGGGTGCTGAACATTTCTGTATTCCTCTAAAAACACTTGAGTCCCTTCTGGAATGAAGTTAGGTTACTTGGAACGAGTTTGATCCTCATAGATTTTGCTTCTAAGGTTTCTTAGGTGGGTCCAGAACACTCAGGATGAGCCAATTCTTCCCCACTGCTAAGGGAAAACCCTTCCGTGTTTCCTATGCAATGCCCCAGGAGTCATGAGGTTTTCCAGGATGGTAGATGTAACAGGAACTATTCCCTGCCCTGTGTTAGAGGGGATGCTGTTGCCTAGAATCCTTCCTGGTGGTCCCCTCCTCGGGTTCAGGTCATGTCCTCACTGTACATGGTGATGCGTTCTCAAGGAGTTTTCTCTCTGAGCAGCTCTTTCCTCCTGGGTATCCCATCTGAAAACTCTAGATGCTTTGGTCTCTCCATCCCTAAGCTCTGTCTCCTTAATGCATGGAGTACAAGGGGTTCCACCTGGGGTTCCCCTTTCTGCGGCACAGCCTGGAACTTTCTCCAGCTGGGGCACGTGTAGACCTTACCTCATCTGTTTCCCGTCTTTTGGGGGTCACAGTCCTTCACTGCTACTGTTCAGTATCTTCAAAACTGTTTCAGATTACTTGTCCTTTTTTTGTGGGGAGGGAGTTGTTTTAGGTGAGAGAGCAAACTGGTCCCTGTTGTTCCATTGTATCCAGAAACGAAGTCCCGCTACCACTTTTAATGACCCGCTACGTGTAAAACACTGTGCAAGAAGCTTAACACACACGGCCACACCTAGTCCTCATAAATACTGTAGGAAGGAGTGTTACTGACCCCATTTTACAGATGAATAAATGGATGCTCTGAGAAGTTAAACATTTAGCTCACAAACAAACAAGTGGAGAGGCCAGGATTCAAACCAAGGTTGGTTCGACGATACACGCATTCTCTATTTATAATATAAAACCTCCTCTCTGGCAGCCGAGGGGAGTGCAAGGAAGGTAAAACAGGCCATTAAAGCAAACTCTGGCATTTTCTACGGCATTCAATCGTTTATGCTTACTTTTTCCTCTGCTACTTAGGAAAAGAGTCGTATTAGCTTTAGTTAAAAAAAAAAAAAAAAAAAAAAGTCCTAGCAGCCAATTATTTCAGGAAGAAACGCATCATGAAGGCTGAGGGTCTCGTTACTGTTTTTGGTTTTCCCCTTTCCTTTTTTTAAACCAGGCTGTGTGGCCATTGTGTTTCCATCCCATCCTGACACATGTCACAGGCCTCTGAGGCCTTCTAGAATGGTGCTTAGAGCCCAACCTGGGGTCAACCCTCAGCTCCACCAGGGGGAGCACCGTGACTTAACTTTGCCAAGCGTCAGAGTCCCACACCTGTAGGGTGAAGAAAATGAAGGTAGCTACCCTTTCGGGAGAAGGACATTGAGATACTCCCCTGGCTTAGCACCTGGCACCTAACAAGCTCTTTAAATGTTCACTTAAAAAAAAAAATGTTCATTATTTATGTTTGGGAGAGAGAGCATGAGCAGGGGAGGGGCAGGGGGGGGTGGATACAGGATCCAAAGAGGGCTCTGCCCTGACAGCACAGAGCCTGATGGGGGGCTTGAACTCACAAACCGCAAGATCATGACCAGAGCCAAAGTCGGACGCTGAACCGACTGAGCCACCCAGGCGCCCCTAAAAGTTCACTTTTATTATCACATTCAATTAATACAATAGAAAGCAGAATTTTCCCACCTCAGCACTACTGATGTTTGGGGCCAGATAATTCTTCCTGGGGGTGGTGACGAGCTGTCTTGTGCACAGCAGGATGTTTAGCATCATCCCTGGCCTCCACCCACTAGACGCCTGTAGCAGTCTGTCCCTGTCTCCCAGGCTGACCACCAAGAAAGTCTCCATATATTGCCAAATGTCCCTTGGGGGGCAAAACTGCCCCCAGTTAAGAATCAGATATATAACAACCAGATACATACTTCCTATGAGTCTAAATGTCTTTTACAATTCTACAATCATGTGATGTCCCATGGGCACAGCATGGCTTCTCTGAAAATCATCAGGACCTCATCTATCACACCAGCCTCCTCTTGTGCTCCCATCTCAGTGCTGGGCATTCAGATGCCCCAGGCAGAAACTTGGGGTCACCTGGCCTTTCCCCCTGCCTTGTCCCCACACTGACCAGCTTCCTCTGGTGGGCTCATCTAGTCTCAAGACTCTATGTGATGACCATGCCATCCCTATGCTGACGACTTCCAAGTTCACTGTCCCCTGCCCTCCAGACCCACTCTCCACTGCCTGCCCCACAGCGCCACCGGGACGTCTCCAGGCAGCACACACTTATCAGGCATGAAATCCACCTCTGGATCTGCCCCACCCTCCCCTTCTCCGACGAGGGCGACTCTCTCTTCTAGCTACTCAAGTAGCAACCAAATGCATCTTCAGGTCTGCTCTCTCTCATGTCACATCCATTCCTATCAGTAAGTTCCGCTGATTCCTTCTTCAAAAGATCTTCAAACTCTGACCACCTTTCACTGTTCCACCTGGTCCCAGGTCATCCAGATTACTCTGTCATCCAGATTACTGGCGTGCTCCCTAGGCCCTCGCTTGCCCCTACAATCTGTTCTCAATATGGCGGCCACAGTGGCCCAGTAAGACCTAAACCAGCTCACACACCTCTGCTCAAAGCAAAAACCGCCCCTCTCAGCAGAGTCCTTACAATGATCTTCCAGGCCGCTCACCCCCTATCCCCCATCCCGCCCCAGGCCCCCAGCCCTCCTGCTACTCCTGATTTCATGGCTGCTCTCCTCTTTGTTCTAGGCCATTCCTCTAACCACCGGGCACATCCTTGACCAAAGGTCTTTGCTCCTGCCCTTGCTATTGCCCGAGAAGCTGTTCTCCCAGACACTCCCTCACCTCCTTGAGGTCTTTCCTCAAATGTGGCCTTCTTGGGGAATCTTTCCCAACAACTCTATGTAAACGTCATCATCCACTACAACCCATGCCCCTTCCTGTCCTTACTTTTTCTACAGCACTTATCACAATGCAGCACACACACAGTTTACATGTTTACACGATAGGCTTATTTATACTGTTTATTTTTGGCCCACCCCACCTCGTCTATCTGGTAAGCAACTCCAGCACACCAAGCAGTGCCTGGCACGGGGAGGGCACGCACAGAATCTGGGATGAATGGATGGCTAACTGCAGCCGCAGCAGAACCAAGGGGCACGCACAAGGCACTCGCTTTGAGGCAGGCATGATGTTAACGAACGGGTGAGCATCACAAGTTTGAACACTCACAAAGGAAGTGGTGTCACTATCCCCATCGGACAGGAAAGGAAACTGAGGCCCAGAGATGGTGAGAAACACATCCAAGCTGTAAAACCAGTGAACTAGGACCCTAGGCAGACTAGTTCCTAACCCTGTCCCCACTCTGCTCAAGGGACCGGCCTTAGGTGACCCAGCCAGGACCCCAACCCAGCTTTTCTTATTCCCACTTGGGCTTTCTTCCCCTGTGAGCTCCTGAATTTAAGAATTTCCTTTTGTGCTGGAGTCTCCTTTTCCACCCATGCAAGGGGCTTTGGGGGAAAGGTGGTAACCCCAAAATGCAGCATATTCTGGCACAGGATCCAGAACAGGAACCCACTATCTCTCAACGTTTCTGTACAAAAACTTTTATAACAAAAAGAAAAAAGAGTAAATGTTATTTATGAAAGCATTTTGTAAACCACGGTAGCCCATGGGACTCATTCTAGGACATTCAGGTGGAAAAACTGTCATTCTGATGTAATTAATCAAATACTACCTGTATTAGGCCGGGAGTTATGGAAAAATTGTTTAAAAAATAAAAGAAGTCACTATTTAAAGGTAATAGTAACTGCAATATAGGACTTGTCACAGGACCCACTGTCATTCTACTGGCAGCCCAGGGGAGTGGGGAGCCCCAGGGAAGCCCCAACTGATGGATTCCCAGGGTTGGAGGCCAAGTGTAGGAATATAGCTGGAAATACCGTCTGGGACAGTGTGGTCCAGTGGAAACATAATGAAAGCCACATGTACATTTTTAAACGTTTTGGTAGCTACATTGAAAAAGGTGCAAAGAAACAGGTGAAATTATTTTGAATAATATATTTCACTTATCCCAGTACCTCCAAAAGAGTACCATTCATTTCAACCTGTAATTGATAACTTTAGTGTATTTTTTATACCAAGCCTTCAAAATCCAGTGTATATTTTGTACAAAGAGCACATCCAGACCAGCCACGTTTCAAGTGCTCGGTAGCCAGATGTGCTGGTGGCTACAGGACAGCTTTGAGGCAGCCTAGACTGGGGCTGGAAGGAGGGGAGAAGAGCCACCCTCAGACTTGCTGAGACTGTTGTGGGGGACAGCTCTGAGCTATGCCTTCCAGCCAGCTGGGCTTTTCTGCAGTCTCCAAGGGCTGCCTCCCTGCCCATCCCTGCCAGACCACACCAGGCTGACTCCGAGCTGCCCTCAGGATCCTGTCCTCGTCTCTCCTCATTTCTCTTGACCTCTTGACCCACTTGGAGTCATCAAAGGCCACTTGCCCTTCAAGGGTTAATCACCCCTGGCCCACTGGCCCCGCAACCTGCTCTTGACCCTGGCTGCCCACTTACCCCAGGGCTGACGCCTGCTCCTCTTCAGATACCTGGCTGGCCAGAAGGGCATGGTGTGGCCGGAGGAGTGACCGCTAGACACAGCCAAGCCAGGGACTGAGGCCAGGCGGCTCCGCGTGCAGGAGCTGAGGCTGCCTGTGCGCTCTGCTCAGAAGGCACTGGGCCAGGACCTTTTTGTCTCCTTTGGGGAAGTTCCGCACTTCTCAGGGCCCCAAAGCTTGGACTGTCCCGGGCGGGGGCGGGCGGGCGGGGGCGGGCGAGGAAGCAACAGCCAGATCCCCCAGGGGGCCCTCCCGCTGGGTGCAGGGTCCGGTCCGCTGGTTTCTACCAGCGGAAATCCCTTCAGCCACCGTGAGCGCTCCCTCCCCTGCATTCCTGCCCAGCACACAGCACGGGCTCTGGCCCGCCACTGGGGCTGTCCCGTCCCCTAGCTTGCTAGGTGCTGAGAGCACAGGGCTGGCTGGACGTCCAGCCCCATCCACTCTGTGCCTCAGGGTCCTTTCCAAGCGGAGCCTGGGAAAGCCCATCTCAGTAGGTTGGTGGGGGCTCAATGAATCCATGGGAGAAGCCCGAGTAATATTAAGTCATCACTGGCCACATAATCTTTCAGGTTCCATTTCTTCATCAGCAAAATGAAGCCAATAATGGGATCTGCCTGGCGAGGTTCTGGTGGGGACTGAATGAAAAGCCCTAAGTCACCAGTATCCCTGCAACAGCCGGGGAAGCCAGAGCCCGGGGCGCTTCCAAGGGCCCAGGGCCACCCAGCTGGGATCTGGCACAGCCAGGACTTGAACTTAGCTGTTTGGGACTCTTTCCATGACATCAGCTTCCATCCTTATGGTGTCTCCACCACCCTTGATACAAAAAGAGCTGGAGACAGGGACACCTGGGTGGCTCGGTCAGTTAAGCGTCAGACTCTTTTTTTTCTTTTTAAATGTCTATTTATTTTTGAGAGGAACACAGAGTACGAGCGGGGGAAGGGCAGGGAGAGGGAGACACAGAACCCGAAGCGGGCTCCGGGCCGAGCCCGTCAGCACAGGGCCCCCTTGGGACCCTCCATCTCCCTCTCTCTGCCCCCTCCCACCCCCAAAAATAAATAATTAAAAAAAGAGAGCTGGAGACAGCCCTCTTGCCCAACCTGGCCGTCCCTCCTGCACTACTCATTCCTTCCGGGACAGTGTCAGAACCTCGACCACGGGGAAACTCTGAAGTGATTTCCTAAAGGGCTGGGTCAGGCAGCGGGCACTAAACTCTGGTGAAAGCCTATGCTGGTGTTGATGCCACCTGTTTATTTGCCCATCTTCCCCATTTGTCCATCTGTCCGTCCATCCATCCAACCATCCATCCCTTCAACAAAGAAAAACAGCCAATTAAAAACAAAGCACATCTGCTTAAAACTCTTCAGGGGGCCTGCGGTTCTTGGGATATAATCCAGCTCTGCTGTGACCTTGGGGTCCCAGGCCCCATGACCACACGTCCACCTACTTGCCCACCCTTACTGCTATCAGCCATTTGGGCCCCCTTTCTCTTTCCTCAGACTCACTCTCTTCCAACTACAACCTAGTGCTCAGTGCTGGGTGTTCTCCCAGCTCCCTGCAGGGCCAGCTCCCTTGCACCTTCAGACCTCAGCTCAGACTTCAATTTAGAGAAGCCTTCCCTGGGTGAGAACCTCTGTCAAGTAACTGTCCCTCCTGCCCAATCACTGTCATGCTCTTTTCTCTCCAGGGCTTATCACATGGGGAAATTAGCCTATTTATGTGTATACGTGTTTACTGTGTCTCTGCTAAAGGATGTAAGTTTCAGGAAAGCGGGGCTTGCCTCCCTTGGTCTAGCTGGTATCTCCCAGGACTGGTTCAGTGTCTTGAAAAGGGTGCCAGTGGTCACCATGGGGACACCTGGAAAGCTCTGTGGAAGTGACAGGCAATCTCTCTTAGTACAACATCCAAGTTTGATTGGTTGTTTACAGTGTTCTGGGCACGGTTTCTACAAACTGCCTATTTTAACTCAATGTTTCAGCTTCACAATGACCCTAAAAGGTGGTACAATGATCACACCCACTTTGCAGATGAGAAAACAGTGGCTGAGTCATTTGTCGGAGGTCACATGACTGAGTGCGGCTTCCCAAATGGCCCTGGTCAGCAAGGGGAAACTGCATGTTAACTGGTCCCCTAAAGTGTTGGCCACTCACACCCCACTCCTGCAGGCTGAGGGTCTGAACCCAAGCAATCTGGCTGCCCTTTGTCCTCCCGGTCCCATCCCTGTGGTGAGCGGCCTCTAAGGCCCCAGTGAATGAACCCTGCTTCCCGGCATCACACCCTCTTCAATGTGGGCTGAACCTAGTAACTTGTTTTCAATAAATAGAAAGGGCAAAAGGTGATAGAGGTCACCTCTGGGATTAGCTTCCAAAGACACTGAGGCTTGTGTCTTGTGTGCCCTCTATGGCAGCAGACCTCAGCCAGGGATGACAGCTCACCTCTGCATTTCTAGCAAGCCGTTTTATTATCCTACCTGGGAGAGACCAGGGAGGGTAGAGGGACCAAGTAAACAGGGTACTGAAAGCTGGGGAGGGGGGCGTCTAAACACTCACCCTCCCCACAGTGCTCTGCTCTATCACCTGGGCAGCACTGCCCAGGGAGCCCCAGCTCTGTCACCATCTGTCGCTGGGGAAACAATGCCGGCCCAGGAGGCCAGGAGTGGTGGAGGGTAGCACAACAGGGGGTGTCCCGGGGAGTGGCGCAAAGACTTGGGTCCCCATGGTTCCTTTAGGGCTCTCTTAAATCTGTTTCTCCAAGGAGAAACTTTAGAAGGCACTTGACAATATTTAACATCCATTTTGACGGAAATCTTCCATGAAATAAAAATAGATAGATCCTTCTTCAACACAGATATACCAAAGCCAACACTGCGTTTAGTGGAGAGGCACTAGCAGCGTTCCCATCAAGGCCAGGGAGCCCCCCCCCAGCAGCCCCCCATCAGCACTGGTATTTAACGTTCTCCTGGAAGTCTTCTGCAGTGCAATTAGATCAGAAAAAGAACATAAAACAATAAAAGCTGGAGGGAAGGGTACAGTGTTATTATTGCTCTTGTTGTTTATATAGAGAGAAAACCGAAGCCAGTGGACTGAAAAATGATGGGAGGCAGTAAGAGAATGCAGTAAGGTGTCCAGACGCAAAATTAATAGACAGAGATCCCAAGCTATTTTTAAACGAGAAGAAACAGAAATACCATTGCTTAAGTAGGAAAACCCACATAACAGAATACCAGTTCACCCTAATTTAGTCTATACGTTTAACACAAGAAAAGACTAATAGCATTTTTTTAAATACAACAAGTTGATTCTAAAGTTCATAACAAAAACAGCAAATGCATTTTAAAAAAATAGAGAGAGACCAATTTATTAAACTGTAGTCAAGTATCCCACTGTATAAGAAGTAAAACGAGGGAGGTAACACAGGACGTGAGCAGAGACAGACTCCAGAACATATCGGACTTTGGAAACGACGTTATTTCAAATGGGCCAGTAGAAGACGTTACGTAAGAAATGGAAAAGAGACAAATGGATAGCCACCTGGAGAGATATTATCCAATGGATCCTTGTATCACACTATCGCAAAATAAAAATTCACCACGGATCGAAGATTTCAAGATGAAACACGAAGCCAGAGAAGCACCAGGATCAACGGTGGGAGGAATTTCCGTACGACCTCGAAACTGGGGAAGCCCTTTCTGAATATGACACAAACACCAGAGACCACAAAAAAAAATTTCACTCCATATAAGTTAAAAATATTTGCATGGCAAAGAAAAGAAAGTAAAAAGACAGTGACAACAGGAGGGGAGTGGGATATACAGTTTTCACTTGGGATGCTCTGCGGGTATTAAAAAGAATGAGGATGTGCTTCATGCCCAGATTTGGAATGTTCTCTGCTAGATACAGGGAGGTGAAAAATGCAATGATACGTGACCATGTTTGCATAGTACGGGCGGAGAGAAGAGTGGAAGAGATACTTGTTTGAATATGTGCAAAATATCTCTGGAAGGAGCCAGAAGATACTGGGAGCAGTGGCTTTTCTGGGGAGGGAAGTACGTAGCACAGAGAGACTGGCTTTCCACCCTTGAAATTTGAACCACAGTCCCTACCTTAAAAACCAAATGACGAGCATCTGGGTGGCACAGCCAGTTAAGCGTCTGACTCTCAGTTTTGGCTCACATCATGATCTCACAGGTTTGTGAGTTCTAGCCCTGAGTCGGGCTCTGAGCTGGCAGTGCGGAGTCTGCTTAGGATTCTCTCTCTCTCCCTCTCTCTGTGCCACTCCCCTCCCTCAAAATAATAAATTAAAAACCAATTAAAATAAATAAAAACTAAATGACAATAGTATCTACCATAAAGGGACAAGTGAAAGAAACCTCACCTCATCTGTGGGCAGTGGGGGCGCTGAGGGGTGGGCCGCAGGCTGTGCATTCAGCAGGGAATCGGCCAAGGTGGGCCTACGGGCACCTGGGAGTCACTCAGAGCCAGGGACCAGCTCACCAAGGGGTGGGAGTGGCTTGCAGCTGGAGGTACCGAGCTGAGGGGGTCTTTTACAGTGTTGGCAGGAGTAGATTTTTGTATCTCTTTGGGGGAATAGTTTGACATTATCTATCAAAATTTTAAACGGCCCAGCAATCCTTTCCAGGGAATTTACTCTGTGGCTAATTTGCACAGGTGCATAAGGAGACGGAGATAATAAACTGGGAACAATGGTCCATCAAGTTACATAAATAATGTACTGATTAAATAAATTATGTACATCCAATAATGTACTGATTAAATAAATTATGTACATCCAATAATGTACTGATTGAATAAATTATGTACGTGGACAAAGGACGAGGAAGCAAACAAAGGAAGGTGGTGGGGTAGGTGGTAGGGGGATAATACATTATCACATGGAGAAAGCAAAAAGCAGCGTGATGAATATGCTGACATTTGTGAGAGTCATGTGTGCACACGGGCGTGGTTGTGCGAGCCCATTTCTGCAAGGACAACAGGACACAGGGGCCTGGGAGCTCAGGCAAGGGGCTCAGGAACAGAGAAGCTTACTTCTCACTCTGGACTCTGAAGTGTGTGTGTGTGTGTGTGTGTGTGTGTGTGTGTGTGTGTGTGTGTGTGTGTGTGTGTGTGTGCGCGCGTGCGTGTGGGTGTATTACTGTGGACACAGACTGCTTTTCCTGAATGAAGATTGTTCCTTTTTATTGTTAAGGTGGTTGGTAGCTCCTGTGTTTGGCCCTGGAGAAGTTAGACCTGCCTGTGCTTTGAGCACTTTTCTTTCTTTAAAGATTTTAAGTCGGGGTGCCTGGGTGGCTCAGTCGGTTAAGCGTTCAGCTTCAGCTCAGGTCTGATCTCACCGTTCGTGAGTTCAAGTCCCACATCAGGCTCTGTGCTGATACCTTAGAGCCTGGAGACTGCTTCAGATTCTGTGTCTCCCCCTCTCTCTGGCCCTCTCCCATTCACACTCTGAGTCTCTCTCTCTCAAAAATAAATAAACATTAAAAAAAAAAAAAGATTTTCAGTCACCTCTATGCCCAATGTGGGGCTTGAACCCACAACCCTAAGATCAAGAGTTGCATGCTCCACTGACTGAGCCAGCCAGGTACCCCTTGAATACTTTTGATTTAGGAAAATGCCCCAAATAGCCTCCAAATGGTTTGAGCTCCAACTTCCCCTCTCGCCAGCTCATCCCACGGTGGAGTTTCATTTCTCAAAACCAGAGTGTCCCTGGGAAATCTTTTGTGGTTCTGGGGATATTGGGGTTTTTAGGGAATCCATACTGACCTCACCCCAGGCAGCACCCGTGGGAGAATTGGGAGTGTGATCTCTCTCACGGGGACAATTGCACAAGTGAGGAAAGAATGTGGGGCGGGCCACAGGGTCCTCTCTGAAATCCAAGTCAAGCCTCTCCCTTCCCTGGTAGGAATTTGAGACCACAGCCTCTCTCCTCTGCCATCAGGATGTGCCCCCAGCTCACTGCTTCCCACTGGGGCTCCTCTGTGATCAGCTGAGAGTACCTTTCCAGTCCACCCAGCTACTCTCCCATCTCAGCAGCCACTCCTGGTGCTCTGCCCTACTTCTTGTTCCTGGGATATACCATGCCCTTCATGCCTCACCGTCTTTGCACATGCTATTCCCTCCTTTTGGGACACCTTTCCACTTGGTCCATTTGGTAAACTCCTACTCATTCATCAAAACCCAGCTCAAATATCCCCTTCTCCTTCACCTTCCTTAACTGCTCCCCCTCACTCACTCCCAGTTTTCCTTATTCCATTCTCCCTTCCACAAATATATATACATATTTATTTGACAGAGAGAGAGGGAATGTGCATGCACACAAGAGCGAGTGGGGGAGAAGGGCAGAGCGAAAGAATCTTTTTAAGTTTATTTTTGAGACAAAGAGACAATGTGAGCAGGGAAGGGGCAGTGAGAGAAGGAGACAGAGGATCCTAAGAGGGCTCTGCACTGATAGCATCAAGTCTGACGTGGGGCTTGAACTCAGGAACTGTGAGATCATGACCTGAGTTGAAGCTGGACACTCAACCAACCAGCCGCCCAGGCGCCCCCCAAGAGGCAGAATCTTAAGCAGGCTCCACACTCGCTCAGCACAGAGCCCACGACCCTGGGATCATGACCTGAGCCAAAATCAAGAGTCAGATGCTTTAACTGACTGAGCCAACCAGGCTGTTCCTCCCTTGCACAAATGCTTGTTAAAGGTCTACCATGTGGCAAGCACTGTGCCATGCGCTGGGGACACAGCAGGGACAAAACCAAGAGGCCCTGCCTGGTGGGGAAGACTGGCCTGAACCTTTATCACAAACAAATGCAAAAACCACAATCAGAAGCCTAGGAAGGAATCCAGAGGTCTTGGGGATGGGGGCTGAGACCACAGTTTGAGAACTGCTTCCTCAGGGCCACCTGCCACCAACACCTGGGGCGTACCTGGGCTCGGGGCCCAGCCCCGACTCAGCCTGCCCGGGTCCCCGAGCCAGGCCTGAGTAGTAACGCAGCATGGCCAGGACTGGAAAACACCACTGATGGTTAGGCCGGGGTCCCCTGCCCCCTGCCCACCTTTAAAAAGAACTTTCACGGGGAAAAGAAACAAAAGCTAAAAATAGCAACATATTAAAATGGAATATGCCGGTTGCCGAAGAAGACCAAGTTCTGCGCTGCCCAAGGGTGGGGGGTTGTGAGGGAAGAGGGGTGGGCCTGACACTTAAAATGGAAAAATTGTGATTTATACAGTGACCTGGAGGGAATAATGATTGCATTCATTATTCTAAGGGAGGACAAGGGAACTAATATTTATGAAGCGCCCATGCTGTGCCAGCTTCTGTACCAACCCTTAGATTCCCCGTCTCCCAGGTTTCGGTGTGGGTGCTTCTATAGCTACAATGTCAGCAGCAAAGGTAAAGAGTCCGGTTCTGTTAATGCCGGTCAAGGCTGGTACCCCTCCCAGCAAATGTGTGCAGGAGACGCTGAGACCATGGTCAAGGTCCCTGACCCTGGGATCTAGCAAGTGATGGAGGCTTGATCTGCACCCAGGACCTCTCCTCGGTCCACACCCAGTCTCCCGTCCCCATCCTCCTGGGCTCCCTTCGAGGCTTCTTCGAGGTATGAGATACATCCAGTGCCTCTCCTACACCTGATAGAACATTTTGCTCCCAGTGGGTGCATCAACACATCCGTGAAATAAGTGACCAAAGCACTGTGGGCTGATACCACGTCAGGAAACTGGTACCTTTGCTACCTCACGTTGCTACGGAATATTTTCCCCCACTAACCCCA
The DNA here is from genome assembly GCF_018350195.1 of Panthera tigris. Classification (NCBI taxonomy): domain Eukaryota; kingdom Metazoa; phylum Chordata; class Mammalia; order Carnivora; family Felidae; genus Panthera; species Panthera tigris. The sequence continues at coordinate 45,697,952 of NC_056670.1, forward strand.
CATGTCTTAGTCTGTGTTCCTCAAAACCAAAGCCTGAGACAAGGGCTCGTGTGCTGGTGGGTCTGGGAAGCTACCCCAGGGAGAAGTGCAGGGCAGGGAAGGAACCCGGGAACGGGGGAGAGCCCAGAAGAATGTGGGATCAAGCAGGCTGCTGCTTTAGGGGGCCTGGGGGCTCCATCCTGCTGCCCTGGTCTATACTGCCTTATGAAACGTGTATCAGAGCTCCCAACCAAGGGACAAAAGGGGAGCAGCTATCCATTGGTTCCAGTCACCCACTGGTCAAGGGTGGTCCCCAGGAGTTTTAACTTCCCTGCCCCCACTTCCCCCACCTTTCCGGAGCTTGGGTGGGGAGGCTCTTCCTCTCAAAGAGGCAACTGATACTTGGGGAGATCCTACAGCACCATCTCTGTGCTTGGCACAGGGACAGTGTGGAGGGGATACCTGGGTGAACAAGACAGGCAATGCCCCACCCCCTGGAGCTTATTTGGGGGGGTGGGGAGGGAAGGGAAGGGGGCCAAAGGACCAGGAAGCAAACAAAGGAAGGAGGCAAGCTCAAATATGGGTCAGGAAAGGCTTGCTTGAGAAGGGGACCCTCGATGGGGCGCCTGGGTGGCTCAGTCAGTTAAGCATCCGACTTCGGCTCAGGTCATGATCTCACAGCCCGGGAGTTCGAGCCCCGTGTCGGGCTCTGTGCTGACAGCTCAGAGCCTGGAGTCTGCTTCAGATTCTGTGTCTCCCCAGATTCTGTGTCTCCCTCTCTCTGACCCTCTCCTGTTCATGCTTTGTCCCTCTCTGTCTCAAAAATAAAGTAAACATTAAAAAAAAATTTAATAAAAAAAGAGAAGGGGACCCTCGAGCTGAGCACTACATGATGAGAGGGGCTGGCTTTCCTGCACTGATCCGGTCTGGGTACAGAAGGCTCAGGGTGGGCAGCAATTGCAAAGGCCCTGGGGAAGGAAAAGCACTGAGGTCCTTTGGGTGGCTTAGTGTACCCAGGAGGGCAGGAGTTGGTCAGGAGGTAGATAGGATGCTGTGGCAGGTACCCAGGGAGAAGACACAATGGTGTAGACCAGGCAGGAAGGGGTGCGGGAGGGACAAAAGCCTAGGTTCAGGTTCAGGTTCAGGATCTGTCTTGGTGTTGGTAGTGACCCAAGAGGAAGTGCAAAATGAGGATCAGCCTCCAGGCACTGGGCCCAATGCTGGGAAGAGGAGGGGGTGTCTTGGGGTGCCTGGGGGGCTCCGTCGGTTAAGCACCGGACTCGGTTTTGGCTCAGATCATGACCTCACGATTTCATGAGGTCAAGCTCCAAAGTTGGGCTCTGTGCTGACAGCGTGGAGCCTGCTTGAGATTCTCTCTCCACGCCCCACCCCCTGCCTCTCCCCGACTCACACTGTCTCTGTCTCTCTCAAAATACACAAATAAACTTAAAAATTTTTTTAAAGAGGAGGGGATGTCTCATGTCACTGTCTCCAGAAACTGCACATTTTAGACAAAATCTAAAAAAGAGAAACCACTTTGTAATTGTAAGCATCAATTTTTAAAATGTTGGCGGTTTCCCTTCTCATCCCTCCCTTCCCAACTGAACCCCACCCGAGCTCAAGCCCAGCTGCGTGAAAAGCACAGACTCAGGGATCCCTGCCCTTTTCTTGGCTGTTAGCTCCCGGCACCCAGGCCCCTAGACCAGGCCTCCCGGGGTACAGGGCAGGGGCCTGTCTTCATTCAAGGGCCTGGCCTAGGTTCTCATCACTGACCCCAGGGGGTGACAGCCAGCCCAAGGCTACATCTCCGTTCCTCCTTTTACCAGCAGCAAGTTCCTATTTGTCCCCCAGGTGCCGGATACACGCCTCCAGAACTGGAGTTTGAGAACCCCTGCCCTGAAGGACATTCTCGGATCCTATCACGGCACAGCCTGAATCCTGCCAGGCACCATGCTAGGAATTGGGGGCACGAATGAAGCCCCGGCCCTCAGGCAGCCAAGGGCAGGCGGGTCAGCCACAGACTGGGAAGCAACCCAAGGAGACAAATTAGCAACCACAAAGACATCTGCTCTCCACTCTAGAATCTCCAGAATCTGGGAGGGGAGGCATGGGTGCCCCTCCTCCGCCTCTTGGCTCCTTATTATGGAGCTAGTCAGCCCAGTTCCCAGTTGTGCATCACAAAACCTCCAACACACAGGTACTCTCCCCTCTCAGCGGGGAGCTGGGGGGGAAAAAGCTTTCAGGCAGCTAGGTTCCCTCCAGCAGCCTGGAGGGGTAGAGGAAGCAGAATTCCTGGGGTAACCATTTCCAGCCCCCCAGACAAGTTGGGCTTCCAGGCCAAGGCCAGTGTGCACAGAGGGGCAGGTCTGGAGGGCTGCCTGGAGGCAGGTGGTAGTAAATGTAGCCAAAGGGCTATAAGTAGTTCTGCTGGCTGGGGAGAAGGGTGAGTGCAGAGATAGGCTCAGGGAAAGCGACCTGCCAAATGGCACAGAAGTGCCCAGCCTGTGGGACTCCACACCCGTGATCTACCCACTCAATCCTACACACTCACCCCAACCTCACAGCTCCTTTCTGCCTGCTCTGGCTGCTCATGTGGGTATTTGTTTTTGTTTCTAAACACAATTTATTGTCAAATTGGCTTAGATGCAACACCCAGTGCTTATCCCAACAAGTGGCCTCTTCAATGCCCATCACCCATTTTCCCCTCTCCCCCACCCCCCATCAACCCTCCGTTTGTTCTCTGTATTTTAAGAGTCTCTTATGGTTTGCCGCCCTCCCTCGCTGTTTGTAACTACTTTTCCCCCTTCCCTTCCCCCGTGGTCTTCTGTTAAGTTTCCCAAGATACATGGACATTCGTTGAGCTACAAAGTCTATGTTGGGCAAATGAGAAATTCCCTTAATTTAGTTTGGACACCATGGATCTCTCACTGGTGCTCTTTTCCTTTGCCTGGTTCTGGTGACGTCCAGACAGATGTGGGCCCGCCTCCAGCAGGTGTGTGAGACCACAGGGCTTCAGCTAACGTTCTCCCCGCACTCTTTTCACCCAAATTGTTCTGGTTCTTAAAGATAAACATACTGTTTTTATAAGGTGCCTTCCTCCGGGAGGCCAGGTATAAACCACCAGACAAGTAAGAAGTCTTCCTGGTATGAAGTTAAATGTGTTCACCGTTAACTAGCACCACTGTCTAGTATAGCTCCTTGAGGTTGCCATTCACATGATAGTCTAAGTGCACAGAATCCTGTGAAGGCACCTGTTCATCTTATAGTTTTAATGAACGGCATCTCTGGAAAATGACATTCACATCATCATCATCATCATCATCATTCCTATTATTCACAAAGTCTAAGTGCCTGGCACCCCTTCTCCCCACACCCCCAGACAGCCACTCTCATTGTAGTCTAAATGAATGGCGCCCTCTGGTGGCACCAATTCACATTGTAGTACGTGAATCCCTGCCCTCCCCAAGTTTCGGAGTTGTGCAACACAGTGGCCTATATGTTCACACATTTAAGCCTAAAAAACGGTCTTGAGGAAGTACTTATATTTCCACTTTCTACAGAAAAAACTTCCCAAGATCTCCCAGCCAGAGAGCCAGAGCTATTTTATGCCTTGTCTATCTGATGTCCACTGCTTTCCCCCTCAACAGAGCTGGAAGGACTGAGAGGCAAAACCTCAACTCCTCCAGCCTCTCAGGGCTTCCTGCCCGGCTCAGTCCCACAGCAAGGCCCCATACTAGGCCTTATGGATCCCATTTGGGAAATTGATAGGCACTATCATAGGGATATTGACATCCCCTACAGATAGGGAAATTGAGGTTCCTTGCCTGAAATGCTGCAGCCAGTGAATGACGGGGGACTGCCTGTCTCAGGCAGAGGACCCACTTTCCAGGGCATCTTGTCTTCTACCGGGATGGGAAGATTCCAGTTCAACTGCCAGGGTGCTTCACGAGAATCCCCAAACCTCCCCCTGCCACCCAGGTGTCAGTCTCTCACCTGGTCCTCACCCCAGGATTCCACTGCCAGGGCCCTTGTCCAGAGTCACATTTGGTGCTGCAGTTGTGTGTAAGGACCCCATCACTGGTCAGAGAGTGGCCCAGTGTCGTTTGTGACCAACGGTTACTAGGAACTTGTCGGAGACCTGCCAAGGACATTTAAAAACCTACCATGGGAGCCCGGACATCAGTCCTGGAGGGCACAGCAGCTCAAGGAGGGAGCTCCTGGGTCGTGGCTGTCAGGCCCTTCTGGGCAGCGAGGGAGTCCCTCCAGCCACAAGCAGACAGAGCAGAGCCACTGTAGACACTTGGCCTCGGGCAGAGCAGGGACAGCTAAGCTGCCTCCCTTTGGAGGAATGTCTGATTTTCTATGCAACACATGGTTAGGTGCCAATGGGGAAAGACGGAATTGGGAGGTCATCAAACCCTTTGACCAGATGGGGGCTCCAGCCATACCCACGTCCTAACGGGGACACAAGAGGTCTGGCTAGAATAGCACCGCGCAGCTGGAAGCTCTGAGGGAAGGCCCAGAGGTTAAGTAGGAGTCGCTGCCCAGCGCCTGGTCCGTTGGCAAGGCTCCGAGAGGTCCACCAGCAGAGAAAACACAGGCCCACTGAGCTCCTCCAGGGTACCACAAAACACGTCGCTAACAGGACACCTGCTAACGTCCTGAGCTCCTGAGAATGCACTGTGGGTGCAGCTGAGGTCGGGGTGGAGCTCATGAGGACCCTGCTGTGTACGGTGAGGACACCAGGGCCCCGATTCTGGAGAGAGGCGTTACCTCCCGGCTCCCTCCCTGATGGCCCTCTCATCTGTCCACCCAACTGTAACTGAGCAAGCCCGCGTGTGGCTGACCCGAGCTGGGCTAGTGGGGCGGGAGGGGACTGCTGTGAAGGGCACGCTGTCATTTGCAGGGAGCTGCATGCCGGCCTGCACTCCCTTGGCGGGCCAGCCTGGACAGCGTGGTGAAACAGAGTCGGTGCCGGACCCCAGGGGCCTCACCTGGGAGCACCCGGGACAGGGAGAGCCGCGGCACCCCCATCAGTGGGGCAGAGGGGTGCCCTCCGGCCTGGCCCAGACGGGATGCCGAGCACAGCAGAGCTTTGTTCCAACCTCCGCCATCGAGCGCCGTGCAGACGCTCTGTGAATGGCACTGTTGTGGTATTTTAAGAAGATTCTACAAATAGCACTAACTCAGAATGGGCCTCAGAGCCAGCTCATGAATGCGGCAGTGGCGAGGGCGGGCCAGCCTGGGAGCTCCAGGAGGACAATGGGGCCTCACAGGGGAGGTAGGGCAGGATGTTGGGTGACCCCGGCCTTTTCCGGGGCTCCATGGCCTCATTTCCCCCCAGACGCGACGCACCCAGGCCCTGCCCCCATTGCCCAATTCTGATGGGCGGCTTCCTGGGAATTTATGGGGAAGGAGCAGCTCCCCAGCCTTTCTGAATAACAAGGGGATCCAACAACCTTCTGGCACCTGCTACTCCCGGATCTCTTAGCTCTGATGATGTCCTGTGGGTCACAGGGGAGGGGGGCACAGGAAGGAAGAATGTCCTTAGGCTTTTATTACAAGTCACTTTATTAGGTAGCCAGAGAAACCTCAAAGACTCATAGTCCTAGGAGCCAAGGACTATTATCTGGAATCTTTCCAGAAGAGTCCATTCTTGAGACTTGAAAGACAGCCGAGGGAAGAGAAAAAGAACAGGGATTGGGGGTCATTCAGAGAGGCTTAAACGTAGCGAGATGTCTCAGTCTCCATGTCTCCATCTTGAAGACCAAGGCTATCGGACATCTCTCACAGCGAAGGTCGAAAATTTGGAGACGCAGAATATGCTGTGCTTGGTACCAAAGGCACTCAACAAGTGTCAGCCTCACTTCCTTCCCAAATGAAAGACCGCTTATTTAACAGATGCGTGCGTTCCACACATAAACTATCTCTGAACTACAGCTGAGAAACCGGGCAGGCCTAAAGGGATCCCTCTTGACCCTGTGAATCTACAAAGACATCAGAGCAGGGCTGTGGAGTGTGGAATCGACGCAAATGAGCAAGACAGGGCAGCAGAGCAGGCCGGGGCCTGTGGCAAAGTAGAGAGGCTCAGATCTAAGCCCGTCTGTCCCTTCTTATACGACAGAGGAAGGATCATTTTCTTTTTAATGTTTATTTATTTGAGAAAGAGAGAAACAGGGCACGAGCAGGGAAGGGGCAGAGAAAGAGGGAGACACAGAATCCGAAGCAGGCTGCAGGCTCTGAGCTCTCAGCACCGAGCCCGACGTAGGGCTGGGGCTCACAAACTGAGATCGTGACCTGAGCCAAAGTCAGATGCTTAACCGACGGAGCCACCCAGGCGCCCCGAGGAAGGATCATTTTTGACAGACCTGCCTCGACCCCCCCAGCACATTCTGAGCAGGGGCCATGGCCGAGGCGTTGACGGTGCACCCAGCCATCAGAGGTGGCATGAAAGGGTAGTTCCCCCACACGCATCAGTCCCCGCCACCCAACCCTCAACCATGCCTTGACTAACTCCTCTGTGTCCTGCCCCTTCCCTCCATTAAACACTGGGGGGTGGAAACGCGATACCCTCTCTATACGAGGCTGAGCACAGTTCTGTGCACAGAACTTGGCACTTAATCCATAAGGACCAAATGAGAATGAGGTGAGAAAGACCTGTCTAGAGCCAAGAGTACAGGGGACCTCAGACTCAAGGGACTGGGCCACTGACCTGCAGTGTGGTCTTTGACAAGTCACTTCCTCTCTTTGGGGCTTTTGAAAAAACTAATTTGGAAAATGAGAAAGTCTGGCTAGGTGATCCCTGAGGATCACACTCTCGGAGTCCATATGTTCCATCTCTAAGTACCGACGATTGAGCCCTGGTATTGAATGGTGGATGTTCTTAACCCTCCCCTGGGATGCCTTCCCTGGAACTTGCTTATTCCCCACATTGAATTGGGACAAGGCAGGTAGTGGCTTGTTCACAGGCAGGTGGCCCTGGGCACGGCCCTGGGACCTCATTAAGTTAGAAGGTGCTGCTGTCTCCATAGCCCCAGCTGTCTGGGGAAGGCTGCATTTGGTGCTGGCGGGCACTGATCCTACACAGGTCTTTTTCCTACACGGCGTCGCTGCATCAGGCAGGGGCAGCAGGAGATGCAGTGCGCTCCCAGCCGTGGGACTGAGGCCTGGAGCCCAGACACAGGCCCAGAGGCACGCAGGTCAATGTGGGAGAGTCATGACTTGATACCGGGGTGCCTGGACTCCAAGGCCATTCCTGCTGTCCCCCTACTTTGCACCCCCGACCTATAAGAGGCTCACACACTGTCCCAATGAGCCATGTGCCCTAGGAGAGTGACCCAGACCTCTCTCCATCTGATTCTCCTAGCCAATAAATGAAGGAAACTACCTAACCTCAAAGATATTTCCTTGCTCCCAAGTTCAGGGGCTCTCTTCTCCAGAAGTGGTTGATGTACATTGACTGGGTGGTGTTTAAAATCCTGAACGAAGGCTCCATGGGGACCAGGGCCAGTCAGAACAGGGTGGGCCTTACCCTGCTGGGCCAGGCGTGAAGTTTCAGGTTCTAGACAGTGAGGGGACTGCGGAGCCCCCGGGGAGGCTGGGGGTAGTGACCATTCACTGACTGGTAAGGAAGCATTTCTGCGTTTTACAAACCTCCTAGCCTTTCTGGTGAGTGCCATCTGATTATCGGCCAGGCCTGCAGACCTCCCGGGCAGGAAGGAATTTGAGAACCTGCCAGGTTAGGGCCGTCCTCAGGGAGGTCTGAGATGGAGGCTGGCGAACAGGTGCAGAGGGCCCCACGCCAGATCCTGATCCACACCTTGTGCTCCGTTCTTGCAGAGACAGTCATGCGACGGGCAGGCAGCGGCCACTGTGACATCACTGGCTGTGGTGGACTCATTTGAGTCTGAAAAGATTGAAGTGAACCTGGGGAAGTGAACCTGCTCCTGCAAGGCCCCGGTGGGTCTCAGTGGGCACCATGTGACTGAACACCCCCGCCGCTCGCGTTGGCTCCTGGGCCTCTGCGTGGGGAGCTGACTGAGGGGGGCCGAAGCACAGCATCCTGGGTCCGGTCCAGTGTGAGAGTCTGAGCAGGCTCAGGGACACCACAGCCCCTGCCCTAAAGGGAACTCCATGGGGCTGGGGGCAGGGGGCGGGTCCTGTGTATGACTGATCCTCAGAGAGGAAGCTGGCCCAGCAGAAGCCACAAAGGAGAAGCTGCCGGTTTGTGACTAACCTTTGACTCTTTCTAAGCTGGATGTGACCAGGGGTGGCCAGCTTTCTGTTCCAAGTTTCGTGCATGCAGGCCGTGTGCTGCTTTTTGTTTCATTCTCTAGTGTGTGCTCTGCAGCTAGCTGTCAAAGTGAGTGCCTGGCTCTAGGTCATGTGGTAGTGAATGAAATCAATGCGGAGTGCAGGCTGGGAGGGTAGCCTCTGGTGCCAGACAGCCTGGGTTGGACTCCTGGTTCTGAGCGGCCTTGGGCATGAAACTCAATGCCTCGGTTTCCCCATCTCTAAAATGACACAAGGAACAGAATCCCCTTGAAGGCAACTGTGAGGATTAAGTGAACTCGTACATGACCGGTGCTAACTAAGCTCAGGGTTCGGCACACGGTGGGTGTTATGTGTGTTGTAAGCGCTTTCCTTTCAGCAAAGCAACACTGGCCTCATCAGTTTTTAGAATCTCACCCTAAGCCTCAAGGTAAATAATAATCACTTCCATTATTGGACATGTTGGTGAGCTTGTCAGAATTGCAAGTCACAGACAAGAGTATCCCTCTTTGGCTCAGAGACGTGACTTGTCCAGACAGCAGGTGGCACAGCCAAAATGCAGAACCGGGCCTGCCCAACTCAGAGCTCCGTGAGCTTCCAACATCTCACACTGCCTCCCAGAAACCAAGCCCTCAAGCACCTTAACTCACCTCCAGTTCCCCCCTAAACATCCAAGCAGTTTAGGTAAGAAGAACAAGGCCTAGGGGCGCCTGGGTGGCTCAGTCGGTTAAGCGTCCGACTTCGGCTCAGGTCGTGATCTCGTGGTCCGTGGGTTCGAGCCCCGTGTCGGGCTCTGTGCTGACAGCTCAGAGCCTGGAGCCTGTTTCAGATTCTGTGTCTCCCTCTTTCTCTGACCCTCCCCTGTTCATGCTCTCCCTCTGTCTCAAAAATAAATAAACGTTAAAAAAAAAATTTTTTTTAAAAAGAAGAACAAGGCCTAAGCCAAAGAAGACGGAAGAACTGCTCCCTTACCTTGGTATGACTTAGCATCTCAGAAAGTCCCCCACTGTGGCAACTTGATCTGTCTTACAGATCTCTGAAAAAGCCCCATTTACATAGCACTGTCACGATGTGACCTGACTCACTCTGTGGAAAAGCCCTATCTCCAGGGCATTTGTCAAAACAACCAGGGGTAATTCTTTATCATTACAGCTGTCTAAAGCTGATTTGGGCAAACAAGGCTGGCCAAAAGGAAGATCCAGGGACGGAGAAATCCACTAGGAGCTCTGAAAAGCCCTGATATACTTCCGGTGATCTAGAAGTCCACGTACACGTGTACAGCTGTGTTGATGAGCAGGAAAGACCTGAGAAGTCCCCGTGCTCAATCTCTCACTTCTGGCCAACTACGCACAAGCAGGGGGAGTCAAGCCTAAGACAGTCATAAACTCTCTGAGCACTGGAGGTGCATTCAGAGAAATTTTAAAGGGAACCCTTCATTGTGTGTGTTTTTTTTTTTTTTTTTAATTTTCTTACTGTTTATTTATTTTTGGGAGAGAGAGAGACAGCATGAGTAGGGGAGGGGCAGAGACAGATGGAGACACAGAATCTGAAGCAGGCTCCAGGCTCTGAGCTGTCAGCACAGAGCCGGAAGTGGGGCTCGAACCATGAACTGTGAGATCATGATCTGAGCTGAAGCCAGATGCTTAACCAATTGAGCTACCCAGGTGCCCCAAAGGGAACCCTTCAGACAAATATGAAAAGAACATTAGATGGTCACTCAAATCTACACGAAGTAAAGAGCACCGATAAAAGTAACTATATAGGTAAATATAAAAGATAGTATAGATGTATTTTTTGTAGCCTTTTTTCCTTCTATCTGATTTAAAGTTTATTTATTTTGAGAGAGAGAAAGAGAGAGAGAGAGCGTGAACAGGGGAGGGGCAGAGAGAGAGAGGGAGAGGGAATCCCAAGCAGGCTCCACACTGCCAGCGCAAAGCCCATCACGGGGGCTTGAATTCACGAACCGTGAGATCACGACCTGAGCTGAAATCAAGAGTCTGATGCTTAGCCGACTGAGTCACCCAGGTGCCCCTCCTTCTATGTGATTTAAAAGACAACTGCATAAAATTGTGTTGATGCACTTATAATGCATAAAAGATGTAATCAGTATGACAATAATGGCACAAAGGAAGGGGAGAGAGCAGACTGTAATCCCAAGAACAATCACTAAGAAAGTAACTTAAAAATACTGTAAAGAGGGGCACCTGGGTGGCTCAGTTGGTTAAGCATCCAACTTTGGCTCAGGTCATGATGTAACAGTTTGTGGGTTCGAGCCCCAGATTGGGCTCTGTGCTGACAGCTCAGAGCCTGGAGCTTGCTTTGGATTCTGTGTCTCCCTTTGCCCCTCTCCCACTCACACTCTGTCTCTCTCTCTCTTTAAAATGAATAAACATTTTAAAAAAATACTGTAAAAACAAAAGGAAATTAAAATGATACAACAAAAAAAATCTATGTATATAAAAAGAAGTCAGTAATAGAACAAAAATGACATGGCACATATAGAAAACAAATAGCAAAATGGCTGACATAAATCCATCTTATCAGTAATTATATTAAATGGAAATGGATTAAAAAACAAATTACATACTCTCTATCAGAGACATATTTTGATTTAAAAACAAACAGGTAAAATGTGAAATGACAGAAAAAGACCATGTACACAATACCCAAAAGGAGCCAGAATGACTATACACATATGGGACAGAATAGACTTTAAGACAAAAATGTTACTAGAGACAAAGACGAACATTTTATAATTATAAAAGGGTCATTCTAGCAGGAAGATACAACAATTATAAACACATGTCCCCCCTGGGCACCTGGGTGGCTCAGTTGGTCGAGCATCCGACTTTGGCTCAGGTCATGATCTCACAGTCTGTGAGTTCGGGCCCCGCGTCGGGCCCTGTGCTGACAGCTCAGAGCCTGGAGCCTGCTTCGGATTCTGTGTCTCCCTTTCTCTAGCCCTCCCCCGTTCATGCTGTGTCTCTCTCTCTCTCTCTCAAAAATAAACAGTAATAAATAAATAAACACATGTCACCTAACAACAGAGCTCCATAATACTGAAGCAAAAATGGACAGAATTGAAGTGGGAATCCACAATAATACTTAGAGGCTTTATGGGTGCCTGGCTGGCTCAGTCAGAAAAGCATGCCACTCCTGGGGGTGACTGGGTGGCTCGATCGGTTAAGCGTCTGACTTCGGTTCAGGTCATGATCTCGCAGTTTGTGAGTTCGAGCCCTGCATTGGGCTCTCCACTCTCAGTGAGGAGTCCGCTTCAGATCCTCTGTCTCCCTCTCTCTTTGCCCCCCACCCCACTTGTTCTCTCTCTCTCTCAAAAATAAATAAATGTTAAAAGAAAAAAAAAAGCATGCAACTCTTGATCTTGGGGTTGTGAGTCTGGGCCCCATATTGGGTGTAGAGATTACTAAAAAAAAATAAACTTAAAAAAATTGGAGACTTTAGTAGTCCATTTTCAATAATGGATAGAACTAGGCAGAAAATCAATAAGGAAACAAAAGACTTGAACTACCCAAGGAACCAAGTAGTCCTAACAAATACACATAGAACATCCCATCCAACAAGAACAGAATACACGCTCATCTCAAGGGCACATGGAAGGTCTTCCAGGATAGGCCATATGCTAGATCATAAAGCAAGGCTTAAGCATTTAAATGGATTGAATAAAATAAAATGTGAATGTATATTCACCAGCTTAGGAGCAATAAATTTAGAAATCAATAAGGAAAAGAAATTTACAGAAATCACAAATAATGTGGAAATTAAACAACTCACCCCTAAATAACCAAAGAAGAAATCACAAAAGAAATTTTAAAAACACTTTGAGTTGAAGTGAAAGCACAATATATTAAAACTTATGGGATGCAGTGTGCTTAGAGGGAAACTTACAGCTATAAACACTCACATTATAAAAGCAGAGAGATCTCAAATCAATAACCTAACCTTACACCTTCAGAAACTAGAAAAAAAAAACAAACCAAACCCAAGTCAAACACATGGAAGGAAATAATTAAGATTAGACTAGAAATTAATAATTAGGATTAGACCAGAAATAAAGACTAGAAAACAATAGGGGAAAAAAAACCACCAAGAGTTGGTTCGTTGAAAAGATCACCACATTTGACAAACTTAGCTGGACTAACCAAAAAAAAAAAGGGGGGGGGGGAGAAGACTCCAATTACTAAAATCAGGAATGAAACAGAAGGCATCACCGTCAACCTTACAGAAATAAAAAGGATCATAAGGGAATAACATGGAGTAAGTTGGATGAAATAGACAAATTCCTGGAAAGGCATAAACTACCAAAACTGACATAAGAAGAAACCAAAAACCTAAATAGGCCTTTATTTAACAAAAGACTGAATTAATAAATATTCCCTGCCCCCACCCTCCAATTTTCACTGATGAATTCTACCGGTCATTTAAAGAGGAATTAATAACAGACAGTTTCATGGGTAAACTCCATCAAATATTTAAGGTATTAATACCAACTGTTGACAAACTTTTCCAAGAAACAGAAAAGACAAGGGCAGGGTCCCCAGCTCCTGTGCAGCCAGTATTCCTCTCTTGATAAAAACAAGGACACTGCAAGAAAACTATACACAACATTCCTTATGAACACACAAACAAAAATCCTCCACAAAATACTAGCAAAACACTAATGCTCATCAACTGATGAGCGGATAAACAAAATGTGGTCCACTCACTCCAGGGACTGTATTTAGCCATAAAACAGAATGAAGTACTGATGTGTGCTACAACATAGACGAACCTTGGAAACACTATGATAAGTTAAACAAGCCAATCACAAAAGGCCTTATATTGTATAAAAGCAATTTAGCGGTTGTTTGGGCAATAGGAAAAGTGGGGGGAGGGTTGTCTTGGGAATGGGGAGTGACTGCTCACGGATATAGGGTTCATTTTGGGGGGTAATGAAAATGTTCTAAAATTAGATGATGGTAATGATTGCACAACTCTGTGAATATATTAACACCCATTGAGTTGTACAGTCTGAAAGGATGAATTCTATGATACGTGAAATACGTCTCAATTAGAGCTGTTTAAAAAAAAAGGGGGGTAGTGATAGGATATTTGGGGGAAGACTCCAGCAAAAGTTGTAATTCAGGCAGAACGTGCATCAGCCACCTAGCTGGGTTGGAGCAGGTAGGAGAAGACAACTACTTCAGGGATTCACTTCATTTGGATGCTCTGGATTTTGGTCCCAGCATTCCCGAAGGAGAGCCCCCTTACAGGTACAAGGGCCTGCAGGCTAACAAGACAAGAAAACACAGCTCCAGGCATGTTCTTCCCCTCTCTCTTCAGGCCTTGGGACTCTTCAGCTCTCAGGGAGGCTTGCTGCCCTAATGGCCAAGGTCAGAGACTTCTGGCTCCCCAGGACCGGTTCTCCTCTGAGGCCAGCACTGTTGGTCATGGGTGTGTGCTGGTTAAACACACCTGCTCATGAACTTTGCCCAAGGGGGAGGCTGCTGATCTATCCTTGCAGTATCAAATCCCCACGCCCTGTGTCCCCAGCTAGCTAATCACCGGCTGAGCCCTTCTCTGTGCAGGAAGGAAGAGGCATGTGCCCTTCTTAATGCTTTGTTGCTAGGAACACGGAGCAGTTCTGAGCTTCCTCGGACAACAGCCTGAGGTATAAGTGGACACGACCTTAGAGATCATCTAGTCTTACCTATTTCCCTTTTTACAGATGAGGAAACTGAGGTTCTAAGTGGTAACCCAGCTAAAAGAACTATCAACAGCCTTCTGACAACCTTTGAAGTTAGCCTGTCCCCATTTACAGGTGGGGATGGAGAGGCTCAGAGAGGTGAGGGGTGGCCTGGGATCCCCTGGTTAGGAAATGGAACCAAATCCTCTGCCTAAGGCTGGTTCCCTCTCCGAAAAACCCACAGGGCTGCTGCCCAGAACACTTGAATGGGAAAGAGGTAACAAAGAGGGACACTCCTTGGAAACAGAGGGGGACCCATGCAGACTCTGAGCTACAGACCAAAGGCCTTAGGGTTCTGGTCCCTGAGCGCAACCCTGGAGCAGGAGGCCCTAACCTTCTGACAGGTCATTCTGGCCTCATGTCTGTCCTGGCGAGGTCTCCACCATCTTCAAGGTTGGCTCCCACACAGCCTGGCTTCTGCCAGCCTTCTGAGAAGCGAGCAAAAGACACAGCTCTGCCCTGCCTTCAGGGAGCTTCTGGCTCATTTTACAAACTGGCGTGTGTATTTACACACTGTGATAGGTTTTAAAGTGAAAGGACAGGCTAGCAAGTGAGCAAGTAACAGGGGTCAGGGACAGGCTCCCAGGAAATGCTGGGGTCCCCAGGTCAAAAGCAGGTGCAAGGTGACTCCAGGCAGGGAAGTGCCTGGGCGATGCCAGAGGTGGAGAGAACACAGAGGCACACGGGACAGGAAGGCAGGCTGGGTGTGTGTGACCACACTGGCCGCCTGTGAGCAGCATTGAGAGCTCTCTGTTAACGTCACTGCAGTCACTGAGTGAGCATTTGTAAGGAGGCAACAATGAGATCCTGCAGGCACCCTGAGCAGACACTGCCTGCTGCTGGGGAACGCGCTGGGGACAGGAGGCCAGTGGAGTAGTCCGGGCAGCATACGGGTGGCTGGGACCAGGGATCTGGCCTGGGAAGGACACAGGCAGAGGGACTCAGAACTGGCAGGAGCTGGTGACAGCAAATCAGAGCAGAAGCACAAAATCAAGAGTTCAATTTAGCCTGATAAGCTTTGGCCACTCTCCGGTCCAGGGGAGCCCAATGGAGGCGTCAAGCAGGTCTGGCGCACGGAGCCAGGCCTGGGTTGAAAAAAATCGTCACTCTGAATGGTTTGCCAGCAAGAGGGCCAAGCGGGGGGGCGGGGGGCAGAAGTGAGCGGAGAAGCATCTGCTTGTGTGGGTCCAGGAGTAGGCAGCAAGAAGCAAGGGAGCTGCGGGGAGGCAGGAGACCCTCTGCTGGCCGACCCTGCAGTCCCCGAATGCCTGGGCCCTGGCACATCTCTGGGGTCCAGAAAGCCCTTCCCTATATTCTCTGTCCAGACTCGGCTCAGGCATCAGCTGCTCTGGGCATTCTCTGAACTGCCAGGCTGGGTGGGACCCCAGCCCCCAGCCCCCAGCACCTAGGCTCACTGCTCTCCCTGCGTATCTTCTCAGTCTGCAGCGTCCCTGTTTCCTGGGTCTCCAGCCAGCCAGGCTGTGAGCATACGGGGGAGGGGAGGCAGAGGTGCACCGTCCCCGACTCTTTATCCTCAAGCTGGGCACAAGGCCTGGCATAGAGTGGGTGTCCAACAGAGAGCTGTTAAATGGACGGACTGAAGCCTGGATGACAGCTGCCTCTTAGCAATCTGGGAAGATTTTATGAAAAATGGAACCTTCTCCGAGAGGTGGGCTCAGCAGCTCTATAGGAGTTTACCCAGTAGAACCAGTTCTATCCTTTCCACCCAGTGACAGCCATGCCTCCCTCTGGGACAGGGCACACCTCTGCCTGCCCATCTGCATGGTGCCCAGCCTGGCCCAGGGGCCTCTGCACCCAGGCCGAAAGGAGCCCCGACAAGCCCTCTGTCCATCAGAAAAGGGGCACAGAGTCCACACCCTGTGCCTCGCTCTAGCACAGCTGAGTGATACATGGAGTGGGGCTGGACTCCCAGCAGGGTTTCCCCTGGGCTCCCCTGGAAGTCGGGCAACAACAACAGGCAAAGGTGAACACGACAGTCTCCTCCATCTCTACGCCATGCAGCGAGCACAGGTTCTCTGCAGAGCACAGTGTCAGATCCCAGAGGTGACAGGCCCAGACCAACCGGGCACTGGAAAGAATGAAATGAACAGGGCCTGTGGGCCAGGGGCTCAGAGGCGGCTCCAGGTACGGCCTACCTTCCCCATGGTTGACCCTTCTCAGGCCTGACTAAAGGCTCTGTGAGTAGGTGTGGGGTATGCAGGGACCAGAGGGGTCCAGGTCTTGTGTCGGGGAGGGGTGGGGCACGTGCAAAGCCAGCAAGGCTAAGAAGCTGGGCTTTCTTCTGTAAGCACTCCGGGGCCGAGGCAGAGTTTGAGGAGGGACGTAGTGTGACAGGAGCTGTGCACGGGGTGCTGGCCTGGGCAGTGGACTAGAAAGAGCAAGGATGAACCCCGGATGACCAGCCCGGAAGCCAGTGCGGGCAAGATGCTGAGGGTCTGCACAGGCATCACGGTGGCCACGGGAGCAGGGATGGGGACACTGCCTTGGGCGGGATCACAGGAGCTGTCAGCCTTTGATGATGGGAAATGAAGCAGCAGGCAGGCTGGAAGCCAGAACACCATGAGAAGAGGCAGGTGAGTGCCCAGGACTCCGGCGGAGTTCGGGATTTGCAGACTGGAGATGGCCACTGCAGGGGTGTGGGGGTAAAGGATTAAGGGTGCTGATTGCTTAAAGGTGAGCACAATTATCAGGGCCCTGCATGAGATTTCTGGGACTTATAGACAGAGCTCTGAAGATGAAACAGAATTCCCAGCTGAACTTGGTGCATTAAAGGGAACAGGGCAGAAAAGAGATAGAGGGCTGGGCAGGGGCAGCCCCTGTGGTCCAGGAGGTGGACAGAGGCGGGGCGTGGGGCAGCCCCCCAGGTGCTCAGAGTTCACCAGGTCCAGCATGGATAGCAGGGATAAGTACAAGAGGAGAAGGAGGAGGCAGGAAGGCCAACCCCTACTGGAGAGCCGGTGATCGAGAAGAGACAAGGCCAGGGCTTGTGGTGCACATGGGGACAAGAGGTTGGTTTTTAAAAAATGTTCTGATGAGTAACTTGGGCAGGTTTGTAGGTGGACAAGGAGCCAACAGAAGGAAAGATGAGGGTGTTGGGGAGAGAGGAGACCTGACAGGGGGCAAGATCCTGGAAGACAGAGGAGGGCTCCCAATGCTGAGACCAGCAGGAGGGGTGATTTGGGGGCTGAGGTCTTAGGGGCCCACCGGTCTGCTCATGGCCCCTCCCTAACCTCGAACGAAAGCTGCCTCAAGGCCGTGCTCCTGAACCACTTCTTTCTCTAAGTCTTGGCCTTTGCCCACATGGCAAAGTAGAAGAAAATGAAACTTGCCATTCAACAGACCCACCATAGAGCGCCACATGGCAGGAACGTCCGGAAACCCTGCCTAGAAACAATGCAATTGGAGTGTTCCCAGAGTTCAGATCAAGTACATGTGCCCCCTGCTTGGAGGAGGGGTAATCCTTCTCTACGCATCAGATCGCACTCACTGACCTCTCGGCCTCTTCAGGAGCACCCAGGACCCAGGAATGCCCCATTTGCAGTGATCTGTCCTGCGTGCGTCAGTAAGCGCGATTAGGGCCACTGCATATGATGCCCGAAAACCACCTGCAGCTGTCCCTCCTCAGGTCCACGCTGCCCACCTGCAGCCCTGCAACTAGTGAGAGGGCAGGTGTCTCCTGGGGCGGGGGGGGGGGGGGGGGGGGGGGGGGGAGTGCCAGGCTGTGACAGGAAGGCGCGATGAAGAGATCCACCCTCGTGTCTCTGGCACTTGCTGGATTTCTGCTGCCCTCTTCATGGGATCGATTACCTGAGCTTTCCTGCTTTGTCAAGTATACTTTCACACAGGGATAACACAGTCAAATATTCTGTCCTAAAAGTTTTGTTTCAGAAAGAGCCAAGAACGCAACCCATTAACAACAGCTCTCATCTTGGGAAATTTTAAGTCACGGAGGAACTAATGGACTCTCTTCCGATCTTTTCTTAAATGAAATACCTATTACACATTTCTAGTCTGGAAAGTCAGAGAGCTTCCTACTCAGGTAGGGGCAGCGGCGAAACACAGAACACACCCCTCGGAAACAGATGTGCCGTGTCCCTGCTGTGACAACTGAAATCAGTTTAACGTCTAAGGCAGCATTTTCTCAAAGTGTGTCCAAAGACACGGGTGCTGTGAGATGCTCCGTGAAAGGCAGATTCCCCGGGTACAGGTTTGGAACTGTACCTGCTATCCACCCAACTTGGAGGTACAGAATTGCACCAATGTGTTAAAAGCTCTGAGAAGTCTGGCAGTGAAAAACCTTCCAAGAACCCATGATTTCTAAGGTTATCTGCCTAAGGAACCATCCCCCCCCCCCTACCCCCCGGTCCCTGTTTCAGGCAGAACTCGTTCTGAACAATGGTCCAAACATCAACATTTGTTAAATGAGGCAACAACATCTAAACATTTGTGGAGATTTTACATTTAAAAACCCAAATATCTGCCTTCCTTGAACCACAGAAAATCCTTCCTGCCTGGCAGTGGCTGGCCGGCCACCCGCTCTGGACAGGGCATGCACGTTCCGGCGTCACAGTGGCCCCTACCCGCTCTCACTCCAGACTCGGCCAGCTTTGCTAACTCACATGGGCTGCGGGACCATGTGGACTCTTCAGACTGGGTCTCTGCTCCCAGGTTGCTGGGGCCAGCTGGGCCTTGGGATGGGTGGGTGGGTGGGGGTGCCAGCTGGGCCTTGGGATGGGTGGGTGGGTGGGGGTGCCGGTTGAGGAACATTCCTACACCAGACCTGTTCCTCACCTGGACGGGTGTAGCCTGGGCATCCACAGCCCCAGAAGACAAAGCTAGCAGGAGATGCCCCTGGCCCCCTTCTAGGACTGCTAATTGACTATGTACCCTCCCTACCAATACCTGCAAACCAATGCCCTGCAAACCTACCCTTGCTTCTGGGACCCAGGCTCCACCCCTGGCCCTGTTTACTGAGAAGGGTCAGGAAGGACCAAAGCTGCTCCAATCCTGCCAGCCCCCAGTGAAATCCTTCTTGCTCTGCTCTGACCTGCCCTCAGCCAGCAGGAAGCAAAACCCTGCCCTCTGAGTCCTCCCACCGTCCTGGCTACTGGAACCATCAAGACTCACTCACTTTCAGTCCCCTCCCTCCAGCCTTGAAGCCCCACCTGCAAAATGCTTTTTTTTCTTTTCCAAATCAAATGCTAAGAAAACTGTTGCCCTGGGCAATGAGAACCATGCAGCTAGTCACAATTCCTATTTGGTTTTGGCTGCAGAAAGGCTCAACCACAGATAGTATCTTATGGCTAGATCAACTAGTCTCTTTTCTCTCTTTGCTCTATCAGTCCTGTTTAAATGTGAATCCTGTTCATTTTTTTTTAATGTTTATTTTACATGTTATAAGCTATCTCAAACTTTTTTAACAAACCTGTACATTGGTGGCATCATTATCACCTGGACAAGAGTCCCTCAAGCTTCTTGACACAGTCATACCTTCATCTGGATCCAGAATATAATTTTCAAGGTACTGGTAACCTGGGGCCCATTCTGGAAAAGTCGACACTGACCTCATTGTTCACAGGCAAGGCATCCCAACTCACCTGCTCAAGGCAGTCAATTGGGGAAGTCCTTAAACACACAGCTTCCCAGGCCTTTCCCCAAAGCCTATCCGGCAGCTCAGGTGGGGCCCGGGGATCTGCACGTTTAATGAGCTGCAGGCGGGGGAGGGGGTCAGGTGAGGTTTAGGGTAAAGTGAGTCTGGGAAGCGCAGCAGTAAAGCGACGCACCACCGTTTCTGACAATCAACAGGATCGGTTCAGTCAGTCAAGGGTTAAAAGCCGGAAGGGCCACTGCCCGAAGGAGGCCAGACCTCTGGCTGCAGCCGGCTCCACAGCCAGCTTCTCGGCGTGGAGCCCTCTGCAAGCTTGCTGCATTCCACAAGCAGCTCCCCTCGCACGTTTCGCCGCGACTTTTGTAAAACTCTGAGTCAGGGCCCCTCGGTCCAAGGTTGTGACAGAGGCGGGCGAGCAGAACGGATGCCCCTCTCGAGGCGGTTAAGCCGCAGAGGCAACGCCGGCGGAGGGCCGGGCTCCCAAGGCGGAGGACCTGGGGGTGGGGCCGGGCGCCGGGGGCTCCTCCGCCCCAGCCTTGGACTTGGCGGACCGTGAGTGCGGGCGCTCCCCCTCCGCTCGGCTCCCCTCCCGCCTTGGGCCCCGACCCCAGGCCCCAGCCGGGCTCCGCGGAGCCAGAGGAGCCCCTGGACGCACTCTCCGAAGTTCGGGGACTCTCGGGGAGTTGCACCCACATCTGAACCCTTTCCCGGGCTGAGGCAGGTAGCGGGCGGCCCCGGAGAAGTGGCGGACAAGCCCCCGAAGCGGGTCTGGCACCCCCCAGCAGTAGCTGGAGAGAGCCCGCGGCGCGCGCCCCGCTCCCGAGCGCGGAGGTCCCCAGCCCGCGGCGCACGTGCGCGCCCAAGAGTTACCTTTGGGCGCCGGCAGGTGTCCCCTCCAGTCCTTGCAGCAGCACAGCCCCATGGCAGCCCCCGCGCCAGGCGTTCGGCTCCGCTGCCCGCCGCGCCGCCCGCCGCCGGCCCGGCTGGCGGGCCGGCGCGGCCGAGGTCTGGCCCGCGGGCTATGCCCAGCCAGGCGCGGGGCTGCGCGCGGGGCCGCCGGGCTGGCCACTCCCCGGCTCTCACGCTCCGTCCCGGCCCCGCGCCGCGGGCATCCCGGCCTCCGGGCAGACGCTGCTAATCAATAGGAGAACGCGCAGATTGCGCCGGCCGAGCCGCCAGCCCGCTTTTATCTCCGCGCGCCGGGGCGGCCCCGCGCCGGCTCCCGGCCCTCTCGGGCGCCCTCCCCGCGGCCCGTTACTCTCCTGGGGCGTCGGGCTGCACGCTCGCGAGGGGCCGCCAGGGGGCGCGGTGCGAGCCCGAGCCGTCTCCCGCTCCCTCCTCCGCACGCCGGGAGCCAAGCGAGGGGTGGGGGGCGCGCCGGCCTGACTTCTGCGCGGCGCGGGCGGGAAGGAAGGGTGCCTCGCCTCCCTCCCGCTGCGTCCTCTAAGCAGTCACCTCACGGGTCACTCAGAGGAGGCTCTCATTTACCCAGCTCACCTGAACTTTACAACTGCAGTAGCAGTAAAAGCGTGCTTGCCCAGGCTACCCCCAAACCTGGCTGGGCTGGACCAGGTGACTTTGATAAAGCACTTCCCTTCTGAGACTTGTTTCTTCACCTGAAAAGTGAGGGAAGTGACATCGGTTTAGGTGTCATTTTGCGCAGATGAAAGGTTTGATGGTATCAAGTTACTTAAACATTTCGTGCTCGGCTCCCGGGTCTATAGACGGAGAGGATAGTAGAACCTCTCCACTGGACCTTTCTGAGGATTAAATGAGCTGATATAATCTATCCATGGATCTATGAATAGATTTTTTTTTTTTTTTACTGTTTATTTATTCTTGAGACAGAGAGAGACAGAGCATGAACGGGGGAGGGGCAGAGAGAGAGGTTGATACAGAATCTGAAACAGGCTCCAGGCTCTGAGCAGTCAGCACAGAGCCTGACGCGGGTCTCGAACTCACGGACCGCGAGATCGTGACCTGAGCCTAAGTCGGCCGCTTAACCGACTGAGCCGCCCAGGCGCCCCTGAATAGATATTTAGATATTTACTATACATACATAAAGAACACAGCCAGCAGGTCGCTAAATGCCTTGTAAACGTGAACTGTCATCTTCAAGTATTGGTGAGGATGTAGGCAAACGGGTGCTTTTGGTGCAATGACTTTGGAAAGTAACACGTGAACTGTTTATGAAAACTCAAAATGCTGGGGCACCTGGGTGGCTCGGTTGGTTGAGCAATCGACTTCGGCTCAGGTCATGATCTCATGGTTAGTGGGTCCCAGCCCCGCGACAGGCTCCGTGCTGATCGCTCAAAGCCTGGAGCCTGGTTCAGACTGATTCTGTGTCCTCTCTCTCTCCCCCTTCCCCATTTGCGCTTTCTCTCTCTCTCTCTGTCTCTCAAAAATAAACATTTTTAAAAAATTAAAAACAAAACTAAAAATGCTTAACACCCTGGGCCTAGCAGTCCCATTTTGCAGCATGCACCCCCCAGAAATGCTTGCCCACATGCCCAAGAAATCCTGTGCAGGACCACTCATTGCACCCTTGTTTGTAATTGCCAAAAATTGAAACCAACAAAATATTCATTGGTAAAGGGATTATCAAATACACTGGTATTTTCATGAAATGAAATACTATATCAAAATAGGGAACTAGGGGCGCCTGGGTGGCTCAGTCAGTTAAGCATCCGACTTCAGCTCAGGTCATAATCTCCCAGTTTGTGGGTTCGAGACCCGCGTCGGGCTCTGTGCTGACAGCTCAGAGCCTGGAGCCTAATTCAGATTCTGTGTCTCCCTCTCTCTCTCTGCCCCTCCCCCACTCTCTCTCTCTCTCAAAAGTAAATAAACATTTAAAACATTTTTTTTATAAATAGGGAGCTGGACCTAATGTTTGAGATCTGTGGATTCATAGCACTTGCATAAAAACACACCTACAGAACACTGTTAGAGAGCTAGGCTCTGTGCGTGGCACTGCTCTAGGTGCTTGGGCCTAGAAAAAAAGAGTGGTTCCCTCTGGGGAGAGAGTGAGTGACAAGAACAGATTGAAAGATGGTGTCAAAAGACTTTAGCATTTTGATGGTCTAATTTTTAAAGAGAGAGTCATATTTACATAATGTGTAATAAAATACTAATTTCTTTCTCAGCCCTTCAGTTCCTGGGATCAGTTCCTGCCCCCGAAACGGAGCTGTGGTGAACCGCTGATGGCCTTGGCTTGACTGGGATTTTCTCCCTTCCACCCCACCCCCATCCCGTTTTGGGAAAACAGAGGTGGTCCAGGAGAGCAGTGGCAGAGGCTGCCTGTGGCCTGGGGCAGAAGAGTTAAATGGGGTGGGGGGAGGAAGGGAGGAAAGAATGACTTGGAGTGGAGAAGAGGTTTTCCCAGGAGTTAAATCTTATTCAAAGGAGAGATTAACAAAGGGGCAGATTTCTGCCTCCCTTTCCTTAATCTCCAGAAAGACTAGGATGAGGTTTTTTCAGGGAGAGAGAAAGGTTGTCCTGCACCAGATCCGGAAAGAAAGATGTTTTCACTTCATGACATGTAGGCGGGGGGTTACAAAGAGGGAGTAACTGAGAAAAAACAGAGAGACCTGACTTCTGGCTGCTGCCAAGTCATTTTAAACAGTTTTAGCACCAGGCAAGATCACTTAGTCACAGCGGGCTTAATGAGGCCCCAGGAATTCCAAGCTAGAGCTCCCTGCATTCAGGGAGAGCATGTGCGGGGAGCGAGCCCCCGGGTGATTGTCCAGCGGCCAAGTCCTACATTTGGAAAGCAAGATTTAAAAGAAAACATCACAGCGGCCATTGTGGGCTACTTGTTTATCTTTCTAAGAGGAAGTAGCAAAGCAGGATCATTTCAAATGAGCCTATTATAGAAGGTCAGCATCCCCATTGAACCGTTCAAATATATTTTGGATACTCGACTTTTCAAAGTGGCTTTAAATATCAACTCCCAGGGCAGTTTCAGGAGACAGAAAGCCAGGCAAGAGTTTCTAGTGTTCTTGCCTTTGGTTTCACACACTTCAGTTCCTGATGATACATTTGTCTTTTTATAGTTTTCTAGTTATCTGTCTATTCTCGAAAAGGGAAGAAAAAATAACATTCACTCTGTGCTTCCTACCAGGTGCCAGGCAATTCTCTAGTGTTAATATCACAGTTCACCACAGCACAATTGTATGAGGTAGATGCCATTACATTCAACTTATAGAGGAAGAAACAAAAGTTCAGGGAGGTGAAGAAACTGCCCAAGCCCAGTGAAGTGATAAGTGGTAGAGACAAAATGGATGGTTGGATGGATGGTTGGAAGGATGGATAGATGGATGGATGGATGGATGAATAGATAGGTGGGTGGGTGGATGGATGGATGGATGGATAGGTAGATGGGTGGATGGATAGGTGGATGGATGGATGGATGGATGGATAGATAGGTGGGTGGGTGGATGGATGGATGGATAGGTAGATGGGTGGATGGATAGGTGGATGGATGGATGGATGGATGGATGGATGTGTAGGTGGGTGGGCAGATGGATGTATGGATGGCATTTCCTCAGTTAAGCACAGAGTCATGGGCAGCAACTGGAAAAGCATATGCTAAGCATGGAATTTGCCTGAAAAATCAAGCTCCTTGAATATAGCTCTGCCCCCTGAATTGATCATGACCTCAAACCATTTTGAATTGAGCCAAAACATCAGGATCACTCAGTGGTACAAGGCTCCAGATGAGCTCAAGCCACCCCACTCCAGAAGACTAGTCAGAATAGTAGGAGGCTCTGAGACATCTTTCTGAGCTGCAAGGCCAACATCCTGCACATTATAGGGAAGCGGAGCCAGAATCAGGAAGTGGGTTTCAAGTGAGTGCAGTGGGCTCTGGGAAGGAGGGTCGGATGCCAGATTTGGAGGACAAAGACTCCGTGGGACTGGGGCTACCCTCATCCACCCAGACCCCCACCTTCTACTGCTTTATTCCATTTCAAAGTTTGGTAGTAAGGATATGGGCTGTTTCTAGGACGGCTGCTGCCGCTGGGATCCTGGCTTTATTGCAGCCTGGGCTCCAGGTTCCAGATACGCCCCAGGCCATTCAAGGATTTGCTTAGGAGACTCAGGACCTGGCCCTCATACCTCTCTGTAGGGGGCTGGCTGCTCCTCCATGATTTGACGTACCCAAGGTACCCTCATGGTACCATCTCAAGGTGTGAGTCCAGCCTTGGGCAGCTCAGGGGAAGGACAAAACTGGGGTCACGGCATCTTAGTCCCAGGTATAGCTCTGAGGGGCCACAATGATCATTCATTCATCCATGCATCCATGTATCCATCCATCCATCCACGTACCAAACAATGACTGAACATAATGAATACCTGAGAATACCAAGACAAAATACCAGGCCCTGAGCTCTGGGGAGGCCAAGATGACACCCTGGGAGGTCTGCAGGGGACAGTGACCTGGCTCTGGGGGGGGGGGGGGTTCAGGAAGGGCTCTACAGAACAAAGGTTGTTGAGAAGGGCATTGAGACATGAGGAAGAGACCAGCTCCTCAGGGGATGACATAAGAGTGGTCCTCCCAACGGGTGGTGCTATCGTGTTGAGGACCTAGGGTCTGGGGTGGGAAAGTGCAGCAGGGCATTTGGGGTAGGGGAATATGATGCAGCCTGTGATTCTGACTGATCAGCCTGGCGCTGGGCTGAAGTAGGGACTGGGCAGGGGCGACCAGGAGCAGGGGGAAACTCCGAAGCAAAAGGCAGAAGCCTGAGAGCTGCAGGGCTCGAACACAGCAGGGGAGAGAGGGAGAGCAGGCGGGACGTGTGCCAGCAGGGTGGCCCCCCTGAACCACACTTCTCAGTTATCACACCTGCGTGCTCCCGTCCCCTCGAATCTGGACTGCCCTATGACCTGCTTTAACCATCAGGTGACAACAGTGACTCTGGGCCAGTCCTGGGTGTAAATCCTCAGAAGGCTTGGCAACTTCTGCTGTTGTCTTCCCCTTGTGACCGGGTTGAGGACTGCCCTGAGGATGCTCCAGGAAGCCCAGCCTAGCAATGCAAGGAGACCACACGGAGAAACGAGTCCAAGGCCAGAAACCTCCTCCTCCAGCCATGTGAGTGAGGCCGCCCCAGAAGCGGATCTCCAGGTGATACACATAGAGCAAAGACGAGCTGGGCCTGCTGAGCCCTACCTATACTGTAGGATAGCGAGCAAATAAGAGGTTTTAAGTCACTAGCCTTGGGGGTAGTTTGTTATGCAGTAAAACAACGGAAACATGGGGAATTATAGATAATTTTAATATAGCCAACACCGCCTGGCTGTGACCGCGTGCCGGACTAATTGCTTCACATTCTATTAAAATTCAGAGCAGTCCTATGTGTTAGGTATCATCCTTATTTCCACGTTAAGGAGAAGGACCCTGAGGCACAGAGAGGTAAAGTAATTTCCACTAGGTCACCCAGCTAATTAGTGTCTGAGCTCAGATTGGGACTTAGCCTGTCTTGCTTCGGAGCCTGAGCTCTTAATGACTCTCTGGGAGATATTTTGGAGGGAGAAGGGACCACACTTGGTGTTGAATTCAGTGCCCTCTAGATCTAAGGCGTATCTGTAGGTGAGACATGGATGGAAAAAACAACCCCCGGTGGAGGGCTCCACCGCGTCTGGCAGGAGAGCCACATGAGGCTCATTGCTCTGTTAGCAATGTCAGGGACATCTGTTAGTGTCAGGGACACTTTCTGGCAGCCCTGGCACCTGGTAGAGGGGACTCCTTGAAGACAAAGTCACTTTGTAGACCGCGTGCCCCAAACCTCCCTCACTCCGGCACTGGTGTCTCATTTTTTGTCCACGACAGCCCGGTGACGGTGAGATGTCAGCACACTCATTTTACAGGACAGGATGTGGACACCTGCTCAGGCCACGTGAGCACTCAGAGTCACACAGCTGGTGGGCGGGAGAGCCTGCCCTGGAATCGGGCAGTCTGGTCACCACAGGTCACCTTCCTCATGACCAGCCCCCTGTCCCCTGCCTCCTGGAGGTGAGGGTCTGCACCCGGGCCACCTCCTCCTCTCGTCCTCTCCTCCTATCATAGTTCTGATCTGTGTTAGGATTCTGCCCCAAATCCAGAGTGCACACACGTATGGACACCACCAAGACTCGCAGACATTCTGGAATTGGAAAAGCTTTACAGTTTTAGTACTATTTCCTCATTTTTCATGGGAAATCGAAGGTCCCGAGAAGCTAGACCCACCCCACATCAAGCATTTCTTGAGGGCCTGCTTTGTGCCAGGCACTGAGAGGTGATGTCGTGGCAAGTTGGGGCTGCCTCTGGTCCATTTCCGTTTTTGCTCTGAAATAGACCTACAGAAAGGATAAGCAGAAAGGCAACCGCTCACCCTGTATCTCAAAATATGTTTTGTGCTCTATTATCACAGTGCACAGAAGCCAACTGATTTGGATGTAAAAAGCTGGTTAAACATGTTAAGTAGCACCCCTCTTCCCATATTATCCCTCATCAACAGCACTGCCATTACTATTCACTTCGCAGACTCATTGTTCTGGTTTCTTTTTTTTAAAAATGAAGTACGTGGGGGCGCCTGGATGGCTGAGTCGGTTAGGCATCTGACTTCGGCTGAGGTCATGATCTCGTGATTCGTGAGTTCGAACCCCATGTCAGGCTCTGTGCTGAGAGATCAGAGCCTGGAGCCTCCTTTGAATCCTGTGTCTCCCTTTCTCTCTGCCCCTCCCCTACTCATACTCTGTCTCTTTCTGTCTCTCAAAAATGAATAAACGTAAAAAAAATTTTTTTTAAATGAAGCATATGACTCTGGGAAAGGTAAAGTACGTTTGAAGCAGGTCCATACTGCTTTGTGCTAGAAAAGGCTGTGGATTCCATAAGGACTGGTCTGCTTTTTCCTTTCTTTTAATGAGACTTCCATTTCTCTTTTTCCTTTCACTGCCAGGAAGCTCAGGGAAAATTTGAAGTTTGGCTTTGGCAAGTATGAAGGCCCTAAAGTAGGCATCACATCTGTGCTTTTGTGTCCTGATTTTGCTTTTCTACTTTTTTTAAAGTAAACGCCAACCCCAACATGGGGCTCAAATTCACCGCCCCAAGATCAAGAGCTGCATGCTCAACCAACTGAGCCAGCCAAGTGCCTCTGTTTTTCTACTTTTATTTGCATTTTCGTTGGTCCTTAATTTTTTAAATTATTACTATTTTGTTACCTTCATTTTATTTTAAGTGTTCCCATTAGAAGCCGTTTCCAATCCTTTGTGGAATAACATAGGAGTATAAGTGAATAAGTGAGTGTAATATATTCTACTTTAAACCAAGAGTCAGTAAACTTCTTATAAGGGATAGATCATAAACATATTTAAACTTTGCATGCCATATGGCCTTCATAGTAGCTACCCAACTCTGTCCTTATAGCATGAGATTGGCCGTAGACAGTACATAAATGAATGGGTGTGGCTGTGTTTCAATAAAACTTTATTTGCAAAAGCAGGTGGTAAGCCATATTTGGCCTGTGGGTTTATGTAGTTTGCAGCCCTCTGTTTTAAATTTTTTTTTTCAACGTTTTTTATTTATTTTTGGGACAGAGAGAGGCAGAGCATGAACGGGGGAGGGGCAGAGAGAGAGGGAGACACAGAATCGGAAACAGGCTCCAGGCTCCGAGCCGTCAGCCCAGAGCCTGACGCGGGGCTCGAACTCACGGACCGCGAGATCGTGACCTGGCTGAAGTCGGACGCTCAACCGACTGCGCCACCCAGGCGCCCCACAGCCCTCTGTTTTAAAAGAATTTTAGAGCATTGGGAAATGGCTTCCTATTAAGTTGGGAAGTACTTGGCTTAGAAAAAAGTGAATTCCCATCTCTAAGAGGTGGCAATTCTGTCCAAGGTGACTAGCTTCCACTTCTGCGTGACAGACTGGGAAAGAGCAGCTGCACACACTGTCTGGACCCCTCTTAAGAGGGGTGTGCAGGGGCGCCTGGGTGGCGCAGTCGGTTAAGCGTCCGACTTCAGCCAGGTCACGATCTCGCGGTCCGTGAGTTCGAGCCCCGCGTCAGGCTCTGGGCTGACGGCTCGGAGCCTGGAGCCTGTTTCCGATTCTGTGTCTCCCTCTCTCTCTGCCCCTCCCCCGTTCATGCTCTGTCTCTCTCTGTCCCAAAAATAAATAAAAAAAAAAAAAAAAAAAAAAAGAGGGGTGTGCAGTGCTGGGGAGAAGTCAGTCCCTGACAGAGCAGGCTCTGAAGTCTGCCAGAGAGAGCCCATTGTCCCGCACATTTGTCTGCCCACTCCTCAGGGAGCGGGGCACCGGGGGCAGGGCCCCAGAGGTGCATGGCCAGCTGGGTTCCCCAGCTCTGGCCAATGGGTCTTCGGCTGCCGTGGACGTTTTTCATGGAAGGAATGTGTCTGCAGCTCCAAATTCCCACAGAGAAAGACAAGGGGAATCGTTGGGGAGAAATTCCTGGGCCACATTTTTCTTGCTGTTCATGTGGCCTGAAGCCATTGAACTTGGCTAGACTGCCCAGAGAGGGATTTTACAAAGCCCATTGTCTTTTCCTGGAGTCTCACCCCCACCCCTGCCCCCACCTGCTCTTTCTGCCTTCCTTTCCTCTCCCGCCCCCAGGAGAAATGCAGCATGGGAAAGAGCAGGAGGCCACAGCCATGGCCGCGAGGGCTCCTGCTCCCTGGCCAGGGGCCTGGACAGCTGTAGCACCTACTCCTCAAGGCAGACTGTGGCATCAGGCCTCTCCATGCACTTGGGGGAGGAAGATGGTCTCAACTGCTTGACCAGGAGGCACCAAGTGGGATACTTGCTTCGGTAAGAAGAGCAACACATATTGAGCACCTACTGTATGCCAAGCACTGCTGTGAGCATTCTACATATATTAACTCCATCTCCACAAGAATCCTATTACATTCCTGTTTTACTGATGGGTAAACCAAGGCACTGAGATGCTACGTGATTTACCTGGGGTCCCACGGCTAGTAAGTGGGAGAGACAGGATTTGAACTGAGGTGTCTGTCTCCGGTGGGACTCTCACCTGTCACTTCCAGTGTGTGTGATCCCCTTAGCTCAGCATCCCACTTACAGATCGTCCCTTGATGGTGTGTGTGTCTCCACAGTTGAGGCAAACTTCTAGTAGACAAAGCATTTGCATCGGCATGACCTGTGCACCCCAGAAGGCTCCTAGCATCCACACATGCCACAGAAGATGACACCCTCCATCATGAACTGGCCCACCTGGGGTCTGGTCTGCCTGGCCAGAGGCAAGGCAATGTCAGCTGGGGGTTAACTAGCCCTCCTTGCTGCTGTCATCCCTGCCGCTCTCGCTGCTGCTGACAGTGCAGGGGAGGGGCCTCATCAGCAGTGCAGGGGAGGGGCCTCAGAGGGTGAGCCTTCGACTGCTTTCGGCGTGCCAGCCCCTAGGTTTGGCGATTTACATACAACGTGCATCACTGACACAACAACCCTGAGAATGAGTGCTGAGAACCCCAAGCTGCAGATCAGAAAAGGAGCACATTAATCGGGTAATTCATGTTTGCTACTGGACCAAACAACTGCAAAATGTCAGTGTCTTAACCCTGTGAACACTCTTTCTTGCGCTGGTCACCATCCCAAGCAGAGAAACATGAGAGGCAGAGGGGGAGGGGTCTCTGCTCCATATGGTTATTTGGAGACCCAGGTTCCTTCTAGGACCTCGGTGTCCTCTGGATCTTCTCCTCTTGTCGGAGGAGGGGATAGGGGGCAGGGAGACCTCGGGATTTTAGGGGCTGAGAGCAGCCTATACCGGCACTCCCACCTGCATTCCATTGTCCTGAGTTCAGTCATGTGACCTGTCTTACTGTTGAGGAGGCTGGGGAACAGTCCGTTTGCAAGGCCACAGGAAAAGGAAACAGGTTTGGCTGAACCCCTGGGGTTCAGAAGATGAGGTGCCATGAGAGGCAGTCAGGCGATTTTGTATTTTGCCACCATACTGAAACGGATGCCAAAGCCGTTTGATCTGACTTCCAACTTCCAACATCTTGGAAGACCCTCAGTCCTTCAATGGGGGCCACGAATGGGGCAGAAGGTCCTGAAGGGCTGTGAGGATTAACTGGGGCACTGAGAAAAGAATTTCACACATATTCAGTGCCCAACAGCTTTCCCTTTCTTAGAGGATGGGGTGCTGGGCAGGTGGGGGGGCTGGACTGGGAGAATTTTACCCCTGAGGAGGGAGAGGGGGATGCAGAGCCCTTGGGAAGGGGGTGGAGTACTTGCGCTTGCTGCTGCCACCTAGTTGTGGAAGGAGAAAATGCAGGACGACTGGGCTTCCCATTTCTCATTTTGGCGGATAAGTGTCCAGGCCATCCCGATGCCCATCGGGCTGCTGAGCAGAAGCTGGCATTGACCATGCATCTCAGGAATAGATGCTGGGATGGGTAGAGTCCCTATGTCCCAGAGTTTTGCATCTCCAAAGGGTCACTTAAGGGCCACTCAGCAGCTCCTCCGGAGTGTTCCACACAGGCCTCAGTGTTCTGTGCAGCCTGGAGGGCTCCCTGCAGATAAGGCAGGGCCTCTGGGGTGTGACTGGATTCCCTACCTGGTCACTCCCACAGGGTGCCAGGCTGCCCCAGGACGGTGGGCGTGGGGCAGTCCCCTCCCAAGCTGGCTGTAGGGGTGGCAAGGAGATTACAGCCCCGTGGGGATGGGCTGCTGGCACCAGAGAAATGCCCCCATGGGGAGAGACAGGGCTGCCAAGTCTCTCCCGAGACACACAGGACCTCTGGCACATGACCTCCTGCTTGGGGAGACTCCTCCAGCTTCTACAGACCTCTTCTTTCAGATCATACACACACACACACACACACACACACACACACACACACACACAACTTTCAGGGACCAGTAGGTCTCAGATGGCTGGGTCAAAGCCAGTTCCAGTAACTGCTAACTCCCCGGGACCACTGTTCCTCACCTCCCCAGTTACTCAGTCCTGGGTGGAGCTCACTACCCTCAAGGCCTCTCCTTCCAAGGCCTCAGAACCCTTCCTGCAGCCAGGCCTTGGTCCACCCAACAGATCTGAATTCCAAAACCAAGAAGTATTTTTCAGACTATGGACTCAACCTATTAGGGGGTCATGAAATCAACTCAGCAGGTCTTGACCAGTACTTTAAAAAATGAGATAGAATCACATGGACTTAAAAATACCAGAGCTGCCTGGGTGGCTCAGTTGCCTAAGTGTCTGATTCTTGATCTCAGCTCAGGCCTTGATTTCAGAGTTGTGAGTTCAACTCTCTGAGTTGGGTCCCATGCTGGGCATGAAGCCTACTTAAAACAAAATGCCATTGGGCACTGCATGTGGGAACAGCACCGTTTTTTGAAACCTTTGCCTGGTTCCTGGGGTGGGATGTAATGTTTATTTCTTGCTGTCAAAAAAGTGTGAAAACACTGTGTTGGTGTAACCATCTCATTCCTTCCAGAAAACTTGGGCTCTTTGTGCAAATCAGTCCGCAAATTTCTCCTCTCCCAACTCTCCCGACAGAATCCCCCGTCTGCTGTGTGCCAAAGAAGGGCACAATCTTTGCCAAGCCACTCAAAAAATTAAAAAAATACCACCCACCACCAACAGCCACAAAAGGTCCGGTTAAGAACGGATCCTGGGATGCTGGCTGCTTACTGGTCATGCATTTGCATATCCAAGAGGGCCACTTAAGTGACCCTTCACAGAACAAAGGAGATCAGCTTCTCTCAATTTAAAACAAAGAAAAGAAATCTCTGCTCTGCACATTCCTGCCGTGCAGGCTCTGGGGCAGCCCGCTGGCGGACAGCGCTCTGACACATCTGGCCGATTGTTCTTTCCTTCTCCCAACATTATTCCTTTGACAGTCATTTGTGGAGCGCCACTCTGTGCCAGACACAGGAGACCGGACCAGAGCCCCTGCGCTGGACGCCCCTTCTCAGCCCAGGGCCTGCGTATCTGTGATGAGGGCCCGTGTCCCCCACCCCGCTCTCCAGGCCTCTTCCTCCCAGAGGAAGGCGCTGCCCACGGCGGGTGTCTTCTGGCCTGTTTCCACCTGCTCCAGTTCCGCCCCAAGCCCATCAGGAGAAGCCTGGCTCTCCATGACGCTGAGATTCTCAACTATTCTTACACGGGGAGGGAGGGCGGTCCTCACATGTATCGAGCACCTGCTGTGGATACTGCTGTATCCAACTGTCCCTGCCAAACCCCATCCCGGCCATTGTTATCACCATCCAATGAGGCTCAGGCAGACAAGGGGACTTTCAAGGCAGTGCTCACAGCTCAGAAAAGCTGGTCCTTCCTGGGTCTCTTCGACTCCTGAAGCTCTGTTCTTTCCACTGGACAGCAGGCAGCACCTGGATGTCACCAGGCGGGGTGCTGCAGGCCGGTGTGTCAATGCTGGCTGTGTGCAAGAGCAGAGCAGAGAGGGGGTGCAGGGAGACGGGCCGGAGGGGAGGAAGATGAGCCAGGTCTTCTGGGTTTCTGCTCCTGAGAGTGTGGCCTGGATTCCCAAGGTCAGCGAAAACAGGTCCTGCAGAGAAGGGCCTGCGGCTCTGGTAGCTTCCCTCCTTCCGGACTCCACAGCCGCATGGCTTTCCCAGGCCTGCTGTAACAAACTGTCACAGACTGGGTGGCTTAAAACAACTGACGTGTATTCTCCCCGAGCTCTGGAGGCGGTAAGTCTGAAATCAGGTTGTAGGTAGGGCAGTGCTCTCTCTGAAGGCTCTAGGCAGGCATCTGTTCCAGCCCTGCCTGCCGACTAGCTTCCGGCGTCACCTAGAAATCCTTGGCGTTCCTTGGCCTACAGCTGCATCACCTCAGTCTCTGCCTCCATCGGCACGGGACCTTCTGCCTCGTGTGTCTGTGGGTCCGGATTTCCCTCTTCTTCTAAGGGTACCAGTCCCTGGACTTAGCACCTGCACTACTCAGAACCTCATCTTAACTAATTGCATAAGCAAAGACCCTATTTCCAAATGAAGTCACTTTCTGAGGTTTCCAGTGGGCACGGACTGGGGCGGGGACAATGACGACCTCCCTCTTTTCTTCTTATTAAAATTTTCTTAATGTTTATTTATTTTTGAGAGAGAGAGACACAGAGTATGAGCAGGGGAGGGGGAGGGGCAGAGGGAGGCACAGAATCTGAAGCAGGTTCCAGGCTCCGTGCTGACAGCAGAGAGCCCGTTGCAGAGCTCGAACTCACGAACCATGAGATTGTGACCTGAGCCAGTCAGACGCTTAAGCACTGAGCCACCCAGGTGTCCCTGATCTCCTTCCTTTCTAAGCCTTGGTCTCCCCAGCTGTTTCCTCGCACTCAGTAAAGCATCAGGGCGGGCTGTGCCCTAGGGACCCAGAAAGATGTCACTGACCTTCAGAAGAACTTCCAAATCTGGAATCTTTTAACTGATTATAACCCTAGTTCTTAATATTGTTATTCCAGAATAACGTGCTTTAAACAAATTTTTTTAATTAGATTTTCTTAAATGTTTATTTTTGAGAAAGAGAGCCCAAATGAGGGAGGGACAGAAAGAGAGACAGAGTGTGAGCAGGGGAGGAGCAGAGAGAAAGGGAGACAGAGAATCCAAAGCAGGCTCGAACCCACGAACTGCAAGATTGTGACCTGAGCCAAAGTTGGACGCCCAACCAACTGAGCCACTCAGGTGCCCCCAAATTTTTAAAATTTAAATCCAAGTTAGTGAACATATAGTGTAACAGAATGCTGAACTATGGGTATTTTTGTGATATATATATATATATATATATATTTGTGAGATATACATATATGTGTGTGTGTGTGTATGTGTGTGTATCCACACGTATACACACACACACACACACACATATATATATATAGATATATATATATCAGGATAATTTACACTCGGGGATATACTACAGTAGAATTTGGATCCAGTAAAGGTAAACTTGTTTAGAAAATGTTTTTCTATTTCTCCATCATCCACAGGGGAGGAAGAAAACCAAGGTGCCTCTATTGCAACACAAATCCTTGTTCTGGTTCAAACACCTTCCAAACCAGTGGCGTTCAAACACAACAGCCTGGAAACTGCTCCAGGCAACCCATCAACCTAATGCATTCGAATCTCTACCTACCCAGGAGAACACTGGAGAAAGTGAAGGCAATCCAGAGACTGTTTCTTTGAAATAAAACCAGAGCTGGGGCACCCAGGTGGCTCAGTCAGTTGAGCGTCCAACTCTTGGTTTCAGTTCAGGTCATGATCCCAGGGTGTGAGGTCAAGCCCTGTGTTGGGCTCTGCGTTGACAGCATGGAGCCTGCTCGGGATTTTTCTCTCTCTGTCCCTCTCTTCCCGGCTCTCTCTCTCAATATAAATAAATAAACTTTAAAAGCAAACAAACAGAAGAAATAAAACCAGAGCTCCCAATCGATGAAAAGATATAGGACCTGCTAAGAACAACAAAAGGGGGGATAAAAAGAAAAATCTCGAAAGTATCGAGTGAGAGACGGATTGCTTGAAGATGAAGAACTGAAAGGGTAATATTGGGCGTTAAGCTTGAAATTTAGCCTGGGACACTCTCTTCACAGGGCGGAGTAAAAAATTTCATGACAGCTAGAAAACATGCACACAAAAACAGGCTCATGATTCAAGAATAGCGTCAAAGGGGGGCGCCTGGGTGGCTCAGTGGGTTGAGCGTCTGACTTGGGCTCAGGGTCATGATCTCATAGTTGGTGAGTTGAAGCCCCGCATCAGGCTCTGTGCTGACAGCTCAGCCTGGAGCCTGCTTCGGGTTCTGTGTTTCTTTCTTTCTCTGTCCCTCCCTTGCTTACGTACGCTCTCTCTCTCTCTCAAAAATAAAAAAAAACATTAAAAAATTAAAAAAAAAAGAATAGCATTAAAGAGTATTTCGAGTGTTCATTATTAAAATTTTCTTTATTTTATAGGGTTTGGTCTGTTATTTTTGAATATTTTATTAATTTAACCTAATAATTTATATTAGAGGGGCAATGGCTTTAGTGCGTATATTTCATAGGTTTATGTTTTTATTTCATGCTTTTGATATGTACACATTTTCAAGGGTATAAAATACTTAGCCTCACTGAATCTTAACAATTTAGGTATTATGTTCACCTTTATATGGGAAATACTGATAATTAACATAATCACGAATTAATAATCAACATAATTAATGTTGAAATTTTAGAAAGGCAGGGAATAAGTACCTGCATACCTGTGTGTTATTTCTCTCTGGAGCTGCAGCGACTAATGTCCTACTAATTAGCTACTGCTGACCATGTGCCGGGTATGATACCAAATGCTCTCCCCGGAGCTGCTTTTATGGAGGCAATTTCACAGATGAGGAGCCTGAACTTTAAGGGGTTGTGTGACTCACTCAGGACCACAGACCTGGGGAGAGGCTGAGACGGGCCTGGATCTCAGACAGTGTGACAGAACACCTCACCCTTAACCCCAACCCCACATGACAAATAACTGGAGGTATTGAATGATTCGGCCAATATACAGTGATCACTTGCTAGCCATCTTTGGTTTGAGCTTATCATGAGCCACACTAGGGTTCAGAGATGCAAACCTTTATAGAGAGATCAGGCATGTAAGATGAACTGAGGAAACAGGTGGAGGTATAGTAGGGAGTGGTGGGGATTCTGGCCAAATGGAGATCACTCAAGCTCTAAGAGGGAGCTGGTATTGAGCCCCTGCTAATTGTTTATACAGAGAAAGCAGACCCACATTTACTCTATAGAAATCTATGTTTTCCACAAGTTGTTGGTTTTTTTTTTTTCTGCTTTTAGAAATATTTCATGAGCCAAACAAAATACTTCCTATGGGCCGGAATCAGCTCATGGGTAATTGGCTTTGGTCTGTCCCTCGGTTTGTAGCCCAAGAGCTAGATTCAGTTTCTTGTCATTGTCTGCCTCTCTCTACCACTGCTTTCTGCTCTCTTCCTGCTTTTTAATTTTTTTATTTTGAGAGACAGAGAGAGCATGAGCAAGGGAGGGGCAGACAGAGAGGGAGGGAGAGAGAATCCCCAGCAGGCTCCACACCGTCAGTGCAGAGCCTGACGTGGGGCCCGAACTCACGGACACTGAGATCATGACCTGAGCCGAAACCAAGAGGTGGGACGCTGAACCGACTGAGCCACCCAGGCGTCCCTGCTCTCTTCCTGCTTTTGAATTAGTACTTCTTCATTGGTTTAACTTATCGAACACCTTCAAAAGCCAGGCACCAGGCTCTGAGGTCACAAGTGCAATCCTTGCCTGCAGAAGTTCATGGCCCATGGCTGGGTAGCACGAACAGTGGTCTGCTGGAGAGCAGCACTTCCCGCATTTGAATGTGCACACAAATCATCCAGGACAGCTTGCCATCACACAGATTCTGCTTCAGGAGTTCCGGGTGGGGCCTGAGAATCTGCATTCCCAGCAAGCTCCCAGGTGATGCTGATGCAGCGGGTCC
Organism: Panthera tigris; assembly: GCF_018350195.1. Lineage (NCBI taxonomy): Eukaryota > Metazoa > Chordata > Mammalia > Carnivora > Felidae > Panthera > Panthera tigris. The sequence goes on from NC_056670.1 coordinate 45,734,996, forward strand.
ACCGACCACACCTTGTGTAGGAAGGACCTGGACTTAAGGTGACCTTTCGTCTAAGAAAGTTCCTAAGCTGAAGACTCGCTGGGCTTGGCTTTTCAGAGGTGACCTGGGCCGTCCAACCTCCCCACCCACTAATCCCCTGCCACATTCCTCCCCTCATCCTAATTTATCTCGAGATTTAGTCTAGCTGAGATCACTTGTAAAGAATTTTATCTACATCTTTGTTCTGAGCTGGCACTGAGCACGCCTCCTCCTGCACATCGCCCCTGCCCTATCTGGTGCGTGTATCTCTCTCTGAGGAATTTCTGTCTGGGCCCCTCCATGTCTCAGAGCCGTGGTACCCAGCACCTGCCTGGGCTCCTGCTGCAGCCTGCTAAGGGTGTGACTTGGAGTGGGACCCACTTGGATAGACCCTGGACTCTACTTTGTATTAGTTGTGCGACCTTGGATAAGCTGCCCCTCTGTGCCAGTTTCTGCATCTGTACATCAGGGATGTAATGTCCACCTGGCAGGGTGTCAGGAAGATTGGGCCAATACACTGTAGAGTGCCCTTCTCACCTGCCTTTCGAAAAAGAAACTCGATCACTTTAAGAATCTCATGTTGCTTTGTCCTGAAGAAAATACTAACATAAAGAACCTACTGCTGCCCCAGGAACATGATCAATTACAGTTGGAGGAATTAGAAAGTCTTCCTTGGTGAGTGGCCTTTCATTCAGTCGGCAAACATGTGCCCATTCCTGGTCTACGGCCAGATGTGCAAGGGACAAACCATACAGAAGCCGGGTAGACCTGTGAACGGTCACCAAAGGTGGGTGAGTGTCACACACAGGTGTCTGCAAAGTCAGGCGGTGTAGAAGGAAACCACTGGCAAATCTTCAAATAATAATCTCGATGTATTTTCAGGTGAAACACTTCTAAGAAACAATGGGCCCAGTTGTCAATCAACAAATACACCACAAATACACACAAAAAAATGACAAAATTCAGAGAAGGTACTATTGTTATACTTTTTAAAAGCTAGATAACTGGAGCCATTGCTTTAAATTTCAATTTTAAAATACAAATTTTACCTGAAAAGGTGTCTGGTGGCTGAAGAAAAGCACACTGAACGTGTTAGTTGGAAAGGTTACCAACCTACTTAAAAAAAAAAAGTTTATCTTCTGTTTCTTGGTTTTCCAGACGCCCTGTTATACTACTTGTTGAACTTCATGATGTACTCAACACAGGTATTATCCTAAGTTACAGGTGCACAATGTTACAACACTGTGGGGTAAGTAGGTACTTGGAAAACCCTTTTTATTTTGAAATAATTCTAGAATCACAGGAAGTTGCAAAGAAATATACAGCAAGGTCCCGGTGCACCCTCCCCCAGCCTCCCCCATGGGAACATCCCACATAACTCTAGCACAATACCAAAACTTGGAAACTGACCTTGGGACAATCCACAGAGCTGATTGTGTGTGTGTGTGTGTGTGTGTGTGTGTGTGTGTGTGTGTCTGTGTGTCTGTGTGTTGAGGGGGGCACTATGCAATTTTATTGCACATGTACCTTCATGAAACCATCACCACAGTTAATATACTCAACTAACCATCATCGTGAGTCTTTCTCTGCTACCCCTTCGTAGTCTCACCCAATTCCTTCACCCCCATTCCTGACCCAATCTGTAGATACTTAAATTATCCGCATTTTGTGCATGAGGGAACTGAGGCACAGAGAAGTCAGCAACTTGCCCAAGATCACGTAGCTAGTAAGTACTGGGTCTGGCTTTTGAACTCTTTATCATGAAGAAGCTTACTGTGGAGGGGGGGTTGGGGCGGAGAGCTCAGAGCTGCAGGTAAGTGTGGTGGCCTCCAGCCTCCTCCCGTGTTGGGGAGTTTGCATAAGTCTGTCCTAGTGTGGTGCCAGAATTAAACATGGCCCCGGATGTCACCTTCTTCATTCCAGAGTCATCTCTGTAAGCACAGCCTCTGGGCTCCTTACCCCTGAAGTTCCCCCTCCACTGTCCTCCAGACTGGTGGCAGAATTAGTGGGGCCCAATGCAAAATAAAAATGCAGGGCTCTGCTTTAAAAAGCAGGAAAACAGTGCCATTGAAGATATTAAATATGGAGTTTATTCCTTTCTTTTGTGAGCTCTCTTTTGACCTGTCAGAGGGTGGTTCCTGGGTCAGTAGCATCAATCGGCATCACCCGGGAGATGGTTATAAATGCAGATTCTCAGGCCCCGCCCCAGAATTCTGAAACCAGTAAGTTTGGGGATGAGCGCAGCAGTCTGGGTTCTAACAAGCCCTCCAGGAGATTCTGGTACACACTGCTGTAGAGCTAGGGTCCCTACTTTTTTTTTTTATAAAACAACAGACTAAAGAAATTTGAAATCTTATTTGAAGCTTGCTTGTATTTGGCAGATAAGAGGTGAGGGAGAGAGAAGGAAAGAAGGAAGGAAGGAAAGAAGGAAGGAAGGAAGGAAGGAAGGAAAGAAGGAAAGAAGGAAAGAAAGAGAGCAAGAAAGCAAGAGAACGAGGAAGAAAGAGAGAGAGAAGGAAGGCAAGAAAGACACAGTGGAGGGTGGGGGAAAGGTCCCCTGCACATCTACAGGTCTTAGTTCACCTGATGGTCACAGCTATCTTCCCAAGTAGGTAGTTTTATTTCTGTATCGGATAATGAAAAGGAGACTCAAGAGAATTTAAATTATTGGTCCAAGTTCTCCAAATTAGTGAGCGGCAGAGCTGACATATGAATCTGGGTCTGTCTGACTCCAAAGCCTAGGCTTTTCCCTCAATTTTTCTTCCTCCCTCCCCACTTCTCTGTCATTTGGAGGGCGCTCGCTGAGCACCTGTTCTATGCCAAGATTTCACTGAGTCCCCTCCTCACTGACACTCACTGGGCAATGCGGGTCCGCCACACGCATATGGCTGTCGCACACTGGGAACGCGGCTAGTGTAACTGAGCAACGGGCTTGTTCATTTCATTACCAATGTGGCTTGCATTACGTTTCTATGAAACAGAGCTGCCCTGGAGCCTGACTTTGGCCAAAAGAATGAACTGCACGTTCCTCTTCAAGGGCATCTATTTCCAGGGACACAGGGGGTAGTTTCCCACACCTGGTCCTGTGTTTAGTTGGGAAAAGTGAGGTTAAAAGACAGGAGGGCCAGACCACAAAGCAGGAAGTCCAAGCAACCCCTCTCGGATTTGCTGATTCTCCCGCTCCCAGGGGTGAGGAGCGCCTGTGAACTTCTCATCTGATTTCATTTCTAGTCTTTACCCATCGTCTGGCGCGCCGCAGGCAAACTCAGTGGGGCCGCGCGAGGTCAGGCTGATACGCAGTCTGGCTGGTACCAGGTGCCGAGATAGGCTGAGATCGGCATCCCGCTCAGGAGGCGGCTAATGGGGTGAGCGATGCTCTGTGGATGTCAGGAGCCCGGTATCAGTCTCCTTCCACGGGCTAATCTGTGTGTGCTGGCTTCGTTTCAAGGTCAGGCCTCAGAGATAGCGGGTGGCAGGCAGTTCTTCTAACCGCTCCAAGCTGCATGCCGGATAGGGACAGGCGGCCGCAAGCTCAGTGCCCAGGGTGGCTTCAAAGACCCTGTGAGGCCATGAGAAACTGCCGGAGCCCATTCTTTCTGGGTGGCACCTTGGAGGTCACCAAGACCAGCCGTCTTATCATACAGGTGGGGAAATAGAGACCCAGAGAAGGGAGGTAACCTGCCTCAGCGCGTCAGGGGCTGAGCTGGGTCTGGACCAACTGGGTCTGGACCCACTGCAGAGACGTGGAGCGTGGTCTGGACCCCTTCACTGAGAACTTGGCACATGAACTTATAACTGCACAGAAAGAATCACGGCTGGGCTCTGAGCGGCCAGGCTTCTGAGTTGCCTCCTGCTGGGTCCCTGTGAGTGCGTCAGCAGGTTCTCTCATCCTGCTCCTCCTGGGGCAGAGTGGTCTTCTCTGCGGACACCGGTGGGGTGAGGGTGTCGAGCGTAGCATAGGTGGTGGCAAAGATGAACCCTCCTCATCTCCTGCCTGGTCCTTCCGACGCACCCATCACGACCCCTGGTGCTCTTTCTAACTAAATTACAGTTGTGGGCTTAGTCATCTCTCCTACCAGCTGAAGGCTGGCTAGAGCCAGATGCCACGGGGACATGCATGTCCCGCTGGGAGAGTGCAGAACACAGGCACGAAGGGAGACGGTGCCTGGGCTCGGTGTCCTGACTCCTCCCTGGACCCTCCTTTCTGCATGCACACACCAGCCCCTGCATCCCTGGCACGTGTGGGCACGACTGACCACGTCTGCCTGATTTCCATGTGGGGCCACTGCTCGCATTGCATATACCTCAGCCCTCAACTCCCGGTTAGAGCTGAAAACCCAAGAGGTCGGAGGCAGCCCCCACCCAGGCTGACAGCCCGCAGAGTGTTGGGGAGCTGGGGGGAGGCAGTCCGCCAGCTCCGTGGGAGAGCAGAGTGCCTGCCGACCTCTGAACTGGGTGGCTCCCGCCGAAGTCTCCAGCACTTTATCTTGAGAAAGATAGTCTGTGGGCCCAAAGCAGACAGGCATTCTGCCATGGGAACTGGGCCCAGACTTCAGAACAGCCATTATGCCCTCCAAGACCTCCCGCTCAAGAAGACAGCACTTTCCTCCTTCTGTTCTCTCAGATTCAGGGCAGTTACTGTTCCTGTCCCACAAGGGCTTATCCCTAGCCCCACATGCTGAGGTCCTTGCACCCCCAGGAGGAAATGTGCCCGCACAGGCACCCCATCTTGGGGCACCGGTGTGGTTGTGCAGAAAGGGCCAAGGCCAATGATGTGACACTCAGCCCTCGGAAAAAACAGAACCATAGACTGTGTCTGGTGCAGTGTGTATTTGGTGGAGACTGTCACCTTGTCACCTCCCCTCCCGTCCTGAAGGCATTAGAGTCCCTTGCTTCCACTGTGGGAAGCTTCAGTGGGAGGGTCTGTCTGGGTGCTGGAGGTGGATGGGCCTTTCCTTACCACTCTAGTGTCACCACGCATAGGTCCATGGCCTCAACACAAACACCAAGACTCTGGACTTGAACAAATGACTCCAGGACTGAGGGGTCAGCGGAGATTCAACCTTTCAGGCACACAGTCCTGATCAGCTTTCTGTTCCTGCCTCCAGGACCACTGAGCAGTCCTGCTGCCTGCCCCTTCCACGGGTAGCTCTCCAGCTTCCGGAAGATTCTGTGTGGCCCCACAACCTCTGGCCAGTTCTCCCTTTCCCTGAGTTAGCCTGAGCTGGCTTCACCTGCAATCGGGATTCTTGAAAGACACACCCAGTGATGGAGGAGACATGGTGGCCAGTCAGTTAGTCACCAGAAAGATCTGAGGCTCCCATCTAAATCCCTGTAGACAACTGTCCTGCCTCCCTTTGGCAACACTGTGCTAATACCGGAAGAAGAATATCTGAGACACGTTGCACTGCTTTATTGATTACCTAATTCGTTCTATCAGACACAAGCGTCTTGTGGATTTAGCAACCCTTTTGTCCACAGTACCAAAGGAGGCCTCTCCACTCCTGGCTCCATTCTGTTCCTGCATATCTAGAGGGAGGCCTAAACATGGCCTGGGGGCAGAGGCCCCCTTTGCCAGCACTGGGAGCCCAGAGAGATCAAGTCTGCAAGGGGCAGACAGTTTTCAAAGGGCTGGGAGGCGGTGGGGTTTGCCAGGTGAAATTCCGGTCACCAATGCCACGTCGCCCAGCGACACCAGCTGGGCATCCTACAACTGAACTCTATATTCACACTATCTACCTGGAGAAAATGTCAGATCCCACAGGTTAAGGGTTCAGTCTTACAAGACTGCTCCGCCTCCCCGTTGCAGATGCCGCCTGCAAGGCCACGCTGTCATCCGTGCTTCTGACCAATGGGCCATAGGTCTGACCAATGGGCCATAGGTCCAAACAACCCCTTCCCTGGCTTTGATTAATTTGCTAGAGCGGCTTACAGAACTCAGAGAAACCTTTTCGTTTCTGGATCACTGGTTCATTATACAAAGATATAGCTCAGGAAGAGCCACGTGGTATCGCTGCATAGGGCAAGGTATGTGGGAAGGGTTGGGGAGCTTCCGTGCCCTCTCCAAGCGCATCATTCTCCCCAAAATCTCCACGTGCTCACCAACCTGGACGGTGTCCAAACCCTCTCCTTTTTGTTTTGTTATGGAGGCTTCATTACATAGGTATGGTTGGTTCCCCTCTAAACCAGTCTCGAAGGAGGGGCTATCCCAAAGTCACTTCATTAACATAACAAAAGGCACCTTTACTTAGGAAATTCCAAGGGTTTTAGGAGCTCTGTGCCAGGAACCAGGGTGAACATCAAGTATATAAATACCTATCCATCTGTCTGCCTATTTATCTTTCTAAATCCAAATCACAGCATCAGGCCAGGCAACTAACTGTCTGGGCCGAAGAGACCAGGTGGGAAGGAGACCCAGGGTCCTCTGATCCCCAGTCCCTTTCTGGGGCTTGGCTCCTTCCTCCTGATCCAGGAGCCCGGAGTGTTGGTGCAGAGTGGGACTCTGGTTTAGAGGTGCCTCATGCTGCAGTCCCAGCACTTAGTGACTGTGGGCACACTGCAACCATCAGTGGTGTGGCCTCGCTGAAATGTGCAGGGATGGGGGTGGGGTGAGGGTGGAAGGGTGAGTAGGTAGGAGGGCCTGTAAGGCCCGTCATGTACTTGGCAGGTTTCTCCACTAGAGGGCACTCACTGTATAACTTTTCCTCTTCTGTTTGCTTTCAATTCTATCCTGATGAAAAGTTGTGACTTTTCCTACCGTTGAAGAACAAAAATAGAAGTCTAACTTAAAATTCATGTAGCTATTCTGATGCATGGTTATACTTGGGTTCTACCACCTTTCCAAGAGTTGTCAAGCGTTCCCCCTCTGGGACAGCGGGTGTGGTGGACACGAGCCCCACCTGGCCTTTTGCAGCCAAAATGATTTGCCCAATGGAGACAATGGAGCCCTTCCTGTGCAGTGCCCCACAAAGGTTGGATGGACCCCTCGCTGCCCACCACCAACCCGCTTTCCTTGAGTGGCCTCACAGCTGCCTTCACTCTCACCCCCGACCTGCCCCACGGCCTTCAGGAGGGCAGCGTGTGCAAATGCAAGAGGGCAGTGATGGGTGGTTCTAGGGACCGGCTGAATCCGGTGCTTAGACCACTGCTGGGCTTGGGCTACAGGGCTATGGGAGGCCCTGCCTTTTATAACTGCATCCCTAGACCTCCTGCGCCCAGGTGGAAAGACATTAGGTCCTGTACCAGGTGCCAGTGCTGGATAGCAGCTCTGTGCCCAGGGGGCCAGCCCTGACCCCGTAATACCATCTGGCTGTGTGTCCTCGGGCAAGTCATATCCTCTCTAACCCCCAGTGTCTTTTTAAATAAAATTTTAAACTTTTATTTAAAATCAAATAAAGTACGTTCTGGGGTGGCTCAGTCAGCAGGTCATGATCTCACGGTCATGAGATCAAGTCCCGCGTGGGGCTCTGTGCCAATGGAGTGGATTCTCTCTCTCCCTCTGTCTCTGCCCCTTCTTCTTCCCCACAGGTGTGTGCACGTGCTCTCTCTCTCAAATAAAAAGAAAAGTACTCCTCCCTTGGGGGGATGTTTTGAGCATTGTGGTAGGCAGAATAATGGTCCCACAGATATGTGTGCTTGTTTTTTAAAAAGTTTTTTCAATGTTTATTTATTTTTGGGAGAGAGCGAGAGAGACAGAGCACAAGCAGGGGGAGGGGCAGAGAGAGAGGGAGTCACAGAAGCCGAAGCAGGCTCCAGGCTGTCAGCACAGAGCCTGATGCGGGGCTCGAACTCTCGAACCGTGAGATCATGACCTGAGCCGAAGTTGGACGCTTAACCGACTGAGCCACCCAGGCAACCTAGACACGTCTGCTTCTTAATTCCCAGAATCTGTGAATGTTACCTTACGTGGCAAACGGGTCTTCTTCCCTTCCAGAGTGAAAGAAATCCTTGTAAATAGCTCTGACCCAGATAAAGAGCCTGCACACTGGTGATTTTTCCCCATCTAGTCCTTGGAGCACACGCTCAGTGCTTTTGTGAATTCATGGCTAGGGTGTGTGGATCTCCTCCACCTTTCAGTTCCAGCCTCACCTTCTTCCTCCCTAATTCCCAGGTGCAGGTCCCCTGGCCCCTCCCCCAGGCCTCCCTTCCATGCCCAGCTTCCCCTTCCTCAGATGGCAGGGCCCTCCACCTCCCTGCCCTCTTCATTTCTATCTTCTTTGCAGAAGCCTTTACCCCTGTTCCATGGCCAGCCAAGCCCCTCTTTTCTACTCCACACTCCGGGACCCCTCAGTTACCACCTTCTAACGTGCAGTTTTAGTACCAAGGTTTTTGCAGTAGAGTCAATGCCCACGTAGGAAACGCCAAATGAAACCAGGGATACTTGCATTTTGCATACAGGGCATGAACTTGGGGAGGGGCTTCCTGCCTGTTGCCTTCTGCTTGTGTCTTCTGGAATTCCCGGTAAAGACAGAGCAAAGGGGAACAGGTCCCTGCCCCAGGCTTGGTGGCACTCACTGCTGCTCCCCGCGGGCCGCTGCTGGCTGGCCTGAGCCTGGGCTGAGAGCCTTGGTGTATAGCAGATAGTCAGGCCACCTCATCAGACTGGTGGGGTGGCCGTGCTGCTCAGAGACGGTAAACCTGTTGGCTCACAGAGCCCAGGGAGACCCGAGCACACTGAGTTCACAGCCACGACTTCCCAGAAGGAAGTCTAAATTTGGACGGCACACTGGAGGCATGTGATGACTAGGTGGCTGTAGCCGATTCCCTGCCCAGAACCCCGGCTCTCACTGTTCCCATCCATGCGGGTGGCCTCTTCACTCAAGTGCCTGCAATGCTCCCAGAAGCCTTCTGTCTGCAGGGAGCTTGACCTTGCATAGGGCAGGCCAGAGATGCCAGAGTTAGCTCCCGGGAAGCAGCTGGTGGAACTAAGGGGGGTAGCCCCCAGCTTCTTCCCTTCATGGGCGGGACACCTCTGAGGCCTGCTCCCCACAGTCCCCACAGCCGCCCCTGGAGTTGAACCCTGGGTCCCCACAGCAGCAATCCACTCACTAGCACACCCGGAATGGCTTTCCTCCCTCCCTGTTCCCTCCCCCCCTGCTTTCTGGGAATCCCCTCTGAATAAACAGCTTGGAGCCTGGTCTCAGGCTCTGTTTCTGGGGGAGGCCAGGCTACCCAAAACACCCAACTGCGGAACCAGCCCTTCTGGAAGCAGACGGGCTCATCTTCAAGACACATCTACTAGTTCAATAACAATCACATTTGAAAACTGGGAATTAAAAAAAAAATTTGTAGCTGCCAACACCATAGCAGTTCCTTGGATTAAAATATTCCCCTTCCTCCCACCACAGCTCAATTCTCTGTTTTGAGATTCATGATAAAGCTTATTTTAAGGCTCTGTATCTGTGCTAGTGGGTTTTCCCCGGACTTATTTGCATATGATCCAGTTGTTGTGTTTAGACCTTCGTCCTAAGATATCCCCGTTGCCTGGTTTCCCTTGTGCTTATGGTGAATTTTAAAATCCAATTTCCAAAAGCTAATTACCCAGACAATTGACCGGATTTTCTGATACGCCCCCAAATTTGCAATATCCTCTAGATGTGTCCCAAATTTCTGAGTAGGGCTTGGCGACAGCGTTGATGTTCCTACAGGGAGGAGCATCCTGAAGGAGATCTGCCCTTCTAGGCCAGAGGCGTGGTGACACCCCCAGCGGGGCCCCAGCACAGAGCCTACAGGTGCTCACGCCTACCTGGGCTGATCTCAAAGAGGTGCTTCCCTGCGTCCTCGGGGCCAGGAAGGAGTTCAGTCACCCGGGTCCCTTGTAGAGAAATAAATCCCTAAAATAAAGAGACAAACACAAACACGGGAGGCATGAGATGGCAGGGGAAGGGTTCCTTCCTGTGGTCAGGGCTCCTGGAGAGAGAGGGTGGGGCTTCGGGATCAGGCCCCAGCAGGAGCCTGCACGGGGTTCCCGGTGGACTGGGGTGGACGTTAGGGTTTACACACGTGGTTGGAAGAACTCTGCCCCCAGGCAGGGCCGAGACGGCCTGGAGGTGTTACTCCTTCATTAAGGCACAGAAATGCATATCTGGAGCAGGGAGGAAGGCCCCCATTATTACCCCCTTCCACCCCCCTCACCCCACCCCGTTCTAATGCAGCCATTTGCAGCCTTTCTGGGGCACAAGGTTTAGGTTCTGGAGGGTCAGGGAGAGGAAGGCTGTCACTGGGGCTGGCTTCTTGTATGTAGCTGTCCCTGAAGTGACATGGGAGGTCAACAGCTCTGTGAGTCTGGTTCTGCCCCCTCCCAGAAGGTGGGATTTTATTTCTTGTTCAGTGGGAGTCAGCTAGTGCACAGGAGGTACCCAGCACAGATCATGCCTCGTGCCTGGGGTATCTGTGTATGTACATGACAGGGGGTGGGTGGGCCCACCCTACTCTCCAATGCTGAAATCTGCATGACAGGGGGTGGGCCCACCCTACTCTCCAATGCTGAAATCTGGTAGGCTAGAAGATGCAGGGAAAGACCATGGGGTGCAGGGACAGGTACTCTGGGTTTGGGTCTCAACCCTGCACTTTCGGGCTGTGTGACCTCAGGCAGAACACCTAACTTCTCTGAACCTCAGTTTCCACATCTGGACAATGGCACAGTAACTCCCACTTCTTAGGAAGCATTGAGACACCAGATTCCTGTTCAGGAGGTCCTGCTCGAGATGGGTACTGTCACAATCACCTTTACTCTAGCTCTTCCTCCCCCCCCCCCCCGCCCCCCCAGCACTAGGCAGGGCCTCCTTTGTTCCCTTTGTTCCCTCTCTCTGTTAATGACTAATCTCTGCGGTGACTTTTCTTCATTTTGTTCATGTTCAGATTTGTTCATTTAAGACTGCGTGTGGCTCTGACTATACATTTTTGGCTCTCTCCACACAAAACTTATTTTAAATTCCATTTCTGTAGCGTACCTGTCTGGGCTTAAATCCTGGCTCAGTTACTTAGTGGCTGTGTGACCTCGGACAAATTGCTTAACCTCTCTGTGCAATCTCACAAAAACCTCATTGGTGAAATAGGAATGATAATAGTACTTTGTGGGGCTGTTGTGAGCGTTGGAAGAATGAATCCCGGGAAGACCTTACGGCAGTGACTGCAACTTAGTAAAGCACGCTTGCATCTGTGTTTGCCCAGGTGAGGGGCATGATCATGCCACCCCCAGCCCCCAACTCTTGTGCGTGCTCACAGAGTGTTCATCTCCCCACGCCATCTTTTCCAGGCAATTCCTGGGTGTAACAGGAATGCAGGTGGCTGGAGCCTCTGCACGGCTGCTGGCGTCTCATGCTGAGGGGAGATACATGGACGTACCTTTTCTCACAGAAGCCACGTGAAGGCAGGACAATGTCTTTGCTTTAGAGAAATTACAGCAATAGACCAGAGAACCAGTAACTGTTGTAACTGAATTATCAGTTACTTTCTTGCTAGAGAATCTGGAGTTACTGGGAATAAATTAGGAGTGCAGCCCCTGCATGGGGAGACGTGCTCATTAGAGGGCGTGGACAAGATCCATCACTGGCTAATGGGATGATCTCTGGTGTTTGCTGTTTCAGTAACTGGGCACTTTGCTTTATTCCTCAGTTCCTCAATAGCTGTCACCCATAAAATGGGAGTAACATTGTTGACACTGACATTACTTTTTATTCCAGCTAAATAGAAAAGCAGTAATAGCTACTGTTTGGGGAGCTGGTTCTATGTTCCCGGCTCTTTGTTTAATCAATGCTGGATTGTTTGTTTAAATCTGGAGGCCTCATGGGGCAGGTACTACTATTCCCATCTTCCTGGATGAGCAGCTGGAAGTTGGAGAGGTAGAGCAGCCAGCTCCTTGTCCCACTGCTGGCAGGGGCAGGCTGGGAGGTGCGCCCAGCCCTGGCTGACGCTGGAGCGCCTTGCCTCTCATATGTGATAGCAGCTGCTGACCAACTTTGCGTGCAAGATGCCGTCACGGAGAGCCAGGCCGTGACTTTGGCTCATTCCGTGAATCCCAGTGTGGTTCCTACCGCAGCAAGAGACCTTCAGCATTGGCTTTGGGCCGCCCACATCCCTCCTGCCTCCACGAGTCAAGAGCCCGGCTTTGATCCCAGCACTGTGCGGGCACTGTGGGGGGACGGGGAGATAACAGAAAGATTTCTGGAAAATCCCCAAATATGTGGACATCCCATGAACATACTTCTAAATAATCCATAGGTCAAAAAAGAAATAAAAAAAAATCAAAAAGTACTTTGTACTGAATAAAAACAAAAACACGACGTATAAAAATTTGTGAAATGCTTTTCAAGAAGTGCTTAAGGGCTAAGTGATAGCACTCAGGGCTGATATTTGGAAAGAAGGCCTTTGAGGCCTCCACCTTGAGAAAATACGTAAAGAAGAGCAAGTGAAACCCAAAGTAAAAGAAAGAAACAAATAAAGATCAGAGTGGTTACAAATAAATGAAAAATAATAGAGAAAAATCAATGAAACCAAAAGCTTGTTTTTTAAGGAGATCAATACAATTGATAAGCTTTTAGTCAGACTAATCAGGAAAAAAAAGAGATTACCAATATCAGGAATGACAGAGGTGACATCATTGAAGATTCTTCAGATATTAGAAGGATAAGGTAATATTAAGAACAACACTATGCTAGTAACTAGACAGCTTAGATGAAATGGACCAAAAAGACACAAACTATTGAGGCTCACTTAGGAAGAAATAGCGAAATAGCCCCATATCTTGCAGAGAAATGGAATTTGTAGCTAAAAACTTCCCACAAAGAAAACTCTAGGCTTAGATGGCTTTATTACTCAATTCTGTCAAATACTTTAAAAAAATAATACCGATACTATCCACAGGGTTGTGTTTTTTTTTTTTTAATTAAGAAAGAGGGCCTATTTTCTAATGCACTTTATGAGGCCAGCTTTATCTTTACATATAACTAGCCAAAGATATTACGAGAAAAGGACATTACAGATTAAGATCCCCCAGAAACATAGAGGCAAAAATTCTCAGCAAGAATTTAGCACATCAAACAACATATAAGAAGGAAAATATATAAGGAACAACTGGCAAACTGTAATTCACCATATTAATAAAGTAGAAAAAGGATAAGATCATCTCAGTAGACATAGAAAAAACATTTGAAAAAAATTCAACATCCATTCCTGATTAAAAATGTCAACAAATTAGGGATAAAACCAACTTCCTCAACCTGATAAACGGTATCTATAAAAAACTAAAAGCTAATACTATACTAAAAGTTCTTCCCCTAAGACCAGGGTCAAGACAATGGTGTTTATTCTTACCACTCCTATGAAATATTATACTGGAGTCCTAGCTGCTATAGCAATGTGAGAAAAAGAAAAGTTGTTCAGATTGGAAAGGAAGAAGTAAGGGGCGCCTGGGAGGCTCCGTCGGTTAAGCGTCCGACTTTGGCTCAGGTCATGATCTCACGATTCATGAGTTTGAGCCCGACGTCAGGCTCTGTGCTGACAACTCGGAGCCTGGAGCCTGCTTTGAATTCTGTGTCTCCCTCTCTCTCTGCCCCTCCCCTGCTTGCACTCCATCTCTCTCTCTCTCTCTCAAAAATAAATAAACATTAAAAAAAAAAAAAAGGAAAAAGTAAAAGTTCTTTCACAGACAACCCACTGTCTATGTAGAAAATCCGGTGAAAACCTACAGAAACTAAACTACCAGTTTGGAGTTACTAGAACTAATACATGATTTTGGCAAGGTTGCAAGGTTACAAGAGAAATGCACATAGCTGAATCATATTTCTAGATACTACCATCGAACAACTGGAAACTGAAAATCAAAACCATTTTTAATTTACATCAAAAATATGAAATACTTAGGGTAAGTATGGCAAAAGATGTTTAAGATCTGTTCACTAAAATCTATAAGTGAAAATGAAAGAAGATATAAATAAATGGAGAGAGACACTGCGTTCATGGGTCAGAGGACCATTCATTGTTCAGATGTCAATTCTCCCCAAATTGCTCTCTAGATTTAATACAATCCCAGTCAAAATCCCAGTGGGTGTTTTGTAGAAATTGACCAGCTGATTCCAAAATATAAAGGACCTGCCAATAGCCAGACAACTCTGAAACAGCAACAAAGTTGGATACCTAATACTGCCAGATTTCAAGACTTATTATAAAGTTATAGTAATCAGAACTGTTATGATATTGGCATCAAGAAAGACAAGTAGATTAATCAAACAGAACAGGGCGGGGGCGCCTGGGTGGCTCAGTCAGTTGGGCGTCCGACTTCAGCTCAGGTCACGATCTCACGGTCCGTGAGTTCGAGCCCCGCATTGGGCTCTGGGCTGATGGCTCAGAGCCTGGAGCCTGCTTCCGATTCTGTGTCTCCCTCTCTCTCTGCCCCTCTCCCGTTCATGCTCTGTCTCTCTCTGTCTCAAAAATAAATAAAACGTTAAAAAAAAAAATTAAAAAAAAAAAACAGAACAGGGCGTTTATACACACACATACACATAAAAGTTATATATATGTGTGTGTGTGTGTGTGTATGTATATGTGTATATATATGTATATATATGTGTGTGTGTATATATATACAACTGATTTTTGACAAAGGCACACAAGCAATCCAGTGAAGAAAGGAAGTGTCTTTGGTAAGTGGAAGTGGAACAATTTCATGTTCACATGCAAAAGTAATAAACTTTGATCCATGGCTCACATCACGTACAATAATATGCTGAAATGAATCACAGACCTAAATGCAAAATCTAAGACTGAAACTTCTGGTAGAAAATGTTAATGACTTTGGATTAGGCAAAGATTTCTTAGGTACATCAGAAGCTCACTTCATGAAACAACTAATTGATAATTTGACTCATTCAAATAAAAACAGTTCCTTAGAAGGTACTAAAAGAAGGAAAATATGAGTTATGAAAGAAAAGAAATGAGAATATGAGACTATCCGAGAATGAGAAAATATTTGAAAATCATGAGTCTGATAAAGGACTTGGGCCCAAAATATACAAAACATTTTCAAAATTTAATAATGAGCAAGCAATCCAGTTTTAAAATAGGCAAAAGATTTGAACAGATACTTTACCATAGAAGGTACGAGGGTGGCAAAGAAGCTCACGGAAAATTCTCTACATCGCTGGGCATTCTCATACGCTTGATATTTGATAAAGTCTTTTTGAAAGCAATTTTGCAATCTCTAAAATAATGTTAAAATAAAATATCCCTTTAGCCTAGTGGTGAATTTTGAGAATTTGTTCCAAGGAAAGACAAATGCATAAAGATGCACGTATAATGATGCTCATCGAAGCATTGCTTTCCTGACAGAAAAAAGTGGAAAGCAGCTTACTTGTCCATCAATGGGGGAGTGTTTAAATTATTTCAGGTACAGCCTTCCACAATGAGGTAAATGCAAAAGTCTTCTAATATGAATTGTTAAGTCAAAAAAGGGGGTGCTAGAAAAATAATTGTAGTACGATCTCACCCCAATTTCTGTTACTGCCCTCTCTCAAGAACCTGCACGTTACTAGGCATACAGAAATGGCAGTGACAGCTTGCACTGTGGGATGGAGTGGTGAGGCAGCTTTATGGTTTGCTTCGTAATGTTGGCATCAGAATAAGGAAATTTAATAAAAGTAAAAAAAAAAAAAAAGGGTAGTCAGATACTTCACAGGGTGCTGCCCACACCCGATGGTCTGTTGCCAACTTTCCACGGTAACTCCCTGACGGAACGCTACTCACTTCATGTGTCAAGGGCCAGGCCAGCATTTGCTCAGCCGGAATGTCCCTCTGTCATTCTCAGGCAAAGGACGGTGATCTTCCCTTCCTCCTCCTTTCTCAAACATTGGGAGCGACAGGCCTCTCAACTTTCATGGGACTGAAATCTAGGGACATCTACCTTCCAAGCCGCCTAACCAGGGCACAAGCCTCTGCCCGCTGGAGAGACGGCTGCAGCCCGCTGGGCAAAATGATCCCTCTTGGGAACAGCTCCCAGGGCACCCGGCAGTCCGGAGGCCTCGGCTCGGTCCAGGGGACTGACCGTGAGGGTAACAGCAGCAACAGTGACAAAGATTTCTGTTCATCTCCATCCAGTTGTCTCACCCCCAGGACCCGCCCACATTGCAAAAAGGTAAGCAACGATGACGCTTTAGGTCTGGGGTGGTGTGGGGCTGTCACAGGAGCCTCACAGGTATGTGCTGCAAACATATCTGGTGTCACTCCTCTGCCACCATTTACCAACAGTAAGCATGTGAACTAGGTTGCCTCACCCAGCCTCAGTTTCCCTCTCTGTCACGTGCTGTGTTGCGAAGATTTCGTGAGCTGATGTCTGGATGGCACCGGATTCAGTGCCTGTCCTGAGTAAGTGGTGTTGTGATTTATGAATTATTTCATAGCCTGGGAGTGGAGTCCGCTTATGACCATTTCATGGGAGTTAGAATATATTTAAACATTTCAAAATAATTCTAGAGGTTTGTAATTATTGTGACATTGTCACTGAGGTGGGACTCAAGCAGCTCCTGGGCTGAGGCCCGGGTTTCTTACCTGTAAAAACAAGGATATTAACCTCTGTCCTTTGCTCCTCACCGGGCTGCCTGAGCTAGTGCTTTGTAAGCATTAAGGGCCGAATAAATAGGGAGTAATTGTCATAATTATTATTGTAAAACCTATTTTGGCCGCCACGCCGGTTTGTTCTGGGAACATCCTCTCCGCCAATGATACCATTGCTTGTGGCACAAAATAAGGTCTGATGTAGATTCAGGAGTCCCAGGAGGGTGAAGGGGGGGTTCCTCCTTCGCAGTTTGCGATGACAGCCCTGTGGGGACCTCCTGCGGGACCTGGGATGTCTGCACTCCTCCTACCCGTCTCAGTTTTAGGGTTCGTGATAGTTCTGAGAACGTCGCCCTCTAATTGAGCTCTCTCTCCAAGCTGATCAAAGGCTGGCTGTCTGGGAAGTCTTCACTTTTCACTCTGTCTGGAGGGAGACTGTCTGAAGAACCAACTTCTGAAATGCTCCTTAGCAAGGACATGATAAGATTTTCCACCGGCAGCATCTTGGAAAATTGCAGACACGTTTCAAAAAGCAATCACTCAAGCTACCTTATCTCCTGTAATTCTGATTGTGGCCTCAGATCAATCTTAAAAAGCTTTAGCCTCTGACACCCAACCAGGAACTGAACCACTCCGAATTTTAAATAACACAGATCAGAATGAAGTTCAGTGCCAAGCAGGGAACATCCTCCCTTTCCTTATCACACAAGCCTGTAACCACGGCTATTACTGTCTAAAATGCAGATATTAAGAAAGGCAACCTGAAGTTGGAGACAAATTGCTTTTTGGCTGGGGCGCTTTCCCTCCCTAAGGGGTTGAGATGAGTCACTGATCCAGGCTGTGTCTTTGCTAAGGACTTGGTCCCAAAGTTTCTCCCAGCAGATCCCAGAGTGATGCTGTGTCCCGTCCCTTCCAAATGCATTTGGTGTGCTCCTCGTGTCCCCCACCTTGCTTTACCACTGAGTTGCTGGCTCTCCCTAGTCTCCCTAGAGAGCCTGTCACCAGGTGTACCCTGTGGGACGACACTGCGTCCTGAAGGAAGCAGGGGCTTTGGGGTCTGAGCACCAGCTCTCTGTACCTTCAGCTGCCCACAGTCCCTGAATCCCTTACTGCAGGGCTGCCCAGCCCAGGGTCCAAGCCCATGAAGGTGGATCCAGCTGGGATCCAAGGGTAAGCCTGGGACCTGGGGCCTGGGGCAGACTTGCAGCCTTAAGCATGGGGTCTGGCAGAGCCCCCATAAGCCCTCCAGCCTCATAGCCAACAGCCAAACCCAACCCCCGAGGGAATGTCCTTTGCATGGTGGGTGGATCCTCTTTCTGGGGTCCTGGTCTTCCCTGTAGTTAGTTAGTTAGTTCCTTTGTTCGTTCATTCTGTGCCACTCCAGCATCCTGGTCTAGACCCCCGTGTACCCCCGACTTGCACTGAGTCATTTCTAAGGCCATTCCTTTAGGCAGCCCCATCTCACCGGATTCCTAAGTCTCTCAGCAGGTGGTGGGGTTGAGTCTGTGCCTCATGTCCTCAGCTAACACGTCGGCTCCACCCTGGTGAGGGAGCCTTGGGCTCAGCCTCTCACCCCAGGCCCTTGTCATCAATGTAGGCGTTCTAATGCCCGTGACCATGTTCGTGGGTCATGAACGAAACGCAATGCCAGGTTGGCAAGTGTCTGTGTAAAGGCCGTGCTCACTAGATTTAGTGTCCTGGCCTCACTGGGTCACCGTTGCAGGCTCACAGTGGTGTTGAGTAGTCGTCTAGGGACACAGGGGAACTAGTACTTGTGACTAGGGGACCAAAATGCTTACACAGTGGTTTTCCTGAACCCTCTAGTGGTGACAAAGCTCTGGCCAGTGGGACTGGGCAGGAGTGACCTCCAGCCTTCTCTCCTTCCTCCCCACACTGGGTCAACCTTGGAGGCCTTGAGAGACAGATAAGGCTGCCACCTGGTCCACAGCAAAAGATAAATTTTTATTGTGTTTAGGTGCTGGGATTTTAGGACTACTTAGCATTGTTTATTGTAACTAATTAGAAGTTATTTTGAGAAATTAAACTTTAGATAATTTTATCCCAAACTGCTCACTTGGCGCCACACACACACACACACACACACACACAAAGTTTTAGAATCCTAGTACTATTTATACATTGTATTTTTATGTAGGCCAAGCTGTTTAATTAATAAAGATTATTCTTGGGGCGCCTGGGTGGCTCAGTTGGTTAGGCGGCCGACTTCGGCTCAGGTCATGATCTCGCGGTCCGTGAGCTCAAGCCCCGCGTCGGGCTCTGTGCTGACAGCTCAGAGCCTGGAACCTGTTTCAGATTCTGTGTCTCCCTCTCTCTGATCCTCCCCCATTCATTCTCTGTCTCTCTCTGTCTCAAAAATAAATAAACGTTAAAAAAAATATATTAAAAAAAAATAAAGATTGTTCTCTCGCTCCTCTGATTGGATGTTGGGAGGGAAAGGCAATGAGAGATCAGGCCCATCTAATGTGGCATTAGAAGGCACAGGGAAATTGCCTCACTCTCGTGGTCGGAGGCTCTGAGCAGGGCTTGGAGGGACATCTGGGTTCTGGCCTCGAGCTGTGATGGCCATGTGGCACCCACTTCCTGCCTGACTATTTAGACTGGAGCACTGGAAGGAGCCCAGCAAGACTGTAGGTCGCTGTATAAGGGGTCACGGCTATCACAGCAGTCCCTGGCCCGTGCCCAGCCATTGTAGGATCTCCCCTGGACAGAGCATGAAAGTGGCCTCTCTTCCCCCATGGCTCACTGGACCCAATGGTAGGCCTCTTTGCCTCCTTAAAATACCTGGCTTTCCAGATGGAGGGCTTAAGGGAGAAACAGAGATAGGCCCGATCCATGTGGAGCCCACGACACTCAGTATCTGCGGTAGAGGGCTGGTGCATTCACATGGGAACCAGCCATCAGAGGCACATGCTCTGAGTTTCTTAAGGGGAGAGCGTCTTCACTGGCCACCCGCCTCTTTCCGGTATTTTCTCTGATCCAGGACTTGGGTGGATGTTGGTGTAGATTTCTGTCCCACCTTAGTGCTCACCCTGCCCTGGTTCTTTGGAGCCTGCCTGGTGGGTTTGGAAAAGCCTCTGGTGTTCCCTTTGAACTGGGAGCCCTTAGTAGGCATTACCACTTGGCCCCTGTCCCACACCGGGAGGAGCGGTGGGGGGCGGGGGGCAGGGTGCGGGACACAGGGCCTCTCCACAGCCCGGAGTCCTTGGCAATGAACCATAAGCCTGCTCTTCATGCAGTCGTCCCTGGCATGTTTCCAGCCTTCTGACCCCATGATGGACAGGCCATCCCAGAGGCTGAGCCTGCTTACTCAGCCTGGCCCATGCTTTGGGACACACTTCCTCAGAAGTTTGTTTCTGCTCAGAATCTGCACTATTGGGATGTGCTGATGCTGGGTCCAGGGGCTCGCCTTGGATGGGAGGGCCCATCCTTTGGCTGGAAATGGTTTGGTTCTGTCTTATTGCTCAAAGCTCTTCAACTACTGCTGTGCTCTGGGGCACATAGTGCCTCTGAGAGTGGCCACTGGATTGTTTAGTTGAGAACAGGTTCGTCTAAGAAACACCGTATGGATTCTTTGTACACTGACCTGTGCCTGGCTGACCTGTGGCGGTGACTGCCACCAAAGGGCCTAGGCCGTGTTTTGCTGAGAAAGGCACAACTCCTCCCCATCCTCTCAAAAGCTGCTCTTCATTCAGCAAATGCTCCCTCTGTCCTCGGGGGACCAGGCAAGGCAGGAGACCTACACGGACGCTCCCAATCCCCTCCATTTTGCTCAGTGGTCTACTAATGTATTAAGGAGTTGGAATGCCCCAAATATAATTAAAAGTAAGTTATTCTGGTCTAAACAATGAATGAAATATATTTTCCATGCTTCCTCAATGTCATTTGATTCATTTTTTCTGCCTAGTAATTGACAAAACTAGCAATTTACCAATCAGTCTTGTAGCTATTACTATAAATTAACTGGGTTCAACAGAAAGCCAAAGGATTGATTAAAAGTGGGAGACATTTAAGTACTATAAAAGCTAACATGCTTGCTGACTTAAATTAGCAGACACTGAGAGAAGCTCATTACATCTCCATGAACGGTCAGGCCACACTCAAGGAAACACAGAAGTCATTTTTAGAAGGCAAAGATCCGTTTTGTAGGCAGTGACATTCTGGGTGCAAAAGAATTCAGGGGCAACCAGACACTCGTCACTTGTGATTTATATATTCTTGAGTGTGTCATCAGACCTCTTAGTATCTTGGTTTTCTTTCCCTACAACAGTGGCAAATATTACCATATAATGATTAACGGTAGATACTCACGAGTTATTACTGGTCTTGTTATTTCAGGGGGGCCCACTTTCAAAACCACTGCTGTATTGTACAAGATAAGCTTTAAAACACATTATTTGTGGATGATTCCTTCAATCTTATATTTTTTTCCTTGACATGCCAAACGCAGGAAAAAACGGTTTTAACTAAATATTGTCTAAAAATTGTTTAAAAATGAGTTGGCTGCTGTTACCGATTTGAATTTACTAAGTATGTTTCTGTTTGATTTAAAGTAACTGACTAGAATTTTCATTTTTATCTGTTTAATAGTGGGGAGTTACATTTCTCAAATAGCTTCAAAAATATAAAGCTTCCTTTAAAAAGAAAGCCTGATACTTGATATTTGATATCTGGTATTCGAACCTAAATAAATGATGGCTTTCTCTTTCTAGAAGACTCCAAAGAGTAATTCTTTACAAAAGAAGCATTTGAAGTTGTCTCCAAGGACATCTTTTTTTTTAAGTAGCCTTCACACCCAGCACAAAGCCCAATGTGGAGCCCAATGTGGAGCCCAATGTGGAGACCAATGCGGCACCCAGCGTGGGGCCTGAACGCACAACCCCGAGATCAACACCTGAGCTGAGATCAAGAGTCGAACGTTTAACCGACCGAGCCACCCAGGCAGCCCCCACCCCCCACCCCAAGGACAGTTTAAACAAGAAAACATTTATTGTTTAATTTTTCTTTGCTGCACTAATGGTAATGTTACTATCAGTCCCCAGTTAGCTCATGGCGACTTCTGACCCCCTGTGGAGGGCACCTGTTTGCTAGCTCTTGAGTTATCCTGAGGCAGCGAGTGGGGCTTTTGCTGTATTCGGTACCTTTCCGTCATGCTCCTGTGTTCCTTCTCCATGCAGCTAGATTGGCTAGAATTCACTGTGGCAAGATCTATGGTAGCAGCTAGGGAAGTAATTAGTTGCTTGCCCTTTTGTGGACAGAGATTTGCAGGTGGAAAGGAGGAAGGAGGAAGAGAAGCCAGGCTCTCCAAAAGTTCTAGGGAAGTCAGGGGCAAGTTTACGAGCAAGCTTAAACAGGACCAGTTGGAGACACCAGCTGCAAAGGTCCCCTGGCATCAAGGTCTGTATCTATCAGCCCTCTTGCCACCAACCGTGCCTCCATGCAGACCTTTGCCAGGTGCAATGGTTGGAGCTTTTTTACTGAATAGCTGCCCAAGACCGAAGGTGGTGCCAACGGCAGGAACTCTGGGAAGCTCTCCTGGTCTGGCCAGACCCCCAGAGCTTTTCTGCTTCTTCAGGCTTGTGTTCTATTCATCCAGAAAGGAACTTCTGCAAACTTCCATGGTTTGGCTGACTCCAGTTACTGTGCCTCTATTCCTCTTTGCCTTGAAAGGGCTCCACTGGCGTTTTGGCTTTGAGGGTTGAAAGGGTACTCAGAGATCCTCTCTGGCCAACTTCCCATTCAATGACCAACTCTCTTTGAAGCCAAGTGGCGGTCTGGCCTCGGCTTGCACAGCACCAGGGACTGGAGCTCAGCCCTGACCAGAAGACCACTCCACTGAACAGAGGATTTTTCACATACAGGGGGACATGGAGGCCTTTGTGTAATTCCACTTGTCCTGGCTACAGCTTCTGGAGGTCCACAGAATAGCGGTAGTCTTGTTCACGTGAGGTACAGTGACCGAACGGGTGCCCTTCCCAGGATCTGTCTTCTCTGGATGATTTATTCAGTCTGTCCCTCACGTGGACAGGAGTTCAGACCCCTCGCCATCCTGGCTGTCCTGCTGCACTGAAAGTGTGGTGCCTCGAGGGGCTATCATGTGACAGTTGTGACCTGGTGTGACCACGGCAGAGCTTAATGGGTTTTCCTGTCCCTTGTTCTAATTTCTGTGCATCTCAATAACAACCTGCAGTCCCCAGATCTTCTGGCAACTATATCTCACTGTGAGTCTGTACTGGGCTTTTAAGCTAATTAAAACTCTTACCTCTGCCTCATTCAACCTATTCTTAATCTAGGTTTCTCTATTCTGTGAAATCAAGTGATTGTTTTTGAACCAAAGGGAGGACTTTATATTTTATCTTAACAATTTCCCATGAAACCAGCCTGTCAAAGTCATTTTGAATCTCTATGCTGTTTTCTGCCTTTGCTGTCCCTCCCAGCTCTGCAGATTCACTAAATGCATCTTTGGTTTTGCTCTGGGAAGCCACTGCCATGCTGTGAGGATACCTGAGTGGGCCACAGAATGATGAGGAAACATGTGCAGGAGAGAAACCACATGGCCCAGATAGAAGAGTGAGAGCAAAAGCAGAAACTGCCTAGAGTCTCAAAGGCCGAACCTGGAACTCGCCCAGCACCACTTCTGTCTCATCAGGAACAGAGGAGGGGAAATCGATTCCAATTCCTGTGGGGAGGAGCAGTGTGCACTCCGGGGAAGGCAGGAACGGGCGGTGGCCATCCTCGGACACCAGCCTATCACATACCACCTACAGTCGGTATGAACATTAAAGCAAGTTAATACATGCGAAGCACTTAGAACCATGCCTGGTTCATAATGCACAGAAGTGTTTGCTGTTAGCTAGATTCAAACCCAGGAAGTAAGGCAGAGCCAAGATCAGGGTCATGATGCACACCACTGGACTCGTCTTGCTTCATTGAGCTGGGTGACTTACTAAGCCTTCACTGGCTCCAATCCCACCCAGGGGAGAAGACCACCTCTAAGGTGTTGCCTACATGTTGAATCTCACTGTCATGGCAGCCCTTGTGGTCGGTGGTGATTCTCACCCCACACAGGGGAATGGTGGCTCAGAGCGGGAAATCCCCTTTTTTGGTTACTAGCTGGTAAGCATGGAAGCCAGACAACAAAAGTCTGTCCTTCTCTATCATGTGGGATTCTGTAAAACGGCTTGCTGGGGTCCAGACAGCGGGTGTCCATGGCAGTCCTGACACCCACTGGCGTGGACTCTTTATTGAAAAAGGCAGCGTGGACCACATGCAAGGCTGCTCTCAGGGAAACCTGTGGGTTTGGACGATCCTCACTTTCTGGATCTGTCACCTGCTTTTCCCATTTAATTTAATTAATTAATTTTTAATGTTTATTTATATTTGAGAGAGAAAGAGCAAGAGGGGGAGGGACAGAGAGAGAAGGAGACACAGAATCTGAAGCAAGCTCCAGGCTCTGTGCTGTCAGCACAGAGCCCGATGTGGGGCTTGAACTCACAAACCTTGAAATCATGACCTGAGCCAAAGTCGGAAGCTTAACCGACTAAGCCACCCAGGCCCCCCTCACGTTTCATTTTAGAAGGCTTCTTAGTGCTTCTTGGAGCTCTTCTATTTTAGATCCCATTTGAAGGATTGTACGTATCTTGTCTCTGAGAGTTTGGGCAGCACTGACACCCCCCCCCCATTCCCATTGTCTGGTCCTTAGCACAACCAGGGCCCCAGAACACTGCACCAAAGGTAGGAGCTTCAAAGACCTCCCCACATCTGCAGCTCATAGGTGGCAAAAATGGAATTTGAACCCAGGTTCTCTGAGTCCAAATATAGAAAATTATAGCACATAACCTTCCACTTTATCTTTCTGAGCATCACGTTCTCCATGCGTACAACAGAAATGACTTAGACCTGCCCTTGTAAGCTTGCTCCGAGCCTCAAAGGAAATCATGAATGTTTATTCAACAAGTGTTTACAGAGCTTCTACTCTGTGTTGGGCACTGCTCGGGACACTGAGGACACAGATATGAACAAAACAGACAAAATCCCGACCTTGATGAGCTTACATTCTAATAAGGGAACGCAGTCCAGTTACCTCCTTGCCAGCCATCGGGCATTTTACAAAAACAATCAAGTATTTTCCTACCGAGCATCCAACACAAGGCTGGGTCAGAATTCACTCATTCATTCAATTTGTTTCTTCATCCATCCATCCATTCATTCAATTATTCACATAAGTGTCAAATATTACCAAGAATCAGGTATGTACTCAGTGCGGTGCTAGGTGGTGGGAAAAGAGAAAGGGTAAGTAAGATAAACCGTGGCCCCGTCTGAATGAAGTTTACAGTCTAGAACGGGGAACAGACATTAAACTCAGGAAGTGTTATAAAAAAGCAGCAGCAATATCAACAACAGCAGCAGTCGTCGTCGTCATCATCATCATCATCATCATCATCCTCTTGGGCTGGTTTGAGCAACAGCTCACAACCTACGAAGGATGCTCAGTCAGCGTGTGCTAAATCAACTCCAGCTGAGCCCGATTCACAAGGTCTAGACGTGAAGCAGCGTCTGACGCATGGGCCGCTCTCTGCCTTGCTGTGAGCACGGGCTGGGCTCTGATCGGCCTGACAGCATCTTGATTGTGGCCCCCAGACAGGGCTGAGATAAGGGGGGGGGGTGCTGGGTAGAGTGTCACACAGGCAAAGTTGGGAGGTTCTACAGGCTGACATTAAGCGGCACAGCAAAGAGCTGCTTCCTAGTGGTCCTGCTGCACATCTGTCGGCCTTCAGGCGCTATGGTAGTGTACCCACTAGCCTAGGCCTGATGCCAGCCCCCCACTTCCCTCATCCGAGGAACCCAGGCACCTTCTCCAGGGGCAAGGACCCGAGGAACCCGCTCAGGACAGCACTGTCTTCCCCTTGCACAAGGCAGAGGCTAGGGCTGACTGGCTGCATGCTGGCACATTCCCTGTGACCTTCAAGCTCTAGGGTCAGATGGCCTCTCTCTCCTCCCCAGAGGTTTCCTCTTTCTTTAAGATTTCTGGCTCCTGACTGTCCAGTGTTAATGTTTGCTCCTAGAAGTACATCTGCTTTCCCATCCATCTTGTCTTTCCTCCTCCCAATTCCAAGCTTTTACTCGAAATTAAATCAAACTTTAAATCAATCTCCTCTCCCAAGGCCAAGCTTCCCATCGCTTATCCCCCTGGAAAAAACAAAAGCAAAGCCAGCCCCTTCTCCAGGTGATTGTTTTTAAAAATTTTTTTTTAACGTTTATTCATTTTAGAGACAGAGAGAGACAGAGCATGAATGGGGGAAGGTCAGAGAGAGAGGGAGACACAGAATCCGAAACAGGCTCCAGGCTCTGAGCTGTCAGCACAGAGCCCGACACGGGGCTTGAACTCACGGAACTCGAGATCATGACCTGAGCCGAAGTCGGTCGCCCAACCGACTGAGCCACCCAGGCGCCCCTCCAGGTGATTGTTAAATCACCTCCACTAATGCCTGTGGTGCATCAGCCAACCTGGGGCGTAGATTTGAGACTCTGTCACCCCAGGCTGCAGCTGTCACCTGCCACACTTTCTCCCCTGAGGCTCCCAAGGCCCCCACCCCCTTGCTCCTGCGCAGGGCAGGTTTTCTAGACACACCCGATGTTAGGACAAGAGCCCCATCTGAATGGTCATTCTGCCTCCAGCCTGGCCCCCTCTCATCCCCTGCCGTCCTGGTGCTGGAAGATTTCCCTCTCAGAGCTCTGAGGGCCAAATCTGAGCCCCCAAACCTTCAGAGCCCGTCAACACTGTTGACAGAATGAGGACACAGGCTCCCAGACGTGGCAACGAAGCCCCTCCACATCCAGCTTCTGGTATCCCGTCCACAGTTTGTGTTTCCGCCAATGCGATGAGCCTCACACTTGGACTTCAGAGACTGTGCTCCTTCTTGGGCGCGAGCTGCCAGAAACCCCCACCCCCACCCAAGTTCACTTTAAATGCATTTTCTGAGCACCCCCCAATGTGTCAGGTCAGCTCTGCAGAGGCTGGCTGGGCTTGATGACTCTGTCCAGAAGCGGACAACCCTCAGCTGAAGGACAACCTTCAAACCCTCAGCTGATCCCCCGTCTGGTTACCTAAAGAAGAAAGAACTCTCTAGGGCTGCGTCCCTGTCACACTCCTTTTCTGGTTTTAGTTTTTCTTTTCTTGTTTTAATTAAAAACATTGTAAAATATGGATTTCAATGGGTATCGTCTCACTGTAAGACACGAAAAGAATACAGATAAATCCCGAGTGTTTTGGTCACCACCTCACTCTCTGTGCCCTTCCCACAGCTTGTATTCCGAAGACTCCCCAGCTAAATTATTTCAGTTTATTTCACCCACTTTTTTAGTTAAGGTTGCACAACAATACAGTCAGATGAATCAAACAGTCCCACAACGCTTGGCATAAGGCAGCAATTCCTTCCTCTTCCACGTTGTCCGAATCTCCGTCACTGTTTCCAGCTCTTTCTGCCGGGGCTTTTCTCTTTCATTTCTTATGTTCATTTCAAAATAGTATGCTTACATTATTATGTCTTGTATTAAAATTCTAGGTATTATCTATGCAATTCCCAGCATGGAAGGCTGAGATTTTGCTTTTTTCATGTCCCTGCCCCTAGATGGGCACGTCCTGCATCTTCCTGCACCTTCCTGCACCTCCACGACAAGGCTGGTTATGGCAGTCGGCACTCAGGGCTTATGCTCCCCTGCCAGAGACCTAATTTTGCGGAAGCGTCTAAGGATTCTTGTCTCTCCTCTTTCTAGAACTCCTCCCATTCAGACACTGGGCTACCTCTCCTTTTTTCCTCTGGATTGTTCCTCTCTTCTTTCTGGAAGATTGTGTCATGTTTTCCCTCCAACTCTTCCCTTGGGGGTTCGTTTCTGATATTTTATTTTTGGATTCTGGGAACTGGTTTGTTCTCTGACTGTCCATTTTACTGGTCTGTCTCTGAGGAAGTCGTGCATAGTTTTATATAAAATTTCCCCCCCTGCATGGTTTTTGTTCCCTCTAACTCTTTTTTTCCTCCCTCCCTCCCTTCCTTCCACCTTTCTTTTTTCTTTCTCTTTCTTTCTTTCTTTCTTTCTTTCTTTCTTTCTTTTTCTTTCTTTCTTTCTTTCTTTCTTTCTTTCTTTCTTTCTTTCTTTCTCTTCTTTCTTTCTTTCCCTTCCTTCCTTCTTTCCACTTTTCTTTCTCTCTCTTCCTTCCTTTTCTTTCTTTCTTTCTTTCTTTCTTTCTTTCTTTCTTTCTTTCATCTTTCTCTTTCTTTCCTTTCTCTTTCTTCTTTCTTTCTTTTTCTTTCTTTCTTTCTTTCTTTCTTTCTTTCTTTCTTTCTTTCTTTTTCTTTCTTTCTTTCTTTCTTTCTTTCTTTCTTTCTTTCTTTCTTTCTTTCTTTCTTTCTCTTTTCCTTCCTGCCTTCCTTCCTCCCTTCCTTTCCTGTGTATGTGTCTGTCCTTCACATGAGATTCTTTCCTTAAATAGGTAGTGACCCAAACCTTTTCATCCCTGCTTAGGACTGGTTCTGTAAATAGTGACCAGAAGCTGTATGAGGGGCCGTGAGGAACTGTCTACATGACAGGCCAACAGAGAGAGATGGGCCAGGGCTGCTTCCCTTGGGGAAGCGCTCCTGTCAGTATATATGTGTGTGTGTGTGTGTGTGTGTGTGTGTGTGTGTGTATGTGTGTGTGTGTGTGTATATATATAGACATGTATGTGTGTATGTGTATATATATATAGACATGTATATATATATACATATATATACACACACACACATATATATATATATATATATATTTTTTTTTTTTTTTCTCGGCCTGTCAGATTCTTCAGTGAAAGTTCTTCATTTCCTTCCTGAGGGCTATTCTTGACTGCTGGGGCCTGGGAGCCACATGTGGGATGGAGACTGGGGGCGGTGGGGGTGGTGCTAAGTAACTGGAGCCCATCAATCCCCGGTGCTCCAGCAGGCCAGCATCTTCAGCCTGGAGTGCCCTGCTCCCAGCCCTCCCAGAGAACCAACTCCACTGTTACAGAGACGGAAGGCAGTCAGGCTTTCTGTGGGGTTGCTCAGGAGATCTGCGACCTAGTTGCTTTCTACGCTGACCTTCCACCAGTTCTCCTGTTTTCGGCTCCTCTTTTGGCCTCGTTTCCGGAGATATCTGGCCTTGCCAATTCCTGAATCTTTGGTGGGAAGTGAGGGGGCGCTGCTTTGCAAACCAGACAGATCCTTGTGCTGTCCTAGTGCGGGCTCAGACTTTAGCTCTCCTGGGTCTGCTGAATCAGCCACGTCTTGCCCATCTGTCTTCTAGCATCCGGGATGCTGTGGGGGGCTGTCTCCCCCCTCCCTTCTACCCAGGTGTGTTCACACCTTCAAAAGCGCCAGTCAGGGCTCTACACTGGAGTTGCGGGGTTTTTAAATCTAGTCATCCTTAACTAGAAGTTTGATTTAACTTTTGATTTCCTTATTACTTTAGGAAGTATTATGAAGTGGGTGTTTTATTTTCACATGTATAGAACTTCTCTCTCTCTCTTGCATACACGCCCCCACTCAGTATCATTTTGCTAATTTAAAAGTCTTTCTTTTGTCCTACAGTCAATGAATGTGTCCCTGTAATTTCACTTTTTGAAAAAAAATTGGAGAAAAATGAGCATTGGTTTTCTTTGTTTATGTATCCTTCAAAGCTGTGTCATTAAGAGCATAAAAGTTTGCAGGTGCTCTATTTTCTCGGTATGTTATTTATATTATTATGAAATATTTCTCTTTGTTCCCATCACCTTGCATTCTATTATATTTGATTTTGATGTTGCTAAATCTGCTCTCTTTCTGATCGCATTTGCTGGCTTATCTTGTCTCCATCGTTTTGTTTTACAACCTTGTTGGTTTTTGCTCTTTTTTAAAGCCAGTCTTCCACTTTCTGTCATTTAAGAGACCGACGAATCTGACATTTGTGATGATGACACTTTGTTCCTAATCCTTGCCATCCTATTCGCTTATTTTTTGTGTTCTATTTACCTTTCCCTCTTGTCTTTTTTCCTTTCCTCCATTTTCCGCCCATGTGTTGAGCTGATCACATTGAATTTGTTACATTTTCCCCGTCGCGTGTTTTGGAAGTTATACTTGCCATTTCTGTCCTGTTCCTTTTCTATTCAAAACCAAGAGACCCACAAGTGAAGGACTTGGGTGTCAGATCACTAGACTGAGTCCTCGAACGGTGGAAACGGACCAGGCTGCTCAACAAAGAATGTGGTAGGAGGTTTCATGGCTCAAGAAACACTTCCAGCAGAAGCTAAGACCGCTAAGACGCAAAAACCTGGAATCTTCTATTAGTAACCACAAGGTCTGTCTGCTGGAGAAGCCATCAGGGGCATGTGCTGGGAAAAGCGGTAGGGACAGGGGCACACTTCCAGGTTCTGCCCTAAAGCACTTTTGCCTTATCTTCCCGTGTGAGTCCATATGGCCCCTTTCCTCCATCTTGACTTTCCCCATCTCTAGCTCTTATGTTCTCCGCTGATCCTCCCGCTAGTGAGAAGGGGAGAAGGGAAGTGATGGGGCTCTGACAGAGAACAAGAGCATGGGCCGAGAGTTATCCTCATCACGTGTTATGTGCTCTGGGCAGCATCAAGGGTAGCTGGACTTCCCTCCTCTGGACAATTACATCTGCTAGACAGATGACAGGCTGTCTGTCAGGAGGGTGCTTACTGCCTGGGCCCTTCTGTCACTGTAAACAGTGAGCAGGGCACATTTTTCCAGGAACCAGATATTGGGAATTAGTCCATTACATGTAGCTCATGCAATTAAGTGGAAATGTGTGGGCTATTTTGCCAGCAGGCATGCAGGTTTGAGATCATACTGTATAAGCTAAGTGAGTCAAATTTAACCAACAGTCTCCTGGAGACTGGGGACCTGTGTAACAGGGCTACCATCAGGCTTCATGGGGGAAGGAATTATGGGACGAAACAGTGTCCTGTGAGGATTTGAGAGTGTCGGCCAGGGGCCAGAACAGGGGCCCTGGGCATGACACTGGCATCTGTTGGGAGACACTGTCTCCTTTTAGAGATGCAAAGGCTCTCTGGCAGTGAATGCCCTGGTTTAGTTTGGATTGGGCCCCAGGCTCCTCCAGGCTGGTGGCTGAGGACGCGGACACCGCCATGTTATTAGTTGTTTCTACTACAAGCCACTGAAGTCTGGAAAAGATGAAAGGGGAGGGAGGGGAGTGTCCAGTTCAGGAAATCCGGGAGACAGAGCTTCCTCATGGAGCTGGAGCTGATGGGAGATGGGAGGAGGAGTATGTGGGGAAGCCCGTGGCAGGGGTCCATACATGGCCCGGGTCACCTGAGTATGTTCCTTTTGTCCCCTGGGCTTGCCCAGCATCAACATGGAGTTCTCCCAGGAGACAGCGCCATGGGCTAGGCCAGGAGGGGATGACAGGAGGGGCCACAAACAGGGTCCTAAGATGCTAGGAACCCTGGAATTTTTCACAGTCACCAGAGTGACCTGACGGTCACATGTAAGTGTCACTGATGGGTCCGCCAGAAAAGCCATCGTTGAAGGGCCAAGGCTGGTCTTGAACACAAAGAGTAAAGGCCAAAAGGCAAATGGCGGTGGGCAAGCTGGAAGCGTGGTGCCCAGTCTTGAAAGTGGGCTCAGTGGTAGGGCTGGGGAGGTGGGGAGCAAGGCAAGGGCAGGGCTGAAGAAGCATCAGATAGGCCATGTGCTAGAATTTGCCATCAGATATGTGTATGTGCTACGAGCTGATCCTTAGCGCATTTCTGTGGCATAGGGAATAATGTCTCCATTTAGCAGTGAGAAAAACCAAAAGCAAAAAAAAGTAAGTGACTTATCCCAAGTCATAAAGCTAGTGTGCTAGATCTAATGCAGATCAAATTCAGATCTGCCTGACCCCAAAGTTTCTGTTTGTTCCACTCAACGTCTCTGGGAGCTGTGTTCCTTCCTTATGAAACCAAGGAGTCTGGACAAGATCAGGGTTTCTTAAGCCGTAGTTCAGAACCTTCTTCATGATTTGTGTCTTCCCTACCACTCCTCGGTGCTGGCATTTATGGAAAAGTTTTTTAGTCTTACTCAGTAGTTATTTTTTTATTCTGGTAAAGTATGCATAACAGGTAACTTAGCATTGTAACCATTTTTATTTCTTTCTTTCTTTTTAAAGAAATTTTAATGTTTATTTCTGAGAGAGGCAGAGTGTGAGTGGGGGGAGGGGCAGAGAGAGAGGGAGACACAGAATCCAAAGACACAGAATCCAAAGGGGCAGAGGGAGAGAGAGAGACACAGACACAGCTCTGCGCTGTCAGCACAGAGCCCGATGCGGGGCTCAAAGTCACAAGCTGTGAGACTATGACCTGAGCCAAAGTCAGACACTAAACCGACTGAGCCACCCAGGTACCCCAACATTTTAACCATTTCTAAGTGTACAGTTCAGGAGCACTAAGTACATTCACATTGCTGTGAAACACTTTTCAATTTTAACTGAGATGTATTTTAGAGGGGAAAACGTGATATCACTGTCATGAACGGAACCCAGTACTACTTTCCACAAACAGAAGTTAACCATTAGAATACTACAGTGAAGACAGAACGTATGCACTATTGCCACTGAAGGCTCTGAGATGAGGCCAGCTCCTCCCTGTCCCCGTCCCTGTCCCCATTTTTTAAGGGAGGATCCCAAACCCTGGAGATGGCTAAACATATGCCTGCACCCAACAGATGCTTCCTCCTTGAGAGACTCAGAAGAACTGAAAGAGGGGTGGGAAGGTCATCTCACCGTGATGTCCATGTGATCCCGTGCTGTGCCTGGGTCCCTCCTCCCACCTTGCCCATCACTAAGCACCCTCTCTGCACCCCCTCCCAGACCCCATCTCCACACTGTGGGAACTGCTGACATGTGCACAGACTCCCACCCACCTGACCTTGGATCAGGTGGATCGTGCAGTATTGGTGGAGAACAGGAGGAGCCACTGAGAGGCAGAGGCATTGGACATAGGGGTTCCACAGTGAGCCGGATTTCAGTTTAGGGTTAGATTCGTCTTGGGTGCCCACCTGGGAGAGTGGAAGTAACAGGAGCGTTACCAAGAGGCTGAAAGGAATGCAGGGAAGGTTTGTTTTCCTTAAGTTGTACAGAGAGGCTCTCTATCCACATTATACGGAGACCTTTGCCTTGCTGAAGCTGTGGCCGTGCTTCAGTAAAACAAGCTGTGATACCAGGAACATGGGGGCTGGGAATAACAATCACTTTGGAAATCCTGGCTAAGTGTCACCGTGAGTGAGGTCAATGGCTTAGGGGCTGGAGGAGTGGAGGTCCTGACAGGAGGGTCTCTGCCTTCTCCCCTCTCCTGGGCCTAGTTAGCCCTCCCTCGGACCCTGCCGTGATGCCCCAGGACACAAGACACGTGCTTCTCACCTGGGGCTTGGTCTCATCTTTGTCCTTGTAGTAGAAAAGCTGATCCCCACGCAGCACGAACCAGCGCGGCTGCCAGTTCTTCATGATGCTCCTCTGCTTCTTCAGCCAGCCCTCCTTCAGTATGGGGCCCAGCCTGTGGGGGCATGGCGGCCGCCCAGGGCTCCGGCTCTGCTCCCCCATCACCAGGCTTTTGGAGCGGGCTGGAAGCCAAGAACACACGCGATGAGTATGA